>NW_026691043.1:0-600453 GCF_020826845.1 Diceros bicornis minor
CCAAACCCTCTGGTGCCATCTGCCTGTCTCGGCACTTCTGACTCCACAGAGCCTTTCCTACATCTGGGCTGCCTGCCGTGGCAAAGTGCAGGCGTGGGGTGAGGCCATGGCTTTGTCTTTCCAGGAAAAAATGAGCCCCTGGCCGAAGCAGCAGGCCCAGGCAGAGCCTTGAGCTTGAAGCCCAGTAGGTCTGTGGCCCTCAGGGCCAGAGCAATGCTTTCAAGGCAGGGAAGCGGCCTGCAAGCTGAGTGGGAGTGGGGGAGGGGAGGGAGACAGCTGAAGCCGAGTCCAGAAGGGCGGCGATGGAAGAGCTGCAGCTGGGTCAGAGCCTGGAGGGAGGGCGGGGCCTTCACTGAAGACCCCCCCCGGAGGCCAGCCCTAGGCCCTGGCGGGTCGCGCATGCGCCCTTGGCCTGTGCGGTGTGTGGGGGGTTGAACCCAAGCCCGCAGGGCTCCCGGAGCGGCCAGAGAAAGAAGGGCCCATGGAGAGGTAGGCGAGGTGGGCAGGGGGCGCCACCTTACTCTCCTCAGCTCCCTGAGGGAGAGAGAGAGAGACAGAGACAGAGAGAGAGATCCCTGACCTCTGAGTCTCTGCCTCCACCGCTGGCTGGTGCCAACTCACGCGCCATCCCACTTCCAGCCATCACCCCCACGCCTGCCCCCGGGGCCAGCCCCACCACAGAGAGGCCGGTTGGTTCCTGCTCACCTCTGTGCCGTCCCTTCCCGACCTGACCCCAGTGCAGGGGATAAGCTTCAGACAAGTCTTTCCATGTCCCTCTGCATGACAATAGACTTCCTCCCCTCTCCAATTCCACAGGCCCACCCACCCGGGACATCCACCTTTGTCATTAGCTCAGGAGAGGATGCAAGATGAGAATCTCTGCTATTGTGTGGGGAGACTCAGTTTGCCGGGTTTCCCCCATGGACACATGTTCTTCAGCTGGGTCTGATTTTCTCCAGACAAGCTGTCTTGGGAAGGATTTGGCCAGCCCTAAGAACCTGAAGGGAAAGGGCGGAGGGGGCTTCTCTCTCTGCCCCCGACAGCCCCGAGCTGGGTCGGTCCCTCAGACCTGGCCAGGGGCAGCCCATCCCCCGGCGCCCTTCCCCGGGGCATCCAAGGGCAGGCTCGGCGCCAGCCCCACCCCGCTCGCCACTGCCCGACCATCGTCCTCCCTCGGGGGGCCTGGGCAGGACAGGGACCCGGCTGTGGGAGGCCTCCAGATCTCAGGCCTGGCACACCGTTTACCAGGCTGCTTCCTCCTCTGACGGGGGCCCAGCACACGCCCCAGGAGAATTGGCAGCCGCCCCCAGGGCCTCTAGCCTCTGGAACTCGTCCCCTTGGAAGGGGCCTGGCCCAGGTGCCAGGTTCGGCTGGTCGGCCAGCCTCCTTTGGAGAAAGCAGGCAAGCCGAGCCAGGCTTGCAGTGGCCCTGGCGTGACACCTGCCACCTCAGGCAGAGGGCCTCCCGCGTGCCCTCCATGGCGGGTTTCTCCCCGGAGCCGTGGCCTGGGCACTAGGAAGGCCGGGCCTCCCCGACTCCCGTGAGGAGGGGCTAGCCCAGTTGCGCCCTGGCCCCCAAACCCTCTGGTGCCATCTGCCTGTCTCGGCACTTCTGACTCCACAGAGCCTTTCCTACATCTGGGCTGCCTGCCGTGGCAAAGTGCAGGCGTGGGGTGAGGCCATGGCTTTGTCTTTCCAGGAAAAAATGAGCCCCTGGCCGAAGCAGCAGGCCCAGGCAGAGCCTTGAGCTTGAAGCCCAGTAGGTCTGTGGCCCTCAGGGCCAGAGCAATGCTTTCAAGGCAGGGAAGCGGCCTGCAAGCTGAGTGGGAGTGGGGGAGGGGAGGGAGACAGCTGAAGCCGAGTCCAGAAGGGCGGCGATGGAAGAGCTGCAGCTGGGTCAGAGCCTGGAGGGAGGGCGGGGCCTTCACTGAGGACCCCCCCCGCCCCCCGAGGCCAGCCCTAGGCCCCGGCGGTCGCGCATGCGCCCTTGGCCTGTGCGGTGTGTGGGGGCTTGAACCCAAGCCCGCAGGGCTCCCGGAGCGGCCAGAGAAAGAAGGGCCCATGGAGAGGTAGGCGAGGTGGGCAGGGGGCGCCACCTTACTCTCCTCAGCTCCCTGAGGGAGAGAGACAGAGACAGAGACAGAGAGAGAGATCCCTGACCTCTGAGTCTCTGCCTCCACCGCTGGCTGGTGCCAACTCACGCGCCATCCCACTTCCAGCCATCACCCCCACGCCTGCCCCGGGGCCAGCCCCACCACAGAGAGGCCGGTTGGTTCCTGCTCACCTCTGTGCCGTCCCTTCCCGACCTGACCCCAGTGCAGGGGATAAGCTTCAGACAAGTCTTTCCATGTCCCTCTGCATGACAATAGACTTCCTCCCCTCTCCCATTCCACAGGCCCACCCACCCGGGACATCCACCTTTGTCATTAGCTCAGGAGAGGATGCAAGATGAGAATCTCTGCTATTGTGTGGGGAGACTCAGTTTCCCGGGTTTCCCCCATGGACACATGTTCTTCAGCTGGGTCTGATTTTCTCCAGACAAGCTGTCTTGGGAAGGATTTGGCCAGCCCTAAGAACCTGAAGGGAAAGGGCGGAGGGGGGTTCTCTCTCTGCCCCCGACAGCCCCGAGCTGGGTCGGTCCCTCAGACCTGGCCAGGGGCAGCCCATCCCCCGGCGCCCTTCCCCGGGGCATCCAAGGGCAGGCTCGGCGCCAGCCCCACCCCGCTCGCCACTGCCCGACCATCGTCCTCCCTCGGGGGGCCTGGGCAGGACAGGGACCCGGCTGTGGGAGGCCTCCAGATCTCAGGCCTGGCACACCGTTTACCAGGCTGCTTCCTCCTCTGACGGGGGCCCAGCACACGCCCCAGGAGACTTGGCAGCCGCCCCCAGGGCTCTAGCCTCTGGAACTCGTCCCCTTGGAAGGGGCCTGGCCCAGGTGCCAGGTTCGGCTGGTCGGCCAGCCTCCTTTGGAGAAAGCAGGCAAGCCGAGCCAGGCTTGCAGTGGCCCTGGCGTGACACCTGCCACCTCAGGCAGAGGGCCTCCCGCGTGCCCTCCATGGCGGGTTTCTCCCCGGAGCTGTGGCCTGGGCACTAGGAAGGCCGGGTCTCCCCGACTCCCGGGAGGAGGGGCTAGTCCATTTACGCCCTGGCCCCCAAACCCTCTGGTGCCATCTGCCTGTCTCGGCACTTCTGACTCCACAGAGCCTTTCCTACATCTGGGCTGCCTGCCGTGGCAAAGTGCAGGCGTGGGGTGAGGCCATGGCTTTGTCTTTCCAGGAAAAAATGAGCCCCTGGCCGAAGCAGCAGGCCCAGGCAGAGCCTTGAGCTTGAAGCCCAGTAGGTCTGTGGCCCTCAGGGCCAGAGCAATGCTTTCAAGGCAGGGAAGCGGCCTGCAAGCTGAGTGGGAGTGGGGGAGGGGAGGGAGACAGCTGAAGCCGAGTCCAGAAGGGCGGCGATGGAAGACCTGCAGCTGGGTCAGAGCCTGGAGGGAGGGCGGGGCCTTCACTGAAGACCCCCCCCCCGGAGGCCAGCCCTAGGCCCTGGCGGTCGCGCATGCGCCCTTGGCCTGTGCGGTGTGTGGGGGGTTGAACCCAAGCCCGCAGGGCTCCCGGAGCGGCCAGAGAAAGAAGGGCCCATGGAGAGGTAGGCGAGGTGGGCAGGGGGCGCCACCTTACTCTCCTCAGCTCCCTGAGGGAGAGAGAGAGAGACAGAGACAGAGAGAGAGATCCCTGACCTCTGAGTCTCTGCCTCCACCGCTGGCTGGTGCCAACTCACGCGCCATCCCACTTCCAGCCATCACCCCCACGCCTGCCCCGGGGCCAGCCCCACCACAGAGAGGCCGGTTGGTTCCTGCTCACCTCTGTGCCGTCCCTTCCCGACCTGACCCCAGTGCAGGGGATAAGCTTCAGACAAGTCTTTCCATGTCCCTCTGCATGACAATAGACTTCCTCCCCTCTCCCATTCCACAGGCCCACCCACCCGGGACATCCACCTTTGTCATTAGCTCAGGAGAGGATGCAAGATGAGAATCTCTGCTATTGTGTGGGGAGACTCAGTTTGCCGGGTTTCCCCCATGGACACATGTTCTTCAGCTGGGTCTGATTTTCTCCAGACAAGCTGTCTTGGGAAGGATTTGGCCAGCCCTAAGAACCTGAAGGGAAAGGGCGGAGGGGGGTTCTCTCTCTGCCCCCGACAGCCCCGAGCTGGGTCGGTCCCTCAGACCTGGCCAGGGGCAGCCCATCCCCCGGCGCCCTTCCCCGGGGCATCCAAGGGCAGGCTCGGCGCCAGCCCCACCCCGCTCGCCACTGCCCGACCATCGTCCTCCCTCGGGGGGCCTGGGCAGGACAGGGACCCGGCTGTGGGAGGCCTCCAGATCTCAGGCCTGGCACACCGTTTACCAGGCTGCTTCCTCCTCTGACGGGGGCCCAGCACACGCCCCAGGAGACTTGGCAGCCGCCCCCAGGGCTCTAGCCTCTGGAACTCGTCCCCTTGGAAGGGGCCTGGCCCAGGTGCCAGGTTCGGCTGGTCGGCCAGCCTCCTTTGGAGAAAGCAGGCAAGCCGAGCCAGGCTTGCAGTGGCCCTGGCGTGACACCTGCCACCTCAGGCAGAGGGCCTCCCGCGTGCCCTCCATGGCGGGTTTCTCCCCGGAGCCGTGGCCTGGGCACTAGGAAGGCCGGGCCTCCCCGACTCCCGGGAGGAGGGGCTAGCCCAGTTGCGCCCTGGCCCCCAAACCCTCTGGTGCCATCTGCCTGTCTCGGCACTTCTGACTCCACAGAGCCTTTCCTACATCTGGGCTGCCTGCCGTGGCAAAGTGCAGGCGTGGGGTGAGGCCATGGCTTTGTCTTTCCAGGAAAAAATGAGCCCCTGGCCGAAGCAGCAGGCCCAGGCAGAGCCTTGAGCTTGAAGCCCAGTAGGTCTGTGGCCCTCAGGGCCAGAGCAATGCTTTCAAGGCAGGGAAGCGGCCTGCAAGCTGAGTGGGAGCGGGGGAGTGGAGGGAGACAGCTGAAGCCGAGTCCAGAAGGGCGGCGATGGAAGAGCTGCAGCTGGGTCAGAGCCTGGAGGGATGGCGGGGCCTTCACTGAGGACCCCCCCGCCCCCCGAGGCCAGCCCTAGGTCCCGGCGGTCGCGCATGCGCCCTTGGCCTGTGCGGTGTGTGGGGGGTTGAACCCAAGCCCGCAGGGCTCCCGGAGCGGCCAGAGAAAGAAGGGCCCATGGAGAGGTAGGCCAGGTGGGCAGGGGGCGCCACCTTACTCTCCTCAGCTCCCTGAGGGAGAGAGAGAGAGACAGAGACAGAGAGAGAGATCCCTGACCTCTGAGTCTCTGCCTCCACCGCTGGCTGGTGCCAACTCACGCGCCATCCCACTTCCAGCCATCACCCCCACGCCTGCCCCGGGGCCAGCCCCACCACAGAGAGGCCGGTTGGTTCCTGCTCACCTCTGTGCCGTCCCTTCCCGACCTGACCCCAGTGCAGGGGATAAGCTTCAGACAAGTCTTTCCATGTCCCTCTGCATGACAATAGACTTCCTCCCCTCTCCCATTCCACAGGCCCACCCACCCGGGACATCCACCTTTGTCATTAGCTCAGGAGAGGATGCAAGATGAGAATCTCTGCTATTGTGTGGGGAGACTCAGTTTCCCGGGTTTCCCCCATGGACACATGTTCTTCAGCTGGGTCTGATTTTCTCCAGACAAGCTGTCTTGGGAAGGATTTGGCCAGCCCTAAGAACCTGAAGGGAAAGGGCGGAGGGGGCTTCTCTCTCTGCCCCCGACAGCCCCGAGCTGGGTCGGTCCCTCAGACCTGGCCAGGGGCAGCCCATCCCCCGGCGCCCTTCCCCGGGGCATCCAAGGGCAGGCTCGGCGCCAGCCCCACCCCGCTCGCCACTGCCCGACCATCGTCCTCCGTCGGGGGGCCTGGGCAGGACAGGGACCCGGCTGTGGGAGGCCTCCAGATCTCAGGCCTGGCACACCGTTTACCAGGCTGCTTCCTCCTCTGACGGGGGCCCAGCACACGCCCCAGGAGACTTGGCAGCCGCCCCCAGGGCTCTAGCCTCTGGAACTCGTCCCCTTGGAAGGGGCCTGGCCCAGGTGCCAGGTTCGGCTGGTCGGCCAGCCTCCTTTGGAGAAAGCAGGCAAGCCGAGCCAGGCTTGCAGTGGCCCTGGCGTGACACCTGCCACCTCAGGCAGAGGGCCTCCCGCGTGCCCTCCATGGCGGGTTTCTCCCCGGAGCCGTGGCCTGGGCACTAGGAAGGCCGGGCCTCCCCGACTCCCGGGAGGAGGGGCTAGCCCAGTTGCGCCCTGGCCCCCAAACCCTCTGGTGCCATCTGCCTGTCTCGGCACTTCTGACTCCACAGAGCCTTTCCTACATCTGGGCTGCCTGCCGTGGCAAAGTGCAGGCGTGGGGTGAGGCCATGGCTTTGTCTTTCCAGGAAAAAATGAGCCCCTGGCCGAAGCAGCAGGCCCAGGCAGAGCCTTGAGCTTGAAGCCCAGTAGGTCTGTGGCCCTCAGGGCCAGAGCAATGCTTTCAAGGCAGGGAAGCGGCCTGCAAGCTGAGTGGGAGCGGGGGAGGGGAGGGAGACAGCTGAAGCCGAGTCCAGAAGGGCGGCGATGGAAGAGCTGCAGCTGGGTCAGAGCCTGGAGGGATGGCGGGGCCTTCACTGAGGACCCCCCCCGCCCCCCGAGGCCAGCCCTAGGTCCCGGCGGTCGCGCATGCGCCCTTGGCCTGTGCGGTGTGTGGGGGGTTGAACCCAAGCCCGCAGGGCTCCCGGAGCGGCCAGAGAAAGAAGGGCCCATGGAGAGGTAGGCCAGGTGGGCAGGGGGCGCCACCTTACTCTCCTCAGCTCCCTGAGGGAGAGAGAGAGAGACAGAGACAGAGAGAGAGATCCCTGACCTCTGAGTCTCTGCCTCCACCGCTGGCTGGTGCCAACTCACGCGCCATCCCACTTCCAGCCATCACCCCCACGCCTGCCCCGGGGCCAGCCCCACCACAGAGAGGCCGGTTGGTTCCTGCTCACCTCTGTGCCGTCCCTTCCCGACCTGACCCCAGTGCAGGGGATAAGCTTCAGACAAGTCTTTCCATGTCCCTCTGCATGACAATAGACTTCCTCCCCTCTCCCATTCCACAGGCCCACCCACCCGGGACATCCACCTTTGTCATTAGCTCAGGAGAGGATGCAAGATGAGAATCTCTGCTATTGTGTGGGGAGACTCAGTTTCCCGGGTTTCCACCATGGACACATGTTCTTCAGCTGGGTCTGATTTTCTCCAGACAAGCTGTCTTGGGAAGGATTTGGCCAGCCCTAAGAACCTGAAGGGAAAGGGCGGAGGGGGCTTCTCTCTCTGCCCCCGACAGCCCCGAGCTGGGTCGGTCCCTCAGACCTGGCCAGGGGCAGCCCATCCCCCGGCGCCCTTCCCCGGGGCATCCAAGGGCAGGCTCGGCGCCAGCCCCACCCCGCTCGCCACTGCCCGACCATCGTCCTCCCTCGGGGGGCCTGGGCAGGACAGGGACCCGGCTGTGGGAGGCCTCCAGATCTCAGGCCTGGCACACCGTTTACCAGGCTGCTTCCTCCTCTGACGGGGGCCCAGCACACGCCCCAGGAGACTTGGCAGCCGCCCCCAGGGCTCTAGCCTCTGGAACTCGTCCCCTTGGAAGGGGCCTGGCCCAGGTGCCAGGTTCGGCTGGTCGGCCAGCCTCCTTTGGAGAAAGCAGGCAAGCCGAGCCAGGCTTGCAGTGGCCCTGGCGTGACACCTGCCACCTCAGGCAGAGGGCCTCCCGCGTGCCCTCCATGGCGGGTTTCTCCCCGGAGCCGTGGCCTGGGCACTAGGAAGGCCGGGCCTCCCCGACTCCCGGGAGGAGGGGCTAGCCCAGTTGCGCCCTGGCCCCCAAACCCTCTGGTGCCATCTGCCTGTCTCGGCACTTCTGACTCCACAGAGCCTTTCCTACATCTGGGCTGCCTGCCGTGGCAAAGTGCAGGCGTGGGGTGAGGCCATGGCTTTGTCTTTCCAGGAAAAAATGAGCCCCTGGCCGAAGCAGCAGGCCCAGGCAGAGCCTTGAGCTTGAAGCCCAGTAGGTCTGTGGCCCTCAGGGCCAGAGCAATGCTTTCAAGGCAGGGAAGCGGCCTGCAAGCTGAGTGGGAGTGGGGGAGGGGAGGGAGACAGCTGAAGCCGAGTCCAGAAGGGCGGCGATGGAAGAGCTGCAGCTGGGTCAGAGCCTGGAGGGATGGCGGGGCCTTCACTGAGGACCCCCCCGCCCCCCGGGGCCAGTCCTAGGTCCCGGCGGTCGCGCATGCGCCCTTGGCCTGTGCGGTGTGTGGGGGGTTGAACCCAAGCCCGCAGGGCTCCCGGAGCGGCCAGAGAAAGAAGGGCCCATGGAGAGGTAGGCGAGGTGGGCAGGGGGCGCCACCTTACTCTCCTCAGCTCCCTGAGGGAGAGAGACAGAGACAGAGACAGAGAGAGAGATCCCTGACCTCTGAGTCTCTGCCTCCACCGCTGGCTGGTGCCAACTCACGCGCCATCCCACTTCCAGCCATCACCCCCACGCCTGCCCCGGGGCCAGCCCCACCACAGAGAGGCCGGTTGGTTCCTGCTCACCTCTGTGCCGTCCCTTCCCGACCTGACCCCAGTGCAGGGGATAAGCTTCAGACAAGTCTTTCCATGTCCCTCTGCATGACAATAGACTTCCTCCCCTCTCCCATTCCACAGGCCCACCCACCCGGGACATCCACCTTTGTCATTAGCTCAGGAGAGGATGCAAGATGAGAATCTCTGCTATTGTGTGGGGAGACTCAGTTTCCCGGGTTTCCCCCATGGACACATGTTCTTCAGCTGGGTCTGATTTTCTCCAGACAAGCTGTCTTGGGAAGGATTTGGCCAGCCCTAAGAACCTGAAGGGAAAGGGCGGAGGGGGGTTCTCTCTCTGCCCCCGACAGCCCCGAGCTGGGTCGGTCCCTCAGACCTGGCCAGGGGCAGCCCATCCCCCGGCGCCCTTCCCCGGGGCATCCAAGGGCAGGCTCGGCGCCAGCCCCACCCCGCTCGCCACTGCCCGACCATCGTCCTCCCTCGGGGGGCCTGGGCAGGACAGGGACCCGGCTGTGGGAGGCCTCCAGATCTCAGGCCTGGCACACCGTTTACCAGGCTGCTTCCTCCTCTGACGGGGGCCCAGCACACGCCCCAGGAGACTTGGCAGCCGCCCCCAGGGCTCTAGCCTCTGGAACTCGTCCCCTTGGAAGGGGCCTGGCCCAGGTGCCAGGTTCGGCTGGTCGGCCAGCCTCCTTTGGAGAAAGCAGGCAAGCCGAGCCAGGCTTGCTGTGGCCCTGGCGTGACACCTGCCACCTCAGGCAGAGGGCCTCCCGCGTGCCCTCCATGGCGGGTTTCTCCCCGGAGCCGTGGCCTGGGCACTAGGAAGGCCGGGCCTCCCCGACTCCCGGGAGGAGGGGCTAGCCCAGTTGCGCCCTGGCCCCCAAACCCTCTGGTGCCATCTGCCTGTCTCGGCACTTCTGACTCCACAGAGCCTTTCCTACATCTGGGCTGCCTGCCGTGGCAAAGTGCAGGCGTGGGGTGAGGCCATGGCTTTGTCTTTCCAGGAAAAAATGAGCCCCTGGCCGAAGCAGCAGGCCCAGGCAGAGCCTTGAGCTTGAAGCCCAGTAGGTCTGTGGCCCTCAGGGCCAGAGCAATGCTTTCAAGGCAGGGAAGCGGCCTGCAAGCTGAGTGGGAGTGGGGGAGGGGAGGGAGACAGCTGAAGCCGAGTCCAGAAGGGCAGCGATGGAAGAGCTGCAGCTGGGTCAGAGCCTGGAGGGAGGGCGGGGCCTTCACTGAGGACCCCCCCCCCCCCGAGGCCAGCCCTAAGCCCCGGCTGTCGCGCATGCGCCCTTGGCCTGTGCGGTGTGTGGGGGGTTGAACCCAAGCCCGCAGGGCTCCCGGAGCGGCCAGAGAAAGAAGGGCCCTTGGAGAGGTAGGCGAGGTGGGCAGGGGGCGCCACCTTACTCTCCTCAGCTCCCTGAGGGAGAGAGACAGAGACAGAGACAGAGAGAGAGATCCCTGACCTCTGAGTCTCTGCCTCCACCGCTGGCTGGTGCCAACTCACGCGCCATCCCACTTCCAGCCATCACCCCCACGCCTGCCCCGGGGCCAGCCCCACCACAGAGAGGCCGGTTGGTTCCTGCTCACCTCTGTGCCGTCCCTTCCCGACCTGACCCCAGTGCAGGGGATAAGCTTCAGACAAGTCTTTCCATGTCCCTCTGCATGACAATAGACTTCCTCCCCTCTCCCATTCCACAGGCCCACCCACCCGGGACATCCACCTTTGTCATTAGCTCAGGAGAGGATGCAAGATGAGAATCTCTGCTATTGTGTGGGGAGACTCCAGTTTCCCGGGTTTCCCCCATGGACACATGTTCTTCAGCTGGGTCTGATTTTCTCCAGACAAGCTGTCTTGGGAAGGATTTGGCCAGCCCTAAGAACCTGAAGGGAAAGGGCGGAGGGGGGTTCTCTCTCTGCCCCCGACAGCCCCGAGCTGGGTCGGTCCCTCAGACCTGGCCAGGGGCAGCCCATCCCCCGGCGCCCTTCCCCGGGGCATCCAAGGGCAGGCTCGGCGCCAGCCCCACCCCGCTCGCCACTGCCCGACCATCGTCCTCCCTCGGGGGGCCTGGGCAGGACAGGGACCCGGCTGTGGGAGGCCTCCAGATCTCAAGCCTGGCACACCGTTTACCAGGCTGCTTCCTCCTCTGACGGGGGCCCAGCACACGCCCCAGGAGACTTGGCAGCCGCCCCCAGGGCTCTATCCTCTGGAACTCGTCCCCTTGGAAGGGGCCTGGCCCAGGTGCCAGGTTCGGCTGGTCGGCCAACCTCCTTTGGAGAAAGCAGGCAAGCCGAGCCAGGCTTGCAGTGGCCCTGGCGTGACACCTGCCACCTCAGGCAGAGGGCCTCCCGCGTGCCCTCCATGGCGGGTTTCTCCCCGGAGCCGTGGCCTGGGCACTAGGAAGGCCGGGCCTCCCCGACTCCCGGGAGGAGGGGCTAGCCCAGTTGCGCCCTGGCCCCCAAACCCTCTGGTGCCATCTGCCTGTCTCGGCACTTCTGACTCCACAGAGCCTTTCCTACATCTGGGCTGCCTGCCGTGGCAAAGTGCAGGCGTGGGGTGAGGCCATGGCTTTGTCTTTCCAGGAAATAATGAGCCCCTGGCCGAAGCAGCAGGCCCAGGCAGAGCCTTGAGCTTGAAGCCCAGTAGGTCTGTGGCCCTCAGGGCCAGAGCAATGCTTTCAAGGCAGGGAAGCGGCCTGCAAGCTGAGTGGGAGTGGGGGAGGGGAGGGAGACAGCTGAAGCCGAGTCCAGAAGGGCGGCGATGGAAGAGCTGCAGCTGGGTCAGAGCCTGGAGGGAGGGCGGGGCCTTCACTGAGGACCCCCCCCCGGCCCCCCGAGGCCAGCCCTAGGCCCCGGCGGTCGCGCATGCGCCCTTGGCCTGTGCGGTGTGTGGGGGCTTGAACCCAAGCCCGCAGGGCTCCCGGAGCGGCCAGAGAAAGAAGGGCCCTTGGAGAGGTAGGCGAGGTGGGCAGGGGGCGCCACCTTACTCTCCTCAGCTCCCTGAGGGAGAGAGACAGAGACAGAGACAGAGAGAGAGATCCCTGACCTCTGAGTCTCTGCCTCCACCGCTGGCTGGTGCCAACTCACGCGCCATCCCACTTCCAGCCATCACCCCCACGCCTGCCCCGGGGCCAGCCCCACCACAGAGAGGCCGGTTGGTTCCTGCTCACCTCTGTGCCGTCCCTTCCCGACCTGACCCCAGTGCAGGGGATAAGCTTCAGACAAGTCTTTCCATGTCCCTCTGCATGACAATAGACTTCCTCCCCTCTCCCATTCCACAGGCCCACCCACCCGGGACATCCACCTTTGTCATTAGCTCAGGAGAGGATGCAAGATGAGAATCTCTGCTATTGTGTGGGGAGACTCAGTTTCCCGGGTTTCCCCCATGGACACATGTTCTTCAGCTGGGTCTGATTTTCTCCAGACAAGCTGTCTTGGGAAGGATTTGGCCAGCCCTAAGAACCTGAAGGGAAAGGGCGGAGGGGGGTTCTCTCTCTGCCCCCGACAGCCCCGAGCTGGGTCGGTCCCTCAGACCTGGCCAGGGGCAGCCCATCCCCCGGCGCCCTTCCCCGGGGCATCCAAGGGCAGGCTCGGCGCCAGCCCCACCCCGCTCGCCACTGCCCGACCATCGTCCTCCCTCGGGGGGCCTGGGCAGGACAGGGACCCGGGTGTGGGAGGCCTCCAGATCTCAGGCCTGGCACACCGTTTACCAGGCTGCTTCCTCCTCTGACGGGGGCCCAGCACACGCCCCAGGAGACTTGGCAGCCGCCCCCAGGGCTCTAGCCTCTGGAACTCGTCCCCTTGGAAGGGGCCTGGCCCAGGTGCCAGGTTCGGCTGGTCGGCCAGCCTCCTTTGGAGAAAGCAGGCAAGCCGAGCCAGGCTTGCTGTGGCCCTGGCGTGACACCTGCCACCTCAGGCAGAGGGCCTCCCGCGTGCCCTCCATGGCGGGTTTCTCCCCGGAGCCGTGGCCTGGGCACTAGGAAGGCCGGGCCTCCCCGACTCCCGGGAGGAGGGGCTAGCCCAGTTGCGCCCTGGCCCCCAAACCCTCTGGTGCCATCTGCCTGTCTCGGCACTTCTGACTCCACAGAGCCTTTCCTACATCTGGGCTGCCTGCCGTGGCAAAGTGCAGGCGTGGGGTGAGGCCATGGCTTTGTCTTTCCAGGAAAAAATGAGCCCCTGGCCGAAGCAGCAGGCCCAGGCAGAGCCTTGAGCTTGAAGCCCAGTAGGTCTGTGGCCCTCAGGGCCAGAGCAATGCTTTCAAGGCAGGGAAGCGGCCTGCAAGCTGAGTGGGAGTGGGGGAGGGGAGGGAGACAGCTGAAGCCGAGTCCAGAAGGGCAGCGATGGAAGAGCTGCAGCTGGGTCAGAGCCTGGAGGGAGGGCGGGGCCTTCACTGAGGACCCCCCCCCCCCCGAGGCCAGCCCTAAGCCCCGGCTGTCGCGCATGCGCCCTTGGCCTGTGCGGTGTGTGGGGGGTTGAACCCAAGCCCGCAGGGCTCCCGGAGCGGCCAGAGAAAGAAGGGCCCTTGGAGAGGTAGGCGAGGTGGGCAGGGGGCGCCACCTTACTCTCCTCAGCTCCCTGAGGGAGAGAGACAGAGACAGAGACAGAGAGAGAGATCCCTGACCTCTGAGTCTCTGCCTCCACCGCTGGCTGGTGCCAACTCACGCGCCATCCCACTTCCAGCCATCACCCCCACGCCTGCCCCGGGGCCAGCCCCACCACAGAGAGGCCGGTTGGTTCCTGCTCACCTCTGTGCCGTCCCTTCCCGACCTGACCCCAGTGCAGGGGATAAGCTTCAGACAAGTCTTTCCATGTCCCTCTGCATGACAATAGACTTCCTCCCCTCTCCCATTCCACAGGCCCACCCACCCGGGACATCCACCTTTGTCATTAGCTCAGGAGAGGATGCAAGATGAGAATCTCTGCTATTGTGTGGGGAGACTCAGTTTCCCGGGTTTCCCCCATGGACACATGTTCTTCAGCTGGGTCTGATTTTCTCCAGACAAGCTGTCTTGGGAAGGATTTGGCCAGCCCTAAGAACCTGAAGGGAAAGGGCGGAGGGGGGTTCTCTCTCTGCCCCCGACAGCCCCGAGCTGGGTCGGTCCCTCAGACCTGGCCAGGGGCAGCCCATCCCCCGGCGCCCTTCCCCGGGGCATCCAGGGGCAGGCTCGGCGCCAGCCCCATCCCGCTCGCCACTGCCCGACCATCGTCCTCCCTCGGGGGGCCTGGGCAGGACAGGGACCCGGCTGTGGGAGGCCTCCAGATCTCAGGCCTGGCACACCGTTTACCAGGCTGCTTCCTCCTCTGACGGGGGCCCAGCACACGCCCCAGGAGACTTGGCAGCCGCCCCCAGGGCTCTAGCCTCTGGAACTCGTCCCCTTGGAAGGGGCCTGGCCCAGGTGCCAGGTTCGGCTGGTCGGCCAGCCTCCTTTGGAGAAAGCAGGCAAGCCGAGCCAGGCTTGCAGTGGCCCTGGCGTGACACCTGCCACCTCAGGCAGAGGGCCTCCCGCGTGCCCTCCATGGCGGGTTTCTCCCCGGAGCCGTGGCCTGGGCACTAGGAAGGCCGGGCCTCCCACACTCCCGGGAGGAGGGGCTAGCCCAGTTGCGCCCTGGCCCCCAAACCCTCTGGTGCCATCTGCCTGTCTCGGCACTTCTGACTCCACAGAGCCTTTCCTACATCTGGGCTGCCTGCCGTGGCAAAGTGCAGGCGTGGGGTGAGGCCATGGCTTTGTCTTTCCAGGAAATAATGAGCCCCTGGCCGAAGCAGCAGGCCCAGGCAGAGCCTTGAGCTTGAAGCCCAGTAGGTCTGTGGCCCTCAGGGCCAGAGCAATGCTTTCAAGGCAGGGAAGCGGCCTGCAAGCTGAGTGGGAGTGGGGGAGGGGAGGGAGACAGCTGAAGCCGAGTCCAGAAGGGCGGCGATGGAAGAGCTGCAGCTGGGTCAGAGCCTGGAGGGAGGGCGGGGCCTTCACTGAGGACCCCCCCGCCCCCCGAGGCCAGCCCTAGGCCCCGGCGGTCGCGCATGCGCCCTTGGCCTGTGCGGTGTGTGGGGGCTTGAACCCAAGCCCGCAGGGCTCCCGGAGCGGCCAGAGAAAGAAGGGCCCATGGAGAGGTAGGCGAGGTGGGCAGGGGGCGCCACCTTACTCTCCTCAGCTCCCTGAGGGAGAGAGAGAGAGACAGAGACAGAGAGAGAGATCCCTGACCTCTGAGTCTCTGCCTCCACCGCTGGCTGGTGCCAACTCACGCGCCATCCCACTTCCAGCCATCACCCCCACGCCTGCCCCGGGGCCAGCCCCACCACAGAGAGGCCGGTTGGTTCCTGCTCACCTCTGTGCCGTCCCTTCCCGACCTGACCCCACTGCAGGGGATAAGCTTCAGACAAGTCTTTCCATGTCCCTCTGCATGACAATAGACTTCCTCCCCTCTCCCATTCCACAGGCCCACCCACCCGGGACATCCACCTTTGTCATTAGCTCAGGAGAGGATGCAAGATGAGAATCTCTGCTATTGTGTGGGGAGACTCAGTTTCCCGGGTTTCCCCCATGGACACATGTTCTTCAGCTGGGTCTGATTTTCTCCAGACAAGCTGTCTTGGGAAGGATTTGGCCAGCCCTAAGAACCTGAAGGGAAAGGGCGGAGGGGGGTTCTCTCTCTGCCCCCGACAGCCCCGAGCTGGGTCGGTCCCTCAGACCTGGCCAGGGGCAGCCCATCCCCCGGCGCCCTTACCCGGGGCATCCAAGGGCAGGCTCGGCGCCAGCCCCACCCCGCTCGCCACTGCCCGACCATCGTCCTCCGTCGGGGGGCCTGGGCAGGACAGGGACCCGGCTGTGGGAGGCCTCCAGATCTCAGGCCTGGCACACCGTTTACCAGGCTGCTTCCTCCTCTGACGGGGGCCCAGCACACGCCCCAGGAGACTTGGCAGCCGCCCCCAGGGCTCTATCCTCTGCAACTCGTCCCCTTGGAAGGGGCCTGGCCCAGGTGCCAGGTTCGGCTGGTCGGCCAGCCTCCTTTGGAGAAAGCAGGCAAGCCGAGCCAGGCTTGCAGTGGCCCTGGCGTGACACCTGCCACCTCAGGCAGAGGGCCTCCCGCGTGCCCTCCATGGCGGGTTTCTCCCCGGAGCCGTGGCCTGGGCACTAGGAAGGCCGGGCCTCCCCCACTCCCGGGAGGAGGGGCTAGCCCACTTGCGCCCTGGCCCCCAAACCCTCTGGTGCCATCTGCCTGTCTCGGCACTTCTGACTCCACAGAGCCTTTCCTACATCTGGGCTGCCTGCCGTGGCAAAGTGCAGGCGTGGGGTGAGGCCATGGCTTTGTCTTTCCAGGAAAAAATGAGCCCCTGGCCGAAGCAGCAGGCCCAGGCAGAGCCTTGAGCTTGAAGCCCATTAGGTCTGTGGCCCTCAGGGCCAGAGCAATGCTTTCAAGGCAGGGAAGCGGCCTGCAAGCTGAGTGGGAGTGGGGGAGGGGAGGGAGACAGCTGAAGCCGAGTCCAGAAGGGCGGCGATGGAAGAGCTGCAGCTGGGTCAGAGCCTGGAGGGAGGGCGGGGCCTTCACTGAGTACCCCCCCGCCCCCCGAGGCCAGCCCTAGGCCCCGGCGGTCGCGCATGCGCCCTTGGCCTGTGCGGTGTGTGGGGGCTTGAACCCAAGCCCGCAGGGCTCCCGGAGCGGCCAGAGAAAGAAGGGCCCATGGAGAGGTAGGCGAGGTGGGCAGGGGGCGCCACCTTACTCTCCTCAGCTCCCTGAGGGAGAGAGAGAGAGACAGAGACAGAGAGAGAGATCCCTGACCTCTGAGTTTCTGCCTCCACCGCTGGCTGGTGCCAACTCACGCGCCATCCCACTTCCAGCCATCACCCCCACGCCACGCCTGCCCCGGGGCCAGCCCCACCACAGAGAGGCCGGTTGGTTCCTGCTCACCTCTGTGCCGTCCCTTCCCGACCTGACCCCAGTGCAGGGGATAAGCTTCAGACAAGTCTTTCCATGTCCCTCTGCATGACAATAGACTTCCTCCCCTCTCCCATTCCACAGGCCCACCCACCCGGGACATCCACCTTTGTCATTAGCTCAGGAGAGGATGCAAGATGAGAATCTCTGCTATTGTGTGGGGAGACTCAGTTTCCCGGGTTTCCCCCATGGACACATGTTCTTCAGCTGGGTCTGATTTTCTCCAGACAAGCTGTCTTGGGAAGGATTTGGCCAGCCCTAAGAACCTGAAGGGAAAGGGCGGAGGGGGGTTCTCTCTCTGCCCCCGACAGCCCCGAGCTGGGTCGGTCCCTCAGACCTGGCCAGGGGCAGCCCATCCCCCGGCGCCCTTCCCCGGGGCATCCAAGGGCAGGCTCGGCGCCAGCCCCACCCCGCTCGCCACTGCCCGACCATCGTCCTCCCTCGGGGGGCCTGGGCAGGACAGGGACCCGGCTGTGGGAGGCCTCCAGATCTCAGGCCTGGCACACCGTTTACCAGGCTGCTTCCTCCTCTGACGGGGGCCCAGCACACGCCCCAGGAGACTTGGCAGCCGCCCCCAGGGCTCTATCCTCTGCAACTCGTCCCCTTGGAAGGGGCCTGGCCCAGGTGCCAGGTTCGGCTGGTCGGCCAGCCTCCTTTGGAGAAAGCAGGCAAGCCGAGCCAGGCTTGCAGTGGCCCTGGCGTGACACCTGCCACCTCAGGCAGAGGGCCTCCCGCGTGCCCTCCATGGCGGGTTTCTCCCCGGAGCCGTGGCCTGGGCACTAGGAAGGCCGGGCCTCCCCGACTCCCGGGAGGAGGGGCTAGCCCAGTTGCGCCCTGGCCCCCAAACCCTCTGGTGCCATCTGCCTGTCTCGGCACTTCTGACTCCACAGAGCCTTTCCTACATCTGGGCTGCCTGCCGTGGCAAAGTGCAGGCGTGGGGTGAGGCCATGGCTTTGTCTTTCCAGGAAAAAATGAGCCCCTGGCCGAAGCAGCAGGCCCAGGCAGAGCCTTGAGCTTGAAGCCCAGTAGGTCTGTGGCCCTCAGGGCCAGAGCCATGCTTTCAAGGCAGGGAAGCGGCCTGCAAGCTGAGTGGGAGTGGGGGAGGGGAGGGAGACAGCTGAAGCCGAGTCCAGAAGGGCGGCGATGGAAGAGCTGCAGCTGGGTCAGAGCCTGGAGGGAGGGCGGGGCCTTCACTGAGGACCCCCCACGCCCCCCCCCCACGAGGCCAGCCCTAGGCCCCGGCGGTCGCGCATGCGCCATTGGCCTGTGCGGTGTGTGGGGGCTTGAACCCAAGCCCGCAGGGCTCCCGGAGCGGCCAGAGAAAGAAGGGCCCATGGAGAGGTAGGCGAGGTGGGCAGGGGGCGCCACCTTACTCTCCTCAGCTCCCTGAGGGAGAGAGAGAGAGACAGAGACAGAGAGAGAGATCCCTGACCTCTGAGTCTCTGCCTCCACCGCTGGCTGGTGCCAACTCACGCGCCATCCCACTTCCAGCCATCACCCCCACGCCACGCCTGCCCCGGGGCCAGCCCCACCACAGAGAGGCCGGTTGGTTCCTGCTCACCTCTGTGCCGTCCCTTCCCGACCTGACCCCAGTGCAGGGGATAAGCTTCAGACAAGTCTTTCCATGTCCCTCTGCATGACAATAGACTTCCTCCCCTCTCCCATTCCACAGGCCCACCCACCCGGGACATCCACCTTTGTCATTAGCTCAGGAGAGGATGCAAGATGAGAATCTCTGCTATTGTGTGGGGAGACTCAGTTTCCCGGGTTTCCCCCATGGACACATGTTCTTCAGCTGGGTCTGATTTTCTCCAGACAAGCTGTCTTGGGAAGGATTTGGCCAGCCCTAAGAACCTGAAGGGAAAGGGCGGAGGGGGGTTCTCTCTCTGCCCCCGACAGCCCCGAGCTGGGTCGGTCCCTCAGACCTGGCCAGGGGCAGCCCATCCCCCGGCGCCCTTCCCCGGGGCATCCAAGGGCAGGCTCGGCGCCAGCCCCACCCCGCTCGCCACTGCCCGACCATCGTCCTCCCTCGGGGGGCCTGGGCAGGACAGGGACCCGGCTGTGGGAGGCCTCCAGATCTCAGGCCTGGCACACCGTTTACCAGGCTGCTTCCTCCTCTGACGGGGGCCCAGCACACGCCCCAGGAGACTTGGCAGCCGCCCCCAGTGCTCTATCCTCTGCAACTCGTCCCCTTGGAAGGGGCCTGGCCCAGGTGCCAGGTTCGGCTGGTCGGCCAGCCTCCTTTGGAGAAAGCAGGCAAGCCGAGCCAGGCTTGCAGTGGCCCTGGCGTGACACCTGCCACCTCAGGCAGAGGGCCTCCCGCGTGCCCTCCATGGCGGGTTTCTCCCCGGAGCCGTGGCCTGGGCACTAGGAAGGCCGGGCCTCCCCGACTCCCGGGAGGAGGGGCTAGCCCACTTGCGCCCTGGCCCCCAAACCCTCTGGTGCCATCTGCCTGTCTCGGCACTTCTGACTCCACAGAGCCTTTCCTACATCTGGGCTGCCTGCCGTGGCAAAGTGCAGGCGTGGGGTGAGGCCATGGCTTTGTCTTTCCAGGAAAAAATGAGCCCCTGGCCGAAGCAGCAGGCCCAGGCAGAGCCTTGAGCTTGAAGCCCAGTAGGTCTGTGGCCCTCAGGGCCAGAGCCATGCTTTCAAGGCAGGGAAGCGGCCTGCAAGCTGAGTGGGAGTGGGGGAGGGGAGGGAGACAGCTGAAGCCGAGTCCAGAAGGGCGGCGATGGAAGAGCTGCAGCTGGGTCAGAGCCTGGAGGGAGGGCGGGGCCTTCACTGAGGACCCCCCACGCCCCCCCCCCACGAGGCCAGCCCTAGGCCCCGGCGGTCGCGCATGCGCCATTGGCCTGTGCGGTGTGTGGCGGCTTGAACCCAAGCCCGCAGGGCTCCCGGAGCGGCCAGAGAAAGAAGGGCCCATGGAGAGGTAGGCGAGGTGGGCAGGGGGCGCCACCTTACTCTCCTCAGCTCCATGAGGGAGAGAGACAGAGACAGAGACAGAGAGAGAGATCCCTGACCTCTGAGTCTCTGCCTCCACCGCTGGCTGGTGCCAACTCACGCGCCATCCCACTTCCAGCCATCACCCCCACGCCTGCCCCGGGGCCAGCCCCACCACAGAGAGGCCGGTTGGTTCCTGCTCACCTCTGTGCCGTCCCTTCCCGACCTGACCCCAGTGCAGGGGATAAGCTTCAGACAAGTCTTTCCATGTCCCTCTGCATGACAATAGACTTCCTCCCCTCTCCCATTCCACAGGCCCACCCACCCGGGACATCCACCTTTGTCATTAGCTCAGGAGAGGATGCAAGATGAGAATCTCTGCTATTGTGTGGGGAGACTGTTTCCCGGGTTTCCCCCATGGACACATGTTCTTCAGCTGGGTCTGATTTTCTCCAGACAAGCTGTCTTGGGAAGGATTTGGCCAGCCCTAAGAACCTGAAGGGAAAGGGCGGAGGGGGGTTCTCTCTCTGCCCCCGACAGCCCTGAGCTGGGTCGGTCCCTCAGACCTGGCCAGGGGCAGCCCATCCCCCGGCGCCCTTCCCCGGGGCATCCAAGGGCAGGCTCGGCGCCAGCCCCACCCCGCTCGCCACTGCCCGACCATCGTCCTCCCTCGGGGGGCCTGGGCAGGACAGGGACCCGGCTGTGGGAGGCCTCCAGATCTCAGGCCTGGCACACCGTTTACCAGGCTGCTTCCTCCTCTGACGGGGGCCCAGCACACGCCCCAGGAGACTTGGCAGCCGCCCCCAGGGCTCTAGCCTCTGGAACTCGTCCCCTTGGAAGGGGCCTGGCCCAGGTGCCAGGTTCGGCTGGTCGGCCAGCCTCCTTTGGAGAAAGCAGGCAAGCCGAGCCAGGCTTGCAGTGGCCCTGGCGTGACACCTGCCACCTCAGGCAGAGGGCCTCCCGCGTGCCCTCCATGGCGGGTTTCTCCCCGGAGCCGTGGCCTGGGCACTAGGAAGGCCGGGCCTCCCCGACTCCTGGGAGGAGGGGCTAGCCCAGTTGCGCCCTGGCCCCCAAACCCTCTGGTGCCATCTGCCTGTCTCGGCACTTCTGACTCCACAGAGCCTTTCCTACATCTGGGCTGCCTGCCGTGGCAAAGTGCAGGCGTGGGGTGAGGCCATGGCTTTGTCTTTCCAGGAAAAAATGAGCCCCTGGCCGAAGCAGCAGGCCCAGGCAGAGCCTTGAGCTTGAAGCCCAGTAGGTCTGTGGCCCTCAGGGCCAGAGCAATGCTTTCAAGGCAGGGAAGCGGCCTGCAAGCTGAGTGGGAGTGGGGGAGGGGAGGGAGACAGCTGAAGCCGAGTCCAGAAGGGCGGCGATGGAAGAGCTGCAGCTGGGTCAGAGCCTGGAGGGAGGGCGGGGCCTTCACTGAGGACCCCCCCCCCCGAGGCCAGCCCTAAGCCCTGGCTGTCGCGCATGCGCCCTTGGCCTGTGCGGTGTGTGGGGGGTTGAACCCAAGCCCGCAGGGCTCCCGGAGCGGCCAGAGAAAGAAGGGCCCTTGGAGAGGTAGGCGAGGTGGGCAGGGGGCGCCACCTTACTCTCCTCAGCTCCCTGAGGGAGAGAGACAGAGACAGAGACAGAGAGAGAGATCCCTGACCTCTGAGTCTCTGCCTCCACCGCTGGCTGGTGCCAACTCACGCGCCATCCCACTTCCAGCCATCACCCCCACGCCTGCCCCGGGGCCAGCCCCACCACAGAGAGGCCGGTTGGTTCCTGCTCACCTCTGTGCCGTCCCTTCCCGACCTGACCCCAGTGCAGGGGATAAGCTTCAGACAAGTCTTTCCATGTCCCTCTGCATGACAATAGACTTCCTCCCCTCTCCCATTCCACAGGCCCACCCACCCGGGACATCCACCTTTGTCATTAGCTCAGGAGAGGATGCAAGATGAGAATCTCTGCTATTGTGTGGGGAGACTCAGTTTCCCGGGTTTCCCCCATGGACACATGTTCTTCAGCTGGGTCTGATTTTCTCCAGACAAGCTGTCTTGGGAAGGATTTGGCCAGCCCTAAGAACCTGAAGGGAAAGGGCGGAGGGGGGTTCTCTCTCTGCCCCCGACAGCCCCGAGCTGGGTCGGTCCCTCAGACCTGGCCAGGGGCAGCCCATCCCCCGGCGCCCTTCCCCGGGGCATCCAGGGGCAGGCTCGGCGCCAGCCCCACCCCGCTCGCCACTGCCCGACCATCGTCCTCCCTCGGGGGGCCTGGGCAGGACAGGGACCCGGCTGTGGGAGGCCTCCAGATCTCAGGCCTGGCACACCGTTTACCAGGCTGCTTCCTCCTCTGACGGGGGCCCAGCACACGCCCCAGGAGACTTGGCAGCCGCCCCCAGGGCTCTAGCCTCTGGAACTCGTCCCCTTGGAAGGGGCCTGGCCCAGGTGCCAGGTTCGGCTGGTCGGCCAGCCTCCTTTGGAGAAAGCAGGCAAGCCGAGCCAGGCTTGCAGTGGCCCTGGCGTGACACCTGCCACCTCAGGCAGAGGGCCTCCCGCGTGCCCTCCATGGCGGGTTTCTCCCCGGAGCCGTGGCCTGGGCACTAGGAAGGCCGGGCCTCCCACACTCCCGGGAGGAGGGGCTAGCCCACTTGCGCCCTGGCCCCCAAACCCTCTGGTGCCATCTGCCTGTCTCGGCACTTCTGACTCCACAGAGCCTTTCCTACATCTGGGCTGCCTGCCGTGGCAAAGTGCAGGCGTGGGGTGAGGCCATGGCTTTGTCTTTCCAGGAAATAATGAGCCCCTGGCCGAAGCAGCAGGCCCAGGCAGAGCCTTGAGCTTGAAGCCCAGTAGGTCTGTGGCCCTCAGGGCCAGAGCAATGCTTTCAAGGCAGGGAAGCGGCCTGCAAGCTGAGTGGGAGTGGGGGAGGGGAGGGAGACAGCTGAAGCCGAGTCCAGAAGGGCGGCGATGGAAGAGCTGCAGCTGGGTCAGAGCCTGGAGGGAGGGCGGGGCCTTCACTGAGGACCCCCCCGCCCCCCGAGGCCAGCCCTAGGCCCCAAGGTCGCGCATGCGCCCTTGGCCTGTGCGGTGTGTGGGGGCTTGAACCCAAGCCCGCAGGGCTCCCGGAGCGGCCAGAGAAAGAAGGGCCCATGGAGAGGTAGGCGAGGTGGGCAGGGGGCGCCACCTTACTCTCCTCAGCTCCCTGAGGGAGAGAGAGAGAGACAGAGACAGAGAGAGAGATCCCTGACCTCTGAGTCTCTGCCTCCACCGCTGGCTGGTGCCAACTCACGCGCCATCCCACTTCCAGCCATCACCCCCACGCCTGCCCCGGGGCCAGCCCCACCACAGAGAGGCCGGTTGGTTCCTGCTCACCTCTGTGCCGTCCCTTCCCGACCTGACCCCAGTGCAGGGGATAAGCTTCAGACAAGTCTTTCCATGTCCCTCTGCATGACAATAGACTTCCTCCCCTCTCCCATTCCACAGGCCCACCCACCCGGGACATCCACCTTTGTCATTAGCTCAGGAGAGGATGCAAGATGAGAATCTCTGCTATTGTGTGGGGAGACTCAGTTTCCCGGGTTTCCCCCATGGACACATGTTCTTCAGCTGGGTCTGATTTTCTCCAGACAAGCTGTCTTGGGAAGGATTTGGCCAGCCCTAAGAACCTGAAGGGAAAGGGCGGAGGGGGGTTCTCTCTCTGCCCCCGACAGCCCCGAGCTGGGTCGGTCCCTCAGACCTGGCCAGGGGCAGCCCATCCCCCGGCGCCCTTCCCCGGGGCATCCAAGGGCAGGCTCGGCGCCAGCCCCACCCCGCTCGCCACTGCCCGACCATCGTCCTCCGTCGGGGGGCCTGGGCAGGACAGGGACCCGGCTGTGGGAGGCCTCCAGATCTCAGGCCTGGCACACCGTTTACCAGGCTGCTTCCTCCTCTGACGGGGGCCCAGCACACGCCCCAGGAGACTTGGCAGCCGCCCCCAGGGCTCTATCCTCTGCAACTCGTCCCCTTGGAAGGGGCCTGGCCCAGGTGCCAGGTTCGGCTGGTCGGCCAGCCTCCTTTGGAGAAAGCAGGCAAGCCGAGCCAGGCTTGCAGTGGCCCTGGCGTGACACCTGCCACCTCAGGCAGAGGGCCTCCCGCGTGCCCTCCATGGCGGGTTTCTCCCCGGAGCCGTGGCCTGGGCACTAGGAAGGCCGGGCCTCCCCCACTCCCGGGAGGAGGGGCTAGCCCACTTGCGCCCTGGCCCCCAAACCCTCTGGTGCCATCTGCCTGTCTCGGCACTTCTGACTCCACAGAGCCTTTCCTACATCTGGGCTGCCTGCCGTGGCAAAGTGCAGGCGTGGGGTGAGGCCATGGCTTTGTCTTTCCAGGAAAAAATGAGCCCCTGGCCGAAGCAGCAGGCCCAGGCAGAGCCTTGAGCTTGAAGCCCAGTAGGTCTGTGGCCCTCAGGGCCAGAGCAATGCTTTCAAGGCAGGGAAGCGGCCTGCAAGCTGAGTGGGAGTGGGGGAGGGGAGGGAGACAGCTGAAGCCGAGTCCAGAAGGGCGGCGATGGAAGAGCTGCAGCTGGGTCAGAGCCTGGAGGGAGGGCGGGGCCTTCACTGAGGACCCCCCCGCCCCCCGAGGCCAGCCCTAGGCCCCGGCGGTCGCGCATGCGCCCTTGGCCTGTGCGGTGTGTGGGGGCTTGAACCCAAGCCCGCAGGGCTCCCGGAGCGGCCAGAGAAAGAAGGGCCCATGGAGAGGTAGGCGAGGTGGGCAGGGGGCGCCACCTTACTCTCCTCAGCTCCCTGAGGGAGAGAGAGAGAGACAGAGACAGAGAGAGAGATCCCTGACCTCTGAGTCTCTGCCTCCACCGCTGGCTGGTGCCAACTCACGCGCCATCCCACTTCCAGCCATCACCCCCACGCCACGCCTGCCCCGGGGCCAGCCCCACCACAGAGAGGCCGGTTGGTTCCTGCTCACCTCTGTGCCGTCCCTTCCCGACCTGACCCCAGTGCAGGGGATAAGCTTCAGACAAGTCTTTCCATGTCCCTCTGCATGACAATAGACTTCCTCCCCTCTCCCATTCCACAGGCCCACCCACCCGGGACATCCACCTTTGTCATTAGCTCAGGAGAGGATGCAAGATGAGAATCTCTGCTATTGTGTGGGGAGACTCAGTTTCCCGGGTTTCCCCCATGGACACATGTTCTTCAGCTGGGTCTGATTTTCTCCAGACAAGCTGTCTTGGGAAGGATTTGGCCAGCCCTAAGAACCTGAAGGGAAAGGGCGGAGGGGGGTTCTCTCTCTGCCCCCGACAGCCCCGAGCTGGGTCGGTCCCTCAGACCTGGCCAGGGGCAGCCCATCCCCCGGCGCCCTTCCCCGGGGCATCCAAGGGCAGGCTCGGCGCCAGCCCCACCCCGCTCGCCACTGCCCGACCATCGTCCTCCCTCGGGGGGCCTGGGCAGGACAGGGACCCGGCTGTGGGAGGCCTCCAGATCTCAGGCCTGGCACACCGTTTACCAGGCTGCTTCCTCCTCTGACGGGGGCCCAGCACACGCCCCAGGAGACTTGGCAGCCGCCCCCAGGGCTCTATCCTCTGCAACTCGTCCCCTTGGAAGGGGCCTGGCCCAGGTGCCAGGTTCGGCTGGTCGGCCAGCCTCCTTTGGAGAAAGCAGGCAAGCCGAGCCAGGCTTGCAGTGGCCCTGGCGTGACACCTGCCACCTCAGGCAGAGGGCCTCCCGCGTGCCCTCCATGGCGGGTTTCTCCCCGGAGCCGTGGCCTGGGCACTAGGAAGGCCGGGCCTCCCCCACTCCCGGGAGGAGGGGCTAGCCCACTTGCGCCCTGGCCCCCAAACCCTCTGGTGCCATCTGCCTGTCTCGGCACTTCTGACTCCACAGAGCCTTTCCTACATCTGGGCTGCCTGCCGTGGCAAAGTGCAGGCGTGGGGTGAGGCCATGGCTTTGTCTTTCCAGGAAAAAATGAGCCCCTGGCCGAAGCAGCAGGCCCAGGCAGAGCCTTGAGCTTGAAGCCCAGTAGGTCTGTGGCCCTCAGGGCCAGAGCAATGCTTTCAAGGCAGGGAAGCGGCCTGCAAGCTGAGTGGGAGTGGGGGAGGGGAGGGAGACAGCTGAAGCCGAGTCCAGAAGGGCGGCGATGGAAGAGCTGCAGCTGGGTCAGAGCCTGGAGGGAGGGCGGGGCCTTCACTGAGGACCCCCCCGCCCCCCGAGGCCAGCCCTAGGCCCCGGCGGTCGCGCATGCGCCCTTGGCCTGTGCGGTGTGTGGGGGCTTGAACCCAAGCCCGCAGGGCTCCCGGAGCGGCCAGAGAAAGAAGGGCCCATGGAGAGGTAGGCGAGGTGGGCAGGGGGCGCCACCTTACTCTCCTCAGCTCCCTGAGGGAGAGAGAGAGAGACAGAGACAGAGAGAGAGATCCCTGACCTCTGAGTCTCTGCCTCCACCGCTGGCTGGTGCCAACTCACGCGCCATCCCACTTCCAGCCATCACCCCCACGCCACGCCTGCCCCGGGGCCAGCCCCACCACAGAGAGGCCGGTTGGTTCCTGCTCACCTCTGTGCCGTCCCTTCCCGACCTGACCCCACTGCAGGGGATAAGCTTCAGACAAGTCTTTCCATGTCCCTCTGCATGACAATAGACTTCCTCCCCTCTCCCATTCCACAGGCCCACCCACCCGGGACATCCACCTTTGTCATTAGCTCAGGAGAGGATGCAAGATGAGAATCTCTGCTATTGTGTGGGGAGACTCAGTTTCCCGGGTTTCCCCCATGGACACATGTTCTTCAGCTGGGTCTGATTTTCTCCAGACAAGCTGTCTTGGGAAGGATTTGGCCAGCCCTAAGAACCTGAAGGGAAAGGGCGGAGGGGGGTTCTCTCTCTGCCCCCGACAGCCCCGAGCTGGGTCGGTCCCTCAGACCTGGCCAGGGGCAGCCCATCCCCCGGCGCCCTTCCCCGGGGCATCCAAGGGCAGGCTCGGCGCCAGCCCCACCCCGCTCGCCACTGCCCGACCATCGTCCTCCCTCGGGGGGCCTGGGCAGGACAGGGACCCGGCTGTGGGAGGCCTCCAGATCTCAGGCCTGGCACACCGTTTACCAGGCTGCTTCCTCCTCTGACGGGGGCCCAGCACACGCCCCAGGAGACTTGGCAGCCGCCCCCAGGGCTCTATCCTCTGCAACTCGTCCCCTTGGAAGGGGCCTGGCCCAGGTGCCAGGTTCGGCTGGTCGGCCAGCCTCCTTTGGAGAAAGCAGGCAAGCCGAGCCAGGCTTGCAGTGGCCCTGGCGTGACACCTGCCACCTCAGGCAGAGGGCCTCCCGCGTGCCCTCCATGGCGGGTTTCTCCCCGGAGCCGTGGCCTGGGCACTAGGAAGGCCGGGCCTCCCCCACTCCCGGGAGGAGGGGCTAGCCCACTTGCGCCCTGGCCCCCAAACCCTCTGGTGCCATCTGCCTGTCTCGGCACTTCTGACTCCACAGAGCCTTTCCTACATCTGGGCTGCCTGCCGTGGCAAAGTGCAGGCGTGGGGTGAGGCCATGGCTTTGTCTTTCCAGGAAAAAATGAGCCCCTGGCCGAAGCAGCAGGCCCAGGCAGAGCCTTGAGCTTGAAGCCCAGTAGGTCTGTGGCCCTCAGGGCCAGAGCAATGCTTTCAAGGCAGGGAAGCGGCCTGCAAGCTGAGTGGGAGTGGGGGAGGGGAGGGAGACAGCTGAAGCCGAGTCCAGAAGGGCGGCGATGGAAGAGCTGCAGCTGGGTCAGAGCCTGGAGGGAGGGCGGGGCCTTCACTGAGGACCCCCCCGCCCCCCGAGGCCAGCCCTAGGCCCCGGCGGTCGCGCATGCGCCCTTGGCCTGTGCGGTGTGTGGGGGCTTGAACCCAAGCCCGCAGGGCTCCCGGAGCGGCCAGAGAAAGAAGGGCCCATGGAGAGGTAGGCGAGGTGGGCAGGGGGCGCCACCTTACTCTCCTCAGCTCCCTGAGGGAGAGAGAGAGAGACAGAGACAGAGAGAGAGATCCCTGACCTCTGAGTCTCTGCCTCCACCGCTGGCTGGTGCCAACTCACGCGCCATCCCACTTCCAGCCATCACCCCCACGCCACGCCTGCCCCGGGGCCAGCCCCACCACAGAGAGGCCGGTTGGTTCCTGCTCACCTCTGTGCCGTCCCTTCCCGACCTGACCCCAGTGCAGGGGATAAGCTTCAGACAAGTCTTTCCATGTCCCTCTGCATGACAATAGACTTCCTCCCCTCTCCCATTCCACAGGCCCACCCACCCGGGACATCCACCTTTGTCATTAGCTCAGGAGAGGATGCAAGATGAGAATCTCTGCTATTGTGTGGGGAGACTCAGTTTCCCGGGTTTCCCCCATGGACACATGTTCTTCAGCTGGGTCTGATTTTCTCCAGACAAGCTGTCTTGGGAAGGATTTGGCCAGCCCTAAGAACCTGAAGGGAAAGGGCGGAGGGGGGTTCTCTCTCTGCCCCCGACAGCCCCGAGCTGGGTCGGTCCCTCAGACCTGGCCAGGGGCAGCCCATCCCCCGGCGCCCTTCCCCGGGGCATCCAAGGGCAGGCTCGGCGCCAGCCCCACCCCGCTCGCCACTGCCCGACCATCGTCCTCCCTCGGGGGGCCTGGGCAGGACAGGGACCCGGCTGTGGGAGGCCTCCAGATCTCAGGCCTGGCACACCGTTTACCAGGCTGCTTCCTCCTCTGACGGGGGCCCAGCACACGCCCCAGGAGACTTGGCAGCCGCCCCCAGGGCTCTATCCTCTGCAACTCGTCCCCTTGGAAGGGGCCTGGCCCAGGTGCCAGGTTCGGCTGGTCGGCCAGCCTCCTTTGGAGAAAGCAGGCAAGCCGAGCCAGGCTTGCAGTGGCCCTGGCGTGACACCTGCCACCTCAGGCAGAGGGCCTCCCGCGTGCCCTCCATGGCGGGTTTCTCCCCGGAGCCGTGGCCTGGGCACTAGGAAGGCCGGGCCTCCCCCACTCCCGGGAGGAGGGGCTAGCCCACTTGCGCCCTGGCCCCCAAACCCTCTGGTGCCATCTGCCTGTCTCGGCACTTCTGACTCCACAGAGCCTTTCCTACATCTGGGCTGCCTGCCGTGGCAAAGTGCAGGCGTGGGGTGAGGCCATGGCTTTGTCTTTCCAGGAAAAAATGAGCCCCTGGCCGAAGCAGCAGGCCCAGGCAGAGCCTTGAGCTTGAAGCCCAGTAGGTCTGTGGCCCTCAGGGCCAGAGCAATGCTTTCAAGGCAGGGAAGCGGCCTGCAAGCTGAGTGGGAGTGGGGGAGGGGAGGGAGACAGCTGAAGCCGAGTCCAGAAGGGCGGCGATGGAAGAGCTGCAGCTGGGTCAGAGCCTGGAGGGAGGGCGGGGCCTTCACTGAGGACCCCCCCGCCCCCCGAGGCCAGCCCTAGGCCCCGGCGGTCGCGCATGCGCCCTTGGCCTGTGCGGTGTGTGGGGGCTTGAACCCAAGCCCGCAGGGCTCCCGGAGCGGCCAGAGAAAGAAGGGCCCATGGAGAGGTAGGCGAGGTGGGCAGGGGGCGCCACCTTACTCTCCTCAGCTCCCTGAGGGAGAGAGAGAGAGACAGAGACAGAGAGAGAGATCCCTGACCTCTGAGTCTCTGCCTCCACCGCTGGCTGGTGCCAACTCACGCGCCATCCCACTTCCAGCCATCACCCCCACGCCACGCCTGCCCCGGGGCCAGCCCCACCACAGAGAGGCCGGTTGGTTCCTGCTCACCTCTGTGCCGTCCCTTCCCGACCTGACCCCACTGCAGGGGATAAGCTTCAGACAAGTCTTTCCATGTCCCTCTGCATGACAATAGACTTCCTCCCCTCTCCCATTCCACAGGCCCACCCACCCGGGACATCCACCTTTGTCATTAGCTCAGGAGAGGATGCAAGATGAGAATCTCTGCTATTGTGTGGGGAGACTCAGTTTCCCGGGTTTCCCCCATGGACACATGTTCTTCAGCTGGGTCTGATTTTCTCCAGACAAGCTGTCTTGGGAAGGATTTGGCCAGCCCTAAGAACCTGAAGGGAAAGGGCGGAGGGGGGTTCTCTCTCTGCCCCCGACAGCCCCGAGCTGGGTCGGTCCCTCAGACCTGGCCAGGGGCAGCCCATCCCCCGGCGCCCTTCCCCGGGGCATCCAAGGGCAGGCTCGGCGCCAGCCCCACCCCGCTCGCCACTGCCCGACCATCGTCCTCCCTCGGGGGGCCTGGGCAGGACAGGGACCCGGCTGTGGGAGGCCTCCAGATCTCAGGCCTGGCACACCGTTTACCAGGCTGCTTCCTCCTCTGACGGGGGCCCAGCACACGCCCCAGGAGACTTGGCAGCCGCCCCCAGGGCTCTATCCTCTGCAACTCGTCCCCTTGGAAGGGGCCTGGCCCAGGTGCCAGGTTCGGCTGGTCGGCCAGCCTCCTTTGGAGAAAGCAGGCAAGCCGAGCCAGGCTTGCAGTGGCCCTGGCGTGACACCTGCCACCTCAGGCAGAGGGCCTCCCGCGTGCCCTCCATGGCGGGTTTCTCCCCGGAGCCGTGGCCTGGGCACTAGGAAGGCCGGGCCTCCCCGACTCCCGGGAGGAGGGGCTAGCCCACTTGCGCCCTGGCCCCCAAACCCTCTGGTGCCATCTGCCTGTCTCGGCACTTCTGACTCCACAGAGCCTTTCCTACATCTGGGCTGCCTGCCGTGGCAAAGTGCAGGCGTGGGGTGAGGCCATGGCTTTGTCTTTCCAGGAAAAAATGAGCCCCTGGCCGAAGCAGCAGGCCCAGGCAGAGCCTTGAGCTTGAAGCCCAGTAGGTCTGTGGCCCTCAGGGCCAGAGCAATGCTTTCAAGGCAGGGAAGCGGCCTGCAAGCTGAGTGGGAGTGGGGGAGGGGAGGGAGACAGCTGAAGCCGAGTCCAGAAGGGCGGCGATGGAAGAGCTGCAGCTGGGTCAGAGCCTGGAGGGAGGGCGGGGCCTTCACTGAGGACCCCCCCGCCCCCCGAGGCCAGCCCTAGGCCCCGGCGGTCGCGCATGCGCCCTTGGCCTGTGCGGTGTGTGGGGGCTTGAACCCAAGCCCGCAGGGCTCCCGTAGCGGCCAGAGAAAGAAGGACCCATGGAGAGGTAGGCGAGGTGGGCAGGGGGCGCCACCTTACTCTCCTCAGCTCCCTGAGGGAGAGAGAGAGAGACAGAGACAGAGAGAGAGATCCCTGACCTCTGAGTCTCTGCCTCCACCGCTGGCTGGTGCCAACTCACGCGCCATCCCACTTCCAGCCATCACCCCCACGCCTGCCCCGGGGCCAGCCCCACCACAGAGAGGCCGGTTGGTTCCTGCTCACCTCTGTGCCGTCCCTTCCCGACCTGACCCCAGTGCAGGGGATAAGCTTCAGACAAGTCTTTCCATGTCCCTCTGCATGACAATAGACTTCCTCCCCTCTCCCATTCCACAGGCCCACCCACCCGGGACATCCACCTTTGTCATTAGCTCAGGAGAGGATGCAAGATGAGAATCTCTGCTATTGTGTGGGGAGACTCAGTTTCCCGGGTTTCCCCCATGGACACATGTTCTTCAGCTGGGTCTGATTTTCTCCAGACAAGCTGTCTTGGGAAGGATTTGGCCAGCCCTAAGAACCTGAAGGGAAAGGGCGGAGGGGGGTTCTCTCTCTGCCCCCGACAGCCCCGAGCTGGGTCGGTCCCTCAGACCTGGCCAGGGGCAGCCCATCCCCCGGCGCCCTTCCCCGGGGCATCCAAGGGCAGGCTCGGCGCCAGCCCCACCCCGCTCGCCACTGCCCGACCATCGTCCTCCCTCGGGGGGCCTGGGCAGGACAGGGACCCGGCTGTGGGAGGCCTCCAGATCTCAGGCCTGGCACACCGTTTACCAGGCTGCTTCCTCCTCTGACGGGGGCCCAGCACACGCCCCAGGAGACTTGGCAGCCGCCCCCAGGGCTCTATCCTCTGCAACTCGTCCCCTTGGAAGGGGCCTGGCCCAGGTGCCAGGTTCGGCTGGTCGGCCAGCCTCCTTTGGAGAAAGCAGGCAAGCCGAGCCAGGCTTGCAGTGGCCCTGGCGTGACACCTGCCACCTCAGGCAGAGGGCCTCCCGCGTGCCCTCCATGGCGGGTTTCTCCCCGGAGCCGTGGCCTGGGCACTAGGAAGGCCGGGCCTCCCCCACTCCCGGGAGGAGGGGCTAGCCCACTTGCGCCCTGGCCCCCAAACCCTCTGGTGCCATCTGCCTGTCTCGGCACTTCTGACTCCACAGAGCCTTTCCTACATCTGGGCTGCCTGCCGTGGCAAAGTGCAGGCGTGGGGTGAGGCCATGGCTTTGTCTTTCCAGGAAAAAATGAGCCCCTGGCCGAAGCAGCAGGCCCAGGCAGAGCCTTGAGCTTGAAGCCCAGTAGGTCTGTGGCCCTCAGGGCCAGAGCAATGCTTTCAAGGCAGGGAAGCGGCCTGCAAGCTGAGTGGGAGTGGGGGAGGGGAGGGAGACAGCTGAAGCCGAGTCCAGAAGGGCGGCGATGGAAGAGCTGCAGCTGGGTCAGAGCCTGGAGGGAGGGCGGGGCCTTCACTGAGGACCCCCCCGCCCCCCGAGGCCAGCCCTAGGCCCCGGCGGTCGCGCATGCGCCCTTGGCCTGTGCGGTGTGTGGGGGCTTGAACCCAAGCCCGCAGGGCTCCCGGAGCGGCCAGAGAAAGAAGGGCCCATGGAGAGGTAGGCGAGGTGGGCAGGGGGCGCCACCTTACTCTCCTCAGCTCCCTGAGGGAGAGAGAGAGAGACAGAGACAGAGAGAGAGATCCCTGACCTCTGAGTCTCTGCCTCCACCGCTGGCTGGTGCCAACTCACGCGCCATCCCACTTCCAGCCATCACCCCCACGCCACGCCTGCCCCGGGGCCAGCCCCACCACAGAGAGGCCGGTTGGTTCCTGCTCACCTCTGTGCCGTCCCTTCCCGACCTGACCCCACTGCAGGGGATAAGCTTCAGACAAGTCTTTCCATGTCCCTCTGCATGACAATAGACTTCCTCCCCTCTCCCATTCCACAGGCCCACCCACCCGGGACATCCACCTTTGTCATTAGCTCAGGAGAGGATGCAAGATGAGAATCTCTGCTATTGTGTGGGGAGACTCAGTTTCCCGGGTTTCCCCCATGGACACATGTTCTTCAGCTGGGTCTGATTTTCTCCAGACAAGCTGTCTTGGGAAGGATTTGGCCAGCCCTAAGAACCTGAAGGGAAAGGGCGGAGGGGGGTTCTCTCTCTGCCCCCGACAGCCCCGAGCTGGGTCGGTCCCTCAGACCTGGCCAGGGGCAGCCCATCCCCCGGCGCCCTTCCCCGGGGCATCCAAGGGCAGGCTCGGCGCCAGCCCCACCCCGCTCGCCACTGCCCGACCATCGTCCTCCCTCGGGGGGCCTGGGCAGGACAGGGACCCGGCTGTGGGAGGCCTCCAGATCTCAGGCCTGGCACACCGTTTACCAGGCTGCTTCCTCCTCTGACGGGGGCCCAGCACACGCCCCAGGAGACTTGGCAGCCGCCCCCAGGGCTCTATCCTCTGCAACTCGTCCCCTTGGAAGGGGCCTGGCCCAGGTGCCAGGTTCGGCTGGTCGGCCAGCCTCCTTTGGAGAAAGCAGGCAAGCCGAGCCAGGCTTGCAGTGGCCCTGGCGTGACACCTGCCACCTCAGGCAGAGGGCCTCCCGCGTGCCCTCCATGGCGGGTTTCTCCCCGGAGCCGTGGCCTGGGCACTAGGAAGGCCGGGCCTCCCCGACTCCCGGGAGGAGGGGCTAGCCCACTTGCGCCCTGGCCCCCAAACCCTCTGGTGCCATCTGCCTGTCTCGGCACTTCTGACTCCACAGAGCCTTTCCTACATCTGGGCTGCCTGCCGTGGCAAAGTGCAGGCGTGGGGTGAGGCCATGGCTTTGTCTTTCCAGGAAAAAATGAGCCCCTGGCCGAAGCAGCAGGCCCAGGCAGAGCCTTGAGCTTGAAGCCCAGTAGGTCTGTGGCCCTCAGGGCCAGAGCAATGCTTTCAAGGCAGGGAAGCGGCCTGCAAGCTGAGTGGGAGTGGGGGAGGGGAGGGAGACAGCTGAAGCCGAGTCCAGAAGGGCGGCGATGGAAGAGCTGCAGCTGGGTCAGAGCCTGGAGGGAGGGCGGGGCCTTCACTGAGGACCCCCCCGCCCCCCGAGGCCAGCCCTAGGCCCCGGCGGTCGCGCATGCGCCCTTGGCCTGTGCGGTGTGTGGGGGCTTGAACCCAAGCCCGCAGGGCTCCCGTAGCGGCCAGAGAAAGAAGGACCCATGGAGAGGTAGGCGAGGTGGGCAGGGGGCGCCACCTTACTCTCCTCAGCTCCCTGAGGGAGAGAGAGAGAGACAGAGACAGAGAGAGAGATCCCTGACCTCTGAGTCTCTGCCTCCACCGCTGGCTGGTGCCAACTCACGCGCCATCCCACTTCCAGCCATCACCCCCACGCCTGCCCCGGGGCCAGCCCCACCACAGAGAGGCCGGTTGGTTCCTGCTCACCTCTGTGCCGTCCCTTCCCGACCTGACCCCACTGCAGGGGATAAGCTTCAGACAAGTCTTTCCATGTCCCTCTGCATGACAATAGACTTCCTCCCCTCTCCCATTCCACAGGCCCACCCACCCGGGACATCCACCTTTGTCATTAGCTCAGGAGAGGATGCAAGATGAGAATCTCTGCTATTGTGTGGGGAGACTCAGTTTCCCGGGTTTCCCCCATGGACACATGTTCTTCAGCTGGGTCTGATTTTCTCCAGACAAGCTGTCTTGGGAAGGATTTGGCCAGCCCTAAGAACCTGAAGGGAAAGGGCGGAGGGGGGTTCTCTCTCTGCCCCCGACAGCCCCGAGCTGGGTCGGTCCCTCAGACCTGGCCAGGGGCAGCCCATCCCCCGGCGCCCTTCCCCGGGGCATCCAAGGGCAGGCTCGGCGCCAGCCCCACCCCGCTCGCCACTGCCCGACCATCGTCCTCCCTCGGGGGGCCTGGGCAGGACAGGGACCCGGCTGTGGGAGGCCTCCAGATATCAGGCCTGGCACACCGTTTACCAGGCTGCTTCCTCCTCTGACGGGGGCCCAGCACACGCCCCAGGAGACTTGGCAGCCGCCCCCAGGGCTCTAGCCTCTGGAACTCGTCCCCTTGGAAGGGGCCTGGCCCAGGTGCCAGGTTCGGCTGGTCGGCCAGCCTCCTTTGGAGAAAGCAGGCAAGCCGAGCCAGGCTTGCAGTGGCCCTGGCGTGACACCTGCCACCTCAGGCAGAGGGCCTCCCGCGTGCCCTCCATGGCGGGTTTCTCCCCGGAGCCGTGGCCTGGGCACTAGGAAGGCCGGGCCTTCCCGACTCCCGGGAGGAGGGGCTAGCCCAGTTGCGCCCTGGCCCCCAAACCCTCTGGTGCCATCTGCCTGTCTCGGCACTTCTGACTCCACAGAGCCTTTCCTACATCTGGGCTGCCTGCCGTGGCAAAGTGCAGGCATGGGGTGAGGCCATGGCTTTGTCTTTCCAGGAGAAAATGAGCCCCTGGTCGAAGCAGCACACCCAGGCAGAGCCTTGAGCTTGAAGCCCAGTAGGTCTGTGGCCCTCAGGGCCAGAGCCATGCTTTCAAGGCAGGGAAGCGGCCTACAAGCTGAGTGGGAGTGGGGGAGGGGAGGGAGACAGCTGAAGCCGAGTCCAGAAGGGCGGCGATGGAAGAGCTGCAGCTGGGTCAGAGCCTGGAGGGAGGGCGGGGCCTTCACTGAGGACCCCCCCGCCCCCCGAGGCCAGCCCTAGGCCCCGGCGGTCGCGCATGCGCCCTTGGCCTGTGCGGTGTGTGGGGGCTTGAACCCAAGCCCGCAGGGCTCCCGGAGCGGCCAGAGAAAGAAGGGCCCCTGGAGAGGTAGGCGAGGTGGGCAGGGGGCGCCACCTTACTCTCCTCAGCTCCCTGAGGGAGAGAGACAGAGACAGAGACAGAGAGAGAGATCCCTGACCTCTGAGTCTCTGCCTCCACCGCTGGCTGGTGCCAACTCACGCGCCATCCCACTTCCAGCCATCACCCCCACGCCTGCCCCGGGGCCAGCCCCACCACAGAGAGGCCGGTTGGTTCCTGCTCACCTCTGTGCCGTCCCTTCCCGACCTGACCCCAGTGCAGGGGATAAGCTTCAGACAAGTCTTTCCATGTCCCTCTGCATGACAATAGACTTCCTCCCCTCTCCCATTCCACAGGCCCACCCACCCGGGACATCCACCTTTGTCATTAGCTCAGGAGAGGATGCAAGATGAGAATCTCTGCTATTGTGTGGGGAGACTCAGTTTCCCGGGTTTCCCCCATGGACACATGTTCTTCAGCTGGGTCTGATTTTCTCCAGACAAGCTGTCTTGGGAAGGATTTGGCCAGCCCTAAGAACCTGAAGGGAAAGGGCGGAGGGGGGTTCTCTCTCTGCCCCCGACAGCCCCGAGCTGGGTCGGTCCCTCAGACCTGGCCAGGGGCAGCCCATCCCCCGGCGCCCTTCCCCGTGGCATCCAAGGGCAGGCTCGGCGCCAGCCCCACCCCGCTCGCCACTGCCCGACCATCGTCCTCCCTCGGGGGGCCTGGGCAGGACAGGGACCCGGCTGTGGGAGACCTCCAGATCTCAGGCCTGGCACACCGTTTACCAGGCTGCTTCCTCCTCTGACGGGGGCCCAGCACACGCCCCAGGAGACTTGGCAGCCGCCCCCAGGGCTCTAGCCTCTGGAACTCGTCCCCTTGGAAGGGGCCTGGCCCAGGTGCCAGGTTCGGCTGGTCGGCCAGCCTCCTTTGGAGAAAGCAGGCAAGCCGAGCCAGGCTTGCAGTGGCCCTGGCGTGACACCTGCCACCTCAGGCAGAGGGCCTCCCGCGTGCCCTCCATGGCGGGTTTCTCCCCGGAGCCGTGGCCTGGGCACTAGGAAGGCCGGGCCTCCCCGACTCCCGGGAGGAGGGGCTAGCCCAGTTGCGCCCTGGCCCCCAAACCCTCTGGTGCCATCTGCCTGTCTCGGCACTTCTGACTCCACAGAGCCTTTCCTACATCTGGGCTGCCTGCCGTGGCAAAGTGCAGGCGTGGGGTGAGGCCATGGCTTTGTCTTTCCAGGAAATAATGAGCCCATGGCCGAAGCAGCAGGCCCAGGCAGAGCCTTGAGCTTGAAGCCCAGTAGGTCTGTGGCCCTCAGGGCCAGAGCAATGCTTTCAAGGCAGGGAAGCGGCCTGCAAGCTGAGTGGGAGTGGGGGAGGGGAGGGAGACAGCTGAAGCCTAGTCCAGAAGGGCGGCGATGGAAGAGCTGCAGCTGGGTCAGAGCCTGGAGGGAGGGCGGGGCCTTCACTGAGGACCCCCCCGCCCCCCGAGGCCAGCCCTAGGCCCCGGCGGTCGCGCATGCGCCCTTGGCCTGTGCGGTGTGTGGGGGCTTGAACCCAAGCCCGCAGGGCTCCCGGAGCGGCCAGAGAAAGAAGGGCCCATGGAGAGGTAGGCGAGGTGGGCAGGGGGCGCCACCTTACTCTCCTCAGCTCCCTGAGGGAGAGAGAGAGAGACAGAGACAGAGAGAGAGATCCCTGACCTCTGAGTCTCTGCCTCCACCGCTGGCTGGTGCCAACTCACGCGCCATCCCACTTCCAGCCATCACCCCCACGCCTGCCCCGGGGCCAGCCCCACCACAGAGAGGCCGGTTGGTTCCTGCTCACCTCTGTGCCGTCCCTTCCCGACCTGACCCCAGTGCAGGGGATAAGCTTCAGACAAGTCTTTCCATGTCCCTCTGCATGACAATAGACTTCCTCCCCTCTCCCATTCCACAGGCCCACCCACCCGGGACATCCACCTTTGTCATTAGCTCAGGAGAGGATGCAAGATGAGAATCTCTGCTATTGTGTGGGGAGACTCAGTTTCCCGGGTTTCCCCCATGGACACATGTTCTTCAGCTGGGTCTGATTTTCTCCAGACAAGCTGTCTTGGGAAGGATTTGGCCAGCCCTAAGAACCTGAAGGGAAAGGGCGGAGGGGGGTTCTCTCTCTGCCCCCGACAGCCCCGAGCTGGGTCGGTCCCTCAGACCTGGCCAGGGGCAGCCCATCCCCCGGCGCCCTTCCCCGGGGCATCCAAGGGCAGGCTCGGCGCCAGCCCCACCCCGCTCGCCACTGCCCGACCATCGTCCTCCCTCGGGGGGCCTGGGCAGGACAGGGACCCGGCTGTGGGAGGCCTCCAGATCTCAGGCCTGGCACACCGTTTACCAGGCTGCTTCCTCCTCTGACGGGGGCCCAGCACACGCCCCAGGAGACTTGGCAGCCGCCCCCAGGGCTCTAGCCTCTGGAACTCGTCCCCTTGGAAGGGGCCTGGCCCAGGTGCCAGGTTCGGCTGGTCGGCCAGCCTCCTTTGGAGAAAGCAGGCAAGCCGAGCCAGGCTTGCAGTGGCCCTGGCGTGACACCTGCCACCTCAGGCAGAGGGCCTCCCGCGTGCCCTCCATGGCGGGTTTCTCCCCGGAGCCGTGGCCTGGGCACTAGGAAGGCCGGGCCTCCCCGACTCCCGGGAGGAGGGGCTAGCCCAGTTGCGCCCTGGCCCCCAAACCCTCTGGTGCCATCTGCCTGTCTCGGCACTTCTGACTCCACAGAGCCTTTCCTACATCTGGGCTGCCTGCCGTGGCAAAGTGCAGGCGTGGGGTGAGGCCATGGCTTTGTCTTTCCAGGAAATAATGAGCCCATGGCCGAAGCAGCAGGCCCAGGCAGAGCCTTGAGCTTGAAGCCCAGTAGGTCTGTGGCCCTCAGGGCCAGAGCAATGCTTTCAAGGCAGGGAAGCGGCCTGCAAGCTGAGTGGGAGTGGGGGAGGGGAGGGAGACAGCTGAAGCCGAGTCCAGAAGGGCGGCGATGGAAGAGCTGCAGCTGGGTCAGAGCCTGGAGGGAGGGCGGGGCCTTCACTGAGGACCCCCCCCCGGAGGCCAGCCCTAGGCCCTGGCGGTCGCGCATGCGCCCTTGGCCTGTGCGGTGTGTGGGGGGTTGAACCCAAGCCCGCAGGGCTCCCGGAGCGGCCAGAGAAAGAAGGGCCCATGGAGAGGTAGGCGAGGTGGGCAGGGGGCGCCACCTTACTCTCCTCAGCTCCCTGAGGGAGAGAGACAGAGACAGAGACAGAGAGAGAGATCCCTGACCTCTGAGTCTCTGCCTCCACCGCTGGCTGGTGCCAACTCACGCGCCATCCCACTTCCAGCCATCACCCCCACGCCTGCCCCGGGGCCAGCCCCACCACAGAGAGGCCGGTTGGTTCCTGCTCACCTCTGTGCCGTCCCTTCCCGACCTGACCCCAGTGCAGGGGATAAGCTTCAGACAAGTCTTTCCATGTCCCTCTGCATGACAATAGACTTCCTCCCCTCTCCCATTCCACAGGCCCACCCACCCGGGACATCCACCTTTGTCATTAGCTCAGGAGAGGATGCAAGATGAGAATCTCTGCTATTGTGTGGGGAGACTCAGTTTCCCGGGTTTCCCCCATGGACACATGTTCTTCAGCTGGGTCTGATTTTCTCCAGACAAGCTGTCTTGGGAAGGATTTGGCCAGCCCTAAGAACCTGAAGGGAAAGGGCGGAGGGGGGTTCTCTCTCTGCCCCCGACAGCCCCGAGCTGGGTCGGTCCCTCAGACCTGGCCAGGGGCAGCCCATCCCCCGGCGCCCTTCCCCGGGGCATCCAAGGGCAGGCTCGGCGCCAGCCCCACCCCGCTCGCCACTGCCCGACCATCGTCCTCCCTCGGGGGGCCTGGGCAGGACAGGGACCCGGCTGTGGGAGGCCTCCAGATCTCAGGCCTGGCACACCGTTTACCAGGCTGCTTCCTCCTCTGACGGGGGCCCAGCACACGCCCCAGGAGACTTGGCAGCCGCCCCCAGGGCTCTAGCCTCTGGAACTCGTCCCCTTGGAAGGGGCCTGGCCCAGGTGCCAGGTTCGGCTGGTCGGCCAGCCTCCTTTGGAGAAAGCAGGCAAGCCGAGCCAGGCTTGCAGTGGCCCTGGCGTGACACCTGCCACCTCAGGCAGAGGGCCTCCCGCGTGCCCTCCATGGCGGGTTTCTCCCCGGAGCCGTGGCCTGGGCACTAGGAAGGCCGGGCCTCCCCGACTCCCGGGAGGAGGGGCTAGCCCAGTTGCGCCCTGGCCCCCAAACCCTCTGGTGCCATCTGCCTGTCTCGGCACTTCTGACTCCACAGAGCCTTTCCTACATCTGGGCTGCCTGCCGTGGCAAAGTGCAGGCGTGGGGTGAGGCCATGGCTTTGTCTTTCCAGGAAAAAATGAGCCCCTGGCCGAAGCAGCAGGCCCAGGCAGAGCCTTGAGCTTGAAGCCCAGTAGGTCTGTGGCCCTCAGGGCCAGAGCAATGCTTTCAAGGCAGGGAAGCGGCCTGCAAGCTGAGTGGGAGTGGGGGAGGGGAGGGAGACAGCTGAAGCCGAGTCCAGAAGGGCGGCGATGGAAGAGCTGCAGCTGGGTCAGAGCCTGGAGGGAGGGCGGGGCCTTCACTGAGGACCCCCCCCCGGAGGCCAGCCCTAGGCCCTGGCGGTCGCGCATGCGCCCTTGGCCTGTGCGGTGTGTGGGGGGTTGAACCCAAGCCCGCAGGGCTCCCGGAGCGGCCAGAGAAAGAAGGGCCCATGGAGAGGTAGGCGAGGTGGGCAGGGGGCGCCACCTTACTCTCCTCAGCTCCCTGAGGGAGAGAGACAGAGACAGAGACAGAGAGAGAGATCCCTGACCTCTGAGTCTCTGCCTCCACCGCTGGCTGGTGCCAACTCACGCGCCATCCCACTTCCAGCCATCACCCCCACGCCTGCCCCGGGGCCAGCCCCACCACAGAGAGGCCGGTTGGTTCCTGCTCACCTCTGTGCCGTCCCTTCCCGACCTGACCCCAGTGCAGGGGATAAGCTTCAGACAAGTCTTTCCATGTCCCTCTGCATGACAATAGACTTCCTCCCCTCTCCCATTCCACAGGCCCACCCACCCGGGACATCCACCTTTGTCATTAGCTCAGGAGAGGATGCAAGATGAGAATCTCTGCTATTGTGTGGGGAGACTCAGTTTCCCGGGTTTCCCCCATGGACACATGTTCTTCAGCTGGGTCTGATTTTCTCCAGACAAGCTGTCTTGGGAAGGATTTGGCCAGCCCTAAGAACCTGAAGGGAAAGGGCGGAGGGGGGTTCTCTCTCTGCCCCCGACAGCCCCGAGCTGGGTCGGTCCCTCAGACCTGGCCAGGGGCAGCCCATCCCCCGGCGCCCTTCCCCGGGGCATCCAAGGGCAGGCTCGGCGCCAGCCCCACCCCGCTCGCCACTGCCCGACCATCGTCCTCCCTCGGGGGGCCTGGGCAGGACAGGGACCCGGCTGTGGGAGGCCTCCAGATCTCAGGCCTGGCACACCGTTTACCAGGCTGCTTCCTCCTCTGACGGGGGCCCAGCACACGCCCCAGGAGACTTGGCAGCCGCCCCCAGGGCTCTAGCCTCTGGAACTCGTCCCCTTGGAAGGGGCCTGGCCCAGGTGCCAGGTTCGGCTGGTCGGCCAGCCTCCTTTGGAGAAAGCAGGCAAGCCGAGCCAGGCTTGCAGTGGCCCTGGCGTGACACCTGCCACCTCAGGCAGAGGGCCTCCCGCGTGCCCTCCATGGCGGGTTTCTCCCCGGAGCCGTGGCCTGGGCACTAGGAAGGCCGGGCCTCCCCGACTCCCGGGAGGAGGGGCTAGCCCAGTTGCGCCCTGGCCCCCAAACCCTCTGGTGCCATCTGCCTGTCTCGGCACTTCTGACTCCACAGAGCCTTTCCTACATCTGGGCTGCCTGCCGTGGCAAAGTGCAGGCGTGGGGTGAGGCCATGGCTTTGTCTTTCCAGGAAAAAATGAGCCCCTGGCCGAAGCAGCAGGCCCAGGCAGAGCCTTGAGCTTGAAGCCCAGTAGGTCTGTGGCCCTCAGGGCCAGAGCAATGCTTTCAAGGCAGGGAAGCGGCCTGCAAGCTGAGTGGGAGTGGGGGAGGGGAGGGAGACAGCTGAAGCCGAGTCCAGAAGGGCGGCGATGGAAGAGCTGCAGCTGGGTCAGAGCCTGGAGGGAGGGCGGGGCCTTCACTGAGGACCCCCCCCCGGAGGCCAGCCCTAGGCCCTGGCGGTCGCGCATGCGCCCTTGGCCTGTGCGGTGTGTGGGGGGTTGAACCCAAGCCCGCAGGGCTCCCGGAGCGGCCAGAGAAAGAAGGGCCCATGGAGAGGTAGGCGAGGTGGGCAGGGGGCGCCACCTTACTCTCCTCAGCTCCCTGAGGGAGAGAGACAGAGACAGAGACAGAGAGAGAGATCCCTGACCTCTGAGTCTCTGCCTCCACCGCTGGCTGGTGCCAACTCACGCGCCATCCCACTTCCAGCCATCACCCCCACGCCTGCCCCGGGGCCAGCCCCACCACAGAGAGGCCGGTTGGTTCCTGCTCACCTCTGTGCCGTCCCTTCCCGACCTGACCCCAGTGCAGGGGATAAGCTTCAGACAAGTCTTTCCATGTCCCTCTGCATGACAATAGACTTCCTCCCCTCTCCCATTCCACAGGCCCACCCACCCGGGACATCCACCTTTGTCATTAGCTCAGGAGAGGATGCAAGATGAGAATCTCTGCTATTGTGTGGGGAGACTCAGTTTCCCGGGTTTCCCCCATGGACACATGTTCTTCAGCTGGGTCTGATTTTCTCCAGACAAGCTGTCTTGGGAAGGATTTGGCCAGCCCTAAGAACCTGAAGGGAAAGGGCGGGGGGGGCTTCTCTCTCTGCCCCCGACAGCCCCGAGCTGGGTCGGTCCCTCAGACCTGGCCAGGGGCAGCCCATCCCCCGGCGCCCTTCCCCGGGGCATCCAAGGGCAGGCTCGGCGCCAGCCCCACCCCGCTCGCCACTGCCCGACCATCGTCCTCCCTCGGGGGGCCTGGGCAGGACAGGGACCCGGCTGTGGGAGGCCTCCAGATCTCAGGCCTGGCACACCGTTTACCAGGCTGCTTCCTCCTCTGACGGGGGCCCAGCACACGCCCCAGGAGACTTGGCAGCCGCCCCCAGGGCTCTAGCCTCTGGAACTCGTCCCCTTGGAAGGGGCCTGGCCCAGGTGCCAGGTTCGGCTGGTCGGCCAGCCTCCTTTGGAGAAAGCAGGCAAGCCGAGCCAGGCTTGCAGTGGCCCTGGCGTGACACCTGCCACCTCAGGCAGAGGGCCTCCCGCGTGCCCTCCATGGCGGGTTTCTCCCCGGAGCCGTGGCCTGGGCACTAGGAAGGCCGGGCCTCCCCGACTCCCGGGAGGAGGGGCTAGCCCAGTTGCGCCCTGGCCCCCAAACCCTCTGGTGCCATCTGCCTGTCTCGGCACTTCTGACTCCACAGAGCCTTTCCTACATCTGGGCTGCCTGCCGTGGCAAAGTGCAGGCGTGGGGTGAGGCCATGGCTTTGTCTTTCCAGGAAAAAATGAGCCCCTGGCCGAAGCAGCAGGCCCAGGCAGAGCCTTGAGCTTGAAGCCCATTAGGTCTGTGGCCCTCAGGGCCAGAGCAATGCTTTCAAGGCAGGGAAGCGGCCTGCAAGCTGAGTGGGAGTGGGGGAGGGGAGGGAGACAGCTGAAGCCGAGTCCAGAAGGGCGGCGATGGAAGAGCTGCAGCTGGGTCAGAGCCTGGAGGGATGGCGGGGCCTTCACTGAGGACCCCCCCGCCCCCCGAGGCCAGCCCTAGGTCCCCGCGGTCGCGCATGCGCCCTTGGCCTGTGCGGTGTGTGGGGGGTTGAACCCAAGCCCGCAGGGCTCCCGGAGCGGCCAGAGAAAGAAGGGCCCATGGAGAGGTAGGCCAGGTGGGCAGGGGGCGCCACCTTACTCTCCCCAGCTCCCTGAGGGAGAGAGACAGAGACAGAGACAGAGAGAGAGATCCCTGACCTCTGAATCTCTGCCTCCACCGCTGGCTGGTGCCAACTCACGCGCCATCCCACTTCCAGCCATCACCCCCACGCCTGCCCCGGGGCCAGCCCCACCACAGAGAGGCCGGTTGGTTCCTGCTCACCTCTGTGCCGTCCCTTCCCGACCTGACCCCAGTGCAGGGGATAAGCTTCAGACAAGTCTTTCCATGTCCCTCTGCATGACAATAGACTTCCTCCCCTCTCCCATTCCACAGGCCCACCCACCCGGGACATCCACCTTTGTCATTAGCTCAGGAGAGGATGCAAGATGAGAATCTCTGCTATTGTGTGGGGAGACTCAGTTTCCCGGGTTTCCCCCATGGACACATGTTCTTCAGCTGGGTCTGATTTTCTCCAGACAAGCTGTCTTGGGAAGGATTTGGCCAGCCCTAAGAACCTGAAGGGAAAGGGCGGAGGGGGGTTCTCTCTCTGCCCCCGACAGCCCCGAGCTGGGTCGGTCCCTCAGACCTGGCCAGGGGCAGCCCATCCCCCGGCGCCCTTCCCCGGGGCATCCAAGGGCAGGCTCGGCGCCAGCCCCACCCCGCTCGCCACTGCCCGACCATCGTCCTCCCTCGGGGGGCCTGGGCAGGACAGGGACCCGGCTGTGGGAGGCCTCCAGATCTCAGGCCTGGCACACCGTTTACCAGGCTGCTTCCTCCTCTGACGGGGGCCCAGCACACGCCCCAGGAGACTTGGCAGCCGCCCCCAGGGCTCTAGCCTCTGGAACTCGTCCCCTTGGAAGGGGCCTGGCCCAGGTGCCAGGTTCGGCTGGTCGGCCAGCCTCCTTTGGAGAAAGCAGGCAAGCCGAGCCAGGCTTGCAGTGGCCCTGGCGTGACACCTGCCACCTCAGGCAGAGGGCCTCCCGCGTGCCCTCCATGGCGGGTTTCTCCCCGGAGCCGTGGCCTGGGCACTAGGAAGGCCGGGCCTCCCCGACTCCCGGGAGGAGGGGCTAGCCCACTTGCGCCCTGGCCCCCAAACCCTCTGGTGCCATCTGCCTGTCTCGGCACTTCTGACTCCACAGAGCCTTTCCTACATCTGGGCTGCCTGCCGTGGCAAAGTGCAGGTGTGGGGTGAGGCCATGGCTTTGTCTTTCCAGGAAATAATGAGCCCATGGCCGAAGCAGCAGGCCCAGGCAGAGCCTTGAGCTTGAAGCCCAGTAGGTCTGTGGCCCTCAGGGCCAGAGCAATGCTTTCAAGGCAGGGAAGCGGCCTGCAAGCTGAGTGGGAGTGGGGGAGGGGAGGGAGACAGCTGAAGCCGAGTCCAGAAGGGCGGCGATGGAAGAGCTGCAGCTGGGTCAGAGCCTGGAGGGAGGGCGGGGCCTTCACTGAGGACCCCCCCGCCCCCCGAGGCCAGCCCTAGGCCCCGGCGGTCGCGCATGCGCCCTTGGCCTGTGCGGTGTGTGGGGGCTTGAACCCAAGCCCGCAGGGCTCCCGGAGCGGCCAGAGAAAGAAGGGCCCATGGAGAGGTAGGCGAGGTGGGCAGGGGGCGCCACCTTACTCTCCTCAGCTCCCTGAGGGAGAGAGAGAGAGACAGAGACAGAGAGAGAGATCCCTGACCTCTGAGTCTCTGCCTCCACCGCTGGCTGGTGCCAACTCACGCGCCATCCCACTTCCAGCCATCACCCCCACGCCTGCCCCGGGGCCAGCCCCACCACAGAGAGGCCGGTTGGTTCCTGCTCACCTCTGTGCCGTCCCTTCCCGACCTGACCCCAGTGCAGGGGATAAGCTTCAGACAAGTCTTTCCATGTCCCTCTGCATGACAATAGACTTCCTCCCCTCTCCCATTCCACAGGCCCACCCACCCGGGACATCCACCTTTGTCATTAGCTCAGGAGAGGATGCAAGATGAGAATCTCTGCTATTGTGTGGGGAGACTCAGTTTCCCGGGTTTCCCCCATGGACACATGTTCTTCAGCTGGGTCTGATTTTCTCCAGACAAGCTGTCTTGGGAAGGATTTGGCCAGCCCTAAGAACCTGAAGGGAAAGGGCGGAGGGGGGTTCTCTCTCTGCCCCCGACAGCCCCGAGCTGGGTCGGTCCCTCAGACCTGGCCAGGGGCAGCCCATCCCCCGGCGCCCTTCCCCGGGGCATCCAAGGGCAGGCTCGGCGCCAGCCCCACCCCGCTCGCCACTGCCCGACCATCGTCCTCCCTCGGGGGGCCTGGGCAGGACAGGGACCCGGCTGTGGGAGGCCTCCAGATCTCAGGCCTGGCACACCGTTTACCAGGCTGCTTCCTCCTCTGACGGGGGCCCAGCACACGCCCCAGGAGACTTGGCAGCCGCCCCCAGGGCTCTAGCCTCTGGAACTCGTCCCCTTGGAAGGGGCCTGGCCCAGGTGCCAGGTTCGGCTGGTCGGCCAGCCTCCTTTGGAGAAAGCAGGCAAGCCGAGCCAGGCTTGCAGTGGCCCTGGTGTGACACCTGCCACCTCAGGCAGAGGGCCTCCCGCGTGCCCTCCATGGCGGGTTTCTCCCCGGAGCCGTGGCCTGGGCACTAGGAAGGCCGGGCCTCCCCGACTCCCGGGAGGAGGGGCTAGCCCAGTTGCGCCCTGGCCCCCAAACCCTCTGGTGCCATCTGCCTGTCTCGGCACTTCTGACTCCACAGAGCCTTTCCTACATCTGGGCTGCCTGCCGTGGCAAAGTGCAGGCGTGGGGTGAGGCCATGGCTTTGTCTTTCCAGGAAAAAATGAGCCCCTGGCCGAAGCAGCAGGCCCAGGCAGAGCCTTGAGCTTGAAGCCCAGTAGGTCTGTGGCCCTCAGGGCCAGAGCAATGCTTTCAAGGCAGGGAAGCGGCCTGCAAGCTGAGTGGGAGTGGGGGAGGGGAGGGAGACAGCTGAAGCCGAGTCCAGAAGGGCGGCGATGGAAGAGCTGCAGCTGGGTCAGAGCCTGGAGGGAGGGCGGGGCCTTCACTGAGGACCCCCCCGCCCCCCGAGGCCAGCCCTAGGCCCCGGCGGTCGCGCATGCGCCCTTGGCCTGTGCGGTGTGTGGGGGCTTGAACCCAAGCCCGCAGGGCTCCCGGAGCGGCCAGAGAAAGAAGGGCCCATGGAGAGGTAGGCGAGGTGGGCAGGGGGCGCCACCTTACTCTCCTCAGCTCCCTGAGGGAGAGAGACAGAGACAGAGACAGAGAGAGAGATCCCTGACCTCTGAGTCTCTGCCTCCACCGCTGGCTGGTGCCAACTCACGCGCCATCCCACTTCCAGCCATCACCCCCACGCCTGCCCCGGGGCCAGCCCCACCACAGAGAGGCCGGTTGGTTCCTGCTCACCTCTGTGCCGTCCCTTCCCGACCTGACCCCAGTGCAGGGGATAAGCTTCAGACAAGTCTTTCCATGTCCCTCTGCATGACAATAGACTTCCTCCCCTCTCCCATTCCACAGGCCCACCCACCCGGGACATCCACCTTTGTCATTAGCTCAGGAGAGGATGCAAGATGAGAATCTCTGCTATTGTGTGGGGAGACTCAGTTTCCCGGGTTTCCCCCATGGACACATGTTCTTCAGCTGGGTCTGATTTTCTCCAGACAAGCTGTCTTGGGAAGGATTTGGCCAGCCCTAAGAACCTGAAGGGAAAGGGCGGAGGGGGGTTCTCTCTCTGCCCCCGACAGCCCCGAGCTGGGTCGGTCCCTCAGACCTGGCCAGGGGCAGCCCATCCCCCGGCGCCCTTCCCCGGGGCATCCAAGGGCAGGCTCGGCGCCAGCCCCACCCCGCTCGCCACTGCCCGACCATCGTCCTCCCTCGGGGGGCCTGGGCAGGACAGGGACCCGGCTGTGGGAGGCCTCCAGATCTCAGGCCTGGCACACCGTTTACCAGGCTGCTTCCTCCTCTGACGGGGGCCCAGCACACGCCCCAGGAGACTTGGCAGCCGCCCCCAGGGCTCTAGCCTCTGGAACTCGTCCCCTTGGAAGGGGCCTGGCCCAGGTGCCAGGTTCGGCTGGTCGGCCAGCCTCCTTTGGAGAAAGCAGGCAAGCCGAGCCAGGCTTGCAGTGGCCCTGGTGTGACACCTGCCACCTCAGGCAGAGGGCCTCCCGCGTGCCCTCCATGGCGGGTTTCTCCCCGGAGCCGTGGCCTGGGCACTAGGAAGGCCGGGCCTCCCCGACTCCCGGGAGGAGGGGCTAGCCCAGTTGCGCCCTGGCCCCCAAACCCTCTGGTGCCATCTGCCTGTCTCGGCACTTCTGACTCCACAGAGCCTTTCCTACATCTGGGCTGCCTGCCGTGGCAAAGTGCAGGCGTGGGGTGAGGCCATGGCTTTGTCTTTCCAGGAAAAAATGAGCCCCTGGCCGAAGCAGCAGGCCCAGGCAGAGCCTTGAGCTTGAAGCCCAGTAGGTCTCTGGCCCTCAGGGCCAGAGCAATGCTTTCAAGGCAGGGAAGCGGCCTGCAAGCTGAGTGGGAGTGGGGGAGGGGAGGGAGACAGCTGAAGCCGAGTCCAGAAGGGCGGCGATGGAAGAGCTGCAGCTGGGTCAGAGCCTGGAGGGAGGGCGGGGCCTTCACTGAGGACCCCCCCGCCCCCCGAGGCCAGCCCTAGGCCCCGGCGGTCGCGCATGCGCCCTTGGCCTGTGCGGTGTGTGGGGGCTTGAACCCAAGCCCGCAGGGCTCCCGGAGCGGCCAGAGAAAGAAGGGCCCATGGAGAGGTAGGCGAGGTGGGCAGGGGGCGCCACCTTACTCTCCTCAGCTCCCTGAGGGAGAGAGACAGAGACAGAGACAGAGAGAGAGATCCCTGACCTCTGAGTCTCTGCCTCCACCGCTGGCTGGTGCCAACTCACGCGCCATCCCACTTCCAGCCATCACCCCCACGCCTGCCCCGGGGCCAGCCCCACCACAGAGAGGCCGGTTGGTTCCTGCTCACCTCTGTGCCGTCCCTTCCCGACCTGACCCCAGTGCAGGGGATAAGCTTCAGACAAGTCTTTCCATGTCCCTCTGCATGACAATAGACTTCCTCCCCTCTCCCATTCCACAGGCCCACCCACCCGGGACATCCACCTTTGTCATTAGCTCAGGAGAGGATGCAAGATGAGAATCTCTGCTATTGTGTGGGGAGACTCAGTTTCCCGGGTTTCCCCCATGGACACATGTTCTTCAGCTGGGTCTGATTTTCTCCAGACAAGCTGTCTTGGGAAGGATTTGGCCAGCCCTAAGAACCTGAAGGGAAAGGGCGGAGGGGGGTTCTCTCTCTGCCCCCGACAGCCCCGAGCTGGGTCGGTCCCTCAGACCTGGCCAGGGGCAGCCCATCCCCCGGCGCCCTTCCCCGGGGCATCCAAGGGCAGGCTCGGCGCCAGCCCCACCCCGCTCGCCACTGCCCGACCATCGTCCTCCCTCGGGGGGCCTGGGCAGGACAGGGACCCGGCTGTGGGAGGCCTCCAGATCTCAGGCCTGGCACACCGTTTACCAGGCTGCTTCCTCCTCTGACGGGGGCCCAGCACACGCCCCAGGAGACTTGGCAGCCGCCCCCAGGGCTCTAGCCTCTGGAACTCGTCCCCTTGGAAGGGGCCTGGCCCAGGTGCCAGGTTCGGCTGGTCGGCCAGCCTCCTTTGGAGAAAGCAGGCAAGCCGAGCCAGGCTTGCAGTGGCCCTGGCGTGACACCTGCCACCTCAGGCAGAGGGCCTCCCGCGTGCCCTCCATGGCGGGTTTCTCCCCGGAGCCGTGGCCTGGGCACTAGGAAGGCCGGGCCTCCCCGACTCCCGGGAGGAGGGGCTAGCCCAGTTGCGCCCTGGCCCCCAAACCCTCTGGTGCCATCTGCCTGTCTCGGCACTTCTGACTCCACAGAGCCTTTCCTACATCTGGGCTGCCTGCCGTGGCAAAGTGCAGGCGTGGGGTGAGGCCATGGCTTTGTCTTTCCAGGAAAAAATGAGCCCCTGGCCGAAGCAGCAGGCCCAGGCAGAGCCTTGAGCTTGAAGCCCAGTAGGTCTGTGGCCCTCAGGGCCAGAGCAATGCTTTCAAGGCAGGGAAGCGGCCTGCAAGCTGAGTGGGAGTGGGGGAGGGGAGGGAGACAGCTGAAGCCGAGTCCAGAAGGGCGGCGATGGAAGAGCTGCAGCTGGGTCAGAGCCTGGAGGGAGGGCGGGGCCTTCACTGAGGACCCCCCCCCGGAGGCCAGCCCTAGGCCCTGGCGGTCGCGCATGCGCCCTTGGCCTGTGCGGTGTGTGGGGGGTTGAACCCAAGCCCGCAGGGCTCCCGGAGCGGCCAGAGAAAGAAGGGCCCATGGAGAGGTAGGCGAGGTGGGCAGGGGGCGCCACCTTACTCTCCTCAGCTCCCTGAGGGAGAGAGACAGAGACAGAGACAGAGAGAGAGATCCCTGACCTCTGAGTCTCTGCCTCCACCGCTGGCTGGTGCCAACTCACGCGCCATCCCACTTCCAGCCATCACCCCCACGCCTGCCCCGGGGCCAGCCCCACCACAGAGAGGCCGGTTGGTTCCTGCTCACCTCTGTGCCGTCCCTTCCCGACCTGACCCCAGTGCAGGGGATAAGCTTCAGACAAGTCTTTCCATGTCCCTCTGCATGACAATAGACTTCCTCCCCTCTCCCATTCCACAGGCCCACCCACCCGGGACATCCACCTTTGTCATTAGCTCAGGAGAGGATGCAAGATGAGAATCTCTGCTATTGTGTGGGGAGACTCAGTTTCCCGGGTTTCCCCCATGGACACATGTTCTTCAGCTGGGTCTGATTTTCTCCAGACAAGCTGTCTTGGGAAGGATTTGGCCAGCCCTAAGAACCTGAAGGGAAAGGGCGGGGGGGGCTTCTCTCTCTGCCCCCGACAGCCCCGAGCTGGGTCGGTCCCTCAGACCTGGCCAGGGGCAGCCCATCCCCCGGCGCCCTTCCCCGGGGCATCCAAGGGCAGGCTCGGCGCCAGCCCCACCCCGCTCGCCACTGCCCGACCATCGTCCTCCCTCGGGGGGCCTGGGCAGGACAGGGACCCGGCTGTGGGAGGCCTCCAGATCTCAGGCCTGGCACACCGTTTACCAGGCTGCTTCCTCCTCTGACGGGGGCCCAGCACACGCCCCAGGAGACTTGGCAGCCGCCCCCAGGGCTCTATCCTCTGGAACTCGTCCCCTTGGAAGGGGCCTGGCCCAGGTGCCAGGTTCGGCTGGTCGGCCAGCCTCCTTTGGAGAAAGCAGGCAAGCCGAGCCAGGCTTGCAGTGGCCCTGGCGTGACACCTGCCACCTCAGGCAGAGGGCCTCCCGCGTGCCCTCCATGGCGGGTTTCTCCCCGGAGCCGTGGCCTGGGCACTAGGAAGGCCGGGCCTCCCCGACTCCCGGGAGGAGGGGCTAGCCCAGTTGCGCCCTGGCCCCCAAACCCTCTGGTGCCATCTGCCTGTCTCGGCACTTCTGACTCCACAGAGCCTTTCCTACATCTGGGCTGCCTGCCGTGGCAAAGTGCAGGCGTGGGGTGAGGCCATGGCTTTGTCTTTCCAGGAAAAAATGAGCCCCTGGCCGAAGCAGCAGGCCCAGGCAGAGCCTTGAGCTTGAAGCCCATTAGGTCTGTGGCCCTCAGGGCCAGAGCAATGCTTTCAAGGCAGGGAAGCGGCCTGCAAGCTGAGTGGGAGTGGGGGAGGGGAGGGAGACAGCTGAAGCCGAGTCCAGAAGGGCGGCGATGGAAGAGCTGCAGCTGGGTCAGAGCCTGGAGGGAGGGCGGGGCCTTCACTGAGTACCCCCCCGCCCCCCGAGGCCAGCCCTAGGCCCCGGCGGTCGCGCATGCGCCCTTGGCCTGTGCGGTGTGTGGGGGCTTGAACCCAAGCCCGCAGGGCTCCCGGAGCGGCCAGAGAAAGAAGGGCCCATGGAGAGGTAGGCGAGGTGGGCAGGGGGCGCCACCTTACTCTCCTCAGCTCCCTGAGGGAGAGAGACAGAGACAGAGACAGAGAGAGAGATCCCTGACCTCTGAGTCTCTGCCTCCACCGCTGGCTGGTGCCAACTCACGCGCCATCCCACTTCCAGCCATCACCCCCACGCCTGCCCCGGGGCCAGCCCCACCACAGAGAGGCCGGTTGGTTCCTGCTCACCTCTGTGCCGTCCCTTCCCGACCTGACCCCAGTGCAGGGGATAAGCTTCAGACAAGTCTTTCCATGTCCCTCTGCATGACAATAGACTTCCTCCCCTCTCCCATTCCACAGGCCCACCCACCCGGGACATCCACCTTTGTCATTAGCTCAGGAGAGGATGCAAGATGAGAATCTCTGCTATTGTGTGGGGAGACTCAGTTTCCCGGGTTTCCCCCATGGACACATGTTCTTCAGCTGGGTCTGATTTTCTCCAGACAAGCTGTCTTGGGAAGGATTTGGCCAGCCCTAAGAACCTGAAGGGAAAGGGCGGAGGGGGGTTCTCTCTCTGCCCCCGACAGCCCCGAGCTGGGTCGGTCCCTCAGACCTGGCCAGGGGCAGCCCATCCCCCGGCGCCCTTCCCCGGGGCATCCAAGGACAGGCTCGGCGCCAGCCCCACCCCACTCGCCACTGCCCGACCATCGTCCTCCCTCGGGGGGCCTGGGCAGGACAGGGACCCGGCTGTGGGAGGCCTCCAGATCTCAGGCCTGGCACACCGTTTACCAGGCTGCTTCCTCCTCTGACGGGGGCCCAGCACACGCCCCAGGAGACTTGGCAGCCGCCCCCAGGGCTCTAGCCTCTGGAACTCGTCCCCTTGGAAGGGGCCTGGCCCAGGTGCCAGGTTCGGCTGGTCGGCCAGCCTCCTTTGGAGAAAGCAGGCAAGCCGAGCCAGGCTTGCAGTGGCCCTGGCGTGACACCTGCCACCTCAGGCAGAGGGCCTCCCGCGTGCCCTCCATGGCGGGTTTCTCCCCGGAGCCGTGGCCTGGGCACTAGGAAGGCCGGGCATCCCCGACTCCCGGGAGGAGGGCCTAGCCCACTTGCGCCCTGGCCCCCAAACCCTCTGGTGCCATCTGCCTGTCTCGGCACTTCTGACTCCACAGAGCCTTTCCTACATCTGGGCTGCCTGCCGTGGCAAAGTGCAGGCGTGGGGTGAGGCCATGGCTTTGTCTTTCCAGGAAAAAATGAGCCCCTGGCCGAAGCAGCAGGCCCAGGCAGAGCCTTGAGCTTGAAGCCCAGTAGGTCTGTGGCCCTCAGGGCCAGAGCAATGCTTTCAAGGCAGGGAAGCGGCCTGCAAGCTGAGTGGGAGTGGGGGAGGGGAGGGAGACAGCTGAAGCCAAGTCCAGAAGGGCGGCGATGGAAGAGCTGCAGCTGGGTCAGAGCCTGGAGGGAGGGCGGGGCCTTCACTGAGGACCCCCCCGCCCCCCGAGGCCAGCCCTAGGCCCCGGCGGTCGCGCATGCGCCCTTGGCCTGTGCGGTGTGTGGGGGCTTGAACCCAAGCCCGCAGGGCTCCCGGAGCGGCCAGAGAAAGAAGGGCCCATGGAGAGGTAGGCGAGGTGGGCAGGGGGCGCCACCTTACTCTCCTCAGCTCCCTGAGGGAGAGAGAGAGAGACAGAGACAGAGAGAGAGATCCCTGACCTCTGAGTCTCTGCCTCCACCGCTGGCTGGTGCCAACTCACGCGCCATCCCACTTCCAGCCATCACCCCCACGCCTGCCCCGGGGCCAGCCCCACCACAGAGAGGCCGGTTGGTTCCTGCTCACCTCTGTGCCGTCCCTTCCCGACCTGACCCCAGTGCAGGGGATAAGCTTCAGACAAGTCTTTCCATGTCCCTCTGCATGACAATAGACTTCCTCCCCTCTCCCATTCCACAGGCCCACCCACCCGGGACATCCACCTTTGTCATTAGCTCAGGAGAGGATGCAAGATGAGAATCTCTGCTATTGTGTGGGGAGACTCAGTTTCCCGGGTTTCCCCCATGGACACATGTTCTTCAGCTGGGTCTGATTTTCTCCAGACAAGCTGTCTTGGGAAGGATTTGGCCAGCCCTAAGAACCTGAAGGGAAAGGGCGGAGGGGGGTTCTCTCTCTGCCCCCGACAGCCCCGAGCTGGGTCGGTCCCTCAGACCTGGCCAGGGGCAGCCCATCCCCCGGCGCCCTTCCCCGGGGCATCCAAGGGCAGGCTCGGCGCCAGCCCCACCCCGCTCGCCACTGCCCGACCATCGTCCTCCCTCGGGGGGCCTGGGCAGGACAGGGACCCGGCTGTGGGAGGCCTCCAGATCTCAGGCCTGGCACACCGTTTACCAGGCTGCTTCCTCCTCTGACGGGGGCCCAGCACACGCCCCAGGAGACTTGGCAGCCGCCCCCAGGGCTCTAGCCTCTGGAACTCGTCCCCTTGGAAGGGGCCTGGCCCAGGTGCCAGGTTCGGCTGGTCGGCCAGCCTCCTTTGGAGAAAGCAGGCAAGCCGAGCCAGGCTTGCAGTGGCCCTGGCGTGACACCTGCCACCTCAGGCAGAGGGCCTCCCGCGTGCCCTCCATGGCGGGTTTCTCCCCGGAGCCGTGGCCTGGGCACTAGGAAGGCCGGGCCTTCCCGACTCCCGGGAGGAGGGGCTAGCCCAGTTGCGCCCTGGCCCCCAAACCCTCTGGTGCCATCTGCCTGTCTCGGCACTTCTGACTCCACAGAGCCTTTCCTACATCTGGGCTGCCTGCCGTGGCAAAGTGCAGGCGTGGGGTGAGGCCATGGCTTTGTCTTTCCAGGAGAAAATGAGCCCCTGGTCGAAGCAGCACACCCAGGCAGAGCCTTGAGCTTGAAGCCCAGTAGGTCTGTGGCCCTCAGGGCCAGAGCCATGCTTTCAAGGCAGGGAAGCGGCCTGCAAGCTGAGTGGGAGTGGGGGAGGGGAGGGAGACAGCTGAAGCCGAGTCCAGAAGGGCGGCGATGGAAGAGCTGCAGCTGGGTCAGAGCCTGGAGGGAGGGCGGGGCCTTCACTGAGTACCCCCCCGCCCCCCGAGGCCAGCCCTAGGCCCCGGCGGTCGCGCATGCGCCCTTGGCCTGTGCGGTGTGTGGGGGCTTGAACCCAAGCCCGCAGGGCTCCCGGAGCGGCCAGAGAAAGAAGGGCCCATGGAGAGGTAGGCGAGGTGGGCAGGGGGCGCCACCTTACTCTCCTCAGCTCCCTGAGGGAGAGAGACAGAGACAGAGACAGAGAGAGAGATCCCTGACCTCTGAGTCTCTGCCTCCACCGCTGGCTGGTGCCAACTCACGCGCCATCCCACTTCCAGCCATCACCCCCACGCCTGCCCCGGGGCCAGCCCCACCACAGAGAGGCCGGTTGGTTCCTGCTCACCTCTGTGCCGTCCCTTCCCGACCTGACCCCAGTGCAGGGGATAAGCTTCAGACAAGTCTTTCCATGTCCCTCTGCATGACAATAGACTTCCTCCCCTCTCCCATTCCACAGGCCCACCCACCCGGGACATCCACCTTTGTCATTAGCTCAGGAGAGGATGCAAGATGAGAATCTCTGCTATTGTGTGGGGAGACTCAGTTTCCCGGGTTTCCCCCATGGACACATGTTCTTCAGCTGGGTCTGATTTTCTCCAGACAAGCTGTCTTGGGAAGGATTTGGCCAGCCCTAAGAACCTGAAGGGAAAGGGCGGAGGGGGGTTCTCTCTCTGCCCCCGACAGCCCCGAGCTGGGTCGGTCCCTCAGACCTGGCCAGGGGCAGCCCATCCCCCGGCGCCCTTCCCCGGGGCATCCAAGGGCAGGCTCGGCGCCAGCCCCACCCCGCTCGCCACTGCCCGACCATCGTCCTCCCTCGGGGGGCCTGGGCAGGACAGGGACCCGGCTGTGGGAGGCCTCCAGATCTCAGGCCTGGCACACCGTTTACCAGGCTGCTTCCTCCTCTGACGGGGGCCCAGCACACGCCCCAGGAGACTTGGCAGCCGCCCCCAGGGCTCTAGCCTCTGGAACTCGTCCCCTTGGAAGGGGCCTGGCCCAGGTGCCAGGTTCGGCTGGTCGGCCAGCCTCCTTTGGAGAAAGCAGGCAAGCCGAGCCAGGCTTGCAGTGGCCCTGGCGTGACACCTGCCACCTCAGGCAGAGGGCCTCCCGCGTGCCCTCCATGGCGGGTTTCTCCCCGGAGCCGTGGCCTGGGCACTAGGAAGGCCGGGCCTCCCCGACTCCCGGGAGGAGGGCCTAGCCCACTTGCGCCCTGGCCCCCAAACCCTCTGGTGCCATCTGCCTGTCTCGGCACTTCTGACTCCACAGAGCCTTTCCTACATCTGGGCTGCCTGCCGTGGCAAAGTGCAGGCGTGGGGTGAGGCCATGGCTTTGTCTTTCCAGGAAATAATGAGCCCATGGCCGAAGCAGCAGGCCCAGGCAGAGCCTTGAGCTTGAAGCCCAGTAGGTCTGTGGCCCTCAGGGCCAGAGCAATGCTTTCAAGGCAGGGAAGCGGCCTGCAAGCTGAGTGGGAGTGGGGGAGGGGAGGGAGACAGCTGAAGCCGAGTCCAGAAGGGCGGCGATGGAAGAGCTGCAGCTGGGTCAGAGCCTGGAGGGAGGGCGGGGCCTTCACTGAGGACCCCCCCGCCCCCCGAGGCCAGCCCTAGGCCCCAAGGTCGCGCATGCGCCCTTGGCCTGTGCGGTGTGTGGGGGCTTGAACCCAAGCCCGCAGGGCTCCCGGAGCGGCCAGAGAAAGAAGGGCCCATGGAGAGGTAGGCGAGGTGGGCAGGGGGCGCCACCTTACTCTCCTCAGCTCCCTGAGGGAGAGAGAGAGAGACAGAGACAGAGAGAGAGATCCCTGACCTCTGAGTCTCTGCCTCCACCGCTGGCTGGTGCCAACTCACGCGCCATCCCACTTCCAGCCATCACCCCCACGCCTGCCCCGGGGCCAGCCCCACCACAGAGAGGCCGGTTGGTTCCTGCTCACCTCTGTGCCGTCCCTTCCCGACCTGACCCCAGTGCAGGGGATAAGCTTCAGACAAGTCTTTCCATGTCCCTCTGCATGACAATAGACTTCCTCCCCTCTCCCATTCCACAGGCCCACCCACCCGGGACATCCACCTTTGTCATTAGCTCAGGAGAGGATGCAAGATGAGAATCTCTGCTATTGTGTGGGGAGACTCAGTTTCCCGGGTTTCCCCCATGGACACATGTTCTTCAGCTGGGTCTGATTTTCTCCAGACAAGCTGTCTTGGGAAGGATTTGGCCAGCCCTAAGAACCTGAAGGGAAAGGGCGGAGGGGGGTTCTCTCTCTGCCCCCGACAGCCCCGAGCTGGGTCGGTCCCTCAGACCTGGCCAGGGGCAGCCCATCCCCCGGCGCCCTTCCCCGGGGCATCCAAGGGCAGGCTCGGCGCCAGCCCCACCCCGCTCGCCACTGCCCGACCATCGTCCTCCCTCGGGGGGCCTGGGCAGGACAGGGACCCGGCTGTGGGAGGCCTCCAGATCTCAGGCCTGGCACACCGTTTACCAGGCTGCTTCCTCCTCTGACGGGGGCCCAGCACACGCCCCAGGAGACTTGGCAGCCGCCCCCAGGGCTCTATCCTCTGGAACTCGTCCCCTTGGAAGGGGCCTGGCCCAGGTGCCAGGTTCGGCTGGTCGGCCAGCCTCCTTTGGAGAAAGCAGGCAAGCCGAGCCAGGCTTGCAGTGGCCCTGGCGTGACACCTGCCACCTCAGGCAGAGGGCCTCCCGCGTGCCCTCCATGGCGGGTTTCTCCCCGGAGCCGTGGCCTGGGCACTAGGAAGGCCGGGCCTCCCCGACTCCCGGGAGGAGGGGCTAGCCCAGTTGCGCCCTGGCCCCCAAACCCTCTGGTGCCATCTGCCTGTCTCGGCACTTCTGACTCCACAGAGCCTTTCCTAAATCTGGGCTGCCTGCCGTGGCAAAGTGCAGGCGTGGGGTGAGGCCATGGCTTTGTCTTTCCAGGAAATAATGAGCCCATGGCCGAAGCAGCAGGCCCAGGCAGAGCCTTGAGCTTGAAGCCCAGTAGGTCTGTGGCCCTCAGGGCCAGAGCAATGCTTTCAAGGCAGGGAAGCGGCCTGCAAGCTGAGTGGGAGTGGGGGAGGGGAGGGAGACAGCTGAAGCCGAGTCCAGAAGGGCGGCGATGGAAGAGCTGCAGCTGGGTCAGAGCCTGGAGGGAGGGCGGGGCCTTCACTGAGGACCCCCCCGCCCCCCGAGGCCAGCCCTAGGCCCCGGCGGTCGCGCATGCGCCCTTGGCCTGTGCGGTGTGTGGGGGCTTGAACCCAAGCCCGCAGGGCTCCCGGAGCGGCCAGAGAAAGAAGGGCCCATGGAGAGGTAGGCGAGGTGGGCAGGGGGCGCCACCTTACTCTCCTCAGCTCCCTGAGGGAGAGAGAGAGAGACAGAGACAGAGAGAGAGATCCCTGACCTCTGAGTCTCTGCCTCCACCGCTGGCTGGTGCCAACTCACGCGCCATCCCACTTCCAGCCATCACCCCCACGCCTGCCCCGGGGCCAGCCCCACCACAGAGAGGCCGGTTGGTTCCTGCTCACCTCTGTGCCGTCCCTTCCCGACCTGACCCCAGTGCAGGGGATAAGCTTCAGACAAGTCTTTCCATGTCCCTCTGCATGACAATAGACTTCCTCCCCTCTCCCATTCCACAGGCCCACCCACCCGGGACATCCACCTTTGTCATTAGCTCAGGAGAGGATGCAAGATGAGAATCTCTGCTATTGTGTGGGGAGACTCAGTTTCCCGGGTTTCCCCCATGGACACATGTTCTTCAGCTGGGTCTGATTTTCTCCAGACAAGCTGTCTTGGGAAGGATTTGGCCAGCCCTAAGAACCTGAAGGGAAAGGGCGGAGGGGGGTTCTCTCTCTGCCCCCGACAGCCCCGAGCTGGGTCGGTCCCTCAGACCTGGCCAGGGGCAGCCCATCCCCCGGCGCCCTTCCCCGGGGCATCCAAGGGCAGGCTCGGCGCCAGCCCCACCCCGCTCGCCACTGCCCGACCATCGTCCTCCCTCGGGGGGCCTGGGCAGGACAGGGACCCGGCTGTGGGAGGCCTCCAGATCTCAGGCCTGGCACACCGTTTACCAGGCTGCTTCCTCCTCTGACGGGGGCCCAGCACACGCCCCAGGAGACTTGGCAGCCGCCCCCAGGGCTCTAGCCTCTGGAACTCGTCCCCTTGGAAGGGGCCTGGCCCAGGTGCCAGGTTCGGCTGGTCGGCCAGCCTCCTTTGGAGAAAGCAGGCAAGCCGAGCCAGGCTTGCAGTGGCCCTGGCGTGACACCTGCCACCTCAGGCAGAGGGCCTCCCGCGTGCCCTCCATGGCGGGTTTCTCCCCGGAGCTGTGGCCTGGGCACTAGGAAGGCCGGGTCTCCCCGACTCCCGGGAGGAGGGGCTAGTCCATTTGCGCCCTGGCCCCCAAACCCTCTGGTGCCATCTGCCTGTCTCGGCACTTCTGACTCCACAGAGCCTTTCCTACATCTGGGCTGCCTGCCGTGGCAAAGTGCAGGCGTGGGGTGAGGCCATGGCTTTGTCTTTCCAGGAAAAAATGAGCCCCTGGCCGAAGCAGCAGGCCCAGGCAGAGCCTTGAGCTTGAAGCCCAGTAGGTCTGTGGCCCTCAGGGCCAGAGCAATGCTTTCAAGGCAGGGAAGCGGCCTGCAAGCTGAGTGGGAGTGGGGGAGGGGAGGGAGACAGCTGAAGCCGAGTCCAGAAGGGCGGCGATGGAAGAGCTGCAGCTGGGTCAGAGCCTGGAGGGAGGGCGGGGCCTTCACTGAGGACCCCCCCGCCCCCCGAGGCCAGCCCTAGGCCCCGGCGGTCGCGCATGCGCCCTTGGCCTGTGCGGTGTGTGGGGGCTTGAACCCAAGCCCGCAGGGCTCCCGGAGCGGCCAGAGAAAGAAGGGCCCATGGAGAGGTAGGCGAGGTGGGCAGGGGGCGCCACCTTACTCTCCTCAGCTCCCTGAGGGAGAGAGAGAGAGACAGAGACAGAGAGAGAGATCCCTGACCTCTGAGTCTCTGCCTCCACCGCTGGCTGGTGCCAACTCACGCGCCATCCCACTTCCAGCCATCACCCCCACGCCTGCCCCGGGGCCAGCCCCACCACAGAGAGGCCGGTTGGTTCCTGCTCACCTCTGTGCCGTCCCTTCCCGACCTGACCCCAGTGCAGGGGATAAGCTTCAGACAAGTCTTTCCATGTCCCTCTGCATGACAATAGACTTCCTCCCCTCTCCCATTCCACAGGCCCACCCACCCGGGACATCCACCTTTGTCATTAGCTCAGGAGAGGATGCAAGATGAGAATCTCTGCTATTGTGTGGGGAGACTCGGTTTCCCGGGTTTCCCCCATGGACACATGTTCTTCAGCTGGGTCTGATTTTCTCCAGACAAGCTGTCTTGGGAAGGATTTGGCCAGCCCTAAGAACCTGAAGGGAAAGGGCGGAGGGGGGTTCTCTCTCTGCCCCCGACAGCCCCGAGCTGGGTCGGTCCCTCAGACCTGGCCAGGGGCAGCCCATCCCCCGGCGCCCTTCCCCGGGGCATCCAAGGGCAGGCTCGGCGCCAGCCCCACCCCGCTCGCCACTGCCCGACCATCGTCCTCCCTCGGGGGGCCTGGGCAGGACAGGGACCCGGCTGTGGGAGGCCTCCAGATCTCAGGCCTGGCACACCGTTTACCAGGCTGCTTCCTCCTCTGACGGGGGCCCAGCACACGCCCCAGGAGACTTGGCAGCCGCCCCCAGGGCTCTATCCTCTGGAACTCGTCCCCTTGGAAGGGGCCTGGCCCAGGTGCCAGGTTCGGCTGGTCGGCCAGCCTCCTTTGGAGAAAGCAGGCAAGCCGAGCCAGGCTTGCAGTGGCCCTGGCGTGACACCTGCCACCTCAGGCAGAGGGCCTCCCGCGTGCCCTCCATGGCGGGTTTCTCCCCGGAGCCGTGGCCTGGGCACTATGAAGGCCGGGCCTCCCCGACTCCCGGGAGGAGGGGCTAGCCCACTTGCGCCCTGGCCCCCAAACCCTCTGGTGCCATCTGCCTGTCTCGGCACTTCTGACTCCACAGAGCCTTTCCTACATCTGGGCTGCCTGCCGTGGCAAAGTGCAGGCGTGGGGTGAGGCCATGGCTTTGTCTTTCCAGGAAAAAATGAGCCCCTGGCCGAAGCAGCAGGCCCAGGCAGAGCCTTGAGCTTGAAGCCCAGTAGGTCTGTGGCCCTCAGGGCCAGAGCAATGCTTTCAAGGCAGGGAAGCGGCCTGCAAGCTGAGTGGGAGTGGGGGAGGGGAGGGAGACAGCTGAAGCCGAGTCCAGAAGGGCGGCGATGGAAGAGCTGCAGCTGGGTCAGAGCCTGGAGGGAGGGCGGGGCCTTCACTGAGGACCCCCCCGCCCCCCGAGGCCAGCCCTAGGCCCCGGCGGTCGCGCATGCGCCCTTGGCCTGTGCGGTGTGTGGGGGCTTGAACCCAAGCCCGCAGGGCTCCCGGAGCGGCCAGAGAAAGAAGGGCCCATGGAGAGGTAGGCGAGGTGGGCAGGGGGCGCCACCTTACTCTCCTCAGCTCCCTGAGGGAGAGAGAGAGAGACAGAGACAGAGAGAGAGATCCCTGACCTCTGAGTCTCTGCCTCCACCGCTGGCTGGTGCCAACTCACGCGCCATCCCACTTCCAGCCATCACCCCCACGCCTGCCCCGGGGCCAGCCCCACCACAGAGAGGCCGGTTGGTTCCTGCTCACCTCTGTGCCGTCCTTTCCCGACCTGACCCCAGTGCAGGGGATAAGCTTCAGACAAGTCTTTCCATGTCCCTCTGCATGACAATAGACTTCCTCCCCTCTCCCATTCCACAGGCCCACCCACCCGGGACATCCACCTTTGTCATTAGCTCAGGAGAGGATGCAAGATGAGAATCTCTGCTATTGTGTGGGGAGACTCAGTTTCCCGGGTTTCCCCCATGGACACATGTTCTTCAGCTGGGTCTGATTTTCTCCAGACAAGCTGTCTTGGGAAGGATTTGGCCAGCCCTAAGAACCTGAAGGGAAAGGGCGGAGGGGGCTTCTCTCTCTGCCCCCGACAGCCCCGAGCTGGGTCGGTCCCTCAGACCTGGCCAGGGGCAGCCCATCCCCCGGCGCCCTTCCCCGGGGCATCCAAGGGCAGGCTCGGCGCCAGCCCCACCCCGCTCGCCACTGCCCGACCATCGTCCTCCCTCGGGGGGCCTGGGCAGGACAGGGACCCGGCTGTGGGAGGCCTCCAGATCTCAGGCCTGGCACACCGTTTACCAGGCTGCTTCCTCCTCTGACGGGGGCCCAGCACACGCCCCAGGAGACTTGGCAGCCGCCCCCAGGGCTCTAGCCTCTGGAACTCGTCCCCTTGGAAGGGGCCTGGCCCAGGTGCCAGGTTCGGCTGGTCGGCCAGCCTCCTTTGGAGAAAGCAGGCAAGCCGAGCCAGGCTTGCAGTGGCCCTGGCGTGACACCTGCCACCTCAGGCAGAGGGCCTCCCGCGTGCCCTCCATGGCGGGTTTCTCCCCGGAGCCGTGGCCTGGGCACTAGGAAGGCCGGGCCTCCCCGACTCCCGGGAGGAGGGGCTAGCCCAGTTGCGCCCTGGCCCCCAAACCCTCTGGTGCCATCTGCCTGTCTCGGCACTTCTGACTCCACAGAGCCTTTCCTACATCTGGGCTGCCTGCCGTGGCAAAGTGCAGGCGTGGGGTGAGGCCATGGCTTTGTCTTTCCAGGAAAAAATGAGCCCCTGGCCGAAGCAGCAGGCCCAGGCAGAGCCTTGAGCTTGAAGCCCAGTAGGTCTGTGGCCCTCAGGGCCAGAGCAATGCTTTCAAGGCAGGGAAGCGGCCTGCAAGCTGAGTGGGAGTGGGGGAGGGGAGGGAGACAGCTGAAGCCGAGTCCAGAAGGGCGGCGATGGAAGAGCTGCAGCTGGGTCAGAGCCTGGAGGGAGGGCGGGGCCTTCACTGAGGACCCCCCCGCCCCCCGAGGCCAGCCCTAGGTCCCCGTGGTCGCGCAGGCGCCCTTGGCCTGTGCGGTGTGTGGGGGGTTGAACCCAAGCCCGCAGGGCTCCCGGAGCGGCCAGAGAAAGAAGGGCCCTTGGAGAGGTAGGCCAGGTGGGCAGGGGGCGCCACCTTACTCTCCTCAGCTCCCTGAGGGAGAGAGACAGAGACAGAGACAGAGAGAGAGATCCCTGACCTCTGAGTCTCTGCCTCCACCGCTGGCTGGTGCCAACTCACGCGCCATCCCACTTCCAGCCATCACCCCCACGCCTGCCCCGGGGCCAGCCCCACCACAGAGAGGCCGGTTGGTTCCTGCTCACCTCTGTGCCGTCCCTTCCCGACCTGACCCCAGTGCAGGGGATAAGCTTCAGACAAGTCTTTCCATGTCCCTCTGCATGACAATAGACTTCCTCCCCTCTCCCATTCCACAGGCCCACCCACCCGGGACATCCACCTTTGTCATTAGCTCAGGAGAGGATGCAAGATGAGAATCTCTGCTATTGTGTGGGGAGACTCAGTTTCCCGGGTTTCCCCCATGGACACATGTTCTTCAGCTGGGTCTGATTTTCTCCAGACAAGCTGTCTTGGGAAGGATTTGGCCAGCCCTAAGAACCTGAAGGGAAAGGGCGGGGGGGGCTTCTCTCTCTGCCCCCGACAGCCCCGAGCTGGGTCGGTCCCTCAGACCTGGCCAGGGGCAGCCCATCCCCCGGCGCCCTTCCCCCGGGCATCCAAGGGCAGACTCGGCGCCAGCCCCACCCCGCTCGCCACTGCCCGACCATCGTCCTCCCTCGGGGGGCCTGGGCAGGACAGGGACCCGGCTGTGGGAGGCCTCCAGATCTCAGGCCTGGCACACCGTTTACCAGGCTGCTTCCTCCTCTGACGGGGGCCCAGCACACGCCCCAGGAGACTTGGCAGCCGCCCCCAGGGCTCTAGCCTCTGGAACTCGTCCCCTTGGAAGGGGCCTGGCCCAGGTGCCAGGTTCGGCTGGTCGGCCAGCCTCCTTTGGAGAAAGCAGGCAAGCCGAGCCAGGCTTGCAGTGGCCCTGGCGTGACACCTGCCACCTCAGGCAGAGGGCCTCCCGCGTGCCCTCCATGGCGGGTTTCTCCCCGGAGCCGTGGCCTGGGCACTAGGAAGGCCGGGCCTCCCCGACTCCCGGGAGGAGGGGCTAGCCCAGTTGCGCCCTGGCCCCCAAACCCTCTGGTGCCATCTGCCTGTCTCGGCACTTCTGACTCCACAGAGCCTTTCCTACATCTGGGCTGCCTGCCGTGGCAAAGTGCAGGCGTGGGGTGAGGCCATGGCTTTGTCTTTCCAGGAAAAAATGAGCCCCTGGCCGAAGCAGCAGGCCCAGGCAGAGCCTTGAGCTTGAAGCCCAGTAGGTCTGTGGCCCTCAGGGCCAGAGCAATGCTTTCAAGGCAGGGAAGCGGCCTGCAAGCTGAGTGGGAGTGGGGGAGGGGAGGGAGACAGCTGAAGCCGAGTCCAGAAGGGCGGCGATGGAAGAGCTGCAGCTGGGTCAGAGCCTGGAGGGAGGGCGGGGCCTTCACTGAGGACCCCCCCGCCCCCCGAGGCCAGCCCTAGGCCCCGGCGGTCGCGCATGCGCCCTTGGCCTGTGCGGTGTGTGGGGGCTTGAACCCAAGCCCGCAGGGCTCCCGGAGCGGCCAGAGAAAGAAGGGCCCATGGAGAGGTAGGCGAGGTGGGCAGGGGGCGCCACCTTACTCTCCTCAGCTCCCTGAGGGAGAGAGAGAGAGACAGAGACAGAGAGAGAGATCCCTGACCTCTGAGTCTCTGCCTCCACCGCTGGCTGGTGCCAACTCACGCGCCATCCCACTTCCAGCCATCACCCCCACGCCTGCCCCGGGGCCAGCCCCACCACAGAGAGGCCGGTTGGTTCCTGCTCACCTCTGTGCCGTCCCTTCCCGACCTGACCCCAGTGCAGGGGATAAGCTTCAGACAAGTCTTTCCATGTCCCTCTGCATGACAATAGACTTCCTCCCCTCTCCCATTCCACAGGCCCACCCACCCGGGACATCCACCTTTGTCATTAGCTCAGGAGAGGATGCAAGATGAGAATCTCTGCTATTGTGTGGGGAGACTCAGTTTCCCGGGTTTCCCCCATGGACACATGTTCTTCAGCTGGGTCTGATTTTCTCCAGACAAGCTGTCTTGGGAAGGATTTGGCCAGCCCTAAGAACCTGAAGGGAAAGGGCGGAGGGGGGTTCTCTCTCTGCCCCCGACAGCCCCGAGCTGGGTCGGTCCCTCAGACCTGGCCAGGGGCAGCCCATCCCCCGGCGCCCTTCCCCGGGGCATCCAAGGGCAGGCTCGGCGCCAGCCCCACCCCGCTCGCCACTGCCCGACCATCGTCCTCCCTCGGGGGGCCTGGGCAGGACAGGGACCCGGCTGTGGGAGGCCTCCAGATCTCAGGCCTGGCACACCGTTTACCAGGCTGCTTCCTCCTCTGACGGGGGCCCAGCACACGCCCCAGGAGACTTGGCAGCCGCCCCCAGGGCTCTAGCCTCTGGAACTCGTCCCCTTGGAAGGGGCCTGGCCCAGGTGCCAGGTTCGGCTGGTCGGCCAGCCTCCTTTGGAGAAAGCAGGCAAGCCGAGCCAGGCTTGCAGTGGCCCTGGCGTGACACCTGCCACCTCAGGCAGAGGGCCTCCCGCGTGCCCTCCATGGCGGGTTTCTCCCCGGAGCTGTGGCCTGGGCACTAGGAAGGCCGGGTCTCCCCGACTCCCGGGAGGAGGGGCTAGTCCATTTGCGCCCTGGCCCCCAAACCCTCTGGTGCCATCTGCCTGTCTCGGCACTTCTGACTCCACAGAGCCTTTCCTACATCTGGGCTGCCTGCCGTGGCAAAGTGCAGGCGTGGGGTGAGGCCATGGCTTTGTCTTTCCAGGAAAAAATGAGCCCCTGGCCGAAGCAGCAGGCCCAGGCAGAGCCTTGAGCTTGAAGCCCAGTAGGTCTGTGGCCCTCAGGGCCAGAGCAATGCTTTCAAGGCAGGGAAGCGGCCTGCAAGCTGAGTGGGAGTGGGGGAGGGGAGGGAGACAGCTGAAGCCGAGTCCAGAAGGGCGGCGATGGAAGAGCTGCAGCTGGGTCAGAGCCTGGAGGGAGGGCGGGGCCTTCACTGAGGACCCCCCCGCCCCCCGAGGCCAGCCCTAGGCCCCGGCGGTCGCGCATGCGCCCTTGGCCTGTGCGGTGTGTGGGGGCTTGAACCCAAGCCCGCAGGGCTCCCGGAGCGGCCAGAGAAAGAAGGGCCCATGGAGAGGTAGGCGAGGTGGGCAGGGGGCGCCACCTTACTCTCCTCAGCTCCCTGAGGGAGAGAGAGAGAGACAGAGACAGAGAGAGAGATCCCTGACCTCTGAGTCTCTGCCTCCACCGCTGGCTGGTGCCAACTCACGCGCCATCCCACTTCCAGCCATCACCCCCACGCCTGCCCCGGGGCCAGCCCCACCACAGAGAGGCCGGTTGGTTCCTGCTCACCTCTGTGCCGTCCCTTCCCGACCTGACCCCAGTGCAGGGGATAAGCTTCAGACAAGTCTTTCCATGTCCCTCTGCATGACAATAGACTTCCTCCCCTCTCCCATTCCACAGGCCCACCCACCCGGGACATCCACCTTTGTCATTAGCTCAGGAGAGGATGCAAGATGAGAATCTCTGCTATTGTGTGGGGAGACTCAGTTTCCCGGGTTTCCCCCATGGACACATGTTCTTCAGCTGGGTCTGATTTTCTCCAGACAAGCTGTCTTGGGAAGGATTTGGCCAGCCCTAAGAACCTGAAGGGAAAGGGCGGAGGGGGGTTCTCTCTCTGCCCCCGACAGCCCCGAGCTGGGTCGGTCCCTCAGACCTGGCCAGGGGCAGCCCATCCCCCGGCGCCCTTCCCCGGGGCATCCAAGGGCAGGCTCGGCGCCAGCCCCACCCCGCTCGCCACTGCCCGACCATCGTCCTCCCTCGGGGGGCCTGGGCAGGACAGGGACCCGGCTGTGGGAGGCCTCCAGATCTCAGGCCTGGCACACCGTTTACCAGGCTGCTTCCTCCTCTGACGGGGGCCCAGCACACGCCCCAGGAGACTTGGCAGCCGCCCCCAGGGCTCTATCCTCTGGAACTCGTCCCCTTGGAAGGGGCCTGGCCCAGGTGCCAGGTTCGGCTGGTCGGCCAGCCTCCTTTGGAGAAAGCAGGCAAGCCGAGCCAGGCTTGCAGTGGCCCTGGCGTGACACCTGCCACCTCAGGCAGAGGGCCTCCCGCGTGCCCTCCATGGCGGGTTTCTCCCCGGAGCCGTGGCCTGGGCACTATGAAGGCCGGGCCTCCCCGACTCCCGGGAGGAGGGGCTAGCCCACTTGCGCCCTGGCCCCCAAACCCTCTGGTGCCATCTGCCTGTCTCGGCACTTCTGACTCCACAGAGCCTTTCCTACATCTGGGCTGCCTGCCGTGGCAAAGTGCAGGCGTGGGGTGAGGCCATGGCTTTGTCTTTCCAGGAAAAAATGAGCCCCTGGCCGAAGCAGCAGGCCCAGGCAGAGCCTTGAGCTTGAAGCCCAGTAGGTCTGTGGCCCTCAGGGCCAGAGCAATGCTTTCAAGGCAGGGAAGCGGCCTGCAAGCTGAGTGGGAGTGGGGGAGGGGAGGGAGACAGCTGAAGCCGAGTCCAGAAGGGCGGCGATGGAAGAGCTGCAGCTGGGTCAGAGCCTGGAGGGAGGGCGGGGCCTTCACTGAGGACCCCCCCGCCCCCCGAGGCCAGCCCTAGGCCCCGGCGGTCGCGCATGCGCCCTTGGCCTGTGCGGTGTGTGGGGGCTTGAACCCAAGCCCGCAGGGCTCCCGGAGCGGCCAGAGAAAGAAGGGCCCATGGAGAGGTAGGCGAGGTGGGCAGGGGGCGCCACCTTACTCTCCTCAGCTCCCTGAGGGAGAGAGAGAGAGACAGAGACAGAGAGAGAGATCCCTGACCTCTGAGTCTCTGCCTCCACCGCTGGCTGGTGCCAACTCACGCGCCATCCCACTTCCAGCCATCACCCCCACGCCTGCCCCGGGGCCAGCCCCACCACAGAGAGGCCGGTTGGTTCCTGCTCACCTCTGTGCCGTCCCTTCCCGACCTGACCCCAGTGCAGGGGATAAGCTTCAGACAAGTCTTTCCATGTCCCTCTGCATGACAATAGACTTCCTCCCCTCTCCCATTCCACAGGCCCACCCACCCGGGACATCCACCTTTGTCATTAGCTCAGGAGAGGATGCAAGATGAGAATCTCTGCTATTGTGTGGGGAGACTCAGTTTCCCGGGTTTCCCCCATGGACACATGTTCTTCAGCTGGGTCTGATTTTCTCCAGACAAGCTGTCTTGGGAAGGATTTGGCCAGCCCTAAGAACCTGAAGGGAAAGGGCGGAGGGGGCTTCTCTCTCTGCCCCCGACAGCCCCGAGCTGGGTCGGTCCCTCAGACCTGGCCAGGGGCAGCCCATCCCCCGGCGCCCTTCCCCGGGGCATCCAAGGGCAGGCTCGGCGCCAGCCCCACCCCGCTCGCCACTGCCCGACCATCGTCCTCCCTCAGGGGGCCTGGGCAGGACAGGGACCCGGCTGTGGGAGGCCTCCAGATCTCAGGCCTGGCACACCGTTTACCAGGCTGCTTCCTCCTCTGACGGGGGCCCAGCACACGCCCCAGGAGACTTGGCAGCCGCCCCCAGGGCTCTAGCCTCTGGAACTCGTCCCCTTGGAAGGGGCCTGGCCCAGGTGCCAGGTTCGGCTGGTCGGCCAGCCTCCTTTGGAGAAAGCAGGCAAGCCGAGCCAGGCTTGCAGTGGCCCTGGCGTGACACCTGCCACCTCAGGCAGAGGGCCTCCCGCGTGCCCTCCATGGCGGGTTTCTCCCCGGAGCCGTGGCCTGGGCACTAGGAAGGCCGGGCCTCCCCGACTCCCGGGAGGAGGGGCTAGCCCAGTTGCGCCCTGGCCCCCAAACCCTCTGGTGCCATCTGCCTGTCTCGGCACTTCTGACTCCACAGAGCCTTTCCTACATCTGGGCTGCCTGCCGTGGCAAAGTGCAGGCGTGGGGTGAGGCCATGGCTTTGTCTTTCCAGGAAAAAATGAGCCCCTGGCCGAAGCAGCAGGCCCAGGCAGAGCCTTGAGCTTGAAGCCCAGTAGGTCTGTGGCCCTCAGGGCCAGAGCAATGCTTTCAAGGCAGGGAAGCGGCCTGCAAGCTGAGTGGGAGTGGGGGAGGGGAGGGAGACAGCTGAAGCCGAGTCCAGAAGGGCGGCGATGGAAGAGCTGCAGCTGGGTCAGAGCCTGGAGGGAGGGCGGGGCCTTCACTGAGGACCCCCCCGCCCCCCGAGGCCAGCCCTAGGTCCCCGTGGTCGCGCAGGCGCCCTTGGCCTGTGCGGTGTGTGGGGGGTTGAACCCAAGCCCGCAGGGCTCCCGGAGCGGCCAGAGAAAGAAGGGCCCATGGAGAGGTAGGCCAGGTGGGCAGGGGGCGCCACCTTACTCTCCTCAGCTCCCTGAGGGAGAGAGACAGAGACAGAGACAGAGAGAGAGATCCCTGACCTCTGAGTCTCTGCCTCCACCGCTGGCTGGTGCCAACTCACGCGCCATCCCACTTCCAGCCATCACCCCCACGCCTGCCCCGGGGCCAGCCCCACCACAGAGAGGCCGGTTGGTTCCTGCTCACCTCTGTGCCGTCCCTTCCCGACCTGACCCCAGTGCAGGGGATAAGCTTCAGACAAGTCTTTCCATGTCCCTCTGCATGACAATAGACTTCCTCCCCTCTCCCATTCCACAGGCCCACCCACCCGGGACATCCACCTTTGTCATTAGCTCAGGAGAGGATGCAAGATGAGAATCTCTGCTATTGTGTGGGGAGACTCAGTTTCCCGGGTTTCCCCCATGGACACATGTTCTTCAGCTGGGTCTGATTTTCTCCAGACAAGCTGTCTTGGGAAGGATTTGGCCAGCCCTAAGAACCTGAAGGGAAAGGGCGGGGGGGGCTTCTCTCTCTGCCCCCGACAGCCCCGAGCTGGGTCGGTCCCTCAGACCTGGCCAGGGGCAGCCCATCCCCCGGCGCCCTTCCCCGGGGCATCCAAGGGCAGACTCGGCGCCAGCCCCACCCCGCTCGCCACTGCCCGACCATCGTCCTCCCTCGGGGGGCCTGGGCAGGACAGGGACCCGGCTGTGGGAGGCCTCCAGATCTCAGGCCTGGCACACCGTTTACCAGGCTGCTTCCTCCTCTGACGGGGGCCCAGCACACGCCCCAGGAGACTTGGCAGCCGCCCCCAGGGCTCTAGCCTCTGGAACTCGTCCCCTTGGAAGGGGCCTGGCCCAGGTGCCAGGTTCGGCTGGTCGGCCAGCCTCCTTTGGAGAAAGCAGGCAAGCCGAGCCAGGCTTGCAGTGGCCCTGGCGTGACACCTGCCACCTCAGGCAGAGGGCCTCCCGCGTGCCCTCCATGGCGGGTTTCTCCCCGGAGCCGTGGCCTGGGCACTAGGAAGGCCGGGCCTCCCCGACTCCCGGGAGGAGGGGCTAGCCCAGTTGCGCCCTGGCCCCCAAACCCTCTGGTGCCATCTGCCTGTCTCGGCACTTCTGACTCCACAGAGCCTTTCCTACATCTGGGCTGCCTGCCGTGGCAAAGTGCAGGCGTGGGGTGAGGCCATGGCTTTGTCTTTCCAGGAAAAAATGAGCCCCTGGCCGAAGCAGCAGGCCCAGGCAGAGCCTTGAGCTTGAAGCCCAGTAGGTCTGTGGCCCTCAGGGCCAGAGCAATGCTTTCAAGGCAGGGAAGCGGCCTGCAAGCTGAGTGGGAGTGGGGGAGGGGAGGGAGACAGCTGAAGCCGAGTCCAGAAGGGCGGCGATGGAAGAGCTGCAGCTGGGTCAGAGCCTGGAGGGAGGGCGGGGCCTTCACTGAGGACCCCCCCGCCCCCCGAGGCCAGCCCTAGGTCCCCGCGGTCGCGCATGCGCCCTTGGCCTGTGCGGTGTGTGGGGGGTTGAACCCAAGCCCGCAGGGCTCCCGGAGCGGCCAGAGAAAGAAGGGCCCATGGAGAGGTAGGCCAGGTGGGCATGGGGCGCCACCTTACTCTCCTCAGCTCCCTGAGGGAGAGAGACAGAGACAGAGAAAGAGAGAGAGATCCCTGACCTCTGAGTCTCTGCCTCCACCGCTGGCTGGTGCCAACTCACGCGCCATCCCACTTCCAGCCATCACCCCCACGCCTGCCCCGGGGCCAGCCCCACCACAGAGAGGCCGGTTGGTTCCTGCTCACCTCTGTGCCGTCCCTTCCCGACCTGACCCCAGTGCAGGGGATAAGCTTCAGACAAGTCTTTCCATGTCCCTCTGCATGACAATAGACTTCCTCCCCTCTCCCATTCCACAGGCCCACCCACCCGGGACATCCACCTTTGTCATTAGCTCAGGAGAGGATGCAAGATGAGAATCTCTGCTATTGTGTGGGGAGACTCAGTTTCCCGGGTTTCCCCCATGGACACATGTTCTTCAGCTGGGTCTGATATTCTCCAGACAAGCTGTCTTGGGAAGGATTTGGCCAGCCCTAAGAACCTGAAGGGAAAGGGCGGAGGGGGCTTCTCTCTCTGCCCCCGACAGCCCCGAGCTGGGTCGGTCCCTCAGACCTGGCCAGGGGCAGCCCATCCCCCGGCGCCCTTCCCCGGGGCATCCAAGGGCAGGCTCGGCGCCAGCCCCACCCCGCTCGCCACTGCCCGACCATCGTCCTCCCTCGGGGGGCCTGGGCAGGACAGGGACCCGGCTGTGGGAGGCCTCCAGATCTCAGGCCTGGCACACCGTTTACCAGGCTGCTTCCTCCTCTGACGGGGGCCCAGCACACGCCCCAGGAGACTTGGCAGCCGCCCCCAGGGCTCTAGCCTCTGGAACTCGTCCCCTTGGAAGGGGCCTGGCCCAGGTGCCAGGTTCGGCTGGTCGGCCAGCCTCCTTTGGAGAAAGCAGGCAAGCCGAGCCAGGCTTGCAGTGGCCCTGGCGTGACACCTGCCACCTCAGGCAGAGGGCCTCCCGCGTGCCCTCCATGGCGGGTTTCTCCCCGGAGCCGTGGCCTGGGCACTAGGAAGGCCGGGCCTCCCCGACTCCCGGGAGGAGGGGCTAGCCCACTTGCGCCCTGGCCCCCAAACCCTCTGGTGCCATCTGCCTGTCTCGGCACTTCTGACTCCACAGAGCCTTTCCTACATCTGGGCTGCCTGCCGTGGCAAAGTGCAGGCGTGGGGTGAGGCCATGGCTTTGTCTTTCCAGGAAAAAATGAGCCCCTGGCCGAAGCAGCAGGCCCAGGCAGAGCCTTGAGCTTGAAGCCCAGTAGGTCTGTGGCCCTCAGGGCCAGAGCAATGCTTTCAAGGCAGGGAAGCGGCCTGCAAGCTGAGTGGGAGTGGGGGAGGGGAGGGAGACAGCTGAAGCCGAGTCCAGAAGGGCGGCGATGGAAGAGCTGCAGCTGGGTCAGAGCCTGGAGGGAGGGCGGGGCCTTCACTGAGGACCCCCCCGCCCCCCGAGGCCAGCCCTAGGCCCCGGCGGTCGCGCATGCGCCCTTGGCCTGTGCGGTGTGTGGGGGCTTGAACCCAAGCCCGCAGGGCTCCCGGAGCGGCCAGAGAAAGAAGGGCCCATGGAGAGGTAGGCGAGGTGGGCAGGGGGCGCCACCTTACTCTCCTCAGCTCCCTGAGGGAGAGAGAGAGAGACAGAGACAGAGAGAGAGATCCCTGACCTCTGAGTCTCTGCCTCCACCGCTGGCTGGTGCCAACTCACGCGCCATCCCACTTCCAGCCATCACCCCCACGCCTGCCCCGGGGCCAGCCCCACCACAGAGAGGCCGGTTGGTTCCTGCTCACCTCTGTGCCGTCCCTTCCCGACCTGACCCCAGTGCAGGGGATAAGCTTCAGACAAGTCTTTCCATGTCCCTCTGCATGACAATAGACTTCCTCCCCTCTCCCATTCCACAGGCCCACCCACCCGGGACATCCACCTTTGTCATTAGCTCAGGAGAGGATGCAAGATGAGAATCTCTGCTATTGTGTGGGGAGACTCAGTTTCCCGGGTTTCCCCCATGGACACATGTTCTTCAGCTGGGTCTGATTTTCTCCAGACAAGCTGTCTTGGGAAGGATTTGGCCAGCCCTAAGAACCTGAAGGGAAAGGGCGGAGGGGGCTTCTCTCTCTGCCCCCGACAGCCCCGAGCTGGGTCGGTCCCTCAGACCTGGCCAGGGGCAGCCCATCCCCCGGCGCCCTTCCCCGGGGCATCCAAGGGCAGGCTCGGCGCCAGCCCCACCCCGCTCGCCACTGCCCGACCATCGTCCTCCCTCGGGGGGCCTGGGCAGGACAGGGACCCGGCTGTGGGAGGCCTCCAGATCTCAGGCCTGGCACACCGTTTACCAGGCTGCTTCCTCCTCTGACGGGGGCCCAGCACACGCCCCAGGAGACTTGGCAGCCGCCCCCAGGGCTCTAGCCTCTGGAACTCGTCCCCTTGGAAGGGGCCTGGCCCAGGTGCCAGGTTCGGCTGGTCGGCCAGCCTCCTTTGGAGAAAGCAGGCAAGCCGAGCCAGGCTTGCAGTGGCCCTGGCGTGACACCTGCCACCTCAGGCAGAGGGCCTCCCGCGTGCCCTCCATGGCGGGTTTCTCCCCGGAGCCGTGGCCTGGGCACTAGGAAGGCCGGGCCTCCCCGACTCCCGGGAGGAGGGGCTAGCCCACTTGCGCCCTGGCCCCCAAACCCTCTGGTGCCATCTGCCTGTCTCGGCACTTCTGACTCCACAGAGCCTTTCCTACATCTGGGCTGCCTGCCGTGGCAAAGTGCAGGCGTGGGGTGAGGCCATGGCTTTGTCTTTCCAGGAAAAAATGAGCCCCTGGCCGAAGCAGCAGGCCCAGGCAGAGCCTTGAGCTTGAAGCCCAGTAGGTCTGTGGCCCTCAGGGCCAGAGCAATGCTTTCAAGGCAGGGAAGCGGCCTGCAAGCTGAGTGGGAGTGGGGGAGGGGAGGGAGACAGCTGAAGCCGAGTCCAGAAGGGCGGCGATGGAAGAGCTGCAGCTGGGTCAGAGCCTGGAGGGAGGGCGGGGCCTTCACTGAGGACCCCCCCCCCCCCCGAGGCCAGCCCTAGGCCCCGGCGGTCGCGCATGCGCCCTTGGCCTGTGCGGTGTGTGGGGGGTTGAACCCAAGCCCGCAGGGCTCCTGGAGCGGCCAGAGAAAGAAGGGCCCATGGAGAGGTAGGCGAGGTGGGCAGGGGGCGCCACCTTACTCTCCTCAGCTCCCTGAGGGAGAGAGAGAGAGACAGAGACAGAGAGAGAGATCCCTGACCTCTGAGTCTCTGCCTCCACCGCTGGCTGGTGCCAACTCACGCGCCATCCCACTTCCAGCCATCACCCCCACGCCTGCCCCGGGGCCAGCCCCACCACAGAGAGGCCGGTTGGTTCCTGCTCACCTCTGTGCCGTCCCTTCCCGACCTGACCCCAGTGCAGGGGATAAGCTTCAGACAAGTCTTTCCATGTCCCTCTGCATGACAATAGACTTCCTCCCCTCTCCCATTCCACAGGCCCACCCACCCGGGACATCCACCTTTGTCATTAGCTCAGGAGAGGATGCAAGATGAGAATCTCTGCTATTGTGTGGGGAGACTCAGTTTCCCGGGTTTCCCCCATGGACACATGTTCTTCAGCTGGGTCTGATTTTCTCCAGACAAGCTGTCTTGGGAAGGATTTGGCCAGCCCTAAGAACCTGAAGGGAAAGGGCGGAGGGGGCTTCTCTCTCTGCCCCCGACAGCCCCGAGCTGGGTCGGTCCCTCAGACCTGGCCAGGGGCAGCCCATCCCCCGGCGCCCTTCCCCGGGGCATCCAAGGGCAGGCTCGGCGCCAGCCCCACCCCGCTCGCCACTGCCCGACCATCGTCCTCCCTCGGGGGGCCTGGGCAGGACAGGGACCCGGCTGTGGGAGGCCTCCAGATCTCAGGCCTGGCACACCGTTTACCAGGCTGCTTCCTCCTCTGACGGGGGCCCAGCACACGCCCCAGGAGACTTGGCAGCCGCCCCCAGGGCTCTAGCCTCTGGAACTCGTCCCCTTGGAAGGGGCCTGGCCCAGGTGCCAGGTTCGGCTGGTCGGCCAGCCTCCTTTGGAGAAAGCAGGCAAGCCGAGCCAGGCTTGCAGTGGCCCTGGCGTGACACCTGCCACCTCAGGCAGAGGGCCTCCCGCGTGCCCTCCATGGCGGGTTTCTCCCCGGAGCCGTGGCCTGGGCACTAGGAAGGCCGGGCCTCCCCGACTCCCGGGAGGAGGGGCTAGCCCACTTGCGCCCTGGCCCCCAAACCCTCTGGTGCCATCTGCCTGTCTCGGCACTTCTGACTCCACAGAGCCTTTCCTACATCTGGGCTGCCTGCCGTGGCAAAGTGCAGGCGTGGGGTGAGGCCATGGCTTTGTCTTTCCAGGAAAAAATGAGCCCCTGGCCGAAGCAGCAGGCCCAGGCAGAGCCTTGAGCTTGAAGCCCAGTAGGTCTGTGGCCCTCAGGGCCAGAGCAATGCTTTCAAGGCAGGGAAGCGGCCTGCAAGCTGAGTGGGAGTGGGGGAGGGGAGGGAGACAGCTGAAGCCGAGTCCAGAAGGGCGGCGATGGAAGAGCTGCAGCTGGGTCAGAGCCTGGAGGGAGGGCGGGGCCTTCACTGAGGACCCCCCCGCCCCCCGAGGCCAGCCCTAGGCCCCGGCGGTCGCGCATGCGCCCTTGGCCTGTGCGGTGTGTGGGGGCTTGAACCCAAGCCCGCAGGGCTCCCGGAGCGGCCAGAGAAAGAAGGGCCCATGGAGAGGTAGGCGAGGTGGGCAGGGGGCGCCACCTTACTCTCCTCAGCTCCCTGAGGGAGAGAGAGAGAGACAGAGACAGAGAGAGAGATCCCTGACCTCTGAGTCTCTGCCTCCACCGCTGGCTGGTGCCAACTCACGCGCCATCCCACTTCCAGCCATCACCCCCACGCCTGCCCCGGGGCCAGCCCCACCACAGAGAGGCCGGTGGGTTCCTGCTCACCTCTGTGCCGTCCCTTCCCGACCTGACCCCAGTGCAGGGGATAAGCTTCAGACAAGTCTTTCCATGTCCCTCTGCATGACAATAGACTTCCTCCCCTCTCCCATTCCACAGGCCCACCCACCCGGGACATCCACCTTTGTCATTAGCTCAGGAGAGGATGCAAGATGAGAATCTCTGCTATTGTGTGGGGAGACTCAGTTTCCCGGGTTTCCCCCATGGACACATGTTCTTCAGCTGGGTCTGATTTTCTCCAGACAAGCTGTCTTGGGAAGGATTTGGCCAGCCCTAAGAACCTGAAGGGAAAGGGCGGAGGGGGCTTCTCTCTCTGCCCCCGACAGCCCCGAGCTGGGTCGGTCCCTCAGACCTGGCCAGGGGCAGCCCATCCCCCGGCGCCCTTCCCCGGGGCATCCAAGGGCAGGCTCGGCGCCAGCCCCACCCCGCTCGCCACTGCCCGACCATCGTCCTCCCTCGGGGGGCCTGGGCAGGACAGGGACCCGGCTGTGGGAGGCCTCCAGATCTCAGGCCTGGCACACCGTTTACCAGGCTGCTTCCTCCTCTGACGGGGGCCCAGCACACGCCCCAGGAGACTTGGCAGCCGCCCCCAGGGCTCTAGCCTCTGGAACTCGTCCCCTTGGAAGGGGCCTGGCCCAGGTGCCAGGTTCGGCTGGTCGGCCAGCCTCCTTTGGAGAAAGCAGGCAAGCCGAGCCAGGCTTGCAGTGGCCCTGGCGTGACACCTGCCACCTCAGGCAGAGGGCCTCCCGCGTGCCCTCCATGGCGGGTTTCTCCCCGGAGCCGTGGCCTGGGCACTAGGAAGGCCGGGCCTCCCCGACTCCCGGGAGGAGGGGCTAGCCCACTTGCGCCCTGGCCCCCAAACCCTCTGGTGCCATCTGCCTGTCTCGGCACTTCTGACTCCACAGAGCCTTTCCTACATCTGGGCTGCCTGCCGTGGCAAAGTGCAGGCGTGGGGTGAGGCCATGGCTTTGTCTTTCCAGGAAAAAATGAGCCCCTGGCCGAAGCAGCAGGCCCAGGCAGAGCCTTGAGCTTGAAGCCCAGTAGGTCTGTGGCCCTCAGGGCCAGAGCAATGCTTTCAAGGCAGGGAAGCGGCCTGCAAGCTGAGTGGGAGTGGGGGAGGGGAGGGAGACAGCTGAAGCCGAGTCCAGAAGGGCGGCGATGGAAGAGCTGCAGCTGGGTCAGAGCCTGGAGGGAGGGCGGGGCCTTCACTGAGGACCCCCCCCCCCCGAGGCCAGCCCTAGGCCCCGGCGGTCGCGCATGCGCCCTTGGCCTGTGCGGTGTGTGGGGGGTTGAACCCAAGCCCGCAGGGCTCCCCGAGCGGCCAGAGAAAGAAGGGCCCATGGAGAGGTAGGCCAGGTGGGCAGGGGGCGCCACCTTACTCTCCTCAGCTCCCTGAGGGAGAGAGAGAGAGACAGAGACAGAGAGAGAGATCCCTGACCTCTGAGTCTCTGCCTCCACCGCTGGCTGGTGCCAACTCACGCGCCATCCCACTTCCAGCCATCACCCCCACGCCTGCCCCGGGGCCAGCCCCACCACAGAGAGGCCGGTTGGTTCCTGCTCACCTCTGTGCCGTCCCTTCCCGACCTGACCCCAGTGCAGGGGATAAGCTTCAGACAAGTCTTTCCATGTCCCTCTGCATGACAATAGACTTCCTCCCCTCTCCCATTCCACAGGCCCACCCACCCGGGACATCCACCTTTGTCATTAGCTCAGGAGAGGATGCAAGATGAGAATCTCTGCTATTGTGTGGGGAGACTCAGTTTCCCGGGTTTCCCCCATGGACACATGTTCTTCAGCTGGGTCTGATTTTCTCCAGACAAGCTGTCTTGGGAAGGATTTGGCCAGCCCTAAGAACCTGAAGGGAAAGGGCGGAGGGGGCTTCTCTCTCTGCCCCCGACAGCCCCGAGCTGGGTCGGTCCCTCAGACCTGGCCAGGGGCAGCCCATCCCCCGGCGCCCTTCCCCGGGGCATCCAAGGGCAGGCTCGGCGCCAGCCCCACCCCGCTCGCCACTGCCCGACCATCGTCCTCCCTCGGGGGGCCTGGGCAGGACAGGGACCCGGCTGTGGGAGGCCTCCAGATCTCAGGCCTGGCACACCGTTTACCAGGCTGCTTCCTCCTCTGACGGGGGCCCAGCACACGCCCCAGGAGACTTGGCAGCCGCCCCCAGGGCTCTAGCCTCTGGAACTCGTCCCCTTGGAAGGGGCCTGGCCCAGGTGCCAGGTTCGGCTGGTCGGCCAGCCTCCTTTGGAGAAAGCAGGCAAGCCGAGCCAGGCTTGCAGTGGCCCTGGCGTGACACCTGCCACCTCAGGCAGAGGGCCTCCCGCGTGCCCTCCATGGCGGGTTTCTCCCCGGAGCCGTGGCCTGGGCACTAGGAAGGCCGGGCCTCCCCGACTCCCGGGAGGAGGGGCTAGCCCACTTGCGCCCTGGCCCCCAAACCCTCTGGTGCCATCTGCCTGTCTCGGCACTTCTGACTCCACAGAGCCTTTCCTACATCTGGGCTGCCTGCCGTGGCAAAGTGCAGGCGTGGGGTGAGGCCATGGCTTTGTCTTTCCAGGAAAAAATGAGCCCCTGGCCGAAGCAGCAGGCCCAGGCAGAGCCTTGAGCTTGAAGCCCAGTAGGTCTGTGGCCCTCAGGGCCAGAGCAATGCTTTCAAGGCAGGGAAGCGGCCTGCAAGCTGAGTGGGAGTGGGGGAGGGGAGGGAGACAGCTGAAGCCGAGTCCAGAAGGGCGGCGATGGAAGAGCTGCAGCTGGGTCAGAGCCTGGAGGGAGGGCGGGGCCTTCACTGAGGACCCCCCCCCCCCCCCCCGAGGCCAGCCCTAGGCCCCGGCGGTCGCGCATGCGCCCTTGGCCTGTGCGGTGTGTGGGGGGTTGAACCCAAGCCCGCAGGGCTCCCGGAGCGGCCAGAGAAAGAAGGGCCCATGGAGAGGTAGGCGAGGTGGGCAGGGGGCGCCACCTTACTCTCCTCAGCTCCCTGAGGGAGAGAGAGAGAGACAGAGACAGAGAGAGAGATCCCTGACCTCTGAGTCTCTGCCTCCACCGCTGGCTGGTGCCAACTCACGCGCCATCCCACTTCCAGCCATCACCCCCACGCCTGCCCCGGGGCCAGCCCCACCACAGAGAGGCCGGTTGGTTCCTGCTCACCTCTGTGCCGTCCCTTCCCGACCTGACCCCAGTGCAGGGGATAAGCTTCAGACAAGTCTTTCCATGTCCCTCTGCATGACAATAGACTTCCTCCCCTCTCCCATTCCACAGGCCCACCCACCCGGGACATCCACCTTTGTCATTAGCTCAGGAGAGGATGCAAGATGAGAATCTCTGCTATTGTGTGGGGAGACTCAGTTTCCCGGGTTTCCCCCATGGACACATGTTCTTCAGCTGGGTCTGATTTTCTCCAGACAAGCTGTCTTGGGAAGGATTTGGCCAGCCCTAAGAACCTGAAGGGAAAGGGCGGAGGGGGGTTCTCTCTCTGCCCCCGACAGCCCCGAGCTGGGTCGGTCCCTCAGACCTGGCCAGGGGCAGCCCATCCCCCGGCGCCCTTCCCCGGGGCATCCAAGGGCAGGCTCGGCGCCAGCCCCACCCCGCTCGCCACTGCCCGACCATCGTCCTCCGTCGGGGGGCCTGGGCAGGACAGGGACCCGGCTGTGGGAGGCCTCCAGATCTCAGGCCTGGCACACCGTTTACCAGGCTGCTTCCTCCTCTGACGGGGGCCCAGCACACGCCCCAGGAGACTTGGCAGCCGCCCCCAGGGCTCTAGCCTCTGGAACTCGTCCCCTTGGAAGGGGCCTGGCCCAGGTGCCAGGTTCGGCTGGTCGGCCAGCCTCCTTTGGAGAAAGCAGGCAAGCCGAACCAGGCTTGCAGTGGCCCTGGCGTGACACCTGCCACCTCAGGCAGAGGGCCTCCCGCGTGCCCTCAATGGCGGGTTTCTCCCCGGAGCCGTGGCCTGGGCACTAGGAAGGCCAGGCCTCCCCGACTCCCGGGAGGAGGGGCTAGCCCAGTTGCGCCCTGGCCCCCAAACCCTCTGGTGCCATCTGCCTGTCTCGGCACTTCTGACTCCACAGAGCCTTTCCTACATCTGGGCTGCCTGCCGTGGCAAAGTGCAGGCGTGGGGTGAGGCCATGGCTTTGTCTTTCCAGGAAAAAATGAGCCCCTGGCCGAAGCAGCAGGCCCAGGCAGAGCCTTGAGCTTGAAGCCCAGTAGGTCTGTGGCCCTCAGGGCCAGAGCAATGCTTTCAAGGCAGGGAAGCGGCCTGCAAGCTGAGTGGGAGTGGGGGAGGGGAGGGAGACAGCTGAAGCCAGATCCAGAAGGGCGGCGATGGAAGAGCTGCAGCTGGGTCAGAGCCTGGAGGGAGGGCGGGGCCTTCACTGAGGACCCCCCAGCCCCCCGAGGCCAGCCCTAGGCCCTGGCGGTCGCGCATGCGCCCTTGGCCTGTGTGGTGTGTGGGGGCTTGAACCCAAGCCCGCAGGGCTCCCGGAGCGGCCAGAGAAAGAAGGGCCCATGGAGAGGTAGGCGAGGTGGGCAGGGGGCGCCACCTTACTCTCCTCAGCTCCCTGAGGGAGAGAGAGAGAGACAGAGACAGAGAGAGAGATCCCTGACCTCTGAGTCTCTGCCTCCACTGCTGGCTGGTGCCAACTCACGCGCCATCCCACTTCCAGCCATCACCCCCACGCCTGCCCCGGGGCCAGCCCCACCACAGAGAGGCCGGTTGGTTCCTGCTCACCTCTGTGCCGTCCCTTCCCGACCTGACCCCAGTGCAGGGGATAAGCTTCAGACAAGTCTTTCCATGTCCCTCTGCATGACAATAGACTTCCTCCCCTCTCCCATTCCACAGGCCCACCCACCCGGGACATCCACCTTTGTCATTAGCTCAGGAGAGGATGCAAGATGAGAATCTCTGCTATTGTGTGGGGAGACTCAGTTTCCCGGGTTTCCCCCATGGACACATGTTCTTCAGCTGGGTCTGATTTTCTCCAGACAAGCTGTCTTGGGAAGGATTTGGCCAGCCCTAAGAACCTGAAGGGAAAGGGCGGAGGGGGGTTCTCTCTCTGCCCCCGACAGCCCCGAGCTGGGTCGGTCCCTCAGACCTGGCCAGGGGCAGCCCATCCCCCGGCGCCCTTCCCCGGGGCATCCAAGGGCAGGCTCGGCGCCAGCCCCACCCCGCTCGCCACTGCCCGACCATCGTCCTCCCTCGGGGGGCCTGGGCAGGACAGGGACCCGGCTGTGGGAGGCCTCCAGATCTCAGGCCTGGCACACCGTTTACCAGGCTGCTTCCTCCTCTGACGGGGGCCCAGCACACGCCCCAGGAGACTTGGCAGCCGCCCCCAGGGCTCTATCCTCTGGAACTCGTCCCCTTGGAAGGGGCCTGGCCCAGGTGCCAGGTTCGGCTGGTCGGCCAGCCTCCTTTGGAGAAAGCAGGCAAGCCGAGCCAGGCTTGCAGTGGCCCTGGCGTGACACCTGCCACCTCAGGCAGAGGGCCTCCCGCGTGCCCTCCATGGCGGGTTTCTCCCCGGAGCCGTGGCCTGGGCACTAGGAAGGCCGGGCCTCCCCGACTCCCGGGAGGAGGGGCTAGCCCAGTTGCGCCCTGGCCCCCAAACCCTCTGGTGCCATCTGCCTGTCTCGGCACTTCTGACTCCACAGAGCCTTTCCTACATCTGGGCTGCCGGCCGTGGCAAAGTGCAGGCGTGGGGTGAGGCCATGGCTTTGTCTTTCCAGGAAAAAATGAGCCCCTGGCCGAAGCAGCAGGCCCAGGCAGAGCCTTGAGCTTGAAGCCCAGTAGGTCTGTGGCCCTCAGGGCCAGAGCAATGCTTTCAAGGCAGGGAAGCGGCCTGCAAGCTGAGTGGGAGTGGGGGAGGGGAGGGAGACAGCTGAAGCCGAGTCCAGAAGGGCGGCGATGGAAGAGCTGCAGCTGGGTCAGAGCCTGGAGGGAGGGCGGGGCCTTCACTGAGGACCCCCCCCCCCCCGGGGCCAGCCCTAGGCCCTGGCGGTCGCGCATGCGCCCTTGGCCTGTGCGGTGTGTGGGGGGTTGAACCCAAGCCCGCAGGGCTCCCGGAGCGGCCAGAGAAAGAAGGGCCCATGGAGAGGTAGGCGAGGTGGGCAGGGGGCGCCACCTTACTCTCCTCAGCTCCCTGAGGGAGAGAGAGAGAGACAGAGACAGAGAGAGAGATCCCTGACCTCTGAGTCTCTGCCTCCACCGCTGGCTGGTGCCAACTCACGCGCCATCCCACTTCCAGCCATCACCCCCACGCCTGCCCCGGGGCCAGCCCCACCACAGAGAGGCCGGTTGGTTCCTGCTCACCTCTGTGCCGTCCCTTCCCGACCTGACCCCAGTGCAGGGGATAAGCTTCAGACAAGTCTTTCCATGTCCCTCTGCATGACAATAGACTTCCTCCCCTCTCCCATTCCACAGGCCCACCCACCCGGGACATCCACCTTTGTCATTAGCTCAGGAGAGGATGCAAGATGAGAATCTCTGCTATTGTGTGGGGAGACTCAGTTTCCCGGGTTTCCCCCATGGACACATGTTCTTCAGCTGGGTCTGATTTTCTCCAGACAAGCTGTCTTGGGAAGGATTTGGCCAGCCCTAAGAACCTGAAGGGAAAGGGCGGAGGGGGGTTCTCTCTCTGCCCCCGACAGCCCCGAGCTGGGTCGGTCCCTCAGACCTGGCCAGGGGCAGCCCATCCCCCGGCGCCCTTCCCCGGGGCATCCAAGGGCAGGCTCGGCGCCAGCCCCACCCCGCTCGCCACTGCCCGACCATCGTCCTCCCTCGGGGGGCCTGGGCAGGACAGGGACCCGGCTGTGGGAGGCCTCCAGATCTCAGGCCTGGCACACCGTTTACCAGGCTGCTTCCTCCTCTGACGGGGGCCCAGCACACGCCCCAGGAGACTTGGCAGCCGCCCCCAGGGCTCTAGCCTCTGGAACTCGTCCCCTTGGAAGGGGCCTGGCCCAGGTGCCAGGTTCGGCTGGTCGGCCAGCCTCCTTTGGAGAAAGCAGGCAAGCCGAGCCAGGCTTGCAGTGGCCCTGGCGTGACACCTGCCACCTCAGGCAGAGGGCCTCCCGCGTGCCCTCCATGGCGGGTTTCTCCCCGGAGCCGTGGCCTGGGCACTAGGAAGGCCGGGCCTCCCCGACTCCCGGGAGGAGGGGCTAGCCCAGTTGCGCTCTGGCCCCCAAACCCTCTGGTGCCATCTGCCTGTCTCGGCACTTCTGACTCCACAGAGCCTTTCCTACATCTGGGCTGCCTGCCGTGGCAAAGTGCAGGCGTGGGGTGAGGCCATGGCTTTGTCTTTCCAGGAAAAAATGAGCCCCTGGCCGAAGCAGCAGGCCCAGGCAGAGCCTTGAGCTTGAAGCCCAGTAGGTCTGTGGCCCTCAGGGCCAGAGCAATGCTTTCAAGGCAGGGAAGCGGCCTGCAAGCTGAGTGGGAGTGGGGGAGGGGAGGGAGACAGCTGAAGCCGAGTCCAGAAGGGCGGCGATGGAAGAGCTGCAGCTGGGTCAGAGCCTGGAGGGAGGGCGGGGCCTTCACTGAGGACCCCCCCCGCCCCCCGAGGCCAGCCCTAGGCCCCGGCGGTCGCGCATGCGCCCTTGGCCTGTGCGGTGTGTGGGGGGTTGAACCCAAGCCCGCAGGGCTCCCCGAGCGGCCAGAGAAAGAAGGGCCCATGGAGAGGTAGGCCAGGTGGGCAGGGGGCGCCACCTTACTCTCCTCAGCTCCCTGAGGGAGAGAGAGAGAGACAGAGACAGAGAGAGAGATCCCTGACCTCTGAGTCTCTGCCTCCACCGCTGGCTGGTGCCAACTCACGCGCCATCCCACTTCCAGCCATCACCCCCACGCCTGCCCCGGGGCCAGCCCCACCACAGAGAGGCCGGTTGGTTCCTGCTCACCTCTGTGCCGTCCCTTCCCGACCTGACCCCAGTGCAGGGGATAAGCTTCAGACAAGTCTTTCCATGTCCCTCTGCATGACAATAGACTTCCTCCCCTCTCCCATTCCACAGGCCCACCCACCCGGGACATCCACCTTTGTCATTAGCTCAGGAGAGGATGCAAGATGAGAATCTCTGCTATTGTGTGGGGAGACTCAGTTTCCCGGGTTTCCCCCATGGACACATGTTCTTCAGCTGGGTCTGATTTTCTCCAGACAAGCTGTCTTGGGAAGGATTTGGCCAGCCCTAAGAACCTGAAGGGAAAGGGCGGAGGGGGGTTCTCTCTCTGCCCCCGACAGCCCCGAGCTGGGTCGGTCCCTCAGACCTGGCCAGGGGCAGCCCATCCCCCGGCGCCCTTCCCCGGGGCATCCAAGGGCAGGCTCGGCGCCAGCCCCACCCCGCTCGCCACTGCCCGACCATCGTCCTCCCTCGGGGGGCCTGGGCAGGACAGGGACCCGGCTGTGGGAGGCCTCCAGATCTCAGGCCTGGCACACCGTTTACCAGGCTGCTTCCTCCTCTGACGGGGGCCCAGCACACGCCCCAGGAGACTTGGCAGCCGCCCCCAGGGCTCTAGCCTCTGGAACTCGTCCCCTTGGAAGGGGCCTGGCCCAGGTGCCAGGTTCGGCTGGTCGGCCAGCCTCCTTTGGAGAAAGCAGGCAAGCCGAGCCAGGCTTGCAGTGGCCCTGGCGTGACACCTGCCACCTCAGGCAGAGGGCCTCCCGCGTGCCCTCCATGGCGGGTTTCTCCCCGGAGCCGTGGCCTGGGCACTAGGAAGGCCGGGCCTCCCCGACTCCCGGGAGGAGGGGCTAGCCCACTTGCGCCCTGGCCCCCAAACCCTCTGGTGCCATCTGCCTGTCTCGGCACTTCTGACTCCACAGAGCCTTTCCTACATCTGGGCTGCCTGCCGTGGCAAAGTGCAGGCGTGGGGTGAGGCCATGGCTTTGTCTTTCCAGGAAAAAATGAGCCCCTGGCCGAAGCAGCAGGCCCAGGCAGAGCCTTGAGCTTGAAGCCCAGTAGGTCTGTGGCCCTCAGGGCCAGAGCAATGCTTTCAAGGCAGGGAAGCGGCCTGCAAGCTGAGTGGGAGTGGGGGAGGGGAGGGAGACAGCTGAAGCCGAGTCCAGAAGGGCGGCGATGGAAGAGCTGCAGCTGGGTCAGAGCCTGGAGGGAGGGCGGGGCCTTCACTGAGGACCCCCCCCCCCCCGAGGCCAGCCCTAGGCCCCGGCGGTCGCGCATGCGCCCTTGGCCTGTGCGGTGTGTGGGGGCTTGAACCCAAGCCCGCAGGGCTCCCGGAGCGGCCAGAGAAAGAAGGGCCCATGGAGAGGTAGGCGAGGTGGGCAGGGGGCGCCACCTTACTCTCCTCAGCTCCCTGAGGGAGAGAGACAGAGACAGAGACAGAGAGAGAGATCCCTGACCTCTGAGTCTCTGCCTCCACCGCTGGCTGGTGCCAACTCACGCGCCATCCCACTTCCAGCCATCACCCCCACGCCTGCCCCGGGGCCAGCCCCACCACAGAGAGGCCGGTTGGTTCCTGCTCACCTCTGTGCCGTCCCTTCCCGACCTGACCCCAGTGCAGGGGATAAGCTTCAGACAAGTCTTTCCATGTCCCTCTGCATGACAATAGACTTCCTCCCCTCTCCCATTCCACAGGCCCACCCACCCGGGACATCCACCTTTGTCATTAGCTCAGGAGAGGATGCAAGATGAGAATCTCTGCTATTGTGTGGGGAGACTCAGTTTCCCGGGTTTCCCCCATGGACACATGTTCTTCAGCTGGGTCTGATTTTCTCCAGACAAGCTGTCTTGGGAAGGATTTGGCCAGCCCTAAGAACCTGAAGGGAAAGGGCGGAGGGGGGTTCTCTCTCTGCCCCCGACAGCCCCGAGCTGGGTCGGTCCCTCAGACCTGGCCAGGGGCAGCCCATCCCCCGGCGCCCTTCCCCGGGGCATCCAAGGGCAGGCTCGGCGCCAGCCCCACCCCGCTCGCCACTGCCCGACCATCGTCCTCCGTCGGGGGGCCTGGGCAGGACAGGGACCCGGCTGTGGGAGGCCTCCAGATCTCAGGCCTGGCACAACCGTTTACCAGGCTGCTTCCTCCTCTGACGGGGGCCCAGCACACGCCCCAGGAGACTTGGCAGCCGCCCCCAGGGCTCTAGCCTCTGGAACTCGTCCCCTTGGAAGGGGCCTGGCCCAGGTGCCAGGTTCGGCTGGTCGGCCAGCCTCCTTTGGAGAAAGCAGGCAAGCCGAACCAGGCTTGCAGTGGCCCTGGCGTGACACCTGCCACCTCAGGCAGAGGGCCTCCCGCGTGCCCTCCATGGCGGGTTTCTCCCCGGAGCCGTGGCCTGGGCACTAGGAAGGCCGGGCCTCCCCGACTCCCGGGAGGAGGGGCTAGCCCAGTTGCGCCCTGGCCCCCAAACCCTCTGGTGCCATCTGCCTGTCTCGGCACTTCTGACTCCACAGAGCCTTTCCTACATCTGGGCTGCCTGCCGTGGCAAAGTGCAGGCGTGGGGTGAGGCCATGGCTTTGTCTTTCCAGGAAAAAATGAGCCCCTGGCCGAAGCAGCAGGCCCAGGCAGAGCCTTGAGCTTGAAGCCCAGTAGGTCTGTGGCCCTCAGGGCCAGAGCAATGCTTTCAAGGCAGGGAAGCGGCCTGCAAGCTGAGTGGGAGTGGGGGAGGGGAGGGAGACAGCTGAAGCCGAGTCCAGAAGGGCGGCGATGGAAGAGCTGCAGCTGGGTCAGAGCCTGGAGGGAGGGCGGGGCCTTCACTGAGGACCCCCCACCCCCCGAGGCCAGCCCTAGGCCCTGGCGGTCGCGCATGCGCCCTTGGCCTGTGCGGTGTGTGGGGGGTTGAACCCAAGCCCGCAGGGCTCCCGGAGCGGCCAGAGAAAGAAGGGCCCATGGAGAGGTAGGCGAGGTGGGCAGGGGGCGCCACCTTACTCTCCTCAGCTCCCTGAGGGAGAGAGAGAGAGACAGAGACAGAGAGAGAGATCCCTGACCTCTGAGTCTCTGCCTCCACCGCTGGCTGGTGCCAACTCACGCGCCATCCCACTTCCAGCCATCACCCCCACGCCTGCCCAGGGGCCAGCCCCACCACAGAGAGGCCGGTTGGTTCCTGCTCACCTCTGTGCCGTCCCTTCCCGACCTGACCCCAGTGCAGGGGATAAGCTTCAGACAAGTCTTTCCATGTCCCTCTGCATGACAATAGACTTCCTCCCCTCTCCCATTCCACAGGCCCACCCACCCGGGACATCCACCTTTGTCATTAGCTCAGGAGAGGATGCAAGATGAGAATCTCTGCTATTGTGTGGGGAGACTCAGTTTCCCGGGTTTCCCCCATGGACACATGTTCTTCAGCTGGGTCTGATTTTCTCCAGACAAGCTGTCTTGGGAAGGATTTGGCCAGCCCTAAGAACCTGAAGGGAAAGGGCGGAGGGGGGTTCTCTCTCTGCCCCCGACAGCCCCGAGCTGGGTCGGTCCCTCAGACCTGGCCAGGGGCAGCCCATCCCCCGGCGCCCTTCCCCGGGGCATCCAAGGGCAGGCTCGGCGCCAGCCCCCACCCCGCTCGCCACTGCCCGACCATCGTCCTCCCTCGGGGGGGCCTGGGCAGGACAGGGACCCGGCTGTGGGAGGCCTCCAGATCTCAGGCCTGGCACACCGTTTACCAGGCTGCTTCCTCCTCTGACGGGGGCCCAGCACACGCCCCAGGAGACTTGGCAGCCGCCCCCAGGGCTCTAGCCTCTGGAACTCGTCCCCTTGGAAGGGGCCTGGCCCAGGTGCCAGGTTCGGCTGGTCGGCCAGCCTCCTTTGGAGAAAGCAGGCAAGCCGAGCCAGGCTTGCAGTGGCCCTGGCGTGACACCTGCCACCTCAGGCAGAGGGCCTCCCGCGTGCCCTCCATGGCGGGTTTCTCCCCGGAGCCGTGGCCTGGGCACTAGGAAGGCCGGGCCTCCCCGACTCCCGGGAGGAGGGGCTAGCCCAGTTGCGCCCTGGCCCCCAAACCCTCTGGTGCCATCTGCCTGTCTCGGCACTTCTGACTCCACAGAGCCTTTCCTACATCTGGGCTGCCTGCCGTGGCAAAGTGCAGGCGTGGGGTGAGGCCATGGCTTTGTCTTTCCAGGAAAAAATGAGCCCCTGGCCGAAGCAGCAGGCCCAGGCAGAGCCTTGAGCTTGAAGCCCAGTAGGTCTGTGGCCCTCAGGGCCAGAGCAATGCTTTCAAGACAGGGAAGCGGCCTGCAAGCTGAGTGGGAGTGGGGGAGGGGAGGGAGACAGCTGAAGCCGAGTCCAGAAGGGCGGCGATGGAAGAGCTGCAGCTGGGTCAGAGCCTGGAGGGAGGGCGGGGCCTTCACTGAGGACCCCCCCGCCCCCCGAGGCCAGCCCTAGGCCCCAAGGTCGCGCATGCGCCCTTGGCCTGTGCGGTGTGTGGGGGCTTGAACCCAAGCCCGCAGGGCTCCCCGAGCGGCCAGAGAAAGAAGGGCCCATGGAGAGGTAGGCCAGGTGGGCAGGGGGCGCCACCTTACTCTCCTCAGCTCCCTGAGGGAGAGAGAGAGAGACAGAGACAGAGAGAGAGATCCCTGACCTCTGAGTCTCTGCCTCCACCGCTGGCTGGTGCCAACTCACGCGCCATCCCACTTCCAGCCATCACCCCCACGCCTGCCCCGGGGCCAGCCCCACCACAGAGAGGCCGGTTGGTTCCTGCTCACCTCTGTGCCGTCCCTTCCCGACCTGACCCCAGTGCAGGGGATAAGCTTCAGACAAGTCTTTCCATGTCCCTCTGCATGACAATAGACTTCCTCCCCTCTCCCATTCCACAGGCCCACCCACCCGGGACATCCACCTTTGTCATTAGCTCAGGAGAGGATGCAAGATGAGAATCTCTGCTATTGTGTGGGGAGACTCAGTTTCCCGGGTTTCCCCCATGGACACATGTTCTTCAGCTGGGTCTGATTTTCTCCAGACAAGCTGTCTTGGGAAGGATTTGGCCAGCCCTAAGAACCTGAAGGGAAAGGGCGGAGGGGGGTTCTCTCTCTGCCCCCGACAGCCCCGAGCTGGGTCGGTCCCTCAGACCTGGCCAGGGGCAGCCCATCCCCCGGCGCCCTTCCCCGGGGCATCCAAGGGCAGGCTCGGCGCCAGCCCCACCCCGCTCGCCACTGCCCGACCATCGTCCTCCCTCGGGGGGCCTGGGCAGGACAGGGACCCGGCTGTGGGAGGCCTCCAGATCTCAGGCCTGGCACACCGTTTACCAGGCTGCTTCCTCCTCTGACGGGGGCCCAGCACACGCCCCAGGAGACTTGGCAGCCGCCCCCAGGGCTCTAGCCTCTGGAACTCGTCCCCTTGGAAGGGGCCTGGCCCAGGTGCCAGGTTCGGCTGGTCGGCCAGCCTCCTTTGGAGAAAGCAGGCAAGCCGAGCCAGGCTTGCAGTGGCCCTGGCGTGACACCTGCCACCTCAGGCAGAGGGCCTCCCGCGTGCCCTCCATGGCGGGTTTCTCCCCGGAGCCGTGGCCTGGGCACTAGGAAGGCCGGGCCTCCCCGACTCCCGGGAGGAGGGGCTAGCCCAGTTGCGCTCTGGCCCCCAAACCCTCTGGTGCCATCTGCCTGTCTCGGCACTTCTGACTCCACAGAGCCTTTCCTACATCTGGGCTGCCTGCCGTGGCAAAGTGCAGGCGTGGGGTGAGGCCATGGCTTTGTCTTTCCCGGAAAAAATGAGCCCCTGGCCGAAGCAGCAGGCCCAGGCAGAGCCTTGAGCTTGAAGCCCAGTAGGTCTGTGGCCCTCAGGGCCAGAGCAATGCTTTCAAGGCAGGGAAGCGGCCTGCAAGCTGAGTGGGAGTGGGGGAGGGGAGGGAGACAGCTGAAGCCGAGTCCAGAAGGGCGGCGATGGAAGAGCTGCAGCTGGGTCAGAGCCTGGAGGGAGGGCGGGGCCTTCACTGAGGACCCCCCCCGCCCCCCGAGGCCAGCCCTAGGCCCCAAGGTCGCGCATGCGCCCTTGGCCTGTGCGGTGTGTGGGGGGTTGAACCCAGGCCGCAGGGCTCCCCGAGCGGCCAGAGAAAGAAGGGCCCATGGAGAGGTAGGCCAGGTGGGCAGGGGGCGCCACCTTACTCTCCTCAGCTCCCTGAGGGAGAGAGAGAGAGACAGAGACAGAGAGAGAGATCCCTGACCTCTGAGTCTCTGCCTCCACCGCTGGCTGGTGCCAACTCACGCGCCATCCCACTTCCAGCCATCACCCCCACGCCTGCCCCGGGGCCAGCCCCACCACAGAGAGGCCGGTTGGTTCCTGCTCACCTCTGTGCCGTCCCTTCCCGACCTGACCCCAGTGCAGGGGATAAGCTTCAGACAAGTCTTTCCATGTCCCTCTGCATGACAATAGACTTCCTCCCCTCTCCCATTCCACAGGCCCACCCACCCGGGACATCCACCTTTGTCATTAGCTCAGGAGAGGATGCAAGATGAGAATCTCTGCTATTGTGTGGGGAGACTCAGTTTCCCGGGTTTCCCCCATGGACACATGTTCTTCAGCTGGGTCTGATTTTCTCCAGACAAGCTGTCTTGGGAAGGATTTGGCCAGCCCTAAGAACCTGAAGGGAAAGGGCGGAGGGGGGTTCTCTCTCTGCCCCCGACAGCCCCGAGCTGGGTTGGTCCCTCAGACCTGGCCAGGGGCAGCCCATCCCCCGGCGCCCTTCCCCGGGGCATCCAAGGGCAGGCTCGGCGCCAGCCCCACCCCGCTCGCCACTGCCCGACCATCGTCCTCCCTCGGGGGGCCTGGGCAGGACAGGGACCCGGCTCTGGGAGGCCTCCAGATCTCAGGCCTGGCACACCGTTTACCAGGCTGCTTCCTCCTCTGACGGGGGCCCAGCACACGCCCCAGGAGACTTGGCAGCCGCCCCCAGGGCTCTAGCCTCTGGAACTCGTCCCCTTGGAAGGGGCCTGGCCCAGGTGCCAGGTTCGGCTGGTCGGCCAGCCTCCTTTGGAGCAAGCAGGCAAGCCGAGCCAGGCTTGCAGTGGCCCTGGCGTGACACCTGCCACCTCAGGCAGAGGGCCTCCCGCGTGCCCTCCATGGCGGGTTTCTCCCCGGAGCCGTGGCCTGGGCACTAGGAAGGCCGGGCCTCCCCGACTCCCGGGAGGAGGGGCTAGCCCAGTTGCGCCCTGGCCCCCAAACCCTCTGGTGCCATCTGCCTGTCTCGGCACTTCTGACTCCACAGAGCCTTTCCTACATCTGGGCTGCCTGCCGTGGCAAAGTGCAGGCGTGGGGTGAGGCCATGGCTTTGTCTTTCCAGGAAAAAATGAGCCCCTGGCCGAAGCAGCAGGCCCAGGCAGAGCCTTGAGCTTGAAGCCCAGTAGGTCTGTGGCCCTCAGGGCCAGAGCAATGCTTTCAAGGCAGGGAAGCGGCCTGCAAGCTGAGTGGGAGTGGGGGAGGGGAGGGAGACAGCTGAAGCCCAGTCCAGAAGGGCGGCGATGGAAGAGCTGCAGCTGGGTCAGAGCCTGGAGGGAGGGCGGGGCCTTCACTGAGGACCCCCCCCGCCCCCCGAGGCCAGCCCTAGGCCCCAAGGTCGCGCATGCGCCCTTGGCCTGTGCGGTGTGTGGGGGCTTGAACCCAAGCCCGCAGGGCTCCCGGAGCGGCCAGAGAAAGAAGGGCCCATGGAGAGGTAGGCCAGGTGGGCAGGGGGCGCCACCTTACTCTCCTCAGCTCCCTGAGGGAGAGAGAGAGAGACAGAGACAGAGAGAGAGATCCCTGACCTCTGAGTCTCTGCCTCCACCGCTGGCTGGTGCCAACTCACGCGCCATCCCACTTCCAGCCATCACCCCCACGCCTGCCCTGGGGCCAGCCCCACCACAGAGAGGCCGGTTGGTTCCTGCTCACCTCTGTGCCGTCCCTTCCCGACCTGACCCCAGTGCAGGGGATAAGCTTCAGACAAGTCTTTCCATGTCCCTCTGCATGACAATAGACTTCCTCCCCTCTCCCATTCCACAGGCCCACCCACCCGGGACATCCACCTTTGTCATTAGCTCAGGAGAGGATGCAAGATGAGAATCTCTGCTATTGTGTGGGGAGACTCAGTTTCCCGGGTTTCCCCCATGGACACATGTTCTTCAGCTGGGTCTGATTTTCTCCAGACAAGCTGTCTTGGGAAGGATTTGGCCAGCCCTAAGAACCTGAAGGGAAAGGGCGGAGGGGGGTTCTCTCTCTGCCCCCGACAGCCCCGAGCTGGGTCGGTCCCTCAGACCTGGCCAGGGGCAGCCCATCCCCCGGCGCCCTTCCCCGGGGCATCCAAGGGCAGGCTCGGCGCCAGCCCCACCCCGCTCGCCACTGCCCGACCATCGTCCTCCCTCGGGGGGCCTGGGCAGGACAGGGACCCGGCTGTGGGAGGCCTCCAGATCTCAGGCCTGGCACACCGTTTACCAGGCTGCTTCCTCCTCTGACGGGGGCCCAGCACACGCCCCAGGAGACTTGGCAGCCGCCCCCAGGGCTCTAGCCTCTGGAACTCGTCCCCTTGGAAGGGGCCTGGCCCAGGTGCCAGGTTCGGCTGGTCGGCCAGCCTCCTTTGGAGAAAGCAGGCAAGCCGAGCCAGGCTTGCAGTGGCCCTGGCGTGACACCTGCCACCTCAGGCAGAGGGCCTCCCGCGTGCCCTCCATGGCGGGTTTCTCCCCGGAGCCGTGGCCTGGGCACTAGGAAGGCCGGGCCTCCCCGACTCCCGGGAGGAGGGGCTAGCCCAGTTGCGCCCTGGCCCCCAAACCCTCTGGTGCCATCTGCCTGTTTCGGCACTTCTGACTCCACAGAGCCTTTCCTACATCTGGGCTGCCTGCCGTGGCAAAGTGCAGGCGTGGGGTGAGGCCATGGCTTTGTCTTTCCCGGAAAAAATGAGCCCCTGGCCGAAGCAGCAGGCCCAGGCAGAGCCTTGAGCTTGAAGCCCAGTAGGTCTGTGGCCCTCAGGGCCAGAGCAATGCTTTCAAGGCAGGGAAGCGGCCTGCAAGCTGAGTGGGAGTGGGGGAGGGGAGGGAGACAGCTGAAGCCGAGTCCAGAAGGGCGGCGAAGGAAGAGCTGCAGCTGGGTCAGAGCCTGGAGGGATGGCGGGGCCTTCACTGAGGACCCCCCCGCCCCCCGAGGCCAGCCCTAGGCCCCGGCGGTCGCGCATGCGCCCTTGGCCTGTGCGGTGTGTGGGGGCTTGAACCCAAGCCCGCAGGGCTCCCGGAGCGGCCAGAGAAAGAAGGGCCCATGGAGAGGTAGGCGAGGTGGGCAGGGGGCGCCACCTTACTCTCCTCAGCTCCCTGAGGGAGAGAGACAGAGACAGAGACAGAGAGAGAGATCCCTGACCTCTGAGTCTCTGCCTCCACCGCTGGCTGGTGCCAACTCACGCGCCATCCCACTTCCAGCCATCACCCCCACGCCTGCCCCGGGGCCAGCCCCACCACAGAGAGGCCGGTTGGTTCCTGCTCACCTCTGTGCCGTCCCTTCCCGACCTGACCCCAGTGCAGGGGATAAGCTTCAGACAAGTCTTTCCATGTCCCTCTGCATGACAATAGACTTCCTCCCCTCTCCCATTCCACAGGCCCACCCACCCGGGACATCCACCTTTGTCATTAGCTCAGGAGAGGATGCAAGATGAGAATCTCTGCTATTGTGTGGGGAGACTCAGTTTCCCGGGTTTCCCCCATGGACACATGTTCTTCAGCTGGGTCTGATTTTCTCCAGACAAGCTGTCTTGGGAAGGATTTGGCCAGCCCTAAGAACCTGAAGGGAAAGGGCGGAGGGGGGTTCTCTCTCTGCCCCCGACAGCCCCGAGCTGGGTCGGTCCCTCAGACCTGGCCAGGGGCAGCCCATCCCCCGGCGCCCTTCCCCGGGGCATCCAAGGGCAGGCTCGGCGCCAGCCCCACCCCGCTCGCCACTGCCCGACCATCGTCCTCCCTCGGGGGGCCTGGGCAGGACAGGGACCCGGCTGTGGGAGGCCTCCAGATCTCAGGCCTGGCACACCGTTTACCAGGCTGCTTCCTCCTCTGACGGGGGCCCAGCACACGCCCCAGGAGACTTGGCAGCCGCCCCCAGGGCTCTAGCCTCTGGAACTCGTCCCCTTGGAAGGGGCCTGGCCCAGGTGCCAGGTTCGGCTGGTCGGCCAGCCTCCTTTGGAGTAAGCAGGCAAGCCGAGCCAGGCTTGCAGTGGCCCTGGCGTGACACCTGCCACCTCAGGCAGAGGGCCTCCCGCGTGCCCTCCATGGCGGGTTTCTCCCCGGAGCCGTGGCCTGGGCACTAGGAAGGCCGGGCCTCCCCGACTCCCGGGAGGAGGGGCTAGCCCAGTTGCGCCCTGGCCCCCAAACCCTCTGGTGCCATCTGCCTGTCTCGGCACTTCTGACTCCACAGAGCCTTTCCTACATCTGGGCTGCCTGCCGTGGCAAAGTGCAGGCGTGGGGTGAGGCCATGGCTTTGTCTTTCCAGGAAAAAATGAGCCCCTGGCCGAAGCAGCAGGCCCAGGCAGAGCCTTGAGCTTGAAGCCCAGTAGGTCTGTGGCCCTCAGGGCCAGAGCAATGCTTTCAAGGCAGGGAAGTGGCCTGCAAGCTGAGTGGGAGTGGGGGAGGGGAGGGAGACAGCTGAAGCCCAGTCCAGAAGGGCGGCGATGGAAGAGCTGCAGCTGGGTCAGAGCCTGGAGGGAGGGCGGGGCCTTCACTGAGGACCCCCCCGCCCCCCGAGGCCAGCCCTAGGCCCCAAGGTCGCGCATGCGCCCTTGGCCTGTGCGGTGTGTGGGGGCTTGAACCCAAGCCCGCAGGGCTCCCGGAGCGGCCAGAGAAAGAAGGGCCCATGGAGAGGTAGGCCAGGTGGGCAGGGGGCGCCACCTTACTCTCCTCAGCTCCCTGAGGGAGAGAGAGAGAGACAGAGACAGAGAGAGAGATCCCTGACCTCTGAGTCTCTGCCTCCACCGCTGGCTGGTGCCAACTCACGCGCCATCCCACTTCCAGCCATCACCCCCACGCCTGCCCTGGGGCCTGCCCCACCACAGAGAGGCCGGTTGGTTCCTGCTCACCTCTGTGCCGTCCCTTCCCGACCTGACCCCAGTGCAGGGGATAAGCTTCAGACAAGTCTTTCCATGTCCCTCTGCATGACAATAGACTTCCTCCCCTCTCCCATTCCACAGGCCCACCCACCCGGGACATCCACCTTTGTCATTAGCTCAGGAGAGGATGCAAGATGAGAATCTCTGCTATTGTGTGGGGAGACTCAGTTTCCCGGGTTTCCCCCATGGACACATGTTCTTCAGCTGGGTCTGATTTTCTCCAGACAAGCTGTCTTGGGAAGGATTTGGCCAGCCCTAAGAACCTGAAGGGAAAGGGCGGAGGGGGGTTCTCTCTCTGCCCCCGACAGCCCCGAGCTGGGTCGGTCCCTCAGACCTGGCCAGGGGCAGCCCATCCCCCGGCGCCCTTCCCCGGGGCATCCAAGGGCAGGCTCGGCGCCAGCCCCACCCCGCTCGCCACTGCCCGACCATCGTCCTCCCTCGGGGGGCCTGGGCAGGACAGGGACCCGGCTGTGGGAGGCCTCCAGATCTCAGGCCTGGCACACCGTTTACCAGGCTGCTTCCTCCTCTGACGGGGGCCCAGCACACGCCCCAGGAGACTTGGCAGCCGCCCCCAGGGCTCTAGCCTCTGGAACTCGTCCCCTTGGAAGGGGCCTGGCCCAGGTGCCAGGTTCGGCTGGTCGGCCAGCCTCCTTTGGAGAAAGCAGGCAAGCCGAGCCAGGCTTGCAGTGGCCCTGGCGTGACACCTGCCACCTCAGGCAGAGGGCCTCCCGCGTGCCCTCCATGGCGGGTTTCTCCCCGGAGCCGTGGCCTGGGCACTAGGAAGGCCGGGCCTCCCCGACTCCCGGGAGGAGGGGCTAGCCCAGTTGCGCCCTGGCCCCCAAACCCTCTGGTGCCATCTGCCTGTCTCGGCACTTCTGACTCCACAGAGCCTTTCCTACATCTGGGCTGCCTGCCGTGGCAAAGTGCAGGCGTGGGGTGAGGCCATGGCTTTGTCTTTCCAGGAAAAAATGAGCCCCTGGCCGAAGCAGCAGGCCCAGGCAGAGCCTTGAGCTTGAAGCCCAGTAGGTCTGTGGCCCTCAGGGCCAGAGCAATGCTTTCAAGGCAGGGAAGCGGCCTGCAAGCTGAGTGGGAGTGGGGGAGGGGAGGGAGACAGCTGAAGCCCAGTCCAGAAGGGCGGCGATGGAAGAGCTGCAGCTGGGTCAGAGCCTGGAGGGAGGGCGGGGCCTTCACTGAGGACCCCCCCGCCCCCCGAGGCCAGCCCTAGGCCCCAAGGTCGCGCATGCGCCCTTGGCCTGTGCGGTGTGTGGGGGCTTGAACCCAAGCCCGCAGGGCTCCCGGAGCGGCCAGAGAAAGAAGGGCCCATGGAGAGGTAGGCCAGGTGGGCAGGGGGCGCCACCTTACTCTCCTCAGCTCCCTGAGGGAGAGAGAGAGAGACAGAGACAGAGAGAGAGATCCCTGACCTCTGAGTCTCTGCCTCCACCGCTGGCTGGTGCCAACTCACGCGCCATCCCACTTCCAGCCATCACCCCCACGCCTGCCCTGGGGCCAGCCCCACCACAGAGAGGCCGGTTGGTTCCTGCTCACCTCTGTGCCGTCCCTTCCCGACCTGACCCCAGTGCAGGGGATAAGCTTCAGACAAGTCTTTCCATGTCCCTCTGCATGACAATAGACTTCCTCCCCTCTCCCATTCCACAGGCCCACCCACCCGGGACATCCACCTTTGTCATTAGCTCAGGAGAGGATGCAAGATGAGAATCTCTGCTATTGTGTGGGGAGACTCAGTTTCCCGGGTTTCCCCCATGGACACATGTTCTTCAGCTGGGTCTGATTTTCTCCAGACAAGCTGTCTTGGGAAGGATTTGGCCAGCCCTAAGAACCTGAAGGGAAAGGGCGGAGGGGGGTTCTCTCTCTGCCCCCGACAGCCCCGAGCTGGGTCGGTCCCTCAGACCTGGCCAGGGGCAGCCCATCCCCCGGCGCCCTTCCCCGGGGCATCCAAGGGCAGGCTCGGCGCCAGCCCCACCCCGCTCGCCACTGCCCGACCATCGTCCTCCCTCGGGGGGCCTGGGCAGGACAGGGACCCGGCTGTGGGAGGCCTCCAGATCTCAGGCCTGGCACACCGTTTACCAGGCTGCTTCCTCCTCTGACGGGGGCCCAGCACACGCCCCAGGAGACTTGGCAGCCGCCCCCAGGGCTCTAGCCTCTGGAACTCGTCCCCTTGGAAGGGGCCTGGCCCAGGTGCCAGGTTCGGCTGGTCGGCCAGCCTCCTTTGGAGAAAGCAGGCAAGCCGAGCCAGGCTTGCAGTGGCCCTGGCGTGACACCTGCCACCTCAGGCAGAGGGCCTCCCGCGTGCCCTCCATGGCGGGTTTCTCCCCGGAGCCGTGGCCTGGGCACTAGGAAGGCCGGGCCTCCCCGACTCCCGGGAGGAGGGGCTAGCCCAGTTGCGCCCTGGCCCCCAAACCCTCTGGTGCCATCTGCCTGTCTCGGCACTTCTGACTCCACAGAGCCTTTCCTACATCTGGGCTGCCTGCCGTGGCAAAGTGCAGGCGTGGGGTGAGGCCATGGCTTTGTCTTTCCAGGAAAAAATGAGCCCCTGGCCGAAGCAGCAGGCCCAGGCAGAGCCTTGAGCTTGAAGCCCAGTAGGTCTGTGGCCCTCAGGGCCAGAGCAATGCTTTCAAGGCAGGGAAGCGGCCTGCAAGCTGAGTGGGAGTGGGGGAGGGGAGGGAGACAGCTGAAGCCCAGTCCAGAAGGGCGGCGATGGAAGAGCTGCAGCTGGGTCAGAGCCTGGAGGGAGGGCGGGGCCTTCACTGAGGACCCCCCCGCCCCCCGAGGCCAGCCCTAGGCCCCGGCGGTCGCGCATGCGCCCTTGGCCTGTGCGGTGTGTGGGGGCTTGAACCCAAGCCCGCAGGGCTCCCGGAGCGGCCAGAGAAAGAAGGGCCCATGGAGAGGTAGGCCAGGTGGGCAGGGGGCGCCACCTTACTCTCCTCAGCTCCCTGAGGGAGAGAGACAGAGACAGAGACAGAGAGAGAGATCCCTGACCTCTGAGTCTCTGCCTCCACCGCTGGCTGGTGCCAACTCACGCGCCATCCCACTTCCAGCCATCACCCCCACGCCTGCCCTGGGGCCAGCCCCACCACAGAGAGGCCGGTTGGTTCCTGCTCACCTCTGTGCCGTCCCTTCCCGACCTGACCCCAGTGCAGGGGATAAGCTTCAGACAAGTCTTTCCATGTCCCTCTGCATGACAATAGACTTCCTCCCCTCTCCCATTCCACAGGCCCACCCACCCGGGACATCCACCTTTGTCATTAGCTCAGGAGAGGATGCAAGATGAGAATCTCTGCTATTGTGTGGGGAGACTCAGTTTCCCGGGTTTCCCCCATGGACACATGTTCTTCAGCTGGGTCTGATTTTCTCCAGACAAGCTGTCTTGGGAAGGATTTGGCCAGCCCTAAGAACCTGAAGGGAAAGGGCGGAGGGGGGTTCTCTCTCTGCCCCCGACAGCCCCGAGCTGGGTCGGTCCCTCAGACCTGGCCAGGGGCAGCCCATCCCCCGGCGCCCTTCCCCGGGGCATCCAAGGGCAGGCTCGGCGCCAGCCCCACCCCGCTCGCCACTGCCCGACCATCGTCCTCCCTCGGGGGGCCTGGGCAGGACAGGGACCCGGCTGTGGGAGGCCTCCAGATCTCAGGCCTGCCACACCGTTTACCAGGCTGCTTCCTCCTCTGACGGGGGCCCAGCACACGCCCCAGGAGACTTGGCAGCCGCCCCCAGGGCTCTAGCCTCTGGAACTCGTCCCCTTGGAAGGGGCCTGGCCCAGGTGCCAGGTTCGGCTGGTCGGCCAGCCTCCTTTGGAGAAAGCAGGCAAGCCGAGCCAGGCTTGCAGTGGCCCTGGCGTGACACCTGCCACCTCAGGCAGAGGGCCTCCCGCGTGCCCTCCATGGCGGGTTTCTCCCCGGAGCCGTGGCCTGGGCACTAGGAAGGCCGGGCCTCCCCGACTCCCGGGAGGAGGGGCTAGCCCAGTTGCGCCCTGGCCCCCAAACCCTCTGGTGCCATCTGCCTGTTTCGGCACTTCTGACTCCACAGAGCCTTTCCTACATCTGGGCTGCCTGCCGTGGCAAAGTGCAGGCGTGGGGTGAGGCCATGGCTTTGTCTTTCCAGGAAAAAATGAGCCCCTGGCCGAAGCAGCAGGCCCAGGCAGAGCCTTGAGCTTGAAGCCCAGTAGGTCTGTGGCCCTCAGGGCCAGAGCAATGCTTTCAAGGCAGGGAAGCGGCCTGCAAGCTGAGTGGGAGTGGGGGAGGGGAGGGAGACAGCTGAAGCCGAGTCCAGAAGGGCGGCGATGGAAGAGCTGCAGCTGGGTCAGAGCCTGGAGGGAGGGCGGGGCCTTCACTGAGGACCCCCCCGCCCCCCGAGGCCAGCCCTAGGCCCCGGCGGTCGCGCATGCGCCCTTGGCCTGTGCGGTGTGTGGGGGCTTGAACCCAAGCCCGCAGGGCTCCCGGAGCGGCCAGAGAAAGAAGGGCCCATGGAGAGGTAGGCGAGGTGGGCAGGGGGCGCCACCTTACTCTCCTCAGCTCCCTGAGGGAGAGAGACAGAGACAGAGACAGAGAGAGAGATCCCTGACCTCTGAGTCTCTGCCTCCACCGCTGGCTGGTGCCAACTCACGCGCCATCCCACTTCCAGCCATCACCCCCACGCCTGCCCCGGGGCCAGCCCCACCACAGAGAGGCCGGTTGGTTCCTGCTCACCTCTGTGCCGTCCCTTCCCGACCTGACCCCAGTGCAGGGGATAAGCTTCAGACAAGTCTTTCCATGTCCCTCTGCATGACAATAGACTTCCTCCCCTCTCCCATTCCACAGGCCCACCCACCCGGGACATCCACCTTTGTCATTAGCTCAGGAGAGGATGCAAGATGAGAATCTCTGCTATTGTGTGGAGAGACTCAGTTTCCCGGGTTTCCCCCATGGACACATGTTCTTCAGCTGGGTCTGATTTTCTCCAGACAAGCTGTCTTGGGAAGGATTTGGCCAGCCCTAAGAACCTGAAGGGAAAGGGCGGAGGGGGGTTCTCTCTCTGCCCCCGACAGCCCCGAGCTGGGTCGGTCCCTCAGACCTGGCCAGGGGCAGCCCATCCCCCGGCGCCCTTCCCCGGGGCATCCAAGGGCAGGCTCGGCGCCAGCCCCACCCCGCTCGCCACTGCCCGACCATCGTCCTCCCTCGGGGGGCCTGGGCAGGACAGGGACCCGGCTGTGGGAGGCCTCCAGATCTCAGGCCTGGCACACCGTTTACCAGGCTGCTTCCTCCTCTGACGGGGGCCCAGCACACGCCCCAGGAGACTTGGCAGCCGCCCCCAGGGCTCTAGCCTCTGGAACTCGTCCCCTTGGAAGGGGCCTGGCCCAGGTGCCAGGTTCGGCTGGTCGGCCAGCCTCCTTTGGAGTAAGCAGGCAAGCCGAGCCAGGCTTGCAGTGGCCCTGGCGTGACACCTGCCACCTCAGGCAGAGGGCCTCCCGCGTGCCCTCCATGGCGGGTTTCTCCCCGGAGCCGTGGCCTGGGCACTAGGAAGGCCGGGCCTCCCCGACTCCCGGGAGGAGGGGCTAGCCCAGTTGCGCCCTGGCCCCCAAACCCTCTGGTGCCATCTGCCTGTCTCGGCACTTCTGACTCCACAGAGCCTTTCCTACATCTGGGCTGCCTGCCGTGGCAAAGTGCAGGCGTGGGGTGAGGCCATGGCTTTGTCTTTCCAGGAAAAAATGAGCCCCTGGCCGAAGCAGCAGGCCCAGGCAGAGCCTTGAGCTTGAAGCCCAGTAGGTCTGTGGCCCTCAGGGCCAGAGCAATGCTTTCAAGGCAGGGAAGCGGCCTGCAAGCTGAGTGGGAGTGGGGGAGGGGAGGGAGACAGCTGAAGCCCAGTCCAGAAGGGCGGCGATGGAAGAGCTGCAGCTGGGTCAGAGCCTGGAGGGAGGGCGGGGCCTTCACTGAGGACCCCCCCGCCCCCCGAGGCCAGCCCTAGGCCCCAAGGTCGCGCATGCGCCCTTGGCCTGTGCGGTGTGTGGGGGCTTGAACCCAAGCCCGCAGGGCTCCCGGAGCGGCCAGAGAAAGAAGGGCCCATGGAGAGGTAGGCCAGGTGGGCAGGGGGCGCCACCTTACTCTCCTCAGCTCCCTGAGGGAGAGAGAGAGAGACAGAGACAGAGAGAGAGATCCCTGACCTCTGAGTCTCTGCCTCCACCGCTGGCTGGTGCCAACTCACGCGCCATCCCACTTCCAGCCATCACCCCCACGCCTGCCCCGGGGCCAGCCCCACCACAGAGAGGCCGGTTGGTTCCTGCTCACCTCTGTGCCGTCCCTTCCCGACCTGACCCCAGTGCAGGGGATAAGCTTCAGACAAGTCTTTCCATGTCCCTCTGCATGACAATAGACTTCCTCCCCTCTCCCATTCCACAGGCCCACCCACCCGGGACATCCACCTTTGTCATTAGCTCAGGAGAGGATGCAAGATGAGAATCTCTGCTATTGTGTGGGGAGACTCAGTTTCCCGGGTTTCCCCCATGGACACATGTTCTTCAGCTGGGTCTGATTTTCTCCAGACAAGCTGTCTTGGGAAGGATTTGGCCAGCCCTAAGAACCTGAAGGGAAAGGGCGGAGGGGGGTTCTCTCTCTGCCCCCGACAGCCCCGAGCTGGGTCGGTCCCTCAGACCTGGCCAGGGGCAGCCCATCCCCCGGCGCCCTTCCCCGGGGCATCCAAGGGCAGGCTCGGCGCCAGCCCCACCCCGCTCGCCACTGCCCGACCATCGTCCTCCCTCGGGGGGCCTGGGCAGGACAGGGACCCGGCTGTGGGAGGCCTCCAGATCTCAGGCCTGGCACACCGTTTACCAGGCTGCTTCCTCCTCTGACGGGGGCCCAGCACACGCCCCAGGAGACTTGGCAGCCGCCCCCAGGGCTCTAGCCTCTGGAACTCGTCCCCTTGGAAGGGGCCTGGCCCAGGTGCCAGGTTCGGCTGGTCGGCCAGCCTCCTTTGGAGAAAGCAGGCAAGCCGAGCCAGGCTTGCAGTGGCCCTGGCGTGACACCTGCCACCTCAGGCAGAGGGCCTCCCGCGTGCCCTCCATGGCGGGTTTCTCCCCGGAGCCGTGGCCTGGGCACTAGGAAGGCCGGGCCTCCCCGACTCCCGGGAGGAGGGGCTAGCCCAGTTGCGCCCTGGCCCCCAAACCCTCTGGTGCCATCTGCCTGTCTCGGCACTTCTGACTCCACAGAGCCTTTCCTACATCTGGGCTGCCTGCCGTGGCAAAGTGCAGGCGTGGGGTGAGGCCATGGCTTTGTCTTTCCAGGAAAAAATGAGCCCCTGGCCGAAGCAGCAGGCCCAGGCAGAGCCTTGAGCTTGAAGCCCAGTAGGTCTGTGGCCCTCAGGGCCAGAGCAATGCTTTCAAGGCAGGGAAGCGGCCTGCAAGCTGAGTGGGAGTGGGGGAGGGGAGGGAGACAGCTGAAGCCGAGTCCAGAAGGGCGGCGATGGAAGAGCTGCAGCTGGGTCAGAGCCTGGAGGGAGGGCGGGGCCTTCACTGAGGACCCCCCCCCCACCCGAGGCCAGCCCTAGGCCCTGGCGGTCGCGCATGCGCCCTTGGCCTGTGCGGTGTGTGGGGGGTTGAACCCAAGCCCGCAGGGCTCCCGGAGCGGCCAGAGAAAGAAGGGCCCATGGAGAGGTAGGCGAGGTGGGCAGGGGGCGCCACCTTACTCTCCTCAGCTCCCTGAGGGAGAGAGAGAGAGACAGAGACAGAGAGAGAGATCCCTGACCTCTGAGTCTCTGCCTCCACCGCTGGCTGGTGCCAACTCACGCGCCATCCCACTTCCAGCCATCACCCCCACGCCTGCCCCGGGGCCAGCCCCACCACAGAGAGGCCGGTTGGTTCCTGCTCACCTCTGTGCCGTCCCTTCCCGACCTGACCCCAGTGCAGGGGATAAGCTTCAGACAAGTCTTTCCATGTCCCTCTGCATGACAATAGACTTCCTCCCCTCTCCCATTCCACAGGCCCACCCACCCGGGACATCCACCTTTGTCATTAGCTCAGGAGAGGATGCAAGATGAGAATCTCTGCTATTGTGTGGGGAGACTCAGTTTCCCGGGTTTCCCCCATGGACACATGTTCTTCAGCTGGGTCTGATTTTCTCCAGACAAGCTGTCTTGGGAAGGATTTGGCCAGCCCTAAGAACCTGAAGGGAAAGGGCGGAGGGGGGTTCTCTCTCTGCCCCCGACAGCCCCGAGCTGGGTCGGTCCCTCAGACCTGGCCAGGGGCAGCCCATCCCCCGGCGCCCTTCCCCGGGGCATCCAAGGGGCAGGCTCGGCGCCAGCCCCACCCCGCTCGCCACTGCCCGACCATCGTCCTCCGTCGGGGGGCCTGGGCAGGACAGGGACCCGGCTGTGGGAGGCCTCCAGATCTCAGGCCTGGCACACCGTTTACCAGGCTGCTTCCTCCTCTGACGGGGGCCCAGCACACGCCCCAGGAGACTTGGCAGCCGCCCCCAGGGCTCTAGCCTCTGGAACTCGTCCCCTTGGAAGGGGCCTGGCCCAGGTGCCAGGTTCGGCTGGTCGGCCAGCCTCCTTTGGAGAAAGCAGGCAAGCCGAGCCAGGCTTGCAGTGGCCCTGGCGTGACACCTGCCACCTCAGGCAGAGGGCCTCCCACGTGCCCTCCATGGCGGGTTTCTCCCGGAGCCGTGGCCTGGGCACTAGGAAGGCCGGGCCTCCCCGACTCCCGGGAGGAGGGGCTAGCCCAGTTGCGCCCTGGCCCCCAAACCCCTCTGGTGCCATCTGCCTGTCTCGGCACTTCTGACTCCACAGAGCCTTTCCTACATCTGGGCTGCCGGCCGTGGCAAAGTGCAGGCGTGGGGTGAGGCCATGGCTTTGTCTTTCCAGGAAAAAATGAGCCCCTGGCCGAAGCAGCAGGCCCAGGCAGAGCCTTGAGCTTGAAGCCCAGTAGGTCTGTGGCCCTCAGGGCCAGAGCAATGCTTTCAAGGCAGGGAAGCGGCCTGCAAGCTGAGTGGGAGTGGGGGAGGGGAGGGAGACAGCTGAAGCCGAGTCCAGAAGGGCGGCGATGGAAGAGCTGCAGCTGGGTCAGAGCCTGGAGGGAGGGCGGGGCCTTCACTGAGGACCCCCCCCCCCGAGGCCAGCCCTAGGCCCTGGCGGTCGCGCATGCGCCCTTGGCCTGTGCGGTGTGTGGGGGGTTGAACCCAAGCCCGCAGGGCTCCCGGAGCGGCCAGAGAAAGAAGGGCCCATGGAGAGGTAGGCGAGGTGGGCAGGGGGCGCCACCTTACTCTCCTCAGCTTCCTGAGGGAGAGAGAGAGAGACAGAGACAGAGAGAGAGATCCCTGACCTCTGAGTCTCTGCCTCCACCGCTGGCTGGTGCCAACTCACGCGCCATGCCACTTCCAGCCATCACCCCCACGCCTGCCCAGGGGCCAGGCCCACCACAGAGAGGCCGGTTGGTTCCTGCTCACCTCTGTGCCGTCCCTTCCCGACCTGACCCCAGTGCAGGGGATAAGCTTCAGACAAGTCTTTCCATGTCCCTCTGCATGACAATAGACTTCCTCCCCTCTCCCATTCCACAGGCCCACCCACCCGGGACATCCACCTTTGTCATTAGCTCAGGAGAGGATGCAAGATGAGAATCTCTGCTATTGTGTGGGGAGACTCAGTTTCCGGGTTTCCCCCATGGACACATGTTCTTCAGCTGGTCTGATTTTCTCCAGACAAGCTGTCTTGGGAAGGATTTGGCCAGCCCTAAGAACCTGAAGGGAAAGGGCGGAGGGGGGGTTCTCTCTCTGCCCCCGACAGCCCCGAGCTGGGTCGGTCCCTCAGACCTGGCCAGGGGCAGCCCATCCCCCGGCGCCCTTCCCCGGGGCATCCAAGGGCAGGCTCGGCGCCAGCCCCACCCCGCTCGCCACTGCCCGACCATCGTCCTCCCTCGGGGGGCCTGGGCAGGACAGGGACCCGGCTGTGGGAGGCCTCCAGATCTCAGGCCTGGCACACCGTTTACCAGGCTGCTTCCTCCTCTGACGGGGGCCCAGCACACGCCCCAGGAGACTTGGCAGCCGCCCCCAGGGCTCTAGCCTCTGGAACTCGTCCCCTTGGAAGGGGCCTGGCCCAGGTGCCAGGTTCGGCTGGTCGGCCAGCCTCCTTTGGAGAAAGCAGGCAAGCCGAGCCAGCTTGCAGTGGCCCTGGCGTGACACCTGCCACCTCAGGCAGAGGGCCTCCCGCGTGCCCTCCATGGCGGGTTTCTCCCCGGAGCCGTGGCCTGGGCACTAGGAAGGCCGGGCCTCCCCGACTCCCGGGAGGAGGGGCTAGCCCAGTTGCGCCCTGGCCCCCAAACCCTCTGGTGCCATCTGCCTGTTTCGGCACTTCTGACTACACAGAGCCTTTCCTACATCTGGGCTGCCTGCCGTGGCAAAGTGCAGGCGTGGGGTGAGGCCATAGCTTTGTCTTTCCCGGAAAAAAATGAGCCCCTGGCCGAAGCAGCAGGCCCAGGCAGAGCCTTGAGCTTGAAGCCCAGTAGGTCTGTGGCCCTCAGGGCCAGAGCAATGCTTTCAAGGCAGGGAAGCGGCCTGCAAGCTGAGTGGGAGTGGGGGGAGGGGAGGGAGACAGCTGAAGCCGAGTCCAGAAGGGCGGCGATGGAAGAGCTGCAGCTGGGTCAGAGCCTGGAGGGATGGCGGGGCCTTCACTGAGGACCCCCCCCGCCCCCCGAGGCCAGCCCTAGGCCCCGGCGGTCACGCATGCGCCCTTGGCCTGTGCGGTGTGTGGGGGCTTGAACCCAAGCCCGCAGGGCTCCCGGAGCGGCCAGAGAAAGAAGGGCCCATGGAGAGGTAGGCGAGGTGGGCAGGGGGCGCCACCTTACTCTCCTCAGCTCCCTGAGGGAGAGAAGAGAGAGAGAGACAGAGAGAGAGATCCCTGACCTCTGAGTCTCTGCCTCCACCGCTGGCTGGTGCCAACTCACGCGCCATCCCACTTCCAGCCATCACCCCCACGCCTGCCCCGGGGCCAGCCCCACCACAGAGAGGCCGGTTGGTTCCTGCTCACCTCTGTGCCGTCCCTTCCCGACCTGACCCCAGTGCAGGGGATAAGCTTCAGACAAGTCTTTCCATGTCCCTCTGCATGACAATAGACTTCCTCCCCTCTCCCATTCCACAGGCCCACCCACCCGGGACATCCACCTTTGTCATTAGCTCAGGAGAGGATGCAAGATGAGAATCTCTGCTATTGTGTGGGGAGACTCAGTTTCCCGGGTTTCCCCCATGGACACATGTTCTTCAGCTGGGTCTGATTTTCTCCAGACAAGCTGTCTTGGGAAGGATTTGGCCAGCCCTAAGAACCTGAAGGGAAAGGGCGGAGGGGGGTTCTCTCTCTGCCCCCGACAGCCCCGAGCTGGGTCGGTCCCTCAGACCTGGCCAGGGGCAGCCCATCCCCCGGCGCCCTTCCCCGGGGCATCCAAGGGCAGGCTCGGCGCCAGCCCCACCCCGCTCGCCACTGCCCGACCATCGTCCTCCCTCGGGGGCCTGGGCAGGACAGGGACCCGGCTGTGGGAGGCCTCCAGATCTCAGGCCTGGCACACCGTTTACCAGGCTGCTTCCTCCTCTGACGGGGGCCCAGCACACGCCCCAGGAGACTTGGCAGCCGCCCCCAGGGCTCTAGCCTCTGGAACTCGTCCCCTTGGAAGGGGCCTGGCCCAGGTGCCAGGTTCGGCTGGTCGGCCAGCCTCCTTTGGAGAAAGCAGGCAAGCCGAGCCAGGCTTGCAGTGGCCCTGGCGTGACACCTGCCACCTCAGGCAGAGGGCCTCCCGCGTGCCCTCCATGGCGGGTTTCTCCCCGGAGCCGTGGCCTGGGCACTAGGAAGGCCGGGCCTCCCCGACTCCCGGGAGGAGGGGCTAGCCCAGTTGCGCCCTGGCCCCCAAACCCTCTGGTGCCATCTGCCTGTCTCGGCACTTCTGACTCCACAGAGCCTTTCCTACATCTGGGCTGCCTGCCGTGGCAAAGTGCAGGCGTGGGGTGAGGCCATGGCTTTGTCTTTCCAGGAAAAAATGAGCCCCTGGCCGAAGCAGCAGGCCCAGGCAGAGCCTTGAGCTTGAAGCCCAGTAGGTCTGTGGCCCTCAGGGCCAGAGCAATGCTTTCAAGGCAGGGAAGCGGCCTGCAAGCTGAGTGGGAGTGGGGGAGGGGAGGGAGACAGCTGAAGCCGAGTCCAGAAGGGCGGCGATGGAAGAGCTGCAGCTGGGTCAGAGCCTGGAGGGAGGGCGGGGCCTTCACTGAGGACCCCCCCCCCCCCCCGAGGCCAGCCCTAGGCCCTGGCGGTCGCGCATGCGCCCTTGGCCTGTGCGGTGTGTGGGGGGTTGAACCCAAGCCCGCAGGGCTCCCGGAGCGGCCAGAGAAAGAAGGGCCCATGGAGAGGTAGGCGAGGTGGGCAGGGGGCGCCACCTTACTCTCCTCAGCTCCCTGAGGGAGAGAGAGAGAGACAGAGACAGAGAGAGAGATCCCTGACCTCTGAGTCTCTGCCTCCACCGCTGGCTGGTGCCAACTCACGCGCCATCCCACTTCCAGCCATCACCCCCACGCCTGCCCCGGGGCCAGCCCCACCACAGAGAGGCCGGTTGGTTCCTGCTCACCTCTGTGCCGTCCCTTCCCGACCTGACCCCAGTGCAGGGGATAAGCTTCAGACAAGTCTTTCCATGTCCCTCTGCATGACAATAGACTTCCTCCCCTCTCCCATTCCACAGGCCCACCCACCCGGGACATCCACCTTTGTCATTAGCTCAGGAGAGGATGCAAGATGAGAATCTCTGCTATTGTGTGGGGAGACTCAGTTTCCCGGGTTTCCCCCATGGACACATGTTCTTCAGCTGGGTCTGATTTTCTCCAGACAAGCTGTCTTGGGAAGGATTTGGCCAGCCCTAAGAACCTGAAGGGAAAGGGCGGAGGGGGGTTCTCTCTCTGCCCCCGACAGCCCCGAGCTGGGTCGGTCCCTCAGACCTGGCCAGGGGCAGCCCATCCCCCGGCGCCCTTCCCCGGGGCATCCAAGGGCAGGCTCGGCGCCAGCCCCACCCCGCTCGCCACTGCCCGACCATCGTCCTCCGTCGGGGGGCCTGGGCAGGACAGGGACCCGGCTGTGGGAGGCCTCCAGATCTCAGGCCTGGCACACCGTTTACCAGGCTGCTTCCTCCTCTGACGGGGGCCCAGCACACGCCCCAGGAGACTTGGCAGCCGCCCCCAGGGCTCTAGCCTCTGGAACTCGTCCCCTTGGAAGGGGCCTGGCCCAGGTGCCAGGTTCGGCTGGTCGGCCAGCCTCCTTTGGAGAAAGCAGGCAAGCCGAGCCAGGCTTGCAGTGGCCCTGGCGTGACACCTGCCACCTCAGGCAGAGGGCCTCCCACGTGCCCTCCATGGCGGGTTTCTCCCCGGAGCCGTGGCCTGGGCACTAGGAAGGCCGGGCCTCCCCGACTCCCGGGAGGAGGGGCTAGCCCAGTTGCGCCCTGGCCCCCAAACCCTCTGGTGCCATCTGCCTGTCTCGGCACTTCTGACTCCACAGAGCCTTTCCTACATCTGGGCTGCCGGCCGTGGCAAAGTGCAGGCGTGGGGTGAGGCCATGGCTTTGTCTTTCCAGGAAAAAATGAGCCCCTGGCCGAAGCAGCAGGCCCAGGCAGAGCCTTGAGCTTGAAGCCCAGTAGGTCTGTGGCCCTCAGGGCCAGAGCAATGCTTTCAAGGCAGGGAAGCGGCCTGCAAGCTGAGTGGGAGTGGGGGAGGGGAGGGAGACAGCTGAAGCCGAGTCCAGAAGGGCGGCGATGGAAGAGCTGCAGCTGGGTCAGAGCCTGGAGGGAGGGCGGGGCCTTCACTGAGGACCCCCCCCCCCCCGAGGCCAGCCCTAGGCCCTGGCGGTCGCGCATGCGCCCTTGGCCTGTGCGGTGTGTGGGGGGTTGAACCCAAGCCCGCAGGGCTCCCGGAGCGGCCAGAGAAAGAAGGGCCCATGGAGAGGTAGGCGAGGTGGGCAGGGGGCGCCACCTTACTCTCCTCAGCTTCCTGAGGGAGAGAGAGAGAGACAGAGACAGAGAGAGAGATCCCTGACCTCTGAGTCTCTGCCTCCACCGCTGGCTGGTGCCAACTCACGCGCCATGCCACTTCCAGCCATCACCCCCACGCCTGCCCAGGGGCCAGGCCCACCACAGAGAGGCCGGTTGGTTCCTGCTCACCTCTGTGCCGTCCCTTCCCGACCTGACCCCAGTGCAGGGGATAAGCTTCAGACAAGTCTTTCCATGTCCCTCTGCATGACAATAGACTTCCTCCCCTCTCCCATTCCACAGGCCCACCCACCCGGGACATCCACCTTTGTCATTAGCTCAGGAGAGGATGCAAGATGAGAATCTCTGCTATTGTGTGGGGAGACTCAGTTTCCCGGGTTTCCCCCATGGACACATGTTCTTCAGCTGGGTCTGATTTTCTCCAGACAAGCTGTCTTGGGAAGGATTTGGCCAGCCCTAAGAACCTGAAGGGAAAGGGCGGAGGGGGGTTCTCTCTCTGCCCCCGACAGCCCCGAGCTGGGTCGGTCCCTCAGACCTGGCCAGGGGCAGCCCATCCCCCGGCGCCCTTCCCCGGGGCATCCAAGGGCAGGCTCGGCGCCAGCCCCACCCCGCTCGCCACTGCCCGACCATCGTCCTCCCTCGGGGGGCCTGGGCAGGACAGGGACCCGGCTGTGGGAGGCCTCCAGATCTCAGGCCTGGCACACCGTTTACCAGGCTGCTTCCTCCTCTGACGGGGGCCCAGCACACGCCCCAGGAGACTTGGCAGCCGCCCCCAGGGCTCTAGCCTCTGGAACTCGTCCCCTTGGAAGGGGCCTGGCCCAGGTGCCAGGTTCGGCTGGTCGGCCAGCCTCCTTTGGAGAAAGCAGGCAAGCCGAGCCAGGCTTGCAGTGGCCCTGGCGTGACACCTGCCACCTCAGGCAGAGGGCCTCCCGCGTGCCCTCCATGGCGGGTTTCTCCCCGGAGCCGTGGCCTGGGCACTAGGAAGGCCGGGCCTCCCCGACTCCCGGGAGGAGGGGCTAGCCCAGTTGCGCCCTGGCCCCCAAACCCTCTGGTGCCATCTGCCTGTTTCGGCACTTCTGACTACACAGAGCCTTTCCTACATCTGGGCTGCCTGCCGTGGCAAAGTGCAGGCGTGGGGTGAGGCCATAGCTTTGTCTTTCCCGGAAAAAATGAGCCCCTGGCCGAAGCAGCAGGCCCAGGCAGAGCCTTGAGCTTGAAGCCCAGTAGGTCTGTGGCCCTCAGGGCCAGAGCAATGCTTTCAAGGCAGGGAAGCGGCCTGCAAGCTGAGTGGGAGTGGGGGAGGGGAGGGAGACAGCTGAAGCCGAGTCCAGAAGGGCGGCGATGGAAGAGCTGCAGCTGGGTCAGAGCCTGGAGGGATGGCGGGGCCTTCACTGAGGACCCCCCCGCCCCCCGAGGCCAGCCCTAGGCCCCGGCGGTCACGCATGCGCCCTTGGCCTGTGCGGTGTGTGGGGGCTTGAACCCAAGCCCGCAGGGCTCCCGGAGCGGCCAGAGAAAGAAGGGCCCATGGAGAGGTAGGCGAGGTGGGCAGGGGGCGCCACCTTACTCTCCTCAGCTCCCTGAGGGAGAGAAGAGAGAGAGAGACAGAGAGAGAGATCCCTGACCTCTGAGTCTCTGCCTCCACCGCTGGCTGGTGCCAACTCACGCGCCATCCCACTTCCAGCCATCACCCCCACGCCTGCCCCGGGGCCAGCCCCACCACAGAGAGGCCGGTTGGTTCCTGCTCACCTCTGTGCCGTCCCTTCCCGACCTGACCCCAGTGCAGGGGATAAGCTTCAGACAAGTCTTTCCATGTCCCTCTGCATGACAATAGACTTCCTCCCCTCTCCCATTCCACAGGCCCACCCACCCGGGACATCCACCTTTGTCATTAGCTCAGGAGAGGATGCAAGATGAGAATCTCTGCTATTGTGTGGGGAGACTCAGTTTCCCGGGTTTCCCCCATGGACACATGTTCTTCAGCTGGGTCTGATTTTCTCCAGACAAGCTGTCTTGGGAAGGATTTGGCCAGCCCTAAGAACCTGAAGGGAAAGGGCGGAGGGGGGTTCTCTCTCTGCCCCCGACAGCCCCGAGCTGGGTCGGTCCCTCAGACCTGGCCAGGGGCAGCCCATCCCCCGGCGCCCTTCCCCGGGGCATCCAAGGGCAGGCTCGGCGCCAGCCCCACCCCGCTCGCCACTGCCCGACCATCGTCCTCCCTCGGGGGGCCTGGGCAGGACAGGGACCCGGCTGTGGGAGGCTTCCAGATCTCAGGCCTGGCACACCGTTTACCAGGCTGCTTCCTCCTCTGACGGGGGCCCAGCACACGCCCCAGGAGACTTGGCAGGCGCCCCCAGGGCTCTATCCTCTGGAACTCGTCCCCTTGGAAGGGGCCTGGCCCAGGTGCCAGGTTCGGCTGGTCGGCCAGCCTCCTTTGGAGAAAGCAGGCAAGCCGTGCCAGGCTTGCAGTGGCCCTGGCGTGACACCTGCCACCTCAGGCAGAGGGCCTCCCGCGTGCCCTCCATGGCGGGTTTCTCCCCGGAGCCGTGGCCTGGGCACTAGGAAGGCCGGGCCTCCCCGACTCCCGGGAGGAGGGGCTAGCCCAGTTGCGCCCTGGCCCCCAAACCCTCTGGTGCCATCTGCCTGTCTCGGCACTTCTGACTCCACAGAGCCTTTCCTACATCTGGGCTGCCTGCCGTGGCAAAGTGCAGGCGTGGGGTGAGGCCATGGCTTTGTCTTTCCCGGAAAAAATGAGCCCCTGGCCGAAGCAGCAGGCCCAGGCAGAGCCTTGAGCTTGAAGCCCAGTAGGTCTGTGGCCCTCAGGGCCAGAGCAATGCTTTCAAGGCAGGGAAGCGGCCTGCAAGCTGAGTGGGAGTGGGGGAGGGGAGGGAGACAGCTGAAGCCGAGTCCAGAAGGGCGGCGATGGAAGAGCTGCAGCTGGGTCAGAGCCTGGAGGGAGGGCGGGGCCTTCACTGAGGACCCCCCCGCCCCCCGAGGCCAGCCCTAGGCCCCGGCGGTCGCGCATGCGCCCTTGGCCTGTGCGGTGTGTGGGGGGTTGAACCCAAGCCCGCAGGGCTCCCGGAGCGGCCAGAGAAAGAAGGGCCCATGGAGAGGTAGGCCAGGTGGGCAGGGGGCGCCACCTTACTCTCCTCAGCTCCCTGAGGGAGAGAGAGAGAGACAGAGACAGAGAGAGAGATCCCTGACCTCTGAGTCTCTGCCTCCACCGCTGGCTGGTGCCAACTCACGCGCCATCCCACTTCCAGCCATCACCCCCACGCCTGCCCCGGGGCCAGCCCCACCACAGAGAGGCCGGTTGGTTCCTGCTCACCTCTGTGCCGTCCCTTCCCGACCTGACCCCAGTGCAGGGGATAAGCTTCAGACAAGTCTTTCCATGTCCCTCTGCATGACAATAGACTTCCTCCCCTCTCCCATTCCACAGGCCCACCCACCCGGGACATCCACCTTTGTCATTAGCTCAGGAGAGGATGCAAGATGAGAATCTCTGCTATTGTGTGGGGAGACTCAGTTTCCCGGGTTTCCCCCATGGACACATGTTCTTCAGCTGGGTCTGATTTTCTCCAGACAAGGATTTGGCCAGCCCTAAGAACCTGAAGGGAAAGGGCGGAGGGGGGTTCTCTCTCTGCCCCCGACAGCCCCGAGCTGGGTCGGTCCCTCAGACCTGGCCAGGGGCAGCCCATCCCCCGGCGCCCTTCCCCGGGGCATCCAAGGGCAGGCTCGGCGCCAGCCCCACCCCGCTCGCCACTGCCCGACCATCGTCCTCCCTCGGGGGGCCTGGGCAGGACAGGGACCCGGCTGTGGGAGGCCTCCAGATCTCAGGCCTGGCACACCGTTTACCAGGCTGCTTCCTCCTCTGATGGGGGCCCCAGCACACGCCCCAGGAGACTTGGCAGCCGCCCCCAGGGCTCTAGCCTCTGGAACTCGTCCCCTTGGAAGGGGCCTGGCCCAGGTGCCAGGTTCGGCTGGTCGGCCAGCCTCCTTTGGAGAAAGCAGGCAAGCCGAGCCAGGCTTGCAGTGGCCCTGGCGTGACACCTGCCACCTCAGGCAGAGGGCCCTCCCGCGTGCCCTCCATGGCGGGTTTCTCCCGGAGCTGTGGCCTGGGCACTAGGAAGGCCGGGCCTCCCCGACTCCCGGGAGGAGGGGCTAGTCCATTTGCGCCCTGGCCCCCAAAACCTCTGGTGCCATCTGCCTGTCTCGGCACTTTCTGACTCCACAGAGCCTTTCTTACATCTGGGCTGCCTGCCGTGGCAAAGTGCAGGCGTGGGGTGAGGCCATGGCTTTGTCTTTCCAGGAAAAAATGAGCCCCTGGCCGAAGCAGCAGGCCCAGGCAAGAGCCTTGAGCTTGAAGCCCAGTAGGTCTGTGGCCCTCAGGGCCAGAGCCATGCTTTCAAGGCAGGGAAGCGGCCTGCAAGCTGAGTGGGAGTAGGGGAGGGGAGGGAGACAGCTGAAGCCCAGTCCAGAAGGGCGGCGATGGAAGAGCTGCAGCTGGGTCAGAGCCTGGAGGGAGGGCGGGGCCTTCACTGAGGACCCCCCGCCCCCCGAGGCCAGCCCTAGGCCCCAAGGTCGCGCATGCGCCCTTGGCCTGTGCGGTGTGTGGGGGCTTGAACCCAAGCCCGCAGGGCTCCCGGAGCGGCCAGAGAAAGAAGGGCCCATGAGAGGTAGGCGAGGTGGGCAGGGGGCGCCACCTTACTCTCCTCAGCTCCCTGAGGGAGAGAGAGAGAGACAGAGACAGAGAGAGAGATCCCTGACCTCTGAGTCTCTGCCTCCACCGCTGGCTGGTTGCCCAACTCACGCGCCATCCCACTTCCAGCCATCACCCCCACGCCTGCCCTGGGGCCAGCCCCACCACAGAGAGGCCGGTTGGTTCCTGCTCACCTCTGTGCCGTCCCTTCCCGACCTGACCCCAGTGCAGGGGGATAAGCTTCAGACAAGTCTTTCCATGTCCCTCTGCATGACAATAGACTTCCTCCCCCTCTCCCATTCCACAGGCCCACCCACCCGGGACATCCACCTTTGTCATTAGCTCAGGAGAGGATGCAAGATGAGAATCTCTGCTATTGTGTGGGGAGACTCAGTTTCCCGGGTTTCCCCCATGGACACATGTTCTTCAGCTGGGTCTGATTTCTCCAGACAAGCTGTCTTGGGAAGGATTTGGCCAGCCCTAAGAACCTGAAGGGAAAGGGCGGAGGGGGGTTCTCTCTCTGCCCCCGACAGCCCCGAGCTGGGTCGGTCCCTCAGACCTGGGCCAGGGGCAGCCCATCCCCCGGCGCCCTTCCCCGGGGCATCCAAGGGCAGGCTCGGCGCCAGCCCCACCCCGCTCGCCACTGCCCCAACCATCGTCCTCCCTCGGGGGGCCCTGGGCAGGACAGGGACCCGGCTGTGGGAGGCCTCCAGATCTCAGGCCTGGCACACCGTTTACCAGGCTGCTTCCTCCCTCTGACGGGGGCCCAGCACACGCCCCAGGAGACTTGGCAGCCGCCCCCAGGGCTCTAGCCTCTGGAACTCGTCCCCTTGGAAGGGGCCTGGCCCAGGTGCCAGGTTCGGCTGGTCGGCCAGCCTCCTTTGGAGAAAGCAGGCAAGCCGAGCCAGGCTTGCAGTGGCCCTGGCGTGACACCTGCCACCTCAGGCAGAGGGCCTCCCGCGTGCCCTCCATGGCGGGTTTCTCCCCGGAGCCGGTGGCCTGGGCACTAGGAAGGCCGGGCCTCCCCGACTCCCGGGAGGAGGGGCTAGCCCAGTTGCGCCCTGGCCCCCAAACCCTCTGGTGCCATCTGCCTGTTTCGGCACTTCTGACTCACAGAGCCTTTCCTACATCTGGGCTGCCTGCCGTGGCAAAGTGCAGGCGTGGGGTGAGGCCATGGCTTTGTCTTTCCCGGAAAAAATGAGCCCCTGGCCGAAGCAGCAGGCCCAGGCAGAGCCTTGAGCTTGAAGCCCAGTAGGTCTGTGGCCCTCAGGGCCAGAGCAATGCTTTCAAGGCAGGGAAGCGGCCTGCAAGCTGAGTGGGGAGTGGGGGAGGGGAGGGAGACAGCTGAAGCCGAGACCAGAAGGGCGGCGATGGAAGAGCTGCAGCTGGGGTCAGAGCCTGGAGGGATGGCGGGGCCTTCACTGAGGACCCCCCCGCCCCCCGAGGCCAGCCCTAGGCCCCGGTGGGTCGCGCATTGCGCCCTTGGCCTGTGCGGTGTGTGGGGGCTTGAACCCAAGCCCGCAGGGCTCCCGGAGCGGCCAGAGAAAGAAGGGCCCATGGAGAGGTAGGCGAGGTGGGCAGGGGGCGCCACCTTACTCTCCTCAGCTCCCTGAGGGAGAGAGACAGAGAGAGAGATCCCTGACCTCTGAGTCTCTGCCTCCACCGCTGGCTGGTGCCAACTCACGCGCCATCCCACTTCCAGCCATCACCCCCACGCCTGCCCCGGGGCCAAGCCCCACCACAGAGAGGCCGGTTGGTTCCTGCTCACCTCTGTGCCGTCCCTTCCCGACCTGACCCCAGTGCAGGGGATAAGCTTCAGGACAAGTCTTTCCATGTCCCTCTGCATGACAATAGACTTCCTCCCCTCTCCCATTCCACAGGCCAACCCACCCGGGACATCCACCTTGTCATTAGCTCAGGAGAGGATGCAAGATGAGAATCTCTGCTATTGTGTGGGGAGACTCAGTTTCCCGGGTTTCCCCCATGGACACATGTTCTTCAGCTGGGTCTGATTTTCCTCCAGACAAGCTGGTCTTGGGAAGGATTTGGCCAGCCCTAAGAACCTGAAGGGAAAGGGCGGAGGGGGGTTCTCTCTCAGCCCCCGACAGCCCCGAGCTGGGTCGGTCCCTCAGACCTGGCCAGGGGCAGCCCATCCCCCGGCGCCCTTCCCCGGGGCATCCAAGGGCAGGCTCGGCGCCAGCCCCACCCCGCTCGCCACTGCCCGACCATCGTCCTCCCTCGGGGGGCCTGGGCAGGACAGGGACCCCGGCTGTGGGAGGCCTCCAGATCTCAGGCCTGGCACACCGTTTACCAGGCTGCTTCCTCCTCTGACGGGGGCCCAGCACACGCCCAGGAGACTTGGCAGCCGCCCCCAGGGCTCTAGCTCTGGAACTCGTCCCCTTGGAAGGGGCCTGGCCCAGGTGCCAGGTTCGGCTGGTCGGCCAGGCCTCCTTTGGAGAAAGCAGGCAAGCCGAGCCAGGCTTGCAGTGGCCCTGGCGTGACACCTGCCACCTCAGGCAGAGGGCTCCCGCGTGCCCTCCATGGCGGGTTTCTCCCCGGAGCCGTGGCCTGGGCACTAGGAAGGCCGGGCCTCCCCGACTCCCGGGAGGAGGGGCTAGCCCAGTTGCGCCCTGGCCCCCAAACCCTCTGGTGCCATCTGCCTGTTTCGGCACTTCTGACTACACAGAGCCTTTCCTACATCTGGGCTGCCTGCCGTGGCAAAGTGCAGGCGTGGGGTGAGGGCCATGGCTTTGTCTTTCCCGGAAAAAATGAGCCCCTGGCCGAAGCAGCAGGCCAGGCAGAGCCTTGAGCTTGAAGCCCAGTAGGTCTGTGGCCCTCAGGGCCAGAGCAATGCTTTCAAGGCAGGGAAGCGGCCTGCAAGCTGAGTGGGAGTGGGGGAGGGGAGGGAGACAGCTGTAGCCGAGTCCAGAAGGGCGGCGATGGAAGAGCTGCAGCTGGGTCAGAGCCTGGAGGGATGGCGGGGCCTTCACTGAGGACCCCCCCGCCCCCCGAGGCCAGCCCTAGGCCCCGGCGGTCGCGCATGCGCCCTTGGCCTGTGCGGTGTGTGGGGGCTTGAACCCAAGCCCGCAGGGCTCCCGGAGCGGCCAGAGAAAGAAGGGCCCATGGAGAGGTAGGCCAGGTGGGCAGGGGGCGCCACCTTACTCTCCTCAGCTCCCTGAGGGAGAGAGAGAGAGGACAGAGACAGAGAGAGAGATCCCTGACCTCTGAGTCTCTGCCTCCACCGCTGGCTGGTGCCAACTCACGCGCCATCCCCACTTCCAGCCATCACCCCCACGCCCTGCCCCGGGGCCAGCCCCACCACAGAGAGGCCGGTTGGTTCCTGCTCACCTCTGTGCCGTCCCTTCCCGACCTGACCCCAGTGCAGGGGATAAGCTTCAGACAAGTCTTTCCATGTCCCTCTGCATGACAATAGACTTCCTCCCCTCTCCCATTCCACAGGCCCACCCACCGGGACATCCACCTTTGTCATTAGCTCAGGAGAGGATGCAAGATGAGAATCTCTGTTATTGTGTGGGGAGACTCAGTTTCCCGGGTTTCCCCCATGGACACATGTTCTTCAGCTGGGTCTGATTTTCTCCAGACAAGCTGTCTTGGGAAGGATTTGGCCAGCCCTAAGAACCTGAAGGGAAAGGGCGGAGGGGGGTTCTCTCTCTGCCCCCGACAGCCCCGAGCTGGGTCGGTCCCTCAGACCTGGCCAGGGGCAGCCCATCCTCCGGCGCCCTTCCCCGGGGCATCCAAGGGCAGGCTCGGCGCCAGCCCCACCCCGCTCGCCACTGCCCGACCATCGTCCTCCCTCGGGGGGGCCTGGGCAGGACAGGGACCCGGCTGTGGGAGGCCTCCAGATCTCAGGCCTGGCACACCGTTTACCAGGCTGCTTCCTCCTCTGACGGGGGCCCAGCACACGCCCCAGGAGACTTGGCAGCCGCCCCCAGGGCTCTAGCCTCTGGAACTCGTCCCCTTGGAAGGGGCCTGGCCCAGGTGCCAGGTTCGGCTGGTCGGCCAGCCTCCTTTGGAGAAAGCAGGCAAGCCGAGCCAGGCTTGCAGTGGCCCTGGCGTGACACCTGCCACCTCAGGCAGAGGGCCTCCCGCGTGCCCTCCATGGCGGGTTTCTCCCCGGAGCTGTGGCCTGGGCACTAGGAAGGCCGGGCCTCCCCGACTCCCGGGAGGAGGGGCTAGTCCATTTGCGCCCTGGCCCCCAAACCCTCTGGTGCCATCTGCCTGTCTCGGCACTTCTGACTCCACAGAGACTTTCTTACATCTGGGCTGCCTGCCGTGGCAAAGTGCAGGCGTGGGGTGAGGCCATGGCTTTGTCTTTCCAGGAAAAAATGAGCCCCTGGCCGAAGCAGCAGGCCCAGGCAGAGCCTTGAGCTTGAAGCCCAGTAGGTCTGTGGCCCTCAGGGCCAGAGCCATGCTTTCAAGGCAGGGAAGCGGCCTGCAAGCTGAGTGGGAGTAGGGGAGGGGAGGGAGACAGCTGAAGCCGAGTCCAGAAGGGCGGCGATGGAAGAGCTGCAGCTGGTTCAGAGCCTGGAGGGAGGGCGGGGCTTTCACTGAGGACCCCCCGCCCCCCCCCCAGGCCAGCCCTAGGCCCCGGGGGTCGCGCATGCGCCCTTGGCCTGTGCGGTGTGTGGGGTGTTGAACCCAAGCCCGCAGGGCTCCCGGAGCGGCCAGAGAAAGAAGGGCCCATGGAGAGGTAGGCGAGGTGGGCAGGGGGCGCCACCTTACTCTCCTCAGCTCCCTGAGGGAGAGAGAGAGAGACAGAGACAGAGAGAGAGATCCCTGACCTCTGAGTCTCTGCCTCCACTGCTGGCTGGTGCCAACTCACGCGCCATCCCACTTCCAGCCATCACCCCCACGCCTGCCCCGGGGCCAGCCCCACCACAGAGAGGCCGGTTGGTTCCTGCTCACCTCTGTGCCGTCCCTTCCCGACCTGACCCCAGTGCAGGGGATAAGCTTCAGACAAGTCTTTCCATGTCCCTCTGCATGACAATAGACTTCCTCCCCTCTCCCATTCCACAGGCCCACCCACCCGGGACATCCACCTTTGTCATTAGCTCAGGAGAGGATGCAAGATGAGAATCTCTGCTATTGTGTGGGGAGACTCAGTTTCCCGGGTTTCCCCCATGGACACATGTTCTTCAGCTGGGTCTGATTTTCTCCAGACAAGCTGTCTTGGGAAGGATTTGGCCTTCCCTAAGAACCTGAAGGGAAAGGGCGGAGGGGGGTTCTCTCTCTGCCCCCGACAGCCCCGAGCTGCGTCGGTCCCTCAGACCTGGCCAGGGGCAGCCCATCCCCCGGCGCCCTTCCCCGGGGCATCCAAGGGCAGGCTCGGCGCCAGCCCCACCCCGCTCGCCACTGCCCGACCATCGTCCTCCCTCGGGGGGCCTGGGCAGGACAGGGACCCGGCTGTGGGAGGCCTCCAGATCTCAGGCCTGGCACACCGTTTACCAGGCTGCTTCCTCCTCTGATGGGGGCCCAGCACACGCCCCAGGAGACTTGGCAGCCGCCCCCAGGGCTCTAGCCTCTGGAACTCGTCCCCTTGGAAGGGGCCTGGCCCAGGTGCCAGGTTCGGCTGGTCGGCCAGCCTCCTTTGGAGAAAGCAGGCAAGCCGAGCCAGGCTTGCAGTGGCCCTGGCGTGACACCTGCCACCTCAGGCAGAGGGCCTCCCGCGTGCCCTCCATGGCGGGTTTCTCCCCGGAGCCGTGGCCTGGGCACTAGGAAGGCCGGGCCTCCCCGACTCCCGGGAGGAGGGGCTAGCCCAGTTGCGCCCTGGCCCCCAAACCCTCTGGTGCCATCTGCCTGTCTCGGCACTTCTGACTCCACAGAGCCTTTCCTACATCTGGGCTGCCTGCCGTGGCAAAGTGCAGGCGTGGGGTGAGGCCATGGCTTTGTCTTTCCAGGAAAAAATGAGCCCCTGGCCGAAGCAGCAGGCCCAGGCAGAGCCTTGAGCTTGAAGCCCAGTAGGTCTGTGGCCCTCAGGGCCAGAGGAATGCTTTCAAGGCAGGGAAGCGGCCTGCAAGCTGAGTGGGAGTGGGGGAGGGGAGGGAGACAGCTGAAGCCGAGTCCAGAAGGGCGGCGATGGAAGAGCTGCAGCTGGGTCAGAGCCTGGAGGGAGGGCGGGGCCTTCACTGAGGACCCCCCCGCCCCCCGAGGCCAGCCCTAGGCCCCGGCGGTCGCGCATGCGCCCTTGGCCTGTGCGGTGTGTGGGGGCTTGAACCCAAGCCCGCAGGGCTCCCGGAGCGGCCAGAGAAAGAAGGGCCCATGGAGAGGTAGGCGAGGTGGGCAGGGGGCGCCACCTTACTCTCCTCAGCTCCCTGAGGGAGAGAGACAGAGACAGAGACAGAGAGAGAGATCCCTGACCTCTGAGTCTCTGCCTCCACCGCTGGCTGGTGCCAACTCACGCGCCATCCCACTTCCAGCCATCACCCCCACGCCTGCCCCGGGGCCAGCCCCACCACAGAGAGGCCGGTTGGTTCCTGCTCACCTCTGTGCCGTCCCTTCCCGACCTGACCCCAGTGCAGGGGATAAGCTTCAGACAAGTCTTTCCATGTCCCTCTGCATGACAATAGACTTCCTCCCCTCTCCCATTCCACAGGCCCACCCACCCGGGACATCCACCTTTGTCATTAGCTCAGGAGAGGATGCAAGATGAGAATCTCTGCTATTGTGTGGGGAGACTCAGTTTCCCGGGTTTCCCCCATGGACACATGTTCTTCAGCTGGGTCTGATTTTCTCCAGACAAGCTGTCTTGGGAAGGATTTGGCCAGCACTAAGAACCTGAAGGGAAAGTGCGGAGGGGGGTTCTCTCTCTGCCCCCGACAGCCCCGAGCTGGGTCGGTCCCTCAGACATGGCCAGGGGCAGCCCATCCCCCGGCGCCCTTCCCCGGGGCATCCAAGGGCAGGCTCGGCGCCAGCCCCACCCCGCTCGCCACTGCCCGACCATCGTCCTCCCTCGGGGGGCCTGGGCAGGACAGAGACCCGGCTGTGGGAGGCCTCCAGATCTCAGGCCTGGCACACCGTTTACCAGGCTGCTTCCTCCTCTGACGGGGGCCCAGCACACGCCCCAGGAGACTTGGCAGCCGCCCCCAGGGCTCTAGCCTCTGGAACTCGTCCCCTTGGAAGGGGCCTGGCCCAGGTGCCAGGTTCGGCTGGTCGGCCAGCCTCCTTTGGAGAAAGCAGGCAAGCCGAGCCAGGCTTGCAGTGGCCCTGGCGTGACACCTGCCACCTCAGGCAGAGGGCCTCCCGCATGCCCTCCATGGCGGGTTTCTCCCCGGAGCCGTGGCCTGGGCACTAGGAAGGCCGGGCCTCCCCGACTCCCGGGAGGAGGGGCTAGCCCAGTTGCGCCCTGGCCCCCAAACCCTCTGGTGCCATCTGCCTGTCTCGGCACTTCTGACTCCACAGAGCCTTTCCTACATCTGGGCTGCCTGCCGTGGCAAAGTGCAGGCGTGGGGTGAGGCCATGGCTTTGTCTTTCCCGGAAAAAATGAGCCCCTGGCCGAAGCAGCAGGCCCAGGCAGAGCCTTGAGCTTGAAGCCCAGTAGGTCTGTGGCCCTCAGGGCCAGAGCAATGCTTTCAAGGCAGGGAAGCGGCCTGCAAGCTGAGTGGGAGTGGGGGAGGGGAGGGAGACAGCTGAAGCCGAGTCCAGAAGGGCGGCGATGGAAGAGCTGCAGCTGGGTCAGAGCCTGGAGGGATGGCGGGGCCTTCACTGAGGACCCCCCCGCCCCCCGAGGCCAGCCCTAGGCCCCGGCGGTCGCGCATGCGCCCTTGGCCTGTGCGGTGTGTGGGGGCTTGAACCCAAGCCCGCAGGGCTCCCGGAGCGGCCAGAGAAAGAAGGGCCCATGGAGAGGTAGGCGAGGTGGGCAGGGGGCGCCACCTTACTCTCCTCAGCTCCCTGAGGGAGAGAGACAGAGACAGAGACAGAGAGAGAGATCCCTGACCTCTGGGTCTCTGCCTCCACCGCTGGCTGGTGCCAACTCACGCGCCATCCCACTTCCAGCCATCACCCCCACGCCTGCCCCGGGGCCAGCCCCACCACAGACAGGCCGGTTGGTTTCTGCTCACCTCTGTGCCGTCCCTTCCCGACCTGACCCCAGTGCAGGGGATAAGCTTCAGACAAGTCTTTCCATGTCCCTCTGCATGACAATAGACTTCCTCCCCTCTCCCATTCCACAGGCCCACCCACCCGGGACATCCACCTTTGTCATTAGCTCAGGAGAGGATGCAAGATGAGAATCTCTGCTATTGTGTGGGGAGACTCAGTTTCCCGGGTTTCCCCCATGGACACATGTTCTTCAGCTGGGTCTGATTTTCTCCAGACAAGCTGTCTTGGGAAGGATTTGGCCAGCCCTAAGAACCTGAAGGGAAAGGGCGGAGGGGGGTTCTCTCTCTGCCCCCGACAGCCCCGAGCTGGGTCGGTCCCTCAGACCTGGCCAGGGGCAGCCCATCCCCCGGCGCCCTTCCCCGGGGCATCCAAGGGCAGGCTCGGCGCCAGCCCCACCCCGCTCGCCACTGCCCGACCATCGTCCTCCCTCGGGGGGCCTGGGCAGGACAGGGACCCGGCTGTGGGAGGCCTCCAGATCTCAGGCCTGGCACACCGTTTACCAGGCTGCTTCCTCCTCTGACGGGGGCCCAGCACACGCCCCAGGAGACTTGGCAGCCGCCCCCAGGGCTCTAGCCTCTGGAACTCGTCCCCTTGGAAGGGGCCTGGCCCAGGTGCCAGGTTCGGCTGGTCGGCCAGCCTCCTTTGGAGAAAGCAGGCAAGCCGAGCCAGGCTTGCAGTGGCCCTGGCGTGACACCTGCCACCTCAGGCAGAGGGCCTCCCGCGTGCCCTCCATGGCGGGTTTCTCCCCGGAGCCGTGGCCTGGGCACTAGGAAGGCCGGGCCTCCCCGACTCCCGGGAGGAGGGGCTAGCCCACTTGCGCCCTGGCCCCCAAACCCTCTGGTGCCATCTGCCTGTTTCGGCACTTCTGACTACACAGAGCCTTTCCTACATCTGGGCTGCCTGCCGTGGCAAAGTGCAGGCGTGGGGTGAGGCCATGGCTTTGTCTTTCCCGGAAAAAATGAGCCCCTGGCCGAAGCAGCAGGCCCAGGCAGAGCCTTGAGCTTGAAGCCCAGTAGGTCTGTGGCCCTCAGGGCCAGAGCAATGCTTTCAAGGCAGGGAAGCGGCCTGCAAGCTGAGTGGGAGTGGGGGAGGGGAGGGAGACAGCTGTAGCCGAGTCCAGAAGGGCGGCGATGGAAGAGCTGCAGCTGGGTCAGAGCCTGGAGGGATGGCGGGGCCTTCACTGAGGACCCCCCCGCCCCCCGAGGCCAGCCCTAGGCCCCGGCGGTCACGCATGCGCCCTTGGCCTGTGCGGTGTGTGGGGGCTTGAACCCAAGCCCGCAGGGCTCCCGGAGCGGCCAGAGAAAGAAGGGCCCATGGAGAGGTAGGCCAGGTGGGCAGGGGGCGCCACCTTACTCTCCTCAGCTCCCTGAGGGAGAGAGAGAGAGACAGAGACAGAGAGAGAGATCCCTGACCTCTGAGTCTCTGCCTCCACCGCTGGCTGGTGCCAACTCACGCGCCATCCCACTTCCAGCCATCACCCCCACGCCTGCCCCGGGGCCAGCCCCACCACAGAGAGGCCGGTTGGTTCCTGCTCACCTCTGTGCCGTCCCTTCCCGACCTGACCCCAGTGCAGGGGATAAGCTTCAGACAAGTCTTTCCATGTCCCTCTGCATGACAATAGACTTCCTCCCCTCTCCCATTCCACAGGCCCACCCACCCGGGACATCCACCTTTGTCATTAGCTCAGGAGAGGATGCAAGATGAGAATCTCTGTTATTGTGTGGGGAGACTCAGTTTCCCGGGTTTCCCCCATGGACACATGTTCTTCAGCTGGGTCTGATTTTCTCCAGACAAGCTGTCTTGGGAAGGATTTGGCCAGCCCTAAGAACCTGAAGGGAAAGGGCGGAGGGGGGTTCTCTCTCTGCCCCCGACAGCCCCGAGCTGGGTCGGTCCCTCAGACCTGGCCAGGGGCAGCCCATCCCCCGGCGCCCTTCCCCGGGGCATCCAAGGGCAGGCTCGGCGCCAGCCCCACCCCGCTCGCCACTGCCCGACCATCGTCCTCCCTCGGGGGGCCTGGGCAGGACAGGGACCCGGCTGTGGGAGGCCTCCAGATCTCAGGCCTGGCACACCGTTTACCAGGCTGCTTCCTCCTCTGACGGGGGCCCAGCACACGCCCCAGGAGACTTGGCAGCCGCCCCCAGGGCTCTAGCCTCTGGAACTCGTCCCCTTGGAAGGGGCCTGGCCCAGGTGCCAGGTTCGGCTGGTCGGCCAGCCTCCTTTGGAGAAAGCAGGCAAGCCGAGCCAGGCTTGCAGTGGCCCTGGCGTGACACCTGCCACCTCAGGCAGAGGGCCTCCCGCGTGCCCTCCATGGCGGGTTTCTCCCCGGAGCTGTGGCCTGGGCACTAGGAAGGCCGGGCCTCCCCGACTCCCGGGAGGATGGGCTAGTCCATTTGCGCCCTGGCCCCCAAACCCTCTGGTGCCATCTGCCTGTCTCGGCACTTCTGACTCCACAGAGCCTTTCTTACATCTGGGCTGCCTGCCGTGGCAAAGTGCAGGCGTGGGGTGAGGCCATGGCTTTGTCTTTCCAGGAAAAAATGAGCCCCTGGCCGAAGCAGCAGGCCCAGGCAGAGCCTTGAGCTTGAAGCCCAGTAGGTCTGTGGCCCTCAGGGCCAGAGCCATGCTTTCAAGGCAGGGAAGCGGCCTGCAAGCTGAGTGGGAGTAGGGGAGGGGAGGGAGACAGCTGAAGCCGAGTCCAGAAGGGCGGCGATGGAAGAGCTGCAGCTGGTTCAGAGCCTGGAGGGAGGGCGGGGCTTTCACTGAGGACCCCCCGCCCCCCCCCCCAGGCCAGCCCTAGGCCCCGGGGGTCGCGCATGCGCCCTTGGCCTGTGCGGTGTGTGGGGTGTTGAACCCAAGCCCGCAGGGCTCCCGGAGCGGCCAGAGAAAGAAGGGCCCATGGAGAGGTAGGCGAGGTGGGCAGGGGGCGCCACCTTACTCTCCTCAGCTCCCTGAGGGAGAGAGAGAGAGACAGAGACAGAGAGAGAGATCCCTGACCTCTGAGTCTCTGCCTCCACCGCTGGCTGGTGCCAACTCACGCGCCATCCCACTTCCAGCCATCACCCCCACGCCTGCCCCGGGGCCAGCCCCACCACAGAGAGGCCGGTTGGTTCCTGCTCACCTCTGTGCCGTCCCTTCCCGACCTGACCCCAGTGCAGGGGATAAGCTTCAGACAAGTCTTTCCATGTCCCTCTGCATGACAATAGACTTCCTCCCCTCTCCCATTCCACAGGCCCACCCACCCGGGACATCCACCTTTGTCATTAGCTCAGGAGAGGATGCAAGATGAGAATCTCTGCTATTGTGTGGGGAGACTCAGTTTCCCGGGTTTCCCCCATGGACACATGTTCTTCAGCTGGGTCTGATTTTCTCCAGACAAGCTGTCTTGGGAAGGATTTGGCCTTCCCTAAGAACCTGAAGGGAAAGGGCGGAGGGGGGTTCTCTCTCTGCCCCCGACAGCCCCGAGCTGCGTCGGTCCCTCAGACCTGGCCAGGGGCAGCCCATCCCCCGGCGCCCTTCCCCGGGGCATCCAAGGGCAGGCTCGGCGCCAGCCCCACCCCGCTCGCCACTGCCCGACCATCGTCCTCCCTCGGGGGGCCTGGGCAGGACAGAGACCCGGCTGTGGGAGGCCTCCAGATCTCAGGCCTGGCACACCGTTTACCAGGCTGCTTCCTCCTCTGACGGGGGCCCAGCACACGCCCCAGGAGACTTGGCAGCCGCCCCCAGGGCTCTAGCCTCTGGAACTCGTCCCCTTGGAAGGGGCCTGGCCCAGGTGCCAGGTTCGGCTGGTCGGCCAGCCTCCTTTGGAGAAAGCAGGCAAGCCGAGCCAGGCTTGCAGTGGCCCTGGCGTGACACCTGCCACCTCAGGCAGAGGGCCTCCCGCGTGCCCTCCATGGCGGGTTTCTCCCCGGAGCCGTGGCCTGGGCACTAGGAAGGCCGGGCCTCCCCGACTCCCGGGAGGAGGGGCTAGCCCAGTTGCGCCCTGGCCCCCAAACCCTCTGGTGCCATCTGCCTGTCTCGGCACTTCTGACTCCACAGAGCCTTTCCTACATCTGGGCTGCCTGCCGTGGCAAAGTGCAGGCGTGGGGTGAGGCCATGGCTTTGTCTTTCCCGGAAAAAATGAGCCCCTGGCCGAAGCAGCAGGCCCAGGCAGAGCCTTGAGCTTGAAGCCCAGTAGGTCTGTGGCCCTCAGGGCCAGAGCAATGCTTTCAAGGCAGGGAAGCGGCCTGCAAGCTGAGTGGGAGTGGGGGAGGGGAGGGAGACAGCTGAAGCCGAGTCCAGAAGGGCGGCGATGGAAGAGCTACAGCTGGGTCAGAGCCTGGAGGGATGGCGGGGCCTTCACTGAGGACCCCCCCGCCCCCCGAGGCCAGCCCTAGGCCCCGGCGGTCGCGCATGCGCCCTTGGCCTGTGCGGTGTGTGGGGGCTTGAACCCAAGCCCGCAGGGCTCCCGGAGCGGCCAGAGAAAGAAGGGCCCATGGAGAGGTAGGCGAGGTGGGCAGGGGGCGCCACCTTACTCTCCTCAGCTCCCTGAGGGAGAGAGACAGAGACAGAGACAGAGAGAGAGATCCCTGACCTCTGGGTCTCTGCCTCCACCGCTGGCTGGTGCCAACTCACGCGCCATCCCACTTCCAGCCATCACCCCCACGCCTGCCCCGGGGCCAGCCCCACCACAGAGAGGCCGGTTGGTTCCTGCTCACCTCTGTGCCGTCCCTTCCCGACCTGACCCCAGTGCAGGGGATAAGCTTCAGACAAGTCTTTCCATGTCCCTCTGCATGACAATAGACTTCCTCCCCTCTCCCATTCCACAGGCCCACCCACCCGGGACATCCACCTTTGTCATTAGCTCAGGAGAGGATGCAAGATGAGAATCTCTGCTATTGTGTGGGGAGACTCAGTTTCCCGGGTTTCCCCCATGGACACATGTTCTTCAGCTGGGTCTGATTTTCTCCAGACAAGCTGTCTTGGGAAGGATTTGGCCAGCCCTAAGAACCTGAAGGGAAAGGGCGGAGGGGGCTTCTCTCTCTGCCCCCGACAGCCCCGAGCTGGGTCGGTCCCTCAGACCTGGCCAGGGGCAGCCCATCCCCCGGCGCCCTTCCCCGGGGCATCCAAGGGCAGGCTCGGCGCCAGCCCCACCCCGCTCGCCACTGCCCGACCATCGTCCTCCCTCGGGGGGCCTGGGCAGGACAGGGACCCGGCTGTGGGAGGCCTCCAGATCTCAGGCCTGGCACACCGTTTACCAGGCTGCTTCCTCCTCTGACGGGGGCCCAGCACACGCCCCAGGAGACTTGGCAGCCGCCCCCAGGGCTCTAGCCTCTGGAACTCGTCCCCTTGGAAGGGGCCTGGCCCAGGTGCCAGGTTCGGCTGGTCGGCCAGCCTCCTTTGGAGAAAGCAGGCAAGCCGAGCCAGGCTTGCAGTGGCCCTGGCGTGACACCTGCCACCTCAGGCAGAGGGCCTCCCGCGTGCCCTCCATGGCGGGTTTCTCCCCGGAGCCGTGGCCTGGGCACTAGGAAGGCCGGGCCTCCCCGACTCCCGGGAGGAGGGGCTAGCCCAGTTGCGCCCTGGCCCCCAAACCCTCTGGTGCCATCTGCCTGTTTCGGCACTTCTGACTACACAGAGCCTTTCCTACATCTGGGCTGCCTGCCGTGGCAAAGTGCAGGCGTGGGGTGAGGCCATGGCTTTGTCTTTCCCGGAAAAAATGAGCCCCTGGCCGAAGCAGCAGGCCCAGGCAGAGCCTTGAGCTTGAAGCCCAGTAGGTCTGTGGCCCTCAGGGCCAGAGCAATGCTTTCAAGGCAGGGAAGCGGCCTGCAAGCTGAGTGGGAGTGGGGGAGGGGAGGGAGACAGCTGAAGCCGAGTCCAGAAGGGCGGCGATGGAAGAGCTGCAGCTGGGTCAGAGCCTGGAGGGATGGCGGGGCCTTCACTGAGGACCCCCCCGCCCCCCGAGGCCAGCCCTAGGCCCCGGCGGTCACGCATGCGCCCTTGGCCTGTGCGGTGTGTGGGGGCTTGAACCCAAGACCGCAGGGCTCCCGGAGCGGCCAGAGAAAGAAGGGCCCATGGAGAGGTAGGCGAGGTGGGCAGCGGGCGCCACCTTACTCTCCTCAGCTCCCTGAGGGAGAGAGAGAGAGACAGAGACAGAGAGAGAGATCCCTGACCTCTGAGTCTCTGCCTCCACCGCTGGCTGGTGCCAACTCACGCGCCATCCCACTTCCAGCCATCACCCCCACGCCTGCCCCGGGGCCAGCCCCACCACAGAGAGGCCGGTTGGTTCCTGCTCACCTCTGTGCCGTCCCTTCCCGACCTGACCCCAGTGCAGGGGATAAGCTTCAGACAAGTCTTTCCATCTCCCTCTGCATGACAATAGACTTCCTCCCCTCTCCCATTCCACAGACCCACCCACCCGGGACATCCACCTTTGTCATTAGCTCAGGAGAGGATGCAAGATGAGAATCTCTGCTATTGTGTGGGGAGACTCAGTTTCCCGTGTTTCCCCCATGGACACATGTTCTTCAGCTGGGTCTGATTTTCTCCAGACAAGCTGTCTTGGGAAGGATTTGGCCAGCCCTAAGAACCTGAAGGGAAAGGGCGGAGGGGGGTTCTCTCTCTGCCCCCGACAGCCCCGAGCTGGGTCGGTCCCTCAGACCTGGCCAGGGGCAGCCCATCCCCCGGCGCCCTTCCCCGGGGCATCCAAGGGCAGGCTCGGCGCCAGCCCCACCCCGCTCGCCACTGCCCGACCATCGTCCTCCCTCGGGGGGCCTGGGCAGGACAGGGACCCGGCTGTGGGAGGCCTCCAGATCTCAGGCCTGGCACACCGTTTACCAGGCTGCTTCCTCCTCTGACGGGGGCCCAGCACACGCCCCAGGAGACTTGGCAGCCGCCCCCAGGGCTCTAGCCTCTGGAACTCGTCCCCTTGGAAGGGGCCTGGCCCAGGTGCCAGGTTCGGCTGGTCGGCCAGCCTCCTTTGGAGAAAGCAGGCAAGCCGAGCCAGGCTTGCAGTGGCCCTGGCGTGACACCTGCCACCTCAGGCAGAGGGCCTCCCGCGTGCCCTCCATGGCGGGTTTCTCCCCGGAGCCGTGGCCTGGGCACTAGGAAGGCCGGGCCTCCCCGACTCCCGGGAGGAGGGGCTAGCCCAGTTGCGCCCTGGCCCCCAAACCCTCTGGTGCCATCTGCCTGTTTCGGCACTTCTGACTACACAGAGCCTTTCCTACATCTGGGCTGCCTGCCGTGGCAAAGTGCAGGCGTGGGGTGAGGCCATGGCTTTGTCTTTCCCGGAAAAAATGAGCCCCTGGCCGAAGCAGCAGGCCCAGGCAGAGCCTTGAGCTTGAAGCCCAGTAGGTCTGTGGCCCTCAGGGCCAGAGCAATGCTTTCAAGGCAGGGAAGCGGCCTGCAAGCTGAGTGGGAGTGGGGGAGGGGAGGGAGACAGCTGAAGCCGAGTCCAGAAGGGCGGCGATGGAAGAGCTGCAGCTGGGTCAGAGCCTGGAGGGAGGGCGGGGCCTTCACTGAGGACCCCCCCGCCCCCCGAGGCCAGCCCTAGGCCCCGGCGGTCGCGCATGCGCCCTTGGCCTGTGCGGTGTGTGGGGGCTTGAACCCAAGCCCGCAGGGCTCCCGGAGCGGCCAGAGAAAGAAGGGCCCATGGAGAGGTAGGCGAGGTGGGCAGGGGGCGCCACCTTACTCTCCTCAGCTCCCTGAGGGAGAGAGACAGAGACAGAGACAGAGAGAGAGATCCCTGACCTCTGAGTCTCTGCCTCCACCGCTGGCTGGTGCCAACTCACGCGCCATCCCACTTCCAGCCATCACCCCCACGCCTGCCCCGGGGCCAGCCCCACCACAGAGAGGCCGGTTGGTTCCTGCTCACCTCTGTGCCGTCCCTTCCCGACCTGAACCCAGTGCAGGGGATAAGCTTCAGACAAGTCTTTCCATGTCCCTCTGCATGACAATAGACTTCCTCCCCTCTCCCATTCCACAGGCCCACCCACCCGGGACATCCACCTTTGTCATTAGCTCAGGAGAGGATGCAAGATGAGAATCTCTGCTATTGTGTGGGGAGACTCAGTTTCCCGGGTTTCCCCCATGGACACATGTTCTTCAGCTGGGTCTGATTTTCTCCAGACAAGCTGTCTTGGGAAGGATTTGGCCAGCCCTAAGAACCTGAAGGGAAAGGGCGGAGGGGGGTTCTCTCTCTGCCCCCGACAGCCCCGAGCTGGGTCGGTCCCTCAGACCTGGCCAGGGGCAGCCCATCCCCCGGCGCCCTTCCCCGGGGCATCCAAGGGCAGGCTCGGCGCCAGCCCCACCCCGCTCGCCACTGCCCGACCATCGTCCTCCCTCGGGGGGCCTGGGCAGGACAGGGACCCGGCTGTGGGAGGCCTCCAGATCTCAGGCCTGGCACACCGTTTACCAGGCTGCTTCCTCCTCTGACGGGGGCCCAGCACACGCCCCAGGAGACTTGGCAGCCGCCCCCAGGGCTCTAGCCTCTGGAACTCGTCCCCTTGGAAGGGGCCTGGCCCAGGTGCCAGGTTCGGCTGGTCGGCCAGCCTCCTTTGGAGAAAGCAGGCAAGCCGAGCCAGGCTTGCAGTGGCCCTGGCGTGACACCTGCCACCTCAGGCAGAGGGCCTCCCGCGTGCCCTCCATGGCGGGTTTCTCCCCGGAGCCGTGGCCTGGGCACTAGGAAGGCCGGGCCTCCCCGACTCCCGGGAGGAGGGGCTAGCCCAGTTGCGCCCTGGCCCCCAAACCCTCTGGTGCCATCTGCCTGTTTCGGCACTTCTGACTACACAGAGCCTTTCCTACATCTGGGCTGCCTGCCGTGGCAAAGTGCAGGCGTGGGGTGAGGCCATGGCTTTGTCTTTCCCGGAAAAAATGAGCCCCTGGCCGAAGCAGCAGGCCCAGGCAGAGCCTTGAGCTTGAAGCCCAGTAGGTCTGTGGCCCTCAGGGCCAGAGCAATGCTTTCAAGGCAGGGAAGCGGCCTGCAAGCTGAGTGGGAGTGGGGGAGCGGAGGGAGACAGCTGAAGCCGAGTCCAGAAGGGCGGCGATGGAAGAGCTGCAGCTGGGTCAGAGCCTGGAGGGATGGCGGGGCCTTCACTGAGGACCCCCCCGCCCCCCGAGGCCAGCCCTAGGCCCCGGCGGTCACGCATGCGCCCTTGGCCTGTGCGGTGTGTGGGGGCTTGAACCCAAGACCGCAGGGCTCCCGGAGCGGCCAGAGAAAGAAGGGCCCATGGAGAGGTAGGCGAGGTGGGCAGCGGGCGCCACCTTACTCTCCTCAGCTCCCTGAGGGAGAGAGAGAGAGACAGAGACAGAGAGAGAGATCCCTGACCTCTGAGTCTCTGCCTCCACCGCTGGCTGGTGCCAACTCACGCGCCATCCCACTTCCAGCCATCACCCCCACGCCTGCCCCGGGGCCAGCCCCACCACAGAGAGGCCGGTTGGTTCCTGCTCACCTCTGTGCCGTCCCTTCCCGACCTGACCCCAGTGCAGGGGATAAGCTTCAGACAAGTCTTTCCATCTCCCTCTGCATGACAATAGACTTCCTCCCCTCTCCCATTCCACAGACCCACCCACCCGGGACATCCACCTTTGTCATTAGCTCAGGAGAGGATGCAAGATGAGAATCTCTGCTATTGTGTGGGGAGACTCAGTTTCCCGTGTTTCCCCCATGGACACATGTTCTTCAGCTGGGTCTGATTTTCTCCAGACAAGCTGTCTTGGGAAGGATTTGGCCAGCCCTAAGAACCTGAAGGGAAAGGGCGGAGGGGGGTTCTCTCTCTGCCCCCGACAGCCCCGAGCTGGGTCGGTCCCTCAGACCTGGCCAGGGGCAGCCCATCCCCCGGCGCCCTTCCCCGGGGCATCCAAGGGCAGGCTCGGCGCCAGCCCCACCCCGCTCGCCACTGCCCGACCATCGTCCTCCCTCGGGGGGCCTGGGCAGGACAGGGACCCGGCTGTGGGAGGCCTCCAGATCTCAGGCCTGGCACACCGTTTACCAGGCTGCTTCCTCCTCTGACGGGGGCCCAGCACACGCCCCAGGAGACTTGGCAGCCGCCCCCAGGGCTCTAGCCTCTGGAACTCGTCCCCTTGGAAGGGGCCTGGCCCAGGTGCCAGGTTCGGCTGGTCGGCCAGCCTCCTTTGGAGAAAGCAGGCAAGCCGAGCCAGGCTTGCAGTGGCCCTGGCGTGACACCTGCCACCTCAGGCAGAGGGCCTCCCGCGTGCCCTCCATGGCGGGTTTCTCCCCGGAGCCGTGGCCTGGGCACTAGGAAGGCCGGGCCTCCCCGACTCCCGGGAGGAGGGGCTAGCCCAGTTGCGCCCTGGCCCCCAAACCCTCTGGTGCCATCTGCCTGTTTCGGCACTTCTGACTACACAGAGCCTTTCCTACATCTGGGCTGCCTGCCGTGGCAAAGTGCAGGCGTGGGGTGAGGCCATGGCTTTGTCTTTCCCGGAAAAAATGAGCCCCTGGCCGAAGCAGCAGGCCCAGGCAGAGCCTTGAGCTTGAAGCCCAGTAGGTCTGTGGCCCTCAGGGCCAGAGCAATGCTTTCAAGGCAGGGAAGCGGCCTGCAAGCTGAGTGGGAGTGGGGGAGGGGAGGGAGACAGCTGAAGCCGAGTCCAGAAGGGCGGCGATGGAAGAGCTGCAGCTGGGTCAGAGCCTGGAGGGAGGGCGGGGCCTTCACTGAGGACCCCCCCGCCCCCCGAGGCCAGCCCTAGGCCCCGGCGGTCGCGCATGCGCCCTTGGCCTGTGCGGTGTGTGGGGGCTTGAACCCAAGCCCGCAGGGCTCCCGGAGCGGCCAGAGAAAGAAGGGCCCATGGAGAGGTAGGCGAGGTGGGCAGGGGGCGCCACCTTACTCTCCTCAGCTCCCTGAGGGAGAGAGACAGAGACAGAGACAGAGAGAGAGATCCCTGACCTCTGAGTCTCTGCCTCCACCGCTGGCTGGTGCCAACTCACGCGCCATCCCACTTCCAGCCATCACCCCCACGCCTGCCCCGGGGCCAGCCCCACCACAGAGAGGCCGGTTGGTTCCTGCTCACCTCTGTGCCGTCCCTTCCCGACCTGAACCCAGTGCAGGGGATAAGCTTCAGACAAGTCTTTCCATGTCCCTCTGCATGACAATAGACTTCCTCCCCTCTCCCATTCCACAGGCCCACCCACCCGGGACATCCACCTTTGTCATTAGCTCAGGAGAGGATGCAAGATGAGAATCTCTGCTATTGTGTGGGGAGACTCAGTTTCCCGGGTTTCCCCCATGGACACATGTTCTTCAGCTGGGTCTGATTTTCTCCAGACAAGCTGTCTTGGGAAGGATTTGGCCAGCCCTAAGAACCTGAAGGGAAAGGGCGGAGGGGGGTTCTCTCTCTGCCCCCGACAGCCCCGAGCTGGGTCGGTCCCTCAGACCTGGCCAGGGGCAGCCCATCCCCCGGCGCCCTTCCCCGGGGCATCCAAGGGCAGGCTCGGCGCCAGCCCCACCCCGCTCGCCACTGCCCGACCATCGTCCTCCCTCGGGGGGCCTGGGCAGGACAGGGACCCGGCTGTGGGAGGCCTCCAGATCTCAGGCCTGGCACACCGTTTACCAGGCTGCTTCCTCCTCTGACGGGGGCCCAGCACACGCCCCAGGAGACTTGGCAGCCGCCCCCAGGGCTCTAGCCTCTGGAACTCGTCCCCTTGGAAGGGGCCTGGCCCAGGTGCCAGGTTCGGCTGGTCGGCCAGCCTCCTTTGGAGAAAGCAGGCAAGCCGAGCCAGGCTTGCAGTGGCCCTGGCGTGACACCTGCCACCTCAGGCAGAGGGCCTCCCGCGTGCCCTCCATGGCGGGTTTCTCCCCGGAGCCGTGGCCTGGGCACTAGGAAGGCCGGGCCTCCCCGACTCCCGGGAGGAGGGGCTAGCCCAGTTGCGCCCTGGCCCCCAAACCCTCTGGTGCCATCTGCCTGTCTCGGCACTTCTGACTCCACAGAGCCTTTCCTACATCTGGGCTGCCTGCCGTGGCAAAGTGCAGGCGTGGGGTGAGGCCATGGCTTTGTCTTTCCAGGAAAAAATGAGCCCCTGGCCGAAGCAGCAGGCCCAGGCAGAGCCTTGAGCTTGAAGCCCAGTAGGTCTGTGGCCCTCAGGGCCAGAGCCATGCTTTCAAGGCAGGGAAGCGGCCTGCAAGCTGAGTGGGAGTGGGGGAGGGGAGGGAGACAGCTGAAGCCGAGTCCAGAAGGGCGGCGATGGAAGAGCTGCAGCTGGGTCAGAGCCTGGAGGGAGGGCGGGGCCTTCACTGAGGACCCCCCCGCCCCCCGAGGCCAGCCCTAGGCCCCGGGGGTCGCGCATGCGCCCTTGGCCTGTGCGGTGTGTGGGGGGTTGAACCCAAGCCCGCAGGGCTCCCGGAGCGGCCAGAGAAAGAAGGGCCCATGGAGAGGTAGGCGAGGTGGGCAGGGGGCGCCACCTTGCTCTCCTCAGCTTCCTGAGGGAGACAGAGAGAGACAGAGACAGAGAGAGAGATCCCTGACCTCTGAGTCTCTGCCTCCACCGCTGGCTGGTGCCAACTCACGCGCCATCCCACTTCCAGCCATCACCCCCACGCCTGCCCCGGGGCCAGCCCCACCACAGAGAGGCCGGTTGGTTCCTGCTCACCTCTGTGCCGTCCCTTCCCGACCTGACCCCAGTGCAGGGGATAAGCTTCAGACAAGTCTTTCCATGTCCCTCTGCATGACAATAGACTTCCTCCCCTCTCCCATTCCACAGGCCCACCCGGGACATCCACCTTTGTCATTAGCTCAGGAGAGGATGCAAGATGAGAATCTCTGCTATTGTGTGGGGAGACTCAGTTTCCCGGGTTTCCCCCATGGACACATGTTCTTCAGCTGGGTCTGATTTTCTCCAGACAAGCTGTCTTGGGAAGGATTTGGCCAGCCCTAAGAACCTGAAGGGAAAGGGCGGAGGGGGGTTCTCTCTCTGCCCCCGACAGCCCCGAGCTGGGTCGGTCCCTCAGACCTGGCCAGGGGCAGCCCATCCCCCGGCGCCCTTCCCCGGGGCATCCAAGGGCAGGCTCGGCGCCAGCCCCACCCCGCTCGCCACTGCCCGACCATCGTCCTCCCTCGGGGGGCCTGGGCAGGACAGGGACCCGGCTGTGGGAGGCCTCCAGATCTCAGGCCTGGCACACCGTTTAGCAGGCTGCTTCCTCCTCTGACGGGGGCCCAGCACACGCCCCAGGAGACTTGGCAGCCGCCCCCAGGGCTCTAGCCTCTGGAACTCGTCCCCTTGGAAGGGGCCTGGCCCAGGTGCCAGGTTCGGCTGGTCGGCCAGCCTCCTTTGGAGAAAGCAGGCAAGCCGAGCCAGGCTTGCAGTGGCCCTGGCGTGACACCTGCCACCTCAGGCAGAGGGCCTCCCGCATGCCCTCCATGGCGGGTTTCTCCCCGGAGCCGTGGCCTGGGCACTAGGAAGGCCGGGCCTCCCCGACTCCCGGGAGGAGGGGCTAGCCCACTTGCGCCCTGGCCCCCAAACCCTCTGGTGCCATCTGCCTGTCTCGGCACTTCTGACTCCACAGAGCCTTTCCTACATCTGGGCTGCCTGCCGTGGCAAAGTGCAGGCGTGGGGTGAGGCCATGGCTTTGTCTTTCCAGGAAAAAATGAGCCCCTGGCCGAAGCAGCAGGCCCAGGCAGAGCCTTGAGCTTGAAGCCCAGTAGGTCTGTGGCCCTCAGGGCCAGAGCCATGCTTTCAAGGCAGGGAAGCGGCCTGCAAGCTGAGTGGGAGTGGGGGAGGGGAGGGAGACAGCTGAAGCCGAGTCCAGAAGGGCGGCGATGGAAGAGCTGCAGCTGGGTCAGAGCCTGGAGGGAGGGCGGGGACTTCACTGAGGACCCCCCCGCCCCCCGAGGCCAGCCCTAGGCCCCGGCGGTCGCGCATGCGCCCTTGGCCTGTGCGGTGTGTGGGGGGTTGAACCCAAGCCCGCAGGGCTCCCGGAGCGGCCAGAGAAAGAAGGGCCCATGGAGAGGTAGGCGAGGTGGGCAGGGGGCGCCACCTTGCTCTCCTCAGCTCCCTGAGGGAGACAGAGAGAGACAGAGACAGAGAGAGAGATCCCTGACCTCTGAGTCTCTGCCTCCACCGCTGGCTGGTGCCAACTCACGCGCCATCCCACTTCCAGCCATCACCCCCACGCCTGCCCCGGGGCCAGCCCCACCACAGAGAGGCCGGTGGGTTCCTGCTCACCTCTGTGCCGTCCCTTCCCGACCTGACCCCAGTGCAGGGGATAAGCTTCAGACAAGTCTTTCCATGTCCCTCTGCATGACAATAGACTTCCTCCCCTCTCCCATTCCACAGGCCCACCCACCCGGGACATCCACCTTTGTCATTAGCTCAGGAGAGGATGCAAGATGAGAATCTCTGCTATTGTGTGGGGAGACTCAGTTTCCCGGGTTTCCCCCATGGACACATGTTCTTCAGCTGGGTCTGATTTTCTCCAGACAAGCTGTCTTGGGAAGGATTTGGCCAGCCCTAAGAACCTGAAGGGAAAGGGCGGAGGGGGGTTCTCTCTCTGCCCCCGACAGCCCCGAGCTGGGTCGGTCCCTCAGACCTGGCCAGGGGCAGCCCATCCCCCGGCGCCCTTCCCCGGGGCATCCAAGGGCAGGCTCGGCGCCAGCCCCACCCCGCTCGCCACTGCCCGACCATCGTCCTCCCTCGGGGGGCCTGGGCAGGACAGGGACCCGGCTGTGGGAGGCCTCCAGATCTCAGGCCTGGCACACCGTTTAGCAGGCTGCTTCCTCCTCTGAAGGGGGCCCAGCACACGCTCCAGGAGACTTGGCAGCCGCCCCCAGGGCACTAGCCTCTGGAACTCGTCCCCTTGGAAGGGGCCTGGCCCAGGTGCCAGGTTCGGCTGGTCGGCCAGCCTCCTTTGGAGAAAGCAGGCAAGCCGAGCCAGGCTTGCAGTGGCCCTGGCGTGACACCTGCCACCTCAGGCAGAGGGCCTCCCGCGTGCCCTCCATGGCGGGTTTCTCCCCGGAGCCGTGGCCTGGGCACTAGGAAGGCCGGGCCTCCCCGACACCCGGGAGGAGGGGCTAGCCCAGTTGCGCCCTGGCCCCCAAACCCTCTGGTGCCATCTGCCTGTCTCGGCACTTCTGACTCCACAGAGCCTTTCCTACATCTGGGCTGCCTGCCGTGGCAAAGTGCAGGCGTGGGGTGAGGCCATGGCTTTGTCTTTCCAGGGAAAAATGAGCCCCTGGCCGAAGCAGCAGGCCCAGGCAGAGCCTTGAGCTTGAAGCCCAGTAGGTCTGTGGCCCTCAGTGCCAGAGCCATGCTTTCAAGGCAGGGAAGCGGCCTGCAAGCTGAGTGGGAGTGGGGGAGGGGAGGGAGACAGCTGAAGCCGAGTCCAGAAGGGCGGCGATGGAAGAGCTGCAGCTGGGTCAGAGCCTGGAGGGAGGGCGGGGCCTTCACTGAGGACCCCCCCGCCCCCCGAGGCCAGCCCTAGGCCCCGGCGGTCGCGCATGCGCCCTTGGCCTGTGCGGTGTGTGGGGGGTTGAACCCAAGCCCGCAGGGCTCCCGGAGCGGCCAGAGAAAGAAGGGCCCATGGAGAGGTAGGCGAGGTGGGCAGGGGGGCGCCACCTTACTCTGCTCAGCTCCCTGAGGGAGAGAGACAGAGACAGAGACAGAGAGAGAGATCCCTGACCTCTGAGTCTCTGCCTCCACCGCTGGCTGGTGCCAACTCACGCGCCATCCCACTTCCAGCCATCACCCCCACGCCTGCCCCGGGGCCAGCCCCACCACAGAGAGGCCGGTTGGTTCCTGCTCACCTCTGTGCCGTCCCTTCCCGACCTGACCCCAGTGCAGGGGATAAGCTTCAGACAAGTCTTTCCATGTCCCTCTGCATGACAATAGACTTCCTCCCCTCTCCCATTCCACAGGCCCACCCACCCGGGACATCCACCTTTGTCATTAGCTCAGGAGAGGATGCAAGATGAGAATCTCTGCTATTGTGTGGGGAGACTCAGTTTCCCGGGTTTCCCCCATGGACACATGTTCTTCAGCTGGGTCTGATTTTCTCCAGACAAGCTGTCTTGGGAAGGATTTGGCCAGCCCTAAGAACCTGAAGGGAAAGGGCGGAGGGGGGTTCTCTCTCTGCCCCCGACAGCCCCGAGCTGGGTCGGTCCCTCAGACCTGGCCAGGGGCAGCCCATCCCCCGGCGCCCTTCCCCGGGGCATCCAAGGGCAGGCTCGGCGCCAGCCCCACCCCGCTCGCCACTGCCCGACCATCGTCCTCCCTCGGGGGGCCTGGGCAGGACAGGGACCCGGCTGTGGGAGGCCTCCAGATCTCAGGCCTGGCACACCGTTTAGCAGGCTGCTTCCTCCTCTGACGGGGGCCCAGCACACGCCCCAGGAGACTTGGCAGCCGCCCCCAGGGCTCTAGCCTCTGGAACTCGTCCCCTTGGAAGGGGCCTGGCCCAGGTGCCAGGTTCGGCTGGTCGGCCAGCCTCCTTTGGAGAAAGCAGGCAAGCCGAGCCAGGCTTGCAGTGGCCCTGGCGTGACACCTGCCACCTCAGGCAGAGGGCCTCCCGCGTGCCGTCCATGGCGGGTTTCTCCCCGGAGCCGTGGCCTGGGCACTAGGAAGGCCGGGCCTCCCCGACTCCCGGGAGGAGGGGCTAGCCCAGTTGCGCCCTGGCCCCCAAACCCTCTGGTGCCATCTGCCTGTCTCGGCACTTCTGACTCCACAGAGCCTTTCCTACATCTGGGCTGCCTGCCGTGGCAAAGTGCAGGCGTGGGGTGAGGCCATGGCTTTGTCTTTCCAGGAAAAAATGAGCCCCTGGCCGAAGCAGCAGGCCCAGGCAGAGCCTTGAGCTTGAAGCCCAGTAGGTCTGTGGCCCTCAGGGCCAGAGCCATGCTTTCAAGGCAGGGAAGCGGCCTCCAAGCTGAGTGGGAGGGGGGAGGGGAAGGAGACAACAACTGTAGCCGAGTCCAGAAGGGCGGCGATGGAACAGCTGCATCTGGGTCAGACCCTGGAGGGAGGGCAGGGTCTTCACTGAGGACCCCCGATGCGCCCTTGGCCTGTGAGGGGTGTTGGGGTGTGTGGCGGATTTAACCCAAGCCCGCAGGCCTCCCGGGGCGGCCAAAGAAAGAAGGGCCCATGGAGAGGTAGGCGAGGTGGGCAGGGTGTGCCACCTCTGACCCCCGGCTTAGGGTCTCTCGCGTGCCCTCCATGGTGGATTTCTCCCTGGGGCCTTAGCCTGAGCACTAGGAAGGCCATGCCTCCCCGACTCCCTAGAGGAGGGTCTTGCCCAGTTTGGCCATTGACACACTGGCCACATTTCTGACCTTCCCTAGTCAAACTCACTTCTTCCTGTGAATCCCTGCACCAGGGCGCCTTCTCCTTGTCACACTAACTGTTCCCAGACCTAGGCAGGGGTGCTAACACTTGTCATTCTGGTGACAGCAAAGTTCTGAAATGCCTCAGGGAGGCCTTTCAGAAGCACCTAGCACAGTCTCTACCATCACCGATCTCCCATCAGAAGAGCATTACATGTTTTGCGCATCCTTCCTCCCATAGAGATAAAATGAGTGCATGAGGAAGAGCTGTCTGCTTTGTCGGAAGCTGAGGCAACTCCTTCTGGTAATACCAGTCACACGACTGTCTCTTCCAGGCCAAATTTTTCCCACCACGAGTCCATTGTTTAAGGAAACTTTCATTTCCTCTCTTTCATGGGTCTGGTTTCCCCCAAGAACACAGTGAACCATCCCCTCGCCCTGTGCTGCATCACCATAATCCCACAGCCCGAAGATATGCACAAAGTTAAATCACCACCATATCCTGAATTCAGGCACTGCTGAGACCTTCCCATCAATGTTGTCATTCAATGGTGACTCCTGAGGACACCTTTCCCCTGAGACCCACTCCCAACCTGTCCTCAGCTTCTTACAGTAACACCGAAATTTCCTCAGAATTCTCCCAACCTGGGCAAGAAACATTCTGAAATGTTCTCTGTATTAATTTTCAGGGACTGGGGACATTGGTAGATGTAATTTGAGTGTGTATGTGCAATAGTTTCTACGCAGGTATCCTGTTTTTCAGACACATATAAAATAGTGTGGCTACTCAATGCACCAAGAAAATGGATAACTGATCAAATTTTTTCATGATGTGAAGTCTTTAGAGAGTAAATGTCACTGTTAAGAGCGCAGACTATGGAGCTAACTCCTCATGTCCAAATTCCAGCTGCATCCCTTACTAGGTATTTGTATTGGCAGAGTTATTTACCTGATTGGTGCCTCAGTTTCTTCATCTCTCAGTTGGCAATAATGATCAGCATACCTACTTTGTAGGTTTATGGAGAGTATTAAAGGAGTTAATGTTTGAAAAATGCTTGGAACACCTAGTGTATTGCCAGTGCTGTACCTATATATTAGAAATAAAATTTAGAAATTCTTCTGACACTGCCTGTGAGCCCCAGAGTGTGAGACTGTTGCCTGGATGTATGTAGAAAGCACTCCATGACATACGATGAATAAATGAGTGAACAACATTGGCGAATGCATTACCAATGTCACCTATGTCACCCTACAGGCATTCCCAAGCTGAACCACATGCAGACATTCCTGCTCTGTCCTGCATCACATTCCCTGGAGGAATCACTGGGGCTTCTTAGACCCTAGTAACCGTGCCCACTAAAGGTTCTTTTCTGTCAGCAAACCCCAGTCTTTGTCCAATTGCTGCAGCTCACAGGGTCTGCACTCTGATCCTTGTCTTCACTCGAGGGAGACGTGCCATCCCCAGAGCTGGGCACACGCAGAGGCTGAGCCTTGGAGAAAATGATTCCCTGGCCCTGGGGCAGGTAGAAGAGCGAAGGGACAGAGTGGGATTTGGGGAAAATCCTCCAGGTGTTTTCAGAAGGGATGGAGGCAGGGGATGTGTCAGCAAGAACTGGTCTGGTTGATGGGCCTTGGTGGTTAAATAGTAGGGGCGCTGAGAAATTTCATAGGTTCTAGCATAATACAATCAATATAATGGTCATGAAATCAGAATCAGCCTAATTAAGGCCAAGTTAACCCAATGTCAGCTGTTCCCTGACTCTCTAATCCAGTAGTGACTTATAATAAGGGTATTAGTGTTCTATCATTTCCTTTTCATTGATTGGCTAGAGTAATTATTCTTTACATAGCCTGTCTGTTTTTACATAGTAAAGAAAAAGTGAGTTTTAAAACAACTCTCCTTGGAAAAGTCTCCCTAACATATTGAATTAATAACAGAAGCCACGACAGGAAATTCACCACATATCTTGAGCTTTGGTCTCTGGTTTTAGATCTTCCTAACTGGTAAATTACCTTGACTTCTGCCTTCTTTCTTGAGATTAGTGCATTTAGGACTAAGTAGGAGTGCAACCTCATGCCATGTGAGAAGTGGTGACTCTGGGAAGAGGTTTGTTTCATTCTGTCAGTGTGTGTGTGTGTGTGTGTGTGTGTGTGTGTATGACAGTTTTTGCTGCATCTTGCACTGTGGGCCAGTGTAGACTCCTTTTCTAGGGAAAAAATTTCCCTAACCACTTTCTCCGGACTTTCTTTTCACTGGTGGCTTCCTCGGCACTGTCCAATAGTAACATTAAGCACTCTATATTATAGAATTTAATTTTTTTCTTCATAGCCACATTTTAAAAAATGAAAGCAAACAGGTGAAGCTAATTTTAATAGTATATTTTAACCCACTAGAACCAAGATATCATCAATGTGGGTGCAGTCTATACAAAAATTAATAATGAGAAAGTTTACCTTTTTTTCCTGGGCTTCATAAATCCAGTGTGTACTTCCCACTCTCAGCACAATCTCCATTTGGAAGTTGAGTTTTTTCATACATTCTCTGTACTGAGATTTAATGTTCACAGTCGTCAAATAAGAGTCACTAGGAGTGGGGTGGATGATAATTTCACTACTGATTTAAGCTCTAATGGAGCTATGAACACCAAGTGGTCAATGGGTTAATCAAATGAATAGTCATATAGTACAGAAGAATGGTACCATTTGGGATTTAGAAAAAGACTGGGGACCGTGTGTCCTGACAGGGGGCACCAGGGCTTTTCTTGTTGAGAGTGACAAGGACAAAAAGAGAATAAAGTCATACTCATAAGTGTCTAACAACATGAGGGAGAAGAAATGACCTGCCGTAGTCCTGAGTTTTGACCTCGAGCTTTCTGTTCTTTACCCAAATCTCTTTGATGATGTCCCAGGACACAGGTCAGATTAATCCCCACAGGGAAAGAGGGAGGGTAGAAGTACAAGGCATCTGACATAATTGTCCTGGGAAAGCAGGCTTCATTTATCACTCTGATCCACATTCACAATTTATTTTTATAGGGTAAGAGGAAAAGAAGTATGAGGGTCAAATCATCACAGAGGAAGCGACATGACTGTGGAAACCAATCCAACCCAAAGCCTGGTTTGAGCATCTCCATCCCTTTGAGGATGTCCAGTTACATATTCAAGAGGCCAGTTACTAGAATCACATCCTATCCTGGCAAAGAGGTCAGATGCCATCAGTGGGAGGAAACGTCGGAGCCACCCCAACAACTCTGCTGGCAGAAGGAAAGGAGATCTTTCCTGTATCTCCAGGCCTGCAGAGTGCAGGAGAACTGTTAAGTCCTTTGGACCTTGCCAAAGCCCTGCTGAGTCTTGCACCTAGTTGCACAGATGCATCCCTGCCAGGTGTGTTCACAGGTGGTCTGAACTCCAGCCCCATGCCCACCCCTGCCTGGTCTTCAGATTCAGCAGAGACGATCCCAGGAGCTGGTCTGTACATCCCACAGCTCCTTTGCAAACAACTTCTGGTGACTGAGGAGGATATCAGGAAACAGGAAAAAAAAAGTGAAGACGGCAAGAGAGAGACTGGCGGTAGCACTGAGGCAGAGAGACTTGCTAGCGAGGCAGGGAGAGTGAGGGGCCAAGAAGGACGTCCCGACAAACACGATGAAGAAAAGACAAGACGGTGCAGATGACATGGAGCTCACACTACATTAATGCCTCTGCAGGGCTCCTGATGTCTTCTTGCTTTGAGCTCTTGAGACTTTAGTATATACCAATAGTTTTCTTTTCTTTGATTCCTTTGCATGACAGAGAAGATACAGACAGTGATCCTTCTGAGGTGAGAGATTGGGTTTCAGGTGAGGAGAGAAAGGAGAGCTTTTCTTCTCATTTTGTTCTCTCATTTTCCTTTCCTGAGTGTTATGCATTTGTATTTTAAGATCAACAGAGAGTTATTACAGTCAGGGGATTCTTTAGAGTTTTGTCCTCACAGTCACAGAGAAAACCTACCTAGTCCAAATGGATTGTCCTTTTTGTGTAATATTCCAATAGATTCCAACATATTTCACTAAAGAGCTGTTATATCTGTCTTCTCAAAAAAGACACCTACTTCTGGGTCTCTATTTTTCTGGTATTTGTTGCATGTTGAATCACAGTTGCATATAATGAAATACTGGATTGTCCCTTTTTTTAGATTTATATGTGTTGGAAATTTGATTCATGAAAATTGATATGCCCTTGTGGTATCATGCTCTCAGGAGAATGACTGTTTTCAGCATCACAAGTCTCACAATAAGCCAGTGTGTTGGGATTTGTCTATTTGCCTGATCGAGTACGTTGCACTCTTCAAATCCTCTTTATCATTACTTACTTTTGTCCCACAGATTTATCAGTTTCTGAGAACAATGTGTTAAACAATAATAGAGTATCTTAGTACTTATATCTTCCCTAAAAAATGAGTTATTTTTTAGCTAAATCTTCTCTCCTCTATTCTTCCATGTGGTAATCATCTGGAATTTTGGTGCGAATGTGTTTTTAATGTCTTGTTTTAAAACTAATACTAAATTAGACAGACTGTTTTTTCCTTTCCTCGTGACTCCTGTTATGTTTTCCTGGGTTCACATTTCTTCTTCCTGATGTACATTCTTTACCAGTTCTTTCACTGCAGGCCTGTGGGAGGTCAACTTTGAGTCTGTTTGTAGGTCAGATAACGTCTTTCTTTCTTTGACACATAGTTTGAATAGGCATTTAATTTAGCTTTGGAGTAATTTTTTTCCTTCTTTGTCAAGTTATTTAATATTTCTGAGCCTCCATATCTTTAGCTTAAAATGGGAATAAAACCCTAAAAATGGTGACTGTAACTGAGATAATACACGCAGAGCATGCCAGTCATGTTGCTTAGCAGAAATTAAATAATCAATAATGATTATTATTAATCATTATAATGATATTATTATAATAATGTAATATATAATAATATATTAATGTATAATAATAATTATACGTTAATTTATAATTATAATGTACAGTGTATAATGTAGGCAATGTATAATAATAATATATTAATATTATTAATCATTATAATCCTCAGAGTGTGCATTCTCAGAGAATCACTGCTTAAGATTGAGAATATGAAGCTCACACACAAAAAGTCTGAGAGAGTGGCATGACCATGACTTTAATTCTCAGCCCTTGGGTTTCTTCAGCTGTGGTCATCTGCACAGTGTGTGCAGATAATGTAATCTGTTCCCACAGACCCACAGCAGAACAGCGCAGCCTGCCTCATGCTTGGGATGCTCTGGGCTGCTTTTTGGGGAGCCTCTGCTGTGAGGCTAGTTGGACTCTGTACAGAGAAAGATGAAAAAAGACTCTTTCTTTTCCCTCAGATTTCTCCCCCCGAGTTTTATTCACTTTTACATCCAGAGCAGATACTCTCTTCCCAGAGCCTTGGTGTTACTCTGGGATTCAGGCTTCCCAGACACCTAGTCATTTCAGCTCCCAAGGCCCAAGGTGACTGCAGAGTCATGTCTCACCCACTCCTCCCATCTTGGCCTGTTTCCCGTCATGGAGGACCCATGAGTGGGGAGAGGAGCCATCGAGGGAGATTGATCTGGAAGTCCTGGTGAATCTGAGCTTCAGAGAATGAAGCAGAAAAGGGGAACTTGAGACTGCCAGGCCTTCAGTGGGGGAGGAATATGGAGGAACCGAGAGGGGTGTGATGGCTGCACAGAGTCAAGGGGAGGGATGTTCCAAAGTTTCCTAAGAGAAGGGAAACCTTGCACTGAAGTGGAGATTCGATTTTACATGATGGCAATGTCTGTGCTGGTTTCACCAATTCTGGTGTCCCTGAGGGATGAACTGGTGTGACACCACAGGACAGAAGTTGCAGTCACTTTCAGGACTTAAAGAACGTGAAATCTTTCAGCTTAGGCCCCTGTGAGCCAGTCAGGGGCCAAGTCTAGAAAGGCTTGGAGCCTGAGTCCATCCAATGTGATTTCATTCTGTTCCAGCCAAGCTCCTCTGGACCCAAGCTGGGAAAAGGGGACCTCAGATCTAGTCAGATCTAGTCATCGCAGCTTCCATAGGTTGCCATGAGGCAGGTAATAGCCCAGGCGCCGTCACTGGACCTCATAGTCGCCCTCCTTCTTCCGCTGGCAGACAGTGACTTGTGAGGTGAGGAGAGCACATCAGAATGTTCCAGTCAGTTGCCCAGTATGGGAGACTCCAGGGGAAGGAGATGTCAAAGTCACAGAGACCCGATGTCTCCTGTGTCTCCCTCTTCCTTTTGTCCACTTAATTTTCACCCTCAGTCCTTCTTTTCCTTCCCTTTTCCCTCTCTTGGCTCTCTCTTCCTCTCTTTCCCCTACATGTTCTAACTTAATTGAGGTATTAACGACATACAATTAACTGCATACATTTAAAGTGAACAATTTGATACATTTTGATTATAACTTAGTCAACCAACACGACAATCAAGAAAAGGAATGCCCATCCTCCCCAAATTTCCTCATGCTCATTTTAATTCCTCCTTTCCTGCCGTTTGCAAACACATTCTCATTCCCAGGCAACCAGTGATCCGGTATATGTCCCTATAGATTTTCCTGTATTTTCCAAGAATTTTTATAAATGGGATCATATACTATGTACTCATTTTTTTACTGGCTTCTTTCACTCAGCATAATTATTCTGAGATTTATGCTTGTCACTGCATGTACTATGAATTCATTCCTATCCCCATCCCTTCCCTGGCAGCACTGTGCACACACCCGAGCACTTCCCAGGTTGGCATGAGAGCCAATAGTACTGCTGCATCCCCAAAAGTAGGAAGGCGCCTTGGTGCAACTCTGGGAGGGGTTGGCAGCAGCCCTGGACCCACGCATGAATGCTTTCCTGGATGGTTGGAAAGCCCACCGTGCCACTGGAGTCCCAATGATTGGCCAATGCTCAGAACCCTTGAAGAAGACCCACCCACCAAGCACAGAGGCTGGCATGAGCATAAGAAAAGGCAGCAGCAGATATATGTGCACATGCAAATGCTTTCCCAGATGGCACAAATACCCATAGTAGTGCTGTGGTCACACAACTGGGTACGTGCCTCCGTGTGGCGGCAACTCTGAGCCCAGTGTGAATGCTTTCTCAGCGGGTAGGAACACCCACGGTACCCATGCAACTTCCAGCATATGGGGTGGGATCAGAAACACAGCTCATGCTTCCCCCACAGTGGTAGCAGGTGGAATCTGTGACCTGATACTACCACAAATATGCAGGCAAAAGATTAGTTCATCAAACACCATAAGAAACTACAGTAAAAATTCAAAGCAGAAGGAAATGACAAGTCTCCAGAAACCAACCTTGAAGTCACAGAAATTTACAATCTAAATGACAGAGAATTCAAAATAACTGTCATAAAGAAACTCACCAAGTTACAAGAATGTTCAGACAGTTCGATGAACTCAAAATAAAATTAATGAGGAAAAGGAATACTTCAGCAAAAAGAATGAAACTATTAAAAAAAAAAGCAGAAATTCTGGATATGAAGAACATAATTAATGAGATAAAAAAGAATCTAGAATCCTTAAAAAATAGATCTGATGTTATGGATGAAAGAATTAGTGATTTAGAGGATAGAAATATAGAAATGCTTCCAATGGACGAAGAGAGAGGACTCAGATTTTTAAAAAATGAAGGAATTCTTGGAGAAATATATGACTCAATTATAAAAGCAGCCTAAGAATTATACGTATTCCAGAGGGAGAAAAGAGGGAGAAAGGAGCAGAGAGCTTGTTCAAAGAATAATAGCTGAGAACTTCCCAAATCTGGGGAAGAACCGGACTTACAAATACATGAAGCCAACAGAATGCCTAATTACATCAATGCTAAAAGACTTTCTCCAAGGCATATAATAGTAAAATTGGCAAAAGCCAATGGCAAAGAAAAAAAATTAAGGGAAGCAAGACAGAAGAAAATAACCTAAAAATGAACCCCTATCAGGCTTTCAGCATGTTTCTTGGTAGAAACTTTACAGGCAAGGAAAGAATGGAATGATATATTAAAAATACTGAAAGACAAAAACTTTCAGCCAAGAATATTCTATCCAGTGAAACGATCCTTATGATACAATGGAGAAATAAAAGTTTTCCCAGATAAACAAAGGCTGAGGGAGTTCATCGCCACTAGATCTCCCATACAAGCAATGATCAAGAACGCCCTCATACCTGAAACAAAAAGAAGGCAAATGTCTACAAAGCTTTGAGCAAAGAGATAAATAGACAGACAAAATCAGAAAGCTACAGCTCTGCTTCACAACAGGGTAGCAAATACTTAATTATAACTTAAAAGAAGAAGGGAAGGAAAGCATCAAAAGTAACTATAAACACTTCAGCTTAGTCACAAATGCACAACACAAAAATAAATAACTTGTGACAATAATAACTCAGAAGGAGAAGAGGAAAGGGATGGAACCTGCTTAGACTAATGGAGATAAGAGTCTCTCAGAAGATGGACTATGTCATCTATGAGATCTTCATACAAACCTCACAGTAACCAGCAAACAAAAAGTCAGAGCAGAGCCATAGATCATAAAAAAAGATAAAACCTCCACAGAAAACCCCCAAAATGAAATGGTAGTCAGAAACACAAAGGAAGAGAAACAATGGAAATATAGATTAGGTGGGATTAAGCCCTCATGTATCAATAATCATTCTAAATGTAAATCGATTGAATTCTCCAATCAACAGACACAGAGTGGTGGGGTGGATTAGAAAACAAGACCCAACAATACGCTGCCTCCAGGAAACACATCTGAGCACAAAAAACAAACAGGCTCAGAATGAATGGATGGGAGACAATACTGCAAGCAAATGGCAAATAAAAGAAAGTAGGTGTTTCCATACTTATATCAGACAAAGCAGACTTCAAGATAAAAAAAGACTATGAGAGACAAAGAGGGGCAGTATATAATGATAAAGGGGACTTTCCACCAAGAGGACATAACACTTATAAAGATATATGCACCTAACACAGCAGCACAAAAGAATATAAAGCAACTATCAATAGACCTAAAGGGAGAAATTAACAGCAACACAATAATAGCAGGGGACCTGAACAACCCACTTACATCTATGGATAGATCATGCAGAGAAAGGCAACAAGTAAATAGTGGAATTAAATGAAACATATGATCAGATGAACTTAATTGATATACAGAGAGCATACCCTCCCAAAACAGCAGAATACACATTCTTCTTAAGTGCACATGGAACCTTCTCAAAGATATACCATATGTTGTGAAACAAGGCAAGCCTGAATAAATTTAAGATTGAAATCATATCAAGCTTCTTTTCTGACCATAATGCTATGACACTAGAAATCAACTACAAGAAAAAAGATGGGGAAGTCACAAATATGTGGAGACTAAAGAACACACGACTGAAGAACCATTGGATCAATGAACAAATCAAAGGAGAAATCAAAAAATACCTGAAGACAAAGGAAAATGAAAAGACAACCAAACAACTCTTATGGGATGCAGCAAAAGCAGTTCTAAGAAGGAAATTCATAGCAATGCAAGCGCACCTCAACAAACAAGAAAAATACCAAATAAGTAACCTTAAACTACACCTAATAGAACCAGAAAATGAAGAACAAATGAAGCCCAAAGTCAGCAGAATGAAGGAAATAATAAAAATTAGAGCAGAAATAAATGAATTAGAGACTAAAAAAACAGTAGAAAGGATCAATGAAACAAAGAGCTGGTTCTTTGAGAAGACTGAAACAAAATTGACAGACCCTTAGCCAGACTCACTAAGAAAAAAAGAGAGAAGCCTCAAAGACCTAAAATTAGAAATTAAAGAGGAGAAATTACAACAGATACCACAGAAATCAAAAGGACAATAAGAGATGGGCCGGCCCCGTGGCTTGGTGGTTAAGTGCACGCGCTCCGATGCTGGCGGCCCGGGTTCGGATCCTGGGCACGCACCGAGGCACCACTTCTCCGTCCATCCTGAGGCTGAGTCCCGCATACAGCAACTAGAAGGATGTGCAGCTATGACATACGACTATCTACTGGGGCTTTGGGGGAAAAAATAAATAAATAAAATCTTTAAAAAAAAAAAATTGTTTGGGCCGGCCCCGTGGCTTAGCGGTTAAGTGCGTGCGCTCCGTTGCTGGCGGCCAGGGTTCGGATCCCGGGTATGCACCGATGCACCGCTGCTGAGGCAGCGTCCCACATACAGCAACTAGATGGATGTGCAGTTATGACATACAACTATCTACTGGGGCTTTGGGGGGAAAAAATAAATAAATAAAATCTTTATTAAAAAAATAATAAAATAAAAAGGACAATAAGAGAATACACTGAACAATTTACATGCCACCAATTTCGATAACCTAAAAGAAATAGATAAATTCTTAGATTCTTACAACCTCCCAAAACTGAATCAAGAAGAAATAGAGAAAATGAACAGACCAATCACAAGTAAAGAGATCAAAATGGTCATCAAAACCCTCCCAAAAAAACAGAAGTCCAGGACCGGATGGCTTCTCTGGAGAATTCTACCAAATATTCAAACAAGATTTAATACCTATGCTTCTCAAACTATTCCAAACAGTTGAAGAAGATGGAACACTTCCTAATTCATTCTATGAGGCCAACATCACTCTGACAGCAAAAGCAGGCAAGGACAGCACAAAGAAGGAATATTACAGGCCAATATCACTGATGAACACAGATGCAAAAATCCTCAACTAAATATCAGCAAATCGAACACAGCAGTATATTAAAAAGATCATATACCATGATCAAGTGGAATTTATACCAGAGATGCAGGGATGGGTCAACATCCACAAATCAATCAATGTGATACACCATATTAAGAAAATGAGGAATAAAAATCACATGATCCTCTCCACAGATGCAGAGAAAGGATTTGACAAGATCCAACATCCATGTATGATAAAAACTCTCAATAAAATAGGTATAGAAGGAACGTACCTCAACACAATAAAGACCATATATCACAAACCCACAGCCAACATCATACTTAATGGCGAAAAACTTAAAGCCATTCCTCCGAGAACAGGAAGAAGACAAAGGTGCCCACTCTCGCCACTCGCATTCAACATAGTACTGGAGGTTTTGGCCAGAGCAATTAGACTGGAAAAAGAAATAAAAGGAATCCCAATTGGAAAAGAAAAAATGAAACTCTTGCTGTTTGCAGATGACATGATTGTAAATATAGAAAACCCTGAAGAATCCATCAGAAAACTATTAGAAATAATCAACAACTACAGCAAAGTTGCAACGTACAAAATCAACTTACAAAAAGCAGTTGCATTTCTATACCCTAACAATGAACTAACAGAAAGAGAACTCAAGAATACAATCCCATTTACAATTGCAACAAAAAGAAAAAAGTGTCTAGGGATAAATTTAACCAAAGAGGTTAAAGACCTATACAATGAAAACTATAAGACATTATTGAAAGAAATCAATGATGACCTGAAGTAATGGGAAGATATTCCATGCACATGGATTGGAAGAATAAACACAGTTAAAATGTCCATATTACCTAAAGTAATCTACAGATTCAAAGCAATCCCAATCAGAATCCCAATGACATTCTTCATAGAAACAGAACACAGAATCCTAAAATATATATGGAATAACAAAAGACCTCAAATAGACAAAGAAATCCTGAGAAGAAAGAACAAAGCTGGTGGCATCACAATCCTAACTTGAAAATATATTACATAGCTATAGTAATCAAAATGGCACAGTACTGGCACAAAAACAGACTCATAGATCAATGGAGCAGAACTGAAAGCCCCGAAAAAAAACCACACATCTGTGGTCAGTTAATCTCTGACAAAGGAGCCAAGATCATACAATGGAGAAAGGAAAGTCTCTTCAATAAATGCTGTTGGGAAAACTGGACAGCCACATGCAAATGAATGAAAGTAGATCATTATCTTCTACCATACACAAAAATTAACTCGAAATGGATAAAAGACTTGAATCTAACACTTGAAACCATAAAACTCCTAGAAACAAATATACGCAGTACAGTCTTTGACATCGGTCTTAGCAGCATCTTTTCCAATACCATGTCTACTCAGGCAAGGGAAAGAAAAGAAAAAATATACAAATGGGACTACATGGGACTAAAAGCCTTCTGCAAGGCAAAGGAAATGATGAACAAAACGAAAAGACAGGGCCGGCCCCGTGGCTTAGTGGTTAAGTGCGCGTGCTCCGCTACTGGCAGCCCAGGTTCGGTTCCCGGATGCGCATAGACGCACCTCTTGTCCGGCCATGCTGAGGCCGCATCCCACATACATCAACTACAAGGATCTACAACTATGACATACAACCATCAACCGGGACTTTGGGGAAAAAAAAAAGGAGGAGGATTGGCAATAGATGTTAGCTCAGAGCCGGTCTTCCTCAGAAAAAAAGTGGAGGATTAGCACGGATGTTAGCTCAGGGCTGATCTTCCTCACAAAAAAAAAAAAAAAGGAAAAAACAACCCACCAACTGGGATAAAATATTTTCAAATCATATATCTGACAAGGGGTTAATCTCCAAAATATATAAACAACTCATACAACCCAACAACAAAAAAACAGATAATCCAATCTAAAAATGGGCAGAGGATATGAACAGACATTTTTCCAAAGAAGATATACAAAAGGTCAACAGACACATGAAAAGATGTATAACATCACTAATTGTTAGGGATATTCAAATCAAAACTACAATGAGAGATCACCTTACACCTGTCAGAATGGCTATAATTCCCAAGACAAAAAATAACAAATGTTGGAGAGGATAAGGAGAAAAGGGCACCCTCACACACTGCTGGTGGGAATGCAAACTGGTGCAGCCACCAGGGAAAACAGTATGGAGATTTATCAAAAACTTAAAAATAGAAATAGCATACCTTTCAGCTATCCCACTACTGGGTATTTATCCAAAGAAATTGAAATCAACAATTCAAAGAGATTTATGCACCCCTGTGTTCACTGCGGCATTATTTACAATAGCCAAGACATGGAAGCAACCCAAGTGCCCTGCTACAGATGAATAGATAAAGAAGATGTGGTATATATACAATGGAATACTACTAAGCCAGAAAAAAAAGACAAGATCATCCTGTATGCAACAACCTGGATGGACCTTGAGGGTATGAAGTTAAATGAAATAAGCCAGACAAAGACAAATATGCCTGATTTCACTCATATGTAGAAGATAAACATACACAGGGATAAAGAGAACAGATTAGTGCTTACCAGAGGGGCTGGGGGCTGGGGCTGGGGGTTGTGTGAAAGAGTTAAAGGGGCACATATGCATGGTGATGGATAAAAGTTAGACTACTGGTGGTGAGTAGGATGCAGTCTATACAGAAATTCACAGATAATAATGAACACCCGAAATTACACAATGTTAAAACCCTTTATAATTTCAATAAAATAATTAAAAAAGAAAAAAAATAATTCATTCTTTTTTATGGTTGAATAGTATTCCACTGTGGGGATATACCACACTTTGTGTATCCGTTCACCAGTAGATGGACATTTGGGTTGTTTTCCGTTTTTGTCTACTATAAATTGATTGTTATCAACATGTGTGTACAAGTCTGTGTATAGACATACGGGTTTATTTCCCTTGGATGGATTCCTAGGGGAGGAATGGCTGGGTAGACGTATATAATTATTAAAGATGCATCCAAGCTATTTTTCACCAGCACTCGATGAGAGTTTCAGTGACTTGACATCTTCAACAACACTTGCTATAGTCAGTTTTTTTAATTATAGCCATTCTCAAGTATGGTGGAATCTCATGATGACTGTCACTTACATTTCCCCAATGACTCATGTAGTGAAGGAGAAGGCAAGCCACACACAGACTGGGAGAAAACATCTGCAAAACATATCCCTAGAAAAGGATGTGTATTTTTAATATATAAAGAGGTCTTACAACCCAATAGTAAGAAGACAAGCAACACGTCATGGCTTACCAGCAGACAGCAGATCAGGCCTGTGATGAGCACCAGGATTCCCGCCAAACAGCTGAGGATGAGGGCCCAGACAGGGTGGTCTGGGGAGACATGTGCTGGGGTGAGCCACCTCCTGTCATCGCCCCAAGGCTCCTGCTGACCCCACTGTGCCTCAACGATCCTTGACAAGGGTTGGCCAACTCTCCTCATCATCCAAGATGCTGTGCGCATGGTTCTCTTAGATGAGGCACAGCATCAAGATGCTCGCCCCCTACCGTGGGCTGGGGCTTCCTGCAGGTTTACCAGGCTTATCAGTCAAGGTGTCATCTCTATTGGGAGAATATTCTGGAAATGAATGAAATGGAGAAGGCATGTGAATGTGTTTCACTCTTTTTAATTAAACTTTTTAGACGCAGAAAAATAAACGGAACAGTCTCATAAACATCCATCATCTAATTTAACCATGTATATTCCATCTAATTAAAACAATATTTCATCAATGTATAAACTATTAACACTTGCCACCCTTGATTCCTACCATGTTTTCAATGAAATATTAAAGTCAAGTAGACATCATGATGTTTCAACCCATTTTAGTTTCCATCTCTAAAAAGTGAGCACACTTTGCTACAAAATCCAAGACCATTATCACAGAACAAAAATGTAATAAATTAAACCAAATTCATACCTCTGGGCACAGAGGACTGCATTTGGGCTGGACTTTCTTATGACGGCCAGGGGGAGAATGGGTCATCACAGTTGGCAAGCCTATGGGATCTCTCTAAATTTGTAAATTCCCACTCAAAAGTGTTCTTCCGTGCCTAGAAACACATTCATCCCCTTCTCCTTTATCTATTTGCTTAATATTAATTTTCTAGGATTAAGCTACAATGTAATATCCTGCAGGAAGTCTTCTCTGATTTCCACCTGCAAGTATGAGTTTGTTCACATCAAATAATTGATAAATTTCAATTCTCTATTCTTGTTATTGCCAGCTACAACATAAACTCCAGGAGGGTAGGACACACAGCACCCAGTGGGCATGGGGGGAGGGGTGCAGGTCCCCCTACTTGTACCTCTATCCAGACAACCTCTTAGAGGTGTGCTGTCTGATATGCAGCAGCAACAAGTCTCTTTTTAAATTAACATTAATTTTAGTTACATAAAATACAAATTCTAGTACCTCAGTAACATTAAATATCAGTAACAATAAAGACCAGTCACAATACCATCCTTCGAGGACTCAACAGCCACATGCAGCTATGCACTAGACAGCACAGATAGAACATTCCACCACTGCAGAAAGTTCCAGCGCATTGGTGCTCATCTAGAGTGGGACTTGGCAAACTATATCCTGTGGATCAGGAACCACATGACCCCCAAACCAGTAAGTCTGCTTCACACACAGCTGGAGTCCCTCACTGACCATCTGGCCCAGTGGCTCTCAGTGCAGAGATAAGGAAACAAAAGTCCAGAGAGGGGAGGTGATTAGTTTGAGGTCACAGAGCTGTCTAGGAGAAGGTGAGGGCCTCCTATACTACACTGGTGTCCTTTTCTCTCTCTCAATGGTGTGTAAAGACTGGGGGACTATGTCACCTCCTGCCAGCCTGAGAAAGTTCAATGATCTCTCAGCCCCAGGCATCCAGAGTCCCCAGAAAGGCCTCACTTCCTTTTCCGATGACCAGGGAGCCTTACCATCCCCAAGGACACTCTTCCTGTCCAGAGTCAAGTTCTGCAGCTGGGTACCATTCTGGGTCAGCCGCAGGAATTCCTCATAGATGGCAACTCTGTCCAGTCTCCGTATCAAGGTGGCAAGGTACACAGGGAGTCCACTCCAGTGTGGTTACTGTGGGGGACAGACCTGGAAGGGCACAAAGGATGAACAAGGGTGCCTGGAATTCTACCCTGATTCTAGATTCCCTGCTTCTGGGTCCTGTCCAAGAGGACTTTTTGCAATAATGTAAACACTTTCTGCACTACCAAATACACTCATTATTAGCCCCATGTTGTTATCGAGCACTTAAAATGTGGCTAGTGTGTGTGAGTGAGGAACTGAATTTCTCATGTAATTTCATTTCAAGTAATTAATTTATAAATAAATAACTACAGGGAGAACATTTTTGAAACTTTGGAGTAAGGACTTCTGCAAATGCATAAAAACAATGAGAACACTGGTAAAAATGGTCAAAATCATCTTTTCAGAAGTCTAGAAATTAATCAAAGGCTTGTAAGAATCTGAGGAGGGTTTAGTGAAGACACACGGTGGAATCTTGATAACGGGAGCAAACTTTGTGGCACTATAACTTGCACTATTCCCATCTTGCTCTCACAATATCCTCCATAACTTTGAAAACCATCAGTCTCAGAACCATGGTAGCTGAGACAGCCAGCAGCCCAGCAGCCATAATGGGTTTGGAGCTCTGAAAAGACCCATCCCCATCGAACTCTCACTAGCTGACCTGCCTGGCAGCTTCCCGAAAAAGCCCCATGTTCAGGGCTTGACTTTACTTGACTCAGAGCTTGCCTAGGGAAGAAAGTCTGTCCCCAGGACACTTGATAAAAATATTCAGGGCTAATTGTTTTCTACTGTAGTTGCCTGAGGGAGTGATACCAGCCGAGGCAGGCAAGAGGTGACCCAAAAACTTAGAAGAAAAATTGAGGGAATGAGATGTCCACAGGGGGCTTTGAAAAGCTCCAGTGTATTTGTGGGCATCTAGAAGGCCACAAGGGCTCAGGGCTGTGGCACACCCAGGACAGACTTGAGAACGTCTGAATCTCTCACCTCTAGTTGGAGGGGTGGCTTAATATCTGAAAACTAGATTATGTAATACACCATATTAATAGAGCAAGGGCTAATACCACGTAATCTCGACCATATATATAGAAAAGAATTTCACAAAATACAACGCCCTTCATGCCTAAAAAAGAAAACACTCAACAAATTAGGAATAGAAAAAACTTTCTCAACCTATAAACAGCATCGATGAAAAACCCACGGCTAACACCATATTCAATGGTGAAAGACTCAAAATTTCCCCCTAAGACCAGGGACAAGACAATGATGTCTTCCCTCATCTCATATGTTAATCACAGGTACTAGAGGTTCTAATGAGGGCAATTAGGCAAGAAAAAGGAATAAAAGAAACCCAGATTGGAAGGGAAGAGGTAAAACTATTTGTTTTGCAGAGAAGATATTGTATATAGAAAACCCTAAAAAATACACCCCCCCACACGCACAATATGTGAATCGTATCCCAACAGGTGTATAAAAAATTTAAATTGCCCCATGTGGTTAGTGGCTCCACTATTGGAGAGCACTGTTAGACTGCTGATATTTGTTGAAAGTCTCCAGAAGAGGAGGAGGAGGAGGATGCTGGAGGTTGGTGGCCCCAAATGTTAATGCTTTTCTCAACCCCTGAAAACCTATGGAAGGAGATGGTAGGATTAGCTGACAGGGATGTGGGGGAGAATGGGCACCATGTCAGTGACTTCCAGATCAAGGATGTGTCACAGGAGCTCAGAGCCATCAGCCACCAGCTCAGCCAATGCTTCCAATCTCCTCAACCTACATCAAGTCGGTGACCAGGCAGGAGTGGAATATGTCTCACAGCTGGCTGCCTCTGTAGAGCTTGGTGACCTAGAACAAATGCAAGGGAGAGTGGGTGAGATGGAGGTCTCCTGGGGATGCAGGGGGCCACTGGAGCCAGGGAAAGATCTCAGACCTTGGGGCAAGGGAGACCTGACTTCAAATCCTGGCTCTGCTCCTAACTCATTGTGTGATTTAGGCACAATACTCCCCTTTCTGAGCTTCAGTTTACCCACGTGAGAAATGGGGAAGGCAGCTAGGACATCACCTCTGGAAAGTGAGAGAACCCAGACACGCAGGGAAAGTGAAGGATTGAAACAATATTGTAACAGATGTAAGTCAGGCGGAGGAATGAGGGTGCCCTCAGGGCAAGGAGAGATGGGGGAGGGGAGACCCTACCTGGTCCTGCGTGTCTCTCTGCAGGGCGGTGTACTCCGAGCATCTGGGCTCCGGGTTACTGAGGTTCGAGCTGATGCTGCGGAAATGCAGCTGGTGCTCTCTCTGCATGCATAAACTCCAGGGTGCAGAGCCTGGAGCCACCCATAGGAAGAGCAGACAGGTGGAGACTCTCAGCTCCCAGCACAGAGGCATGGAGGCCCACGGGATCAGGATGGTAGGTGCAGACAGTGTCCACACCGGTGGCTCCCCCATCCTTCTCAGGCCTGGGGAGAGAGGGACGTGGGGACTCTAGAGAGAGGTCCTGAAACCTCTGGGGTGGGGGCCAGAACAGGAAGGAGGAAATGGGAGGTCAGTGGGGAGACTGAGAGAGGGGTGGTCACAAAAGTGGTCATTTGGGGCAAATGCTCAGGGGAGGGTCTTACCTCAGGGAGACCAGTCTGCAACTCAAGGAGAAGAGGCCCAGGCTGCTCTTCTTGAACAAGGATCCAGCTGGGGAGGAAGAAGGAGGAGGATGAGAGGAGAGACAGGGGTTGGGGGAGGGGCTGGGTGGGATTTAACCCACCAGGAGCTGCTGGGACCAGGGTCTCACCAGGCTCTGCAGGACCCTCTCAGTGGAGTAGAATGTGGCTGTGCTGTTGCTCCTGTCTGATGAATACCAGAGGGTGGAGATGGGGAAGGTGACTGTGAGGGTCTTCAGGTTGGGCCCCAAAGCTGCAAGACGAGAGGGAGAGTGATGGCCATCACTGAGAGCTGGCCTGAGACCACACCAGAGTCCTGTACTCATTATCATCTGTCGTCTTCTCTCCCAGTGGCACCACCACCCACCCGTGTGGTCACACAAGTCAGAACCAGCATATCTGCTCAGCTCCTCCTCCCTCCCAGTAACACCAATTCACCTTGCACACTGGTCCTCACATACACACCATCCCTGTCCCAGCTCAGGTCCTAATTTCCTTCACCCAGACCAACACCCCAGCAGGCTCACTGCATGCTCTGTCTAAAGGATGTTCTGCATGGACTACTAGAAGGATCTTTCTGAAATGAATACCTCACTAGGGCCACAACTGCTCTAGTACCACCCATGGCTCCCTATGGCCTTCAGTGTTTAGTTCAACCTTCTTGACCTGGCACTCAAGGCTCTACTCAATCTGGCTCCTTCTGACATTTCAGTCTCATTTTATCCATCTACTGCGGGATAAACATTATGCTTCTTGCAACCCACATTCGTTTCAATTCTCCCCATACGGCATGTTGTTTCTGGCTGGAGCCTTTGCTCATGGAATCCTCTCTGCCAGGAAAACTCTTCATCCTCTATTTGCCAGGGTCCCTCCTACTCATTCTTAAAGACTCCATCCTGGTGAAAATTTCTCTAGTAAGCTCTTCCCCTCCAAATTATTCCAGGTGCCTCTCCCCGAAATATCCCACATTGTATTATAATGGTGTGTTAATTTCACAAGACTAAGGGCTCTCTGAGGGCTGGCCTTAGACTGAATCGTTGGTATAACCTTTGTGATCAGCATGATTGCCATAAAACCAGAATTTCACACCCTGGATTCCCAGCTCCTGGATCACAACTGGCTCGTGAGGGAGTGGGGCCAGAGAGCTTCTCTTGGGAAGGAAAAGGGGTCCCCAGATACCTGTGGTGGCTTCTGGTGGCACAGGCGATGATCAAGTATGCAGGGACGTGGTGGCCGGCTCGGGAGCTGTGGAGAGGGCTGTCATCAGGGAGGGACAGAGTGGGAGGAGCCCCCAGGCTCACACGGGCTCCAGCACTGGCTGTCTCAGGACCACCATTCACAGGTGAAGCATAAATGAGAGTGAGGGGACGGGTGACTGTGCGAGCAGAGGGATGAGCAAGCCTGTGGATGAGAGGAGCCCAAGAGAGAGAGATAGGTGAACAAGAGACACTGAACTTGGAGGAGAGACAGATAGACAGGCAGAAAAATGGGCAGATGGATGAGATACCTGGAAAAGGAGGACCAAGGGCGGGGCTTTAGCAGAATTAAAGTGAAAACCACGTGTGGTCAGAATGTGGTGGAGAACATGTCTGTGTCTAAGGCTTTCTTACACTGGGCTGGGACTCTCCACCAGAACCTGGGATAGAGAGAAGAGATGAGTTAGGGCGCTTCCAGGTGCTTCCCTCACCAAGGACAGCAGGTGAAGGAGGACAAGTGCTCCCCAACCCCAAATGCAGACGGGACACAGGAGATCAGGGCCAGGAATACTCACTGGTGGTAGTCGGGGCCACGCTCCATAGGTGTAACCTGTGGAGAGAAGGCGAGAGGAGCTGAGCAAGAGTTGGGGTGAACATAAAGAATTAAGGGAGAGGAAGGATGTAGGGACCTTTGTGGGAAAAGCAGAGGGGAAAGCAGTGGGGACGAGTGGAGGGGTGTTCAGGGGGAAGGCAACGAGATGGAAGGTGGCTGGACCCAGTGATCACACAGTGATGAGAAGACTGAACCCAGACCAGGAGGATAGAGAGATGGATCATAGCTCACTTTAGAGCAACGGAGGGAACACAGAACTCCGACTGGGAGAGAGAGTGTGGCTGTAGCACAGCCCCTCACCACTGACGTAGAGGCTGTCCCCGTCCAGGGTAAAGGAGCCCAGGTGGGTGACGCGCTAGGTCTCATGGCTTAGCTCCCAGTAGAGTCACTCTCTGTCCAGCCTGGGACCTGCGGAGGTCAGAGTGGAAGGCGCAGATGATGTCCACCCCAGTGGCTACCCCACCCTTCTCAAGCCTGGGTAAGGAAGATCATGGGGATGTGGAATACTGAGCAGGGTCGTTCTGGGTGTGGAAAGCGAGAGAGGGGAAGGGAGGAGGCTGAGGGAGATGTTGAAGGGGCTGCTCTGATGCCTGCAGGGGCTCTCCTAGGTGTCTCCCGTGTCAGACAACCCCCTGACAAGTAAAGCCTGACTTCTTTTAGGATGTGGAGGGGGGCCTGTGAGTGGCAAAGAGGGGTGAACACACAGACCTGGGTGAGGGGGAGTCTGCAGGTCTGCACGGACAGCAGCGAGAACAGTCAGTGCCCTGTGCCATCTGACACATGCAGGCAAGAAAGTACCGTTATGTTCTCTCGGTTCTACACTCCAAGGTCTTTTCTTTCTACTTCTTTCCTACTCCACAGCCATCACCCAGGCCTAGGGAACAATCATCTTATTCCTAATCTTATTCCCAGCACCTCCCATCTTGCCTATTAAGTCTTCATTCTTAACCATGAAGTCCATTTTAACCCACGTGCTTAGACCAAACGCTAATCACATCATCCTACTCGCATCTCTCCAGAGTCTTCCCACTGGTCTTAGAACAGAGTCCCAGGTCACCCCTGATCTGGTCCTGCCTGTCCTCCCCTCGCAAGTGTGGCTCACACCGCTCCCCCTGAGTTGACTCGGCTCGGCCATCCCTGTTCTCAGTTCATGGACACACCAGGCTCTCTGCTTCAGGGGTGTCCTCATGCGGGTCCCTCTGCCTGAAACGCTCTCTTGAACACACTCCCACACCCTCACTCCAGTCTAACCCTCCGACCAGCTAAATCCAGTCCCAACTCCAGCTCTCAAGCTAAATATCAGTCCTTCTCAAGAGGGCTTCTCTGCACCCTCAGTTTGATTCCCCTTGTGCCAAACTCTCACATCACTCTCATCATTAACTTTTCAAAATCCAAATTCCCAAATACAATATATATTCCATGGAAGTGGGACAAGGTCTCTCTGGTTCTCCAGGTCCCCGTGCATGTGTCCCAGGGCCTGGCTCATGAGATGAGGAACCATCTCGGTTTGTCTAGGACTGCCCTGGTTTGAACACTAAACGTCCTGTGTCCTGGAAAACCCCACTGTCCTGAATAAACAAGGATGGTTGGTCACCATAAATTATACACTCAAAGACTATCTATTGCATGACAAGCACACATTCCCCTCAAGAACATCACAGGAAAGCTAGAATGAAAAAGGCACACACACATACACACACAATTAGTAGAGGCCAACAACTAAATACAAAATTACTTAACAAGATTCTCTGCAACGTGAATCACCAGACCGTTATTTCAGAAAAGTTTCAGAAACAAAGTTAATTCCCTTTACAAGGCAAGGTGGAGAGGACAGTCTTTTTGGAGACTAGCGCCCTTCCCTGCAATCTACAGTGTTGCTTAGTACTCCTCCAAATGATTTGAAATGTCATAAAGAAAAAAATGCTCAAAATAAATCTGGCTACTGGCAAATTCAATTTTAAATTTGTTATTAATACAAAGAAGTTCCAATCATCTTTTTCCCTGAATGCTCCTTTATTTCAAATTTTTGTGGAGGATTTATAGGACTTTAGAAGTCAATTGAATGGGTCTAAGGAACGTTGCTGAGTATCGCTGCTAATATTTCATGGGATGTCTTCTAATACTACATACACACGCAAAACATTTCTGTTATTATACTATATGTAAATCTTGACTTTTGAGTATTATGCAATGCAAGTAAATCTATATTTTCTACTATAATACACATTTTCAGTTATTTACGTTGGTTTCATGTGTTTTTATTTGCATATAACTGTGCTTACTGAAATATTTACCACACAGAACCACACACAGCTTACCATCTTTCCATCCATCAAACATCAATAATATCTCTCAAGATACCCTCACTCTCAATGACTCCATGTGGTGACAACCTGAACCCAGGAAAGCCCACTGGCAGGTCTTCTGCACAGCGGAGGCTGCCGGAACCTGTTGGTACCAGGTCCACAGGGTACTCACCTGGTCACACAGAAATCCATGGATCAGCGAGGACAGGTGGACCCTGAGCCTGGTTTCACCTCAAACTTGATCTCCACGGATGCTTCTCGTGTCTGAGGGGGGAAAAAAGGCGCAAACAAGCTTTTGAGGCCTTTTATAGGATGTTGGATGGAAAGTTCACCCCATTCACTTTTCTTTTTCGTATTTACTGATTTAACTGTAACCGTTGGTTGTGACTGGATTTTCCCGATTCCTATCCAGCCACCTGCTGCTCCCAGAGATGGGAGAAAGCAGCTTCGTGCTGTATGCACTTGAGTCGCTCAACTCACTTGGCTGGACAGAGACTTTTTGGTGACTCTGGACCCTTTAAACAAGCTTGTCATTTAGGGACCCTGTAAGTGACTCGTTGACTTGTCAACAATTTCCACACTTCATTCAGGGCTCGGGAGATTTTCAGGCCCTGGAGCAGGTTTCCCAACCTCGGCACCACTGACATTTGGGGCCGGATAATTCTCTGTCGGGCCGTCCTGGGCCCTGGAGGATGCTGAGCAGCATCCCTGCCTCCCCCTCTAGATGCCAGGAGCGCCACATTTGTAACAACCCAAACACCGTCTGCAGACGTGGATAAGCCCCCTGGGGACAAAATCACACGGAGGACGATGACGGGGACTCTGAGGAAGGGACGACGGCGCCTGGAGCCAGGAGGAACAGCAGCATCGGGCGCCCTGAGCGAACAGCCCGGGGGAAACGGGGCTCCGGGAGGACGGAGGGACGCCGGGCCCTGACGAGGCTGCCCCTGGCCCAGGCCCCTACCTGGACCGCGACTGGATCCGGGACCGCCCGCCGCTCACTGAGCCCCGGTCCTTTGGGCGAACGTCCACGGGAATGTGGTCCGCGCCGAGAAGACGGAACACACCACGCAGAACGCCCGCTCCATCCAAGGCTCCGCCCGCGCTTCCGGTTCCAGTCTTGGGCGGTCGTTCGGGGAGGACGAACGTTTGGGGGCTGCGGGTTGAGGCGGCGGGCGTGGCGATGCCGCGCACCCCAGCCTCGGGGGAGGTGTCTAGTTTCTAGAGTGAGTGAGAAGCTGGAAAGCGGGCTGGGTCAGCACCAGGGACAGGGACAAAATCTAAGGGAAGGACTGTGTTCGGGAACCAGTTCTAAGGGCGGGCTGTGGGCGGGGACAAGGCTGTGAGTGACAGCAGGCTGGGGAGGTGGTTCTGTGGGCGGGAACAAGGGTGCGGGCAGGGCCATGAGCCCGGACCAGGCTGTGGGCGGGGACGAGGTTGTGGGCGGAGCCAGGCCCGAACGTTGTGGGCGGAGACCAGTTCCAGGGGCAGGAAGAGGCGGGGGTGTGGCTGGAATAAGTCAGGCAGACTTCACAGGGGGAGGAAATCAGCTCCAGGGGCGGGGCTGGAGGCGAGGCTTTCCATGGACCCCTAGACTGTACAGGTAGCTGGATGTTGAACAGCTGTTCTTCACTCCTTTCCCCACCTTTACACAGCCTCATAGAATGATGTGCCCATATTTAGAATTCTATATATTTTGTGCGTTTGCTGTTCTTAATTTCATTAAAAAATTGGATCATATATTCACATTTCTCTACAACTTACTGTTCCAAGCCAGTAGATAAGGATATAATGCTATTTTAATTTTAAAAATCTGGGGGGAGGGAGGCCTACGTCGTAGGTGCACGTATAGGAAAACTTCAAAGAGTGGTGCAAAGTCAATAAAATATTCTCACTCTACCACTGTCTCCCGGTACTTTTGCACAGAGATAAACATCCTTTCCTCCTCTATCTTTCCAGACATACTGCGTATATGTGGGACTGTGTATATGTTCAAGCCCAAGAGGGATGTCCCCAAGCAAAACCTGAAGCCCATGAATTGTCTCATGCATCAGAAGTTAATGAGAAGAGATTTAATTTTCTGGTGGAAGGAGATGAACCAGTGATGAATCCATAGGAAGACAACAAAGAAACAAGAGACTTTTACCATTTAAAAGGTCAAAGGAAAAAGTGAGAAAGAAAATGTATTCATACTATCTGACGTAGCATATCTCTGGATAAGATTCATATGCTATAAAATGGTAAACACTTATGTCATAAAACAGTAGACATTGAATTTTGATTTATCCTAATTCATTAAATAGTTATATTGGGCAAGGAGAATTATGTTTTTAACATATGTAAGAACTCTTCATGCTGATTTTTTCAGAGAAGAAAGAAACTATAAATAGTCAAAATCTGAAAAATGAAAACACTGTATGAGTAGCTAATTTAGAAATATAGATTTTTCAACCAGAAAATTAAAGAAGTTGTTTTTGGAACCAGAGTCAAGAGTGGGGATGGTAGCTTTTCATTATAAGGCTTGGAGTATTATTTGAGAGATGTGCGTATACATACACACACGCACACACACGGGAGCCTGAATTTGTATTCCAAAGGGATCCTCTAACTCTACAAAGAACTTGTAAAAAAGATTCACTTTATAACAGTAGAACATATTTTGAAAAGTACAGACTTCAAGCATTAAAAAAGCTGTCATCATCCAGGTGGAAAGATGAATGGGGCATCACTTTCCAACCCACATGGTGATAAGCATTTTACATACACTACTTTTGAGTTTTCTCACAGCAACTCATAAGGAAGATGGTATTATCTATCTCCATTTTGCAGATGAGGAAATTGGTGACAGCATATTGCTAAAATTTTCATATAAGTTCTCAATAGATATTGTTTTATGTTAAAATTGTTTATTGAATTTTCTTTTCATTAATAAAATGATATGTGTCACTCTTACAAATAAGCAAAGGCTGTGTAAAAACAATTTAGCAAAACGACAGTTTTCTTTTGATATAATTAAATATAACAATCACTTTATTATTTTTCTGCTCTCTGTCTCACATCTACGAAGATACTTCCTATCCTAAAGGCTTACTAGAAATCTCTACTAAAAATCAAGGATCAGGGAATACCCATATTATGCAAGGTTCCTGAATACATGCAAAAAAGCCATTATAACAAATTTTTGTACAAAAATCTTAGATCATTCATGAACTGATAACAACACAAATCATGATTAGGCAAGGTATTTCTGTAGAATGACAAATATTTAAACTTTAGACATTTAGAAAGGTATGTCATTACAATAACTAATGTGTATAAGAAGAATTTTTTCAAACTCACTAAGTGCCAGGAGATCATTTGACAAAATGCACTGCAATATTATTCACAATAGCCAAGAGATGGAAACTACCTAATTGTGCATCCGTGGGTGAAAGGATGAAGAAAATCTGGGGCATCTATTCAATGGAATATTATTCAGCCTTAAAAAGGAAGGAAATCCTGTATTCAGAATTGCTTGCCTGGATCATTTCAGTGGCCATGTGCTTTCTTCCTTAGTACCCTCTGATCCATTTGCCAACCAGGAACCAGGGTGATCCTCACAATGTAAGTGCCACAACCTCTAATGGATCCCTAAAAGAGATTTTGGAGGTGGACTGCCTGGTTACCAGCTGTGTGACCTTGGTCAATTATATAACCTCTAATATTCCTCATCCATACAATAGAGGTTAATAGTATTGTCTCCATGGCATTGTTGTGAGGATTAAATGAGTGAATACATGTCAGATGCCTAGAATGTGCCTGGAATATGATAAGGCATCATGAAAAATTTAACTGTAATTATAACCAAATTAAATATTGTGATGGCCTATTAATTAAGTTGAACCATATGAAATTTCTAATATTCAACCATTTTGACCCATTATTATTGTTGAATAAATGATAAAACTCAGTCTAGGCAGGTTGTGTAGAGTCAAAAAGGATTGGATAAATGAAAATATTATTAGAAAAAATAAGCTGAAATAGATTGCTTTGCAATTTACAAAGCAGTTTCTCATACTTTGTTTCATTTAATCTCTATAGAATGCTTTTCAGGGTATTATTAGCACTGTCTCTGAAGGAGTAACTGACTTTCCCCAAATCACACTACATTAAATAACACAATTAGAGTGGAAACATCATTTCAAGTATAAATCCCATATGATATTTTGTTTCCCCTTCATAATATCATCGGTCCTCTCAAGAAAGTGATGAAATAATGCTGATTCATAGGAACTTAGTCTTAAAGAGACATACTCTCAGATGATAAACACTATGTCTTTAAAACAGGGGTGTTGCGAGAAGAAACTTGGGACCAATGCTTTCTGGGTTTTCAAGTCCATGATTAGACTTCTGGTAAACAGTCAAAGAAGGGAAAGTGTGAAAAATAGTCCAGAATGAAAAAAGTTTGACATATATGTAACTTTATTGATCACCTCAAGTTTCTCTTTTTCTTTATGTTCTGTGTCACCCTACTAGAATATAAAAGCTCTTAGGGTAGATGACTGCTATCGTGCAGCAAGTGGTAGGCGCTGAGTAAATATTTATTAAAGGCATGAAAGTGGCCTTGAATACATCTGCTCTTTACTCACCAGAGAACAGCCCCACAGCAGGCAAATGGCATCATTAACAAAATTTTAAATATCATATCCTTATTAGCTCATAACCATGGATACAAGGCTCCCATTTATTTCATACTTTCTAAGTACTTCAGCATTCTGCTATATTAGGGAGTGTTTCCACAGCCTTGCTGTAAAATAAAGCACGACTTTTTGGCCCATTGATTGCTGTTTCCAGCAGGGCCCATCTCTATACTTACCTCTAAACAATGAACTATAGATTTGTTATCCCAATGAACAGCGATTTGGTATGGAAACTATTTTATCAGTGTCATGTGAAAGTAGACATTTGATATGTCTTTAAGGGGTGATATGGATAATAATGTTGATGCAGAAGAAGACAAGTGAAAATTCTCTCTGGTCTTTGTCAAGTGCATCTGCGTGAAGGGTATCTTTTTGTCACTGGATTTCAGAACTCAAAAAGACTCGTCCAACTCTTCATGTTACTGGTGAAGAAACTGAGGTCTAAAGAGGTTGAGAGATTTGACCAAAACTAATTCCTGGGACTAGAGAAAGATCCTCTGATTCTCAGCTGGCCACATTGTCATAAGATCTCCAGCTCCAAACAACCAAGAGAAGCAAGTCTGTTGATTTCCAGGCAGAAATGATTCCCCTTCACGTTTTTACTTTTTCTCCCTTAGATGCCTGCTCTGCCCTGACAAGGAGTTTATCTGATGTTTACGCTAAACTTAAGAAGAGGAAAATGCTCCTGGCAAACACTTGTGATTCAGTGTGGCACTGGCGAGCACAGTCATGAAAAAGTGAGAATCAAAAGAATAAGAGGTAAATAATATTAAAGAAGAAGAGAAAATCTATTATTTTAGTGGGACATAACTTATAAAGTTTAGAACTGGTAAATAAGTGCAGTAATGTATAAGGAAGCTAGATTCCTATATGAAATATCAAAAATACTGTTACATGAGCAAGAATTAGTTTAAACATGTAAATAATTATTCCATTCATAAGAGCAATGAATTATTTAAGACGAGTAGTGAAAATAATTGGAACTACACGTTAGTTATATGAAGAAGATTATAAAGAGATACAAAGCCTGTAAAAACTCTGATTAAATGGAGAGATATACTATACTTGTGATTGAAAACAGTGTTTCAAAGATATAAGTTTTCAAACATTATTCAGATTCCATATGCTTCAAATCAACTTTTAAAATGATGTAGTGTTTGTTTAATAGACTAAAAGATATCCATTTGTAAAATAAAACGCTGGAACTTCAACTAACATTATTCACAAGTAAATCATTCCAAATGGATTATAAGGGCTAAAATTAAAAGTAAAAATCCCCCACGTATAACAGTAGTGGATGACAGTATAGAAGAATATCCATAATCTTAAAATTAGTGAAGATATTCTTAATATATATGCTTAAAGATGTCTGGTTGAAAAGAGGAAGGAGAAAAAGTAAAATGGAACGTGATATGGTCTCTGATTTTCTTTCAGAGACTTAATCTAGAGACGAATATTCCAGTCTACGATATTGGATAAAGAAATAGAAATCTGTGATAATTACACAAATACTGAGATGACATATATAAATGGTAGCATAATGTATCAGTTAGTTTCTGCTGTATAACAAACCATCCTAAAATTTGGTGGCTTCAAATAAGAATAGTTGATTTTTTCTCAAGATTCTGTGGGTTAACTGGGCAGCTATTTTGATCTGGAGCTATTGGTGGCTCAGCTAGGATTGGCTGGTCTAGGACGGCCTTACTCACATATCTGATTGTTGACTTGAAGTCACCTGGAGTAATGGAGATGTGCAGTCTATCTAGACTCATTCACATATTGATGGCCTCAGGCTTCCCAAGGGCAGCCAGAGAAGGACAAATACCAACAATGAGCAAGTGTTTTTCAAGCCTTTGCTTATGTCATTTGCTAATGTCCCATTGGCCAAAGCAAGTTACAAGGCAAAGTTTACCCAGAGTCAACGTGGGATGCTACGACCAAAGAGACAGTGGGAGAGGACTAATGTGTGGCAATTTTCGCAATCTTTCACACATAATTTTAGAGGAGAATTAGTATGAATGTTTGTGTATTTGTTCATTTGAATGCCCGAGGAAAATTGTACAAAGCCAAAAGTAACGTAAAGCAAAAAATTAAGTGGACATGTAAGGTAAGTTTTGTTGGTACTTAAAGTGGGTCTGCACAAATGTGGTAGTTTATTTTTCAAGTGTAGGCAAGTTCTTGTGACCTATGAAAATAACTTACATTTCGATTATTTTCTCGCTGAGTGTGTTTTATTCGTTAACACATTTGATGTGTTTCTCTCTGGCCTTAGGAAAATAACGTAGCACTTGGGAGCAAAGATGCAGCCTAATAGCCCCACACTGGAGGCCAAGATGGAGAAGACATCCACAGCCACCATGACCTTGCCCATGGTGCTGTGGTAGACGGAGAGGAAGGTGACCCAGACACTGCAGAACACCAGCATGATGAACGTCAGGAACTTGGCTTCATTAAAGGTGTCAGGCAGGTTCCGGGCCAGGAAAGCCACAGTGAAGCTGCCCAGGGCCAAGGAGCCCAGGTATCCCAGGACACAGTAGAGTGCAGTGACCAAGCCCTTATTGTGCACGATGAAGATGTGGCCGTGTTCAGAGTGTGCATCTGTGTCAATGAAGGGAGGAGAGGTTCCCAGCCAGATTCCACAGAGACTCAGCTGGATAAAGGAGCAGATGGGAATGATGAAGTTAGGTTCCTCTGACACCAACCACTGCCTCATCCTTCTCCCTGGTGCAGTGACCTTGAAGGCCACAGCCACAGTCATAGTTTTGGCCAAGACACTGGAAACAGCCACAGTAAATACAACTCCAAGTGTGATTTGTTGAAGAACGCAGGTGGCTGTCTTGGGACGACCAATGAAGAGTAAGGAGCAGAGGAAGCAGAGGGTGAGGGAGATGAGCAGGATGTAGCTGAGAGTCCGATTATTGGCCTTGACTATGGGAGTGTCTTGGTGCTTCACAAAGACCCCCAGGACCACAGCTGTGAGGACAGTAAAGCACAGAGCTGTGCAGGCCAAGGCCATCCCCAAGGGGTCCTCATAAGCCAGAAAGGTCACAGCTTTTTCGAGGCAGCAATCTCACCCTCTGTTGGCATACTGATGATCTGGACACTTCACGCACTGATCCATGTCTGGGGAGAGATGCAAAGTGTCCTCAGTCCAGGTTCAGTCATTCTCTCTCATTCGCATGCCCCCAAAGAAGGCATTAGGTAAGTTTAGCCAATTGTATTCCTTTGTTGCTCCAGGCACCAAATAACAGAATACTCTGCAGAGAACCATTCCCAGTTAATACTGCCCATCTTCTTTCTGGTTAAGTAAACAAAGCTATTATCCTTCTCAATATTTAGCTTGCATATTCATGAAAGCACTTTTTTCTCAGCAGAAAACTTAATGTCCTCCCTGTCTCTCTGAGCTATACCGTTGTAAGCTATGGCTTAGATTTACTCATTCAATGAGCAAGCAGTTATTGGAAAACCTCCATGAGCCAGATAATATGCTACATTCTAGGGAAACAGAGATGACCAAGTCATAGACCTCACTCCTCGGGAGTTTCAAAATGAGACCATTTCTACCATTTAAAATGTTCTCCAAAACATTTCATCTTGATTTCACTTCCACCACTTCTGTTAAGATTTTAATCACTTCTCTCCTATGTTATCATAAGATCTTATTACTCTGGTTCCCTGCCCTTGTCCTTTATCACAAGTGATACTTCTACATGTAAGTGGGATCATGTTTATCCTCCATTAAAAAATCCGACAAACTCTTAGGAAGACCAAAAAGACTGTATAACCTTGGTCTTGCCTACCTCTACTACCTCTGCTCTGATTTTTAAGATTCCCAAATCTTCATGTGGTTCTGAAACTGTTCCGTGCCCACTCATCCCTGCAGGTATCAATATATGCTTTTTCCTTCTACAGGGGCATTGCTCCTTCCTCTTTACGTCCCCTTAAATTCTCTCACTTTTCACGTTTAGAACTACAATCTGCCTGATAACATTTTCTGTGGATGGTGTGAGTTAGGGTTGGCGAGTCATTGTCTTCTCCATGAAAACAACCAATTTACCCAACATGGTTTATTGAAAAGGCTTTCATTTTCCCACTCCTCCTCAGTGTTTCCTTGTAAATCAGACGTCTATACGTGAGTCCTTATATGAACAGCTTGTATCTGAACTTACCATTTGGTTCCGTTGATTTTCGTGTTTATCGTCTTGATGAACCTCCTCTATTGTGATGGTGTAATACTTGATGTCAGGTAGAGTAAGTCCTCCCACTCTATTCTTTGTCTTCAAGATTTTCTTAGCTAAGTTTTTCCTTTATCATTTCCATAAGAATTGTATCAATTGTAATCTACACAGAATGGGTCATCATTTTAGCTGCAATTTTGTGGAAGCTGTAGATTAATTTGGACAGTTTTGATATCTGTAGAATTTTGAGTCTGTTCAGTCACGAATTTGATTTATCCCTCCACTTCTTTCAGTCTTCCTCCATTTTTCTAAATGCTGTTCTATAAATTTATGGACAGAAATCTTTTGAAAATCTCATTAAAGTTATTTCTAGGTACTTCATACTTTAAGATGTTGTAAATGTCATTTTTTAAAATTTAAATTTTGAATGCTTATGACGGGTAGATGGAAGCAAAACTTTCTATATTAACGTTGTATTCAGCCACCAATAAACTCAGTTAATACCTTAATTTATATGGATTTTACATTTATACCATAATATCATTTGAAGATAACATCAATTTTACTTCTTCCTTTGAAGTAAATTATTCCTTTTATTTCTTTTCCTGCCAATATTGTATCAGGCAAGACCTCCAGCATAACGGCTTATAGAGGCAGTGATGTTGAACATTCTTCTCTTATCCTTGCTTTCAACAGTGCACCCTAAAGTTCCATTCTGTGAATACTGTGTATGGGAGTAAGAGAGTTTCCTTTTGTTCCTGATTTGGTAAGTGTTGTTTCTGTTGTTGTTTGTTTTAAAATATGAATAGGTGTTTAATTTTACTAGTGTTTCTTACAGTTATTGAGATTATTATTTCTCTTTTTTCAGAGATTAGTGTACTGAATTACATTGCATGAATCTAATTTGGTCATGATATGTCATTCTTATAGCTAGATATAGCTAGATTGGGAACCTTGATTTGATTTGATTTTTTTTTTTTTAGGATAAATGAATTTAATCCAAGAAAGACAGTGGCCTGTAATTTCCTTTCCTGCAATGATTTTGTTAGATTTTGGTACCAATGTTAATCTAGTCTCTCAAAGTGAGTCAAAAAGTTTTCAGTTTTTCCTATTCTCTGGAAGAGTTTGAGTAGATGTATATTATTTTTTTCTTGAATATTTTGGCAGATTCATCAGCTTTGTACCAAATAAACAGCTTACAATAAAATTTTGTAGAAATGTTTTAAAGGATGGTTTCAATTTCTGTAATAGGTATGGCAATATTCAGATTCTTCATTTTTTCTTGAGGCAGTTTGGTAACTTTTATTTGCCTAGAAATTTGTGAATATCCTCTAAATTTTCATTGTATCAACATGATGTTATTTATGTTTTCTTCATGTTAAAAATTTTCCATATGATTTGCACAGATTACTCCATTTTCAACCTTGGTATTATTTTGTTGCAATTTTTCTCTTTTTTTGAACACTAGTACTAGGATTTTATTGAGCATATTTGTCATTTATTAGAATCTAATTTAGTTTTATTTATCTTTTTGATGTTTGTCTTTTATTTTGTTAACTCTTCCTCTAATATTTATCATTTTGTGTTTTCTCTTTTCCTTGTGTTTACTTTTCTCCTCTTTTTCTAGTTTATGATGAATGCTTAGAACTTAGAAATTCAACCTTTCTTTATTTAAATATATACAATAATATATAAATATATACAATCTAGTATTATACATTTCTCTTTAAGGATAGATTTAACTCCACCCCATAAGATTTGATGAATAGTATTTTTAATTGGAAATACATTCTAATTTCCATCATAGTTTACTCATTAATCATCGGTTGTTTACAAGTATATTTATTAATCTCCAAGCATGTAGGAATTGAAGTTAGTGGACGTAGTGTTTTTTAGATGTGCATATGGAACATATACCCAAACTTACCACACGCCAAATGTGCACGTGGAAGCTTTATCCAAATTGACGATATGCCAGACTATATCATCAATCTCAGTACATTTCAAAAAAATTGAAATTATACAAAAGATGTTGTGAAATTAAGCTTCATATTAATCACAAAAATAAAATTAGATAATGCCAACATTGAGGGGATTCCAGCATTGCACCATTTAATATCATAAATCTGAGTAATTCCAAGATGTTAATTATTGTATGAAAAATCTTCAGTGTTGGTTTTCTGTCCCTCTTCTATTTCATGACCCAACTCCCGAACCCACATTGTCTGTGTTCTAGTCATGTTGAACCTTTTCTCAGCTCCCTAGAATATTAAATGCAGGGCTAATTTGCCAGTTTTTGCCATTTCTAAGAATTCCACCAAGAATTTAATCCGCTTTCATTAGTCTGATATAATACTAATGCTACTGCCTCTGTGAAGAAGTCCATAATGCTTCCCTCCCCACAAACATATATACTATCACTTATTTCATCCCATGGGTCTCTGCATACCTATATTGCAGCCCTATGTCACCACCTTGAATTTGCATCACTGCATGTTGTCTCCCCTACTCACCTGTGAACTCGAGGAGATCAGAAACCAAGCTGTACCATAAGCTCACTGTACACCATGGAAATACTTACTTCTTAAATCAAACACAACCTTTCTGTGCTCCTGCTCTGTGCCAAGAACAGCACCAGACACTGGAAAAATAAGGATTTGTTCAATGTGATCTAAATGTAGCTTTAAAGAAGATGAAAAGTAAGGACTTACAATACCATGTGTTAGATTCCATGAGAGAGATTTAAGTTAGTTACTGTGGAGTGGTAATAAAAGGTTTCCTTGAGATCATAATGCCTGCAATGATGTTAAAATGAGACAAGCAAGCTAGTTCAAGGTAGAGAGAGAGGGTATCATTTTGGGAGGAAATATTATTGGCTATAAAAGTTAAATTACTAAATGGAGGAAGGCAACATTTTGACCCTGCAGTCCTCATCAAAGCTTTTTCCTTTCTTTGGGAGAACGGTGCATACAAAAGAGAGGTGGAGAGCCAGCCCTGATAGCCTAGTGGTGAAAGTTCAGTGCTCACCACTTCGGTGGCCCATGTTGGTTTCCCGGTCATGGAACCACACCATCTCTCTGTAAATTGCCATGCTGTGGTGGTGGCTCACATAGAAGAACTAGAATGATTTACAACTAAGATATAAAACTATGTACTACGGTTTTGGGGACAATAATAAAAGAGGAAGCTTGGCAACAGATGTTAGATAGCTCAGGACAAATGTTTCCCTTCAAAAATAAAATAGAAGTGGAGAATGTGGCTGCAAGGCATATACTCACCTATTTCATTGGAAATCACATTCTCTGGGCTGGGAATGCAAGCAAAACAACAGGCAGCCTTGCTCTCTTGAGGGCTCTTCCTGAATCCCGGACTGCAACTCTCACTGCATACAGAGTGTGGAGTCTGGAGAAAATCAGATAACACTTGGTAACAGCTGTGACTTTTACCTAATTTTCAAGTAACTAGAGTGTTTTAGAGTATTGGGCCTTAACAAACTTAATCTTGAAATATCTAAATCCAATTCATTGGTTGGACGCCATGCTTATTATATGATATAAAACACTGGTACACCTCAGAAATACTGTGGGTTTGTTTCCAGAGCACCGCAATAAATCAAATATTGCAATAAAGTGAGTCACACCAATTTTTTGATTTCCTAGTGCATAAAGAAGTTATGTCTACACTATACTGTAATGTACTAAGTGTGCAATAACATTATCTCTAGAAAACATGTACATAACTTAATTTTTTTAAAACAATTATTCCTGAAAATTACTAACCACCTTCTGAACCTTCAGCAACTTGCAATCTTTTGCTCATGAAGGTTTTGCTTCCATCTTGGATTGTTGGTAAATGAAAAAATTACTTCAGTTGGAAGTGAATTGTTAAATTCCCATATGTGGTCCTTTACGAAGCTCTGAGGGGACACAAAACCCCAACAAGATTTTGGTTATTCATGTGTGGTTAAGTAATTGTGATTGGGTTCAACCCACCTCAGTAATTCCTGTGTCCCACTTTATCACATCCTCAGATAAAGACAATTCTTGACCACGTGGAGCATGTTGGGAATATTCTCCTATTTTCACCTTAAGTCCAAGACCTTCGGGAAAATTCCAAAAGTTGAGAATGGTTTACTCTGAATCTGATTTTCCTTCATCAGCCAAATTCACTGAGTCACCAACAGGATTGCTAAATTCTATGTTCCTCAGAAAGGGGTGCAGCTAAAAGAGACACATCATCCTGTGGTGAAGTGGGCCCGGGTGTTAAAGAGAAAAACCCTGAATTGGAGACAGCCTTTCATTGTCTGTAATCCTTGCTTCATAACGTACCTTTATTACAAGTATCCAAAGAAGTAAAGCAAATGATATCATACGGAGAACTAAAATATAATGTTTCTAAAATATCAGTTAGTTTCAAGAGAAAATGCCTAAAGACAAGAATATCAAGATGATCAGTGGTGATAGGATTCAGACAAATCTCGAGTACAAAGTCCAATCTAGCCACCCTCATGCACTCTCTGAATTTTCCCAGACCATCAATCTGCAAAATGATGTTAGCAATACCTAAAGTTGTTGCAGAATTAAATAAGATCATTTATGTAAAGTATTCACTATGATGTTCAGCACCAGATAGGCACATAAAGGACAAGTTCTCTTCTTGTCATTGAGGTGATTCATGGGAGAAGACAGGATATTCCCTATTGAAACGTTAGGCAGGCAAGATGTTGGGATCCTTTGTAAAACAAAGCATTGATATTGACTCATAGCTCACTTCCTCGTTGCCACTAGAAACTTCTTGTAGATGATTTACTACCCAGGACTAGATATACCTCCTAGAGAGTGAAACAAGTATAGAAACTCTTGTGCTTTTCTTGGAGAAAGAATCCTAACTGCTTGGTTTGAGCACCTGTGGAACCATAAGAAAGTCATTTTGACGAGTGTACGTTCTGTTAAGTCGAAGAGACTTTACCTGCCAGGGACAAAACACCAGACCTTCCCACTTCGCATTGACTGCATTTCTGCATGTTGAAGAAGCATCTTGTGAAGGTTCCAGGCCACAGCATACACAGCATTTTACATACTGTAACTCAATTCAGTCATGCTTGTGTCAAAAAATCTGCCAAAGCAGCCATCCTAAGGAGGCATTAGGTGGACAATTCTCCAGTGTTTTTCAGTAAGACTCAGAAGTCATGCAAGGAATAAAGGGAAACCACAACATAGTGAGGTAAATGTCTTCTGGATATTTGGAAGGGTTAACTGTCTGGATAAAATTTTCAAAGCCAGGAACCTCACTACGGTGGTGTGAAAAAATGATAGCCCCATGGAATAAGTCAAGGATGAAATCTCTCTCACTGTGGATAAAATCCCACTCTGATGTCGTGACCCAGACTTTCCATATCACTAAATACTCCCAAGTAGAAAAGCTCAAGCTTATGAGAGAGTTGGCATCACCAGAAATGATAACCACAGTCCCTTCTGTTTCCTCTACTTGGAAATTGTATGGCCATGTCCTTGAGTAATATGACTTTTCAGTCACAGGAATCTTTTCCACAAAGGCTGCACAGATTCCATTCCTGTCCATCTCTCCTCTCAAGTCTGAGAGAAACACAACACCTTTCTTGTCTTCCGAGATGACCAGCCCTATCCAACTCCAATTGAAATGAAGCAGCAAAGAGTCCATGTCAATGGCTAGAGATGTGTCCCTGGGGGCCATCTAATAGAGAGATGGAAACTGCTCATCATCATTCAGGGTAAGCTCAAAAGGACCATAGGTAAGCTAAAACGAAAAGACAATTGGAAGCAATATGAGGAAGGGGATTGGCAAAAATCACGCTCTCAGTCCTGAAGGCTGTTCAGCAACACCTGGAGTGGTAGAAGGGGACACTTGCTCATTTCATTTTCTAATCATTTTCCACTCCCTGAAAGCTTTCTATAAAATAAGATCAGTCAGAGTTCCAGGAAACTGCTTTATCTCCTTCCCCCTCAAACTTCTCTCTACTCTAAATAAAGGAAATGTCATACTCCATCGAGGTCCTGTACACGGACCCTTTGAGATCATATCCTTTGAGAGATGCACAAACTCAGTCTCCTCCTTTCTTCCTTTTTAGGCCCCTGAGAATGGCACCAAAGGAGACGTGGTTTCATCTCTCCCCATCCCACCCAGTCTTATTGTGGAAATTTGTACAGTTCCAGCAGTGTTCCAATCTGGGCAGAAATTGCCCAGGTGGTTCCTGTAAGGACCGCTAGAGACTTACTCTCTCTCCTGCAGTCGTAATTAGGGATGTCCTTGCCCAACCCTGAGAGTCAAATCAGGGAACTCTCCAATGTCCTCCTTTCACTGGGTAGGGCATTATAGAGATCAAAGCCCAGAGACATGTTGGGCAAGATATGAGGGTCCCTGTTGATTTCCTCAATGGCGAAAACCAAGGACAGAACATACTGGTAGTTCTTGTACTGAAACCTGCATAGAGGGATGAGGATCCTTAGGGAAAATACTCAAAATGATTTCCTTCAAATGCAATACAATGACTTTATTAAAATGAATTTGCTATTGACTCGAATGTCTGTGGCAACAGATGGTACTCCTGAAACCTTAGAATTTATAACTAAAGAAAATAACATGACTCCAGCTGTGGAACATCCTTACTGAATTCCACACTCATGAAAGTAACTGGTTAAATACACAGAAGAAAGTACAATGAATGGAAAAACAGATCACATTCAGAGTAGACTTGTAAATGGCTCTTTGGCTCAGGATCCAAAATGCTTGCTAATATGAGCACACCATTAAATCCTTCCTAGAAGAGCAACAATATTAGCACGAGATTGGAGAAAGCCCTGAGGAGGAAGAATAATTGTAACTGGAAGATACGTGACAAGCATAGACGCATGACATGTGCACGTTGAGAATGGTGCAACAGAAGGCTATCAATCAAATTGCCTAAACCTCTGTCCCCTCAAACCTGTGCGTCTGTCACCATCAAAACCAGGAAACTAAGGTGAACTTCAGAGATCCAATGAAGGAGGAATCATCAACAGGCAGGAAAAATTGAAAGAATCATGAAGGACTGAAGGGACTAGAAACACTTAGGAATCTAAGAGAGAGAACATTGTCAAGTTTAAAAAGCTTCTCATCCATTTCTTATTTTAAAAATATAAAATTAAAATTAATCATTAACATCTTTAACGGTACCTATTCCTGATAGCCCATATTGTCTTCATCTTTTCTACAGACATTCTAAACACAAATAACACCTAGGCCAAAGAAAATTCTCTGAATTTTTATTGCCTGGGATTTGTAATAGCATCAAGAATAAAATAGAGCAGTCACTTGTATTTATTTCAAGTGTTCTATTATTTGAGGATTGATTAGTACCCTAGTTCATGCTCACTGCTTGTTAATGCTCCCCATGTCCCTGTGAAGAATAGGTGTTCTTCACTTGTTGGGTATAGGGTTCAATGTGTATCCATTAAATCAAACTTGCTATTTGATTTTCAAATACTCTATTATTAGATATATGTTATTCTTTGTTTCAGAGGAAAGTTGAAATTCTCCACTATGATGATATATTATGTCTACCTCTCCTCCTCCCCTGCCTCCTTCTCCTGTACTTCCTCCTCCTCCTCCTCCAACTTTTTCTTCTTGTCTTCTTCTTCTTCTCCTTCTCCTCCTCTTCCTTCTCCTCCTTCCTTTCCTAGTTGAGGCTATATTATCTTCACATGACATCATGTGTAGTATAACGACTATATCTTCATGATAAGTTGAATTTATATACCAGTGGGGATTAACCACTTAATTCCTAATGATGCTTTTTTCCGCATCTGTTTTATCTCATATTATTATAGCTACCCTGGGTTGATTTTTGATTGATATTTTCCTAGCTTATCTTTATATCTTCTATTCTGTTTTGAATTTCTAGTTTTCCATGTTTTTTAGTTTTCATAAGTCTTGTAAACAAGATACAGCTAAATTTATCATTGTTGCATCAAATTTAACAATCTGTATTTAACTGGAGAATTTATTCCATTTACATTTGTTGTGATTATTTATATCCTTCTTTTGCTCCCACTATCTATATGTTTTCCTTCTATTTTTTCCACAAGTTTTATTATGTTATTTCCCTTTAAAATTTATTGATTTATACTTGTTTTCCATATTTTATTGTATCTCCTCTATTTGGATGACAGTTATATTCTTTACTTCTATTTTACCACCAGCCCACATTGCCTGAAGTGGATATAGCTTCTCATCTCCTGAGAAATTTATAGACCCTCTAACTTTCAGTTTTACCCTCATGACTCACTTGTTTTTGTTGTACAGTACTTTATTTCTCCTTTTTCTTTACTCTCTCTCATCATCTCCATATCTAATTTATCTTTCATGTTTTTTACTTCCTTGTCTTTCTATGCTGCATTCTATTTCCTTCAGAATTCAAATTTGGTTTTCTATTCTCTCTTCTGTTGTAGAACCCATCTATGAAGTTTTAAAACTCAACAGCTATGTATTTTTCGTCTCTTAAAGTTCTATAAGGCCCTTTGCCATATATGTCAGATCATTTCTAGAGTCTCCTGTTTGATTTTGTTATTCCATTTTTTGTTGTTCCATTTTTTATACACAGTTATTTTATATCTTGAAGTTGGTAAGTCTAATAGTGAAGGTTTTAGTGTTTAAATCTATTGTTTTATTTTTAATTTTCTTATGTCTTATGACTCTTATCGACAATGGCATGTATTCCTTATTTGTTTGGAGAACTTTGATTATGAGCTCATTTTTGTCTGATTTTAATGTGCACAGAATGTAAGGCTTTAGTTTAGATTCTTTCCTCCAGAGAAGAATGTCACTGGTTTCTGCTCACAGTCATGTGAGATGACACCAAGTTAAGTGCCTTTTTTGTGTGACTCACAACTAATCTGTGACTCCCAGATTCATTCCCTCAAGTCACTGGTGATTCAAAGACAAATCCTTTCATTAGAGGATCATACTGGCCTTTGACCACTGGGTGAATCCAAATTTGTCTAGTGCTTACAATTTCCTTCTTCTGTCCTTTGAGACTTGGCTTACACCATGTGAACTCAAGAATGCAATAACATTATATTTTATGGAAGATAGTGTTATGTGGAGGGAAACCCCTTTGAGGTATCTAGTCCTCCATACTCCTAGTATTTCATTCTTTTGGATACTTCTTTGCATTTCTTTCTTTTAATAAAAATTCTTTCTTTAACTTGAAAAGAAAATAAATTTTAAAATCAAACGTGTGAGCTTGGGGGTATAGAAATAATTTACATGCTATTCAACAAAATAAGTTTAAGATATAGAAAATTTTACAGAAATGTATGTATGGATTAGGTACATTTAACTGAAACTGAGAACCTCTATTTAGAACATATTTAATCAAATTTTAGGAGAAGAATCATTGAGATGCACACTCCAGGAACATTCTGTTTCTGTGAGGTGCACACATACTACACATATACCTGATCGTCATGTGAGAAGCCATGATATGGCCAACTTCAGTTCAACTTAGTTCAGGTGTGATATGATCAATTAAACTTGAAGAAGGGAGAGTGTCCAGAATGTCCAGAAGCCCCATGTGTTTCCAATGTTAGAGCATTAAATACTGAGAACAAGGAAGAATGGTGCAGGTGTTGTATCAGTAAATTGCAATGTCTAAAGAGCAGAGAACAGCATCCACATTAAACTTATTGCAGATGGTGTCACATTTCTGAAAACAAAGCACCCCTTTCAGAGGAAAAATGAAGAACGTTTTTGTGTCAGTTGGGGCCTCCAAATGCTGAGGTAGAGTTAGGAGTACAAGAAGATTATTGTGGCATAACACCTGTGAGGAATCAAAGGATTGGGTAGGGACAGCCCACAGACTCAGATACGGATTTTACTGCCTCTGAAATAAAAAAAAAATAAGGAATGTTAGGCAGAGGAGCTTTGAATCACAATGTGGAGATGCTAGTCTCCACCGGAGACCTACTGAATTAGAATGTTTGGGGTGGGGTACAGCAAATCTTCTGTGTTTTAACAAGCCTTCCAGATAATTCAGATCCATAATCAAGTTTGAGGTTGACGGGTTTCAAAAAAAAGCACCGTACCAAAGAAGTGAACACTGAAAAATTAAAACAATTGTCTCAGTACTTTGTGTTAATGTGATTTTTAAAAAATGCAAAACACAAACTACTTTAAAGAATGTGCATAAAATTTAAAACCATCTTGAACCAAGAACTTAATCTATACCTAGAGACACTGGATTTGGAGAAAAAGAAAAGAAGTAAAATACTAATTAATTTTTCATCTAACATTGAGGTGGCAGTGAGGCAAGGCTTCAGATTCTGGGTTCTTCTTATTTCTCAAATTAAAAATATTGTGAAATAGGGGCCACCCTGGTGGCATAGTGGTTAAGTTTGCACGTTCTGCTTTGGTGGTCTAGGGTTCGTGGCTTCGGATCCTGGGTGCGAACCTCTGCACCGCTCATCAACCATGCTGTGGTGGTGTCCCATATAAAGTAGAGGAAGATGGTCATGGATGTTAGCCCAGGACCAATTTTCCTCAGCAGAAAAAAAAATTCTAAAATAGAATGTGAAAAAGATGTATATATCCAACATGGTGGAGAAAAGGTTAATAAGGAAAATTACTTTAAATGGAGCAAAACAAGGAAAAAAGAAAAAAAGCAAAGTACAAAATTTAAAAATAGAACCACAGAGATAATGCTACATATAGCAGTTATACTATACTGAAGTTACTTAAATCACTTTTTCAATATTGAATGTTACTCTACATTCCACGAAGACAAAGGAAACTAACACTGAACATAGATGCTGAAAGAAAGGAGATTGTCAGTGATAGTCCATACACATGCTCACAAAAGTAAAGCCACAACTAATATGAAACTTTTATATATGAATGTGTATAATGGTACACATATCTGAAGGCAAATGTGGTTAGCAGTCAAAATGTATATGTTCAATTATAGTATCATATATTTTAAAAAGGATTTTAAAAATATGAAGTAAAGTGAACCTAACTGCAACCAAAGTAAGAGTATTCAATTAACTTCTCAGTATTTGTCCAAAAAAAGTCAATATAGGAATCATATATATTGTTAATCTTGATTTATCATTAAATATGTTTGGAGCATACACACACAGGTGTTTGCATATAAATATCAAACATCCTACTCCAAAGCAAAGAAAGCATATTATTATAAAATTAGGTCCTATCCTTGTCCAGCAAGCAATTTCGACATAGCAATCAATACCTGAAGCCGCCAGAAGAGAGATAGATGGCCAACCACAGAAATTCGGACTCAGTAGTGCATCAGAGGAAAGGGCAGATTTGAAATCCAGTTCCTTAACCAACTTGAACGCAAAAATGCTCATTAACTGCCAACATATCTTAAACAAATCAGACAATTTATAAGCCAATAAGCACTCTCATGCATAACTGTTTGGTCAAACAGGAAATCAAACCAATGCTTAGAAAGGAGTGGTGATGGTTTGTAATTGGTATTTGAGTGGTGAACACGATGTAATCTATGCAGAAATAGAAGCATAATGATATACACCTAAAATTTATACAAGGTTATAAACCAATGTTACTGCAATACACAAAAATTAAAAATAAATAAATAAATAAATGAAGGAGTAGCAAGGAGCCCAGAAAACAGAGGAGAGAGAAAGGAAGAAGAGAAGAAAACTGTCTGTTCTGAGAGAAAAAATCTGAGCAAGGGAGGGGGAGAGGGGAATTCCCTCATCCAAACCTGGATGGGGAGAGAGAGGGGGAGGAAGGGGGAGAGAGAATCCCCCACTTACTGTTCCCTGTAGGTTCGTAGGCTGGTCAAATCCTTAAAAAGACAGGTTGTCTGGAGAAAATCAGACCCAGCTGAAGAACATGAGTCCATGGAAGAAACCAGGGAAACTGAGTCTCTCGCCACAATGGCAGAGAATCTCATCTTGCATCCTCTCCTGCACTAATGACAAAGGTGGATGTCGTGGGTGGGCCTGTGGGATGGGAGAAGGGATGAAGACGATTGTCATGCAGAGAGACATGTAAAGGTTGGTCCGACCAGTTAGCAGTAGCCAGCAGTGGAGGAAGCTACTCAGAGGTCAGGGTTCTGTCTCTCTCTCCCTCTCCCTCGGGGACCTGAGGAGAGTAAGGTGGCACACCCTGCCCACCTCGCCTAACTCTCCCATGTGCCCTTCTTTTTCTGTCCTTTCCGGGAGCCCTGCAGGCTTGGATTCAAACCCCCACAGCCCCTCACAGGCCTAGGGTGCATGCGCGAACGCCAGGGCCTAGGGTTGGCCTCGAGGGTCCTCAGTGAAGGCACCGCCCTCCCGCCAGCCTCTGACCGGCTGGCGCCACCCAGCTGCAGCTGTTCCATCGCCGCCCTTCTGGCCTTGGCTTCAGCTGTTGTCTCCCTCCCCTCCCCCACTCCCACTCAGCTTGAAGCCCGCTTCTCTAACTTGGAAGCATTGATCTGGCCCTGATGGCCACAGGCGTTCCGGGCTTGAAGCTCAAGGCTCTGCCTGGGCCAGCTGCTTCGTCCAGGGGCTCATTTCTTCCTGGAAAGACAAAGCCACGGCCTCACCCCACCCCTGCACTTTGCGTCTGCAGCCAGGCCAGGTGTAGGAAAGGCTCTGTAGAGTCTGAAGAGCTGTAACCGGCATATGGCACCCCAGGGTTAGGGATCCTGGGCCAAACTGGGAAAGTCCTTCCCGCAACAGATCCCTGCCTCATCTCTGAAGTCAGTAAGGCCTAGCCTTCCTAGTGCCCAGGCCATGGTCTGGCGAGAATTCCGCCATGGAAGACAGGCGTGAAGCCCTCTGCTTGAGGGCGCATGTGCCACGCCAGGACGGCAGGAAGGCTGCCACAGATCGCCTGCTTTTTTCAAAGGAGGCTGGCCTATTCGCTCATCCTCCTGCTCCAGGCCCATTTCGCTCTGGACCAGTTCCGAAGGAATGAGCCTTGGTGCCTGCCGCCAAGTTTTTTTGGGTGTGTTCTTGCCCCTGTCAGAGGAGGAAGCCACTTGGCAACTGCTCTGCCACACCTCGGGTGTTTTAGCCTCCCTCAGCCGGGTCCCTGCCATGCCCATGCCTGCCTCCATGGAGGGACTACTAAGGTCTTGGCAGTTGCCAGTGGAGATAGTCGTTAGAGACTTAATTTTGGGTTGTAGTAAAAGAGCATAACATAAGAGCATTGAGCTTGATCTCTACCATTTATGAGCTGTGTTAACTGGATGAGTTTTCTAGCCACTGTATCCAGTCTCTTCATCTATATACTTGTGAAAAGACCAACATCTACTACGTCGGGATATTTTGAAGATTATGTGTGTTAATATATGTTCAAGCACAGAATTAACATTCAGAGTGTAGTGCCTGGCTCAGTAGAAGTGTTTGCTGCTGTTATTATAATTATCATTATTTCATGTTCTTCACTTCCTCGTGAGTTCCCTGTAAAACCAACCATGGTCCATGGTGTCAAAAGTTTTATTCCAGGTTCCTGCTTAATGGCCTGCAGAGGGAGCCTTGGGCTCATAACCTCCTATTTTTATCCCAGTCCCTAGAGGGATGCATTTACCTCTTTCTTCTTTGCACTGAGGCACTGAATGGGGTCCAACACTCAACTCTGCATGTCCTCCTTTTAATATCCCATGCTATTGAAACACTGTTTAGTGTTTACTTGGTGGAATATACTCCCTGACATGAACAACGCACAGGAGATAGGATTTAGGAAACATTGTTATACTGATAGGTAATAAGCAGGTGTACAGATAGTAGAATTATCAATTTCATAGAGAATTCCTTTAACAGTTGTTCATATCTTGTGTTTTACATCATTTATTAGGGTAATATTTTCATCTTTACTTTTCCTTGTGTCTCTATCTTTCTCAATTTTTCCAAGAGATATATTTATATTATCTTCTAAAATTTTAGGGAAAGTTAAGAAAGTTATGAAACATTTGAAGTTGTTGATTTTGTATATTGGAGGACAACTAGATTGCAAATGAATTAGTGATAATTAGAGTTTTATTTTGGTAAAAGATGGTAGTTGGAATTGATGCCAGGATGTTTGTAACCTAGTTTTTACATCATTATTTGATGTAGTATCTAAAATGCCAGAACTGGTAATTTTAAATATAATAACTTGTCTCATTTTAAAATATGTGTTCTTGGAGAGAGTGACTGAGGTAAGTGGACAATAATTTACTGTAGTGACTTGTTTTTCTCCAATTAATCTGTTATAAACCCAGCAGCCATATAGCATTCTTTTGTCCAAATGACCTGATGGCACTTTCTTGACTTTTCTTGCTGTGACTCTAGCAATCTAGTGTCACACCACCTTCTCGCTCCTAGTCATGCTTTCAGTTGTAAGAGTAACATTGTCAGTAATATGGTGACAAATTTGCACACAGTCTACTATTTACTAAAATATATATATCAATTGCAAACTTTGGTAACGTAATTTTAAGGAATGAACAATTTGCAGTGCACTTAGCTGATTGCTACACATTATTGTGTACTGACATCATGGTTAAAACCATTATTTGCAACATGTGGCCCCATTCAATTATATTTTAAAGGAAAGGGTTCAATGACTTTTTTCTTTTTGAAGAAAGACTTGCATTTCCATCTTAGAAAATTGAGAACTTCTTTTTAGCCCTTTTTCTTGTCTTCAGCTCTTCTTTATCTTGGTTACTAATGCACATGTCCAGTTACTTCAGAATCATGGTGCTATCGCCTCTGCCTTTCTCATGGCTCTCACATTAATTTTTCCATAATCCATTCTGTGAAAAAGGTTTATCTCCACCTTCATATATTGAGGAAGGAACCGACCCTCCTTTATGTGAACTTGGAAAGAAAGGCCAAGGTGATGCCTCGGTGCCCCTCCCCAGCAGTGAGCTGCAGATGGGCTGCAGATTCCTGTGAATCTTTTGCTCACCTCCTGGCTCCCTACATACTTGGCATTGTCTGCACGGAGAAGTCTATAGAAGCTGGCTGAAGGATAAGACTGGCTAGAAAGGACATCAGCAAGCAGTGTACTCCAAAAGTTGTTGGCAGAAACATTAATAAGGAAAAAACCTTTCCATTTATCTTGTTTTCTCTTTATCTTCTCTCTCTTCATTTTCCTTTACTTATATGGTATAAACCCTATCCACCCCCCATAGTGTTTTTTTTTTTTTTCCTCAAAGCCCCAGTACATTGCTATATATCTTAGTTGTAGGTCAACCTATGGTGGTTCTTTTTCCTGGAGTCCCATGGCATTTTATTCATATCTCTTTCAATCAAATTATTTCTATAGAGTAATTTATCTGTTTATACATATCTCTCTTCCTTGCAGACCCCCAAAATTTCAAGACCTTTGGGCACATAATATATACTTAAGTATTTGAGTGAATCAATGACGATCTCTTGTTGAATAAAATCTAAATAAATACAATACCTACTCAGCACATGAATTCAAGCATTTGAGAGAGAGTTTTGTGTCTGCTGAAGCAGGCTGTGGACCAATTTAGGGGTTCAGTGACAAGGTTACTCAATAGTTTGAGACAAAATGAAAGAGATAATTAACTTTATTTTTAAAATTCATGGACAACTGGAGCAGGATATCTAGGTATGAATCAGCACTTGATCATTCTTGTTGCATCTTTGGAAAATCCAGTCCTTTATTTTTCTATGAAAATGTGACAGGCCAAGAGGGTGAACAGAGGACTGGTTTTTAGAAAGACAATTTTGTCACAGGAAATCCTGGAGGAAAATATATGGAAGGAGAGCTGGTAGAAACATGGCAGAAACTTTTTGCGTAGAAACCCTAAAACTTGAGTTTACATGCTGGCTGAAAGATATGTAACCCAACATTTCTCCAATATAGGTTAGAGCAGATTTTAAATATCTAGGTATACAAAAGGAATACAAAGGAACATAGATCAAACTGAAAGCAGTTTAGGATAGAACAAAGAAATGAAGCTAAAGTAAACCAGCACACTAAAATGTGTTTCAGAAGGACCTGCAGTTTTTAAAGGTAGTTGGAAATTTATCACTCAGGTTTAAAGTAGAAAGGGAAAGGGGAACAATTCTCTATCATTTCATGTCCATGAGATTAAAGCTACAGTCTGTCAGAGAAGCAAAACTTGTATGGACTCTAATGTCCAAAAAAGTGTTTTGAATCGTGCCTAATGAAAGAGAGTCTGTGTCATGTAATGCAAATACAGTATCATCAACTCATTTCCAAGTTTATTACAAACACTTTAGCACACGTTTAATTGAGGTAATGCAGAATTCTCTTAGGGGCCAAGGAAGAGGCTGATAGTATTCTCTCTTTCAGCTTCTCACTTGACCAAGGGAGAAAATGTTCTTGAACAGATTGACCACTTCTCCTAAAGACAATGCTCATTTTCAATTTTTCTTTTTATAAACTCATCCTGCATTTCCCCTTACATATGCAAGCTAAAGCGTGTGTGTAGACATCCTTCATTGGCAATGAGGAGCAGATCCATACTATTAAATAATCAAATAAGCAGAATATACGGTTGGTGCCTTTTAGGAAAATTACAGGTTTAAGCCCACCTTCATTGGTGGGAGGACATGGCATACCCAAATTAAAATATCTACCATTTATTATGCAGCTAATCATGTCATGCTATTTAAATGAAACTTAATGAATACTTCTTCTATAAAATTGATTATATTTTAGTCAAACTGATGTATAATTTTATATAAGTGCGTTTTTACTTAAAATGTAAAACTCTTTAGAGTCTGCTTCATTCAGTTTTAGAGGCATATTTTGTATATTTTGGTGTGATTTTATTTATTATCCTTCATAGCAGAGAGGCACATCCTACTCTTTTTCTTGCTGTCCTCTCTCTACAAGATAAAACTCATCCAAGTTTATTTTGCTTCATAAGGTATAGGCTTACTTTGTGATGAAAAACAGATCATTTCTGAAACATATTTGGAACTGTAGGGAGCCCAGAATTTTAGACTATGCTCAGAATGTTGTGAGGTAACTTCAAAAAAGATGGAACATTTAAAGTTTACCAGGAAAGTTTTCTGCTACTTTGCTTAACAGTAGTTTTTATCTTTTTTAAACAGTTTAGTTTGTTAATTCTTTGGAAGGATGAGTGAAGGAGTTGGCAGGTTTAAATGTACACTTGATAGAGCTCTCTCTGGGTTAGTCTTTCAAAACAACCATCCCAGTTGATGAATATTTAATGGGGACTCTGTCAGTCCCAGAGCTGAGAGAGGCAGTTCTCAAAGCTCCAGCAGGTCCTTGGAGAGGAGAGCGTTGGTAACCAGTGCCGTCCGAGTTTAGATGAGGCATGGTCTTTCTCAGGATGTTAGAACTGAGTGGAGTTCTCAGATGCAGCCCAGTGACTCTAGACCTGAGCCCTGCTCAGAAGCCAGTTGACTTGTCATTCGCTCTGAGCCTGGTGTCTTCCCTCTGCTCGTGCCCCTTTCTGCCATTTCTCATGCTTCTCCTGACTCTCTCTCTTTCCTACACCTTCTTTCTTCTTTTTTCTCTTTTTCTTAGTTTTACTCTCTATTATATTCCTTCTCCTTATCATTTTTTCTGTCTCTTATTGTTCTCATTCATTTTCTTTTTATTTTGTAGTAAAGTTACTTTGTACATCACTGTCATCTTAAAATCTTGACCCTCTACAACTCCTATACTTCAGCTAGCTATGTTTTTTAAAGATTTTATCTATTTTTTATTTTTTTCCCCCAAAGCCCCAGTAGATAGTTGTATGTCACAGCTGCACATCCTTCCAGTTGCTGCACGTCGGACGCTGCCCCAGCATGACCAGTGAAGCAGTGCGTCGGTGCGTGCCCGGGATCCGAACCCGGGCCGACAGCAGCGGAGCGTGTGCACTTAACTGCTAAGCCACGGTGCCGGCCCTCAGCTAGCTATTTTGAAGAGAGTATTTTGATAAATTTCTCTTAGATGTTATAACATGCTGATTCAAGGAAATAAAAACTATCACAAATGGGATGGGGATGAAGAGTGAATTCAGTTCAAGTAGCCATGGAATTAGACAGAGGGAAACTGAGAGCTTAGGTCTAGGTGTTCAAAATATTTCCTGATACATATTTGTAGTTCATTGTTGTGGTAAACTGCACAGAGTCTTATTTACTGCTGGAGCCCAGATGTTTGCTCCTTGCGGCAACTCATCAGACCTCGGCCTATAGAAAAGAAGCTAGGAAACATTGCATGCATATCTAATGTGAATATCTGTTAGTGTTCCACCAGGAGACACCTTGGGCTCTTCCCTGAACTATCTGACTAGAAAAAGAGGAAGAGAAGGTTTTCTCCATCTGCACAAAACAAAGACCTTATCTTGAGTTTGAGAGGATTGGAGGTGACTGAAAACAAAAGTGTTCCCGAGTTTGGATTTGCTTTAACAAGAACTATTGGCTGGCTTTGATGTTAAAGGTCTTTATTCAAAATTGACTACCTCTAATGCTAAGTTCAGAGTGGAGATTTGTCAGAAGAATCCCTTTTTGATTAAGTCACTGAAATACAGTATTTGGGAGAATGGTTATATTTGAAGGTCACTTGTTCATATTCTGTTGCCACAGTGACATCTGTTGGTAAGTGACTACTTCATGCTATTCTCGATGATTTCTGTTTGAAAGACATACTGAGCTTGATAAATAAATGGCAAGCAATAGGATATATTGGAACACATGAGGAAGCCATTTGGGGTAAAGCTAATTCAGCCTGAATTTATTTTTCCAAAAGGGTCTGTCGCCTGCACTGTGTATCTGCTTTGCCACGTCCCAAAGAGAAGAGTAAATGCCCTTAAGATAAGAATGTATCTTCCCCCTCATTGGCATTTCCTTAAGGATAAGCATTTCTCCCTAGGCTAGGATTTGATTGCTGCAGTCATTCTGTGACCACCCAGCTCCAGACAACAGACGTGACACCAGCCGTGACCATCGAGACAGCAGATCTGCTCCCCCGCTGTGTCCATCAATAGCTGTTCTGGCAGGGCAATCTGGCAGGGCTGATCTCATGGCTATTGTAAAAGGGACATTGCAATCACTTGCAATAAATGCTCTTTGACGGTATATAACTGCTCTGTACACCCCAATTCTTCGGTGCTCTTCCTTCCTTAGGGAAGGAAGGCCACAGGTCATGGTTCTCAAAAGTTGGCTCATAATAAACTCACCCCAATTTTGATTTATAGATTGATTATGGATTATTTACGTCCACAAGCTGATGTGCAGGAAGTAGTAAAGGCACAGTGGTACCCGTGTTGCCTGACATAAAATCTTTCCTCCCTCTTTCCCTTCCCAGGATACCCACTCTTCATGGTGGCACCTACTTCCATGGTGTCATCATTCTTCTGATCACTCCTTTCATTCCCTCTTACAATTACTCAACAAATATTTAAACACCTACTGTATGCCAGGCTTGGGATACACTAAGGAAAAAATTTTCTACAAAATCTGTCTTCACAGAACTTGTTTTTGTTGGTTAAGTGAGATAATGGATCAGTAGGCAGACAAGTGAATTACATAGTCTATCGTGTGATGATGTGTGTCAAGAAGAAGGTAAGTGACAGGCAATGGGGAGAGCTAGAGAGTGAGTGGGTTGCTACTTTAATTAGAGAGACCAGGGAGGCTGGAGCAAGGCCCAGAGGGAAGGGACAGAGCAGGAGGACATGCAGATATCTCAGGGCTGCAGAGATGCTGTGGAGGAACCGTGACTCGGATGTTGTTGGGCAGCAAGAAGCCAGTGTGGCTGGAGCACAGTGAGCAAGAGGGGAAAGGCAGAGAAGGTTTGAGATGCCTGGGAGGGTGAGCAGATGAAAGAAGGCCCCTGGGCCCATCAAAACTCTGCTGTAAGTGAAATGAAAACTTTCAATGTCATTTAACTATACGTTATACAATTTAAGTAGTAAATACCTTTTGTTTTTCTATAGTCTTGTCAAGTACATAAACTAAAATGCTGCTAAAATGGGAATGTCTAAATTATCCCCAGGAGTGACTGCTGTATCTTGTCAGGCGTCTGGTCTGCACAGCAGTCGGGTGGGAGTGATGTGACAGTCAGGAGACGAACTCTAGTCTTCAGGTTGTCGCCAACTGTTTGTGTTATGTTTCATCTGTAAAATGCAGAGGACGGAAAAGATGAGTGGTTTTCAGACTCCGATCCATGGAGCGCTGGATATTCCTGAAGGCTCTTGGTTTTTGTTTGTTTGTTTTTGTGAGGAAGATCGGTCCTGAGCTAACATCTATCACTCCTCCTCTTTTTGCTGAGAAAGACTGGCCCTGGGTTAACATCCATGCACATCTTCCTCCACTTTATATGGGATGTCACCACACCATGGCCTGACAAGTGGTGCGTCGGTGCACGCCCAGGATCCGAACCGGTGAACCCTGGGCCGCTGCAGCAGAGCGGCGCACTTAACCGCTTGCCCCACCCAGCTGGCCCTGAAGGCTCTTTGTTTTTTTTCTTATGTTTATAAACTTCGATGCAAGCTTCACGTAGAAGAGAGTGTCCCCTAGTTTTAAAAAGATTCCTGGACTTGGTCCTCACTTAGGTTTTCTAATATGAAGAATTTGCAGTCTCACAGACTCCCAAAGGACAGACAAAAGGAGCAAGATCCCTTTTTTCCGAGTGTCTCTTGTGACAGTGCTCATTGTCGCTCATTCAAACCAGAAGGTGATTTGTCAATAGTGAGATATAGCATTTGAGACCCCATCCTTCAAGATGGCTGAGTTGTCGTCCATCATTTTACAGACTTATGCTAAGTGAATAATATAAAAAGTGAATGTCTCAGCAGGTACTCTCTGACACAAAATGGAAACTAGGAATTGAGAAAAGTAATTATGATTGATGTCTATCAAATAGGGCATAGGGCTAGTCTAATTCAAAAGTAATTAAAGGCATGAGTGTTAGTCACTGTACATATTAAATATATTGAAAAGTATTCATGTTCTCATAATAGAATTATAACTGGAAGATAAACTGGATGTTATTGGTACTTATGGTTAAAGATATATTTTATTTAGTTTTGTTTTCCAATTGAGGAAATGAGAAAATTTATTTTTTAATATATTGACTATCTTCTTCCTTTCCAACTTAGAATCTCAATCTGCTATTTTGGAAACTCTGAAAAATATGTTCAGATGTTGTTCAATAGGTAAGAAAATCTTGTTAGGATGTCAAATCCTTTTCTCTCTTATTTATCATAAAATTGTGACAGACTCTCATTTACCTTCCTGTCTGCCCATCTGACTAGGCCACCTTGTTTCTCTAAGCCTGCAAGGGAATCCAGTCAGGTGGAAGGGGATGTTTTCTTCCACTTACACTTTACAGAGAAAATCAGCCTTGAAGTGGAACTGAGGACATGCTTTTCAGAAGATGCATCATTCTCTACCCAGCCAGAACATTGGGCCTGACAACAGCTGGATCCAGCAGAAAACTAGACACTCTAGGAGATGTCATGTGGAGATGTGCCTGGCTGGACTAATAGTCACATGGATATGAGTTTTAAAAAAATCTCTCAGAGCTTTTCCAAAATCCAATAATATTCTTAAGTTGCTGTAGTAGATGAAACATTAGTTAGTGTCTTTTTAATTTCAACAGAAGCTTTTTTTTTTTGTTACTAATGAAGCCAAATTTCATGTCTTTTTTTCTTGTTACCAAAGTGGACTTACTATTAAAAACAAGAAACCTTCAAGAAAGGAAACACTCATATGGAATAGAAATTGTGGGTAGCAATTGCTACTTTTTTATATAAAATCATCTGTTTTATTTATTTACACTTTCTCCCAACTGTGCTTTTGAAAATACCTTAGTATTAGAAATTACCAGTAAGAAGAGGATGTGCTCCCTTGAGTGTGGTCCAGTAGAAGTCAGGTGACTCAGATCTGAGTTCTAGGCCCAGGTCTGTTTCTGGTTAGTGTGTGACAACGTACTTAGGCTCTCTGGAATGTAGTATTCATTTCTGTAAAATTAAAGAATTTGATGATTTTTGAGAACTTTCCCAAATATTAAATGACTTCTCTTTTAAAAAGCAGAAAGATCCTTCTCAAACTTATAAATTATCAAAAATTTTTTGTGACCTTTCACTTACCAAGAACAATTGATGTCCCTTCAATTGTATTGATTGAAAATAAAGATCATAAAAGTATATATTTGGTAATCTAATAAATGAATTAGCATAAAAATGAGCCAGGAATAATTCCTGATCAATCAAGATAGTACATTATGAAAGTATTACTGTTTGTTACAGTATACAAAATTATGACTGTAAAATAGTATCTTTTTGCTGTCTGTAAGTTTATATTGTTACTCATATATCACCATTAACCCTATTATGTTTTACAAGTAATAAAATGTCTTGAAAGGAAAAAACAATAAAGCAACAGCCCTGCATTACACATGAAAGTTGTGCTCCCCCTGGAAGGAAAATGAGGATACAACATTGGTCGAGTACTTCATTTTGTAATCCACTGGCGCCTTTCAAAAATATAGCTATTATTGTAAGAGTAAAGATATTCTTAAGAATAGTGCCACAAAACAGTTTTTCCAGCTTCTTTTTGTCAGAGCTGAGACCTACATCAGGCTGGGGCACTTGAAGAGGCATGGGGGACTCAGCTGGGGGTGGTTTAATTACTGTGAGATGATTAGCCAATAACAAATAAGACGGAGAAAGATTAAAAAGAGGTGAAGGGAAATAAAGTTGGAAATAATTAAGAAAAATGGTGCCTTCAAAATATCCTCTCATTATTTTTATAGCTTTTTATTTATTTTACTTTTTTTTTTGAGGCATGACTAGGATAGTATGTTAGATTTTTCTAAACCCTTATCTCCAGGGCATATATTACTGAGTTCTTCGTTATAAATGATAATGCCAAAGAAAACCTGGACAAAAGTATTCTGTACTATCCACAAGGACAAAACATGTACAACATTGCTCTATATATTAAGAGTCGAGCTGTAATAGTCAAGATATATATTCATGTGTGTAAAATCATAATGATTTTCTAATTTTCTCGGGCTGTGAACCGTGGTAAAATATACAGGAATAAGCAGGAAACCTGAAAAACCAGGTGATTTAAAACACCTAATATTACAGCTGGACCATCCAAGGGTGAAATCAATTTAAATTTCACACCTTCTCCTTTCCTCGTAGCCAGTGATTTGTCTGGAAGACAGAAAACACATAAAATTAATTGAGAGTTAACAGTATTTGGAGGCAGTTGAGGTTAAGCACTCAACAATGATGTCCCTTACTTCAGGAGCCATTGACTTTTTGTCATACGTTTACTTTATACACGGGTTCTCTTCTTAGATTATTTCTGTATGTTTCTTAGAAGAGAGACAGGGAAGGAGAATTAACTATCAATCTACTGTGCGCCAGTTCCTTTACTGTATTCCCTTATGCAATTCTTACAGTAATCCTTTAAAGTAACTGTTATAATTCATATTTGATAAAGAAAACCATGTTTACAAAATTGATCAAGGGTAAGAGGGAAGATCTGAACATCAGTCCGTTGGGCTTATGCCTCATATTCTCTCCACTGTGATAAAAATGGTGCTTCAACATGGGTACTCACCATCTGGCTATTTAATACCGGATCCTGCAAACAACATTGGATGAGATGAGATGAGAATTTATTTCCAAAGATATTCTATTATATTTAAACTGTACTATTTATGAGTCAGATGTCAAGACATGCTTTAGAGGCATAGAGAGCAACTGATTAGTTCACCTACACATTATTAGTGTTTGCTATAACTTTCGTGTGCCACATCGTGTCAACTTTGTGTCAACTTTACCAACTTTAGTGCTTCACTGTTCTTTTTGAAAAAACTCAAAATGTCACTTTTCGTGTCAAACACCTTGCTGTTTTCTTCTTATTCACTAGATGACAGTTCTGTATCTCTGTAAATTACCACTGCAGCAGGAAACGAGAGGTCTTAAGCCAGTTTGCTCTGCACAAATGATGGACATAGGAGGACTTCTGCTCCATCAAGGCTGCCTGTGTTATTCCATGGCTGTAACGGGGATGTCCAGGACTGCTTAGTCAGAGGCACGAAGCAGAGTCAGAAAGCATCCTCTAAATTCTTCTTCAGATGTGAGTTCAGGCATCTGTCCTCTCACCTGAGCACACTGGAGTTTATTGACTGTGTTCTGACTCTTATTCTCTCCCTGTACTTAATAAGTCTGGGAGCTCCATACCCCTAGAAAAAACATATGACACATAAAGCCTTTTCTCAACTAAATGGAGTTGAGAGCTATGGTGTTGCCCGAGAGTCTGATGCTTAAAGAAAATACAGTTGGTGCTCATGTGGAGGGAAAGAGCGTCAGCCACTCCCGGAGGGCTTTTATTGATGCTCCCATAGAATGAGCAAGTTTAAAGTAAAACCACATTGCTTAAACCTCACTAACTGATTGTTTTATTTTCAAGTAATATGCTCTGAAGTCTGCTATGTCTAAAAAACCATTTCAGGCCGGCACCATGGCTTAGCGGTTAAGTGCACGCGCTCTGCTGCTGGCAGCCCGGGGTTCAGATCCCGGGATCGCACTGACGCACCGCTTCTCCTGCCATGCTGAGGCCGCGTCCCATGTACAGCAACTAGAAGGATGTGCACCTATGACAGACAACTATCTACTGGGGCTTTGGGGGGAAAATAAATAAATATCTTTTAAAAAAATCAATAAAAAAACATTTCATAAAGCTTAACCTTCATTTTTTATTCTCTGGTATTTGAAATTATTATTAAGACTGTAAATCCTTTAACATTCTACAATATACAAATAGGCAAATATCAATTATATTCTCTAAAATGGTTTGCTCCCATGTTAAAGATTAATATATGGTAGTAAAACTGGTTACCATCCAGTTTTTAACTCATTTTTTGCTTTTGAAATTACATATAAAATTTGTGTTTTGAAGTATTTTCCTAAAACTCAACAACTTTCTGATATAAATCGACTAGATGGAAGGTAACTAAAATGAAATTTGATCTTTAAAACTCGAGCTTTGTGTAAGAATTGATAATATCAGGCAGTTGAAAGTTGGGTCTCTCCACATTATGATATTTATTAATTGTGAATAGCCACATCTATTACAAAGTGCTGAAAAATAAAAAGAAATTGAACAATATCAACACTCTCTTTCCCCACATGTTGTACAGTTTATATGCAAATAAATTCTCAAAGGTCAGAAAAATGTTTATGATTTCAGATAACTGTTAAAATACTATCTCATTCCAGTTTTAACCTCATTTGAAATGGACTGAAAACTCTTCTCTTAGGATTTTGCTCTGATCAGTGCCCCCAGGTCCCCTCAATGCCTCATTTGATTGTAAACTTATCTGAGGAATTGAATATTCTTTTCCATTTGTTCTCTTTAAGGTATCTGTGATAGTGCTTTTTATGCAACGACCACTTGGTACAATTCATTATTAGTTTCAGAAACATGCTTATTTAGGAACAAATCAAGAAAACAAATGTGAGGAATATGGGGTCACCTAGCTAATGGTGTTCGAGGGATTCCTCATGTGCGTCTTGGCATAGAAACGTTCAAAGTGTAAAGCAGCATTGGTCAGATAAAAAGTGTGGGGTGAACATAATTCTGAAGGAATAATGATGGAGACGTAAAAACAAGAAACCCCTTGAATTGCGTTGGAAGTTATTAGACACATCAAAGAGCTGGGAAAAAACATTGTTCAATGTAAGTTCTTTCTAAACTCTAAGGCAAAAAGTAACATGAATTTACATGGTAATTATAAACCACAAAACAACAATTCAAAAGACAAGTAAACAACTAAAGTAGAAACCAGAGTGAGAAAAATAGAGGTTAAAGGAGAGATGGAAAGAGATGGTTGGGGTCAGAAAATATGGCTTAGTCATCCTTGAGGTCTCCCTCAGACTCTGATCATTCCTAGTGCTCAGTAAACACTTTGACCCCATGAGCCTGGGGAGGAACAAAGTGACACGTGGTTGGGAGGGGAGATAATGCAAAGATACCCTTGTGGAGGCACTGACATTGAAAATCAGTTACATTTTGCAAAGGTGTTTACCATAATATATTAAGGATTATTCTGGAAAGATAAGGATTTTTCTGGAATGTACGTTTTCATTTTATGGAAACTCCAACAAGCCCAGTGAAAGATTTAGACATTTCAGCTTTAGAAATAAAGAGAGGGGTCATCCCCGTGGTGCAGCAGTTAAATGAACACACTCCGGTGTGGTGGCCTCAGGTTCACAGGTTCGGATCCCGGGCACGCACAGACACACCTCTTGTCAAGCCATGTTGTGGTGGCATCCCATATAAAGTAGAGGAAGATTGGCACAGTTGTTAGCCCATGTCTAATCTTCCTCAGCAAAAAGAGGAGGATTGGCATCAAAAGTTACCTCAGGGCTGATCTTCCTCACACAAAAAAAGAAAGAAACAAAGCCAGAATGGGAAATTTTTTCTGTCAGTTTTACAATGAAAACCAGTTAGCATTTGGAAATCACTTGCAATTTGAGATGAGAATGTGAAGAAAGAATTAGATGTCACATGTTGTTTTTCCTTTTCTCTGAGGCAGTAAGGCTTGCAGGGGGAATGAAATTCCATCTTTGCTCTATTGAGTTTGAGAAGGTGTAAAATTCATTTGTGCTGGGCAACACTGTTGACCTGTGGAGAAAAACAAATGGTTTAAGCAGCTGATCTAAAGGAATAACTGAGCTCATAAAAGTTCTTAGCTTATAAAGGTTGTTTCTTCTTTGCTCAACTTTACTGGACATCCATTGACCTATATGTGTAAGGTATTTGTGGTAGGTATTGAAGGAAATACAAAGAATTATAGGGTTTCAAGCTCCTCCACATACATGACATGGTTTGCAAGATGTAATTTGATTCTGCCAAGGTATTTAGTGTATGTTGCATTACAGAACCTAAAAAAAAATGGCAATGTTATTGAGAAATTGTAATTAAAGACAGCTTCTTAGGAGAGATGGACTAGATCAAGTCCTCAAAGGGACCGCTTTTGGGCAGGTGGAGGGAAGAAAGAGTGAGGATTTCAGATGGGGGAAGGGAGGAAATGTACAGAAGTGGAAAGAAACATGGCATTTGGGCATGGGGGTGGGGAGGCCATGACAGGCACAGTCTTCCCGTGACTGAGAGGCAGCTCAGTTTCCTCCTGCAGGAGCCCAGCATTGCTTGCCACCTCCTGGCCTCCTCCACCTGCAGACCCCACGCCTGAGCCAAGGCCTATCTTATCTGGATCGTTGCCTAGTCTCCCAACAGGTCCCTTTACTTTCAGTCTTAATTTCTTCTAATCTTTCCTCCACCTTGCCTGCAGAGTTACATTCTAGAATCCAAATTTGCTTAAATCTGATATCTGCTTCGACTCCTTCAATGACTGTTCAGAGTAGCCTAGAGAACATTCAGACTCCTGAGCTGGACACACAGGCTTTCCCTTGTTGTCCTCATCTTTACTCTCATCACCCACTCTGTCCTACATGTTTGCTTTGTTCCAGCCTTAAAAATACCACCCATTTTCGGAAAGATTTAGCATCCTTTATATCTGTCTTTTTATATGTGCTTCTTCTGTCCTCCTACCCAGTTTTTTAATCAACTTAATTCCTATTTCTTAATCTAAACTCATGTCAAATGTTCCTTTCTCTTGGAGACTTTTCCTGAGAGGTCTCCACCTAGAGACCCATTTTGATGTCCCCACTCTGGGACCATATACTTATCTACTTTTCCATAACTGTTGTTTTATTCATGTCTCATAGACAGCGAGCTCCTTAAAGCTGAGACTATCCTTCTTCTTGATAAATAAATGACCAGCAATAGGATACATTGGAGCATATGAGAAAGCCATTTGGTGTAAAACTAAGTGGGCCTGAAATTGTTTTTTTTTCCCCAAAAGGGGCCTGTAGCCTCTGTTCATCCATTGTATATCTGCCCTAAGCAATTAACATGTCCCAAAGACAAAAGCAATGCCCTTAAGTTGTAAATGCAACTTCCCCCACATAGGCATTTCCTTAAGTATAATCATTTCTCCCTAGGCTAGAATTTGATTGCTGCACTCATCCTGTGACCACCCAACTCCAGACAACAGCCACGCCCATGGAGACAGCAGACCTGATACCCACTGTGTCCATCAATGGAGGTGCTGACAGGTCAAGGTTGCGGCTATTGTAAAAGAGACATTGCAATCACATGTGGTACATGCACTTTGATGGTATATAACCACGCTGTACACCCCACTTCTTTGGAGTGCTCCATTTCTTTGTGAAAGGACTCTCCCGGACTATATGGTCCTCAAAGGTTGGCTCATAGTAAACTCACCCCAAGTTGGTTTTATAGATTTTTTATGGATTATTTGCGTCGACATTCTATTTGTCCCTCCAGTGTCTGAACACAGTACCTGACACCTTGGGGGCACTCAGAAAATGTTTGATAAGTGAATAAGTATGTGGGAGACCACACTGGCTGGAGCAGAAGGGGTATTTTGGGGAGTGGTAGAAAATTCACTCACGTTCCTACCATAGTGGTTGAGGCTGTGGGCTTTGGACCAGTTTGTCTCGGCACCAATCCCAGTTATCCCGCTTTTAACTGGAGAACCTGTGCAAAGTATTTAGTCTCTGTGCCTTAGTTTCCTCATCTTATAAAATGGGGCTACTGAGAACTCCTGTCTCATAGGGTTTTAGTGAGATTTAAATGCATTAACTTATGTAAAGTGTTTAGAAGAGCTCCTGGCGCATAGTAGGCATTAACATGTTAGCTGTTGTGTTATCATTATTGCTCTTATATCTGAACAATACTCTGGTTTTGAAAAGATGTTTTCATAATATAGTTGATCCTCATTATTTGTGGATCCTGTGTCTGCACACTTGCCTACTAGCTAAAATGTACTGGCAGCCCCCAAATCAACACTCACAGGGCTTTCATGTCCATTTGCAGATAAGCGCAAAGTGGTGAAAATTTTGATTCACTCGAAGTGCACGTTCCCAGCTGAGGGGAACAAGGTGACGCTCTGCCCTGTTGTTTCAGCCCATGCTGTAAACAAGTGTCCTTCTTGCAGTCTATTTAGTGCCTCATTTATTATCTTTTTGTGCCTTGTGTTGGTGACTTGGCTGTTTAATATGTTCCCCATGTGTAGTGCTGCAGTGCTGCCTGGTGTTCTTCAGGGCAAGAGGCTGTGACGTGCCTTTACAGAGAAAGTATTTGTGTTTGACAAGCTTCCTTCAGACACGAGGTACAGTGCTGTTAGTCTAAGTTCAATGTTAATATATCAACAATATATATTAAATAAGGTGGCTTTAAAGAGAAACACACAGAGAAAAAGGTTATGTATTGATCAGTTGAAGAAAATATGACTAAGGTTTGCAGGAACCTAACCCTGCATTTCCTGTAGGAACAGTGGGTCATATTCACTGATTCAGTGTTCACAGTGACTTTGTAGAATGTCACACTGTGCATAACGAGAACTGACTGTATCTTATGTAATCTTCACATACTCCTTTATAACAGGCAGGGTAGGGAACAGGGTGTCCACATTCTACGGGCTATTACAGACCTTATGAGCCAAGTAGAGAATTTAAAAAGTCTTGTGTTCAGCATAAGAGCCATGAGATTTTGAGCAAAGAAGATCTATGATAAACTGATGTTTAAGGAAAAATTACCTGGCAAGAGACTGTAGTTTTGAGAGGAAGAGGGAGAACTGAGCCAGAAAGAAGGACCAGTTCTTAAACTCTCCAAGTATTCCCATTGCTTGGTGAGGAGATTCGGAGCTAAGGTGCTGATGTGATAAAGGAAAAGTAGCAGCAAAGGGATAAAATAATGGATTTGGTAACCATATATAGGGTGTAAGTTAGGCTGTGGTTCTCAAAGTGGGGTCCCTGGACCAGCAGCATCAGCATCACCTGGGAACTGGGAAGAAACGCAAATTGTCAGGTGCTGCTGCAGACCTGCAGAACTGGAAATTCTGGAGTGGGGCCTGGCAATCTGGGTTTCAACAAGGCCTCCAGGTGCTTCTGGTGCCCATCAAGTTTAAGAGCCAATGAAATAGAAAAATGATCCCAACACGTCACCATGCTCAGGTAAACCACAGGGCAGGGAGGTGGTATTTGTTTGGAGGATAAGACACATTTTAAATTTTAGGAAAAAGTAATTCAGTGTCTGTTTCATCATGAGGATTCCAGAGATGCCATTTTATCTCTCTGCATGTGAAGCTCATTTTTCCACAATATGTTCTTCTTTAGAGAGCCCTTGGTAAGTTATTTACCAATTACCACATATTCTGAGAGTCCCTTATTTCTTGAAATCCCCTTTCAGACGTCAGAATATACTTTATTTTTGTGCACAATCTCCTCTATTTAAAATCTGGAATTCTCTTCCTATAGGATCATGTATCGCACATGCAGCCCTACTGTCAATTTGGAATGCCATTGGTTTCTTCCAAAAGCTTAGAATGTTTTAGAATTTAGAACCTGATGAATAGAGAATTTATATGCTTCTATGTAGGATTCATATTTTTCAGATGTCCAGAGGTATCCCAACTTGCCAGTAATGTGGCCTTAAGATTTAGCAGAACTTGAAAATCTGAACATAGTAGAAAATGAATTCCATCTGTAATGTTAACATTTACAAAATAAATGATCACATTGTTAACGTAGCAATAAACACTTTCTATATTCTAGGCTCTGAAAGTATCTTGCTTACACAGTAAACCTGATAAAGTTTCAAAGATGATCCAATTAACTTTTCAGCAAAAGCTTTGCTTGAGTGTATCTTGGCTTCCTTTTTGACAGTTTTAGCCTTAATGTCACAGTAATGTTTTCTTTTTCTGGGAATCAGATAATCTTCTATTTGGTGAACACTTTAATTTTTAATGGTCACCTGTATTTTGTGATATGCACGTATTCAAATAATCTATAAGAACTAACCATTACCACCCACATATAAGATTATACAGGAATGGAAGAATGTTGGCTGACTTACTGTATATAACTGTTCAGCCAAAGCAGATGGTAGACTCTACCACATACAATGATTTAGGGGTTTGAAGCAGTATCTTTAAATACAAATAATCTCAAAAATGCTAATATGTAAAGTATATTACTTACAGTGTTAACTAACCAAAATAGTTAAATTTGTTATCTTTCCTCCCTTTATAAGGATGCACCCATTATATAGATTCTGTACAAATCTGCAAAGATCACTTTTTTCCTTTTCAAAATTTATTTATTTTAATTTTTAATAGTGAGAACTTTAGTGTTGGGTAAATTGCTGCACAATTACTGGAAATGCTGAGAGTCTTTTGAAAAAGTGTAGAAGTCTAAAGATAATGAAAAGTACATTTCTCCAATGTCAAGTCCTTTGAGCTTCTGTCTAGTTGTACTCTGAAGAGATGGAAGATTAAGTACAAGCACAAGACACAAGGGAACAGGCTGCCAACTTGAGGGCTTCCCATGGACCACAGAGTGCCTGGCAGACACATGGAGGTTGAATCTGGGCTTTGTCCATGGCTGGGCCCTGAGAGGAGGATTTTGCTTAAATGATCAGAGAATAGACCACCTTTTTTCTTGTTAATAAGTAATATTTACCATGTAAATTTCTTTATAAATCTCTGAATAAAATAAAATTATAACCCGTATAGAAATGAACTCTTACTGACATGCCCCACAGCCTTCTTTAGAGAGCTCAACAGAAAATGTCTGAGCTGACTGTGAATTGGTCTTCTCTGAAAGCCAACCAGCCCTTCATTGATAGCCCTGGATAAGGAAGGCCAGATACAACTCTTTGAAGATGCTGAGCTGAATTCAGAACCAAAAATCATACCTCCAGTTGGCTCCTCTGTGAGAATGGATGGCCGGCCTTATTTCACAGACTGGGCAGTTGAGGTTTCAGATGAGCTTAATTGCTCTGTTACACGAGGATGGAAAAGGAGGAATGTGACATTGAATCAGTGCTCAGATTTTGCAGGTAAAGATAGGGTCAGAGAAGGGAATAAACATTTCAGCAAATTGGTTTTTTGTTCTCTACAGTGGAAGTAAATTAAGAAACAGATAGTCTCTCACTCCAACTTCTCTTCCCTGTTATCTATCTGTAATATCGCTGTAAAAATTCTCTCTTTAAAGATTTCAGTCTTGGGCCAGCCCCGTGGCTTAGTGGTTAAGTGCGTGCGGTCCGCTACTGACGGCCCGGGTTCGGATCCCAGGTGCACACGGATGCACTGCTTCTCTGGCCATGCTGAGGCCGCGTCCCACATACAGCAACTAGAAAGATGTGCAAATATGACATACAACTATCTATTGGGGCTTTGAGGAAAAAAAGGAAGAAGATTGGCAATAGATCTTAGCTCAGAGCCAGTCTTCCTCAGCAAAAAGAGGAGGATTAGCACAGATGTTAGCTCAAGGCTGATCTTCCTGACACACACACATACACACAAATTTCAGTCTTTTTTCTTTGCAGTCTGTTTTTTATCATCTTTATGAGTGCTTTGATTTCACCATCTTCTTGGCACCACAACGGTAGCCATTGAGATGTTATTATAGATTCAGTTTTGAAATTTTATCATCTTATCTCTATTTCCTCTGCCATTTCTTAGTTTTAGTTCTTACTGCATCTTATGCTTGAAAATATTTGAAGCTTATAGTGTGTATCAGTTTCTTATTTTCTCAACTTTTTATTATCTAAGTGCCCTCAACTATCGCTTTCTTAAAAAAAGAAGTGAACTACATAACAGAACAATACACTGTAATAAATTGACCAATTATAAAATTAAGTTCAACGTGAAATCCCTCCCCACTTAACAGAGACCATTTTTCATAATTCGTCATGCTTTAGTTTGGGCAGGGTCAGTTTATCAATGATTTTTGGATGTTTTAAACCACACGAGATGAATACAATATGGTAAAATTGTTAATCTTGCAGAAGTTGTAGAATTTCCTGATGGTTAGAGAAGTTGATGGTGGAGAACCTGAATCATATGAAAAGTAGTTGATTAATTAGCACCTGACAGAGTTTGTTAATTTGTTAAAGATGATGATAAGACATACATGCTGAAAAGATAACTTTGCATATCAGAGCATTGTCAGAGACCACTGGGAAAATTCATAATGTTCTCAAATACTACAAAAAATGACCATTTTTTCATAAAAGATGTCATACATGATGGCATCGAATACTTATGTCAGAAAATTTGCAATGAAGAAAATTAACATTTGAGTCATTTTAATTCTAACAATTTGTTCATGCTTACTATTAGGTTAAAAACAATTTTTAGAAATAAAGTGATAAATGTACTTGCTTAAGTTTTAATTATTTTAGGAAAAGACTTTTTCACATTTAAAAAAATGTTTATTTGTATTTATTTTATGCTGAATTTATTCCTAGGTCCATAGACTTTTTTTAAATTAACTAACACCAATTCTTTTCAAACTCTTTAAAAAAGTTGAAGAGGATAGAATACTTCTAAAGTCATCCTATGGAGTTAGTACTACCCTGATATCAAAGCCAAAGACACTAAGAGAAAGGAAAACTACAGGTGAATACCTTTCATGAATATTGATACAAAAATCCTCAATAAAATAGTAACAAAGCAAATTCAGCAGCATATTAAAAGGATTATACATCATTTTTAAGTGGGATTTATTCCTGGAATACAAGGATGTTTCAATATATGAAAAGGAATCAATGTAATTAACCACATTAACAGAATGAAGGAAAAAAAGTGATCATCTCAATGGATGCAGAAAAGGCGTTTGACAAAACTAAACATGCTTTCATGTTAAAAACACTAAAAAACCCTCAGAGTAAAGGGAAGCTACTTCAACATAGTAAAAGCCATATACAGAAATCCACAGAGAACATCGTATTCAAGGGTGAAAGACTGAAATCTTTTTATCTAAGATCAGGAGAAAGGTAAGAAGGCCCACTTTCACCACTTCTATTCAACATGGTATTAGAAGTTCTAGCCAAAGCAATTAGATAAGAAAAAGAAAGAAATAGCATTCAAATTGGAAAGGAAGAAGTAATATTATATTTGTTTACACATAATATCTTATATGTTGAAACCCCTAAAAATTCCACAAAAAAATTTTAGAACTAATAAATTATGCTAAGTAGTGGGACACAAAATTAACCTGCAAAAATTTGTTATTCTTCTATACATTAATAACAAGTAATCTGAAAAAGAAATTTAAAAACTTTACATTTTTATTTACAATAGCATCGAAAAGAGTAAAATACTTAAGAATCAACTTACTCATGGAGGTAAAAATTCCAATGATTTTTTTGCAAAAATAGAAAAATCTATCCTAAAATTCCTATGGACTCTCAAGGGACCCTGAATAGCCATAACAATCTAGAAAAAGAAGAACAAAGTTAGAGAACACACATTTCCTGATTTCAAAACTTACTACAAAGTAATCAAAACAGTGTGGTACTGGCATAAATACACACAATATACTTATGAAATATTATAGAGAGCCCTGAAATAAATCTTTGCGTATATGGTCAAATGATTTTTGACAAGGGTGCAAAGATCATTCATTGGAGAAAGGATAAGATTTCAACAAATGGTGCTGGAAAACTGGATACCCACATACAATAGAATGATGTTGGACCCTTACCTTACACCATATACAAAAATTAACTCAAAATGGATCCAAGATATAAATGTTAGAGTTGAAGCTATAAAATCCTTAGAAGAAAACACAAGGTAAAAGCTGCATGTCATTGGGTCCAAATGCCATTGCCAACAATGATTTTTTTACTATGACACCAATGACATAAGCAACAAAAAAAATAACAAATTGCACGTCATCAAAATGAAACGTTTTCTGTATCACAAGATACTAGCAACAGAGTAAAAAGGCAATGGTTGAAAAGATTTACAAATCACATATCTGATAAAGGATTAATATCTAGCATATATAAAGAACTCCTACAACTCAACAATAAAAAAACAACCCAATTTAAAAATGCACGAAGGACTTGAATAGACATTTCTCCAAACAAAATATAAAATGGCCAGTAAACACATGAAAAGATGTTCAACATCACTAACTATCAGGAAAATGCAAAATAAAACCACAATGAGATCCATGTTCACACCCATTAGCATAGTTACTATCACAAAATCAGAAAATAACAAGTGTTGGCAAGGATGTTGAGAAATTAGACCGCTTGTGCAATGAAGGTGCGAACATAAAATTGGAAAACAGTATGGCAGTTCCTTCAAAAATTAAAACTAGAATTCACCACATGATCTAGCAATTCCACTTATGGGTTCTGAAATAATAGAAAATACATTTATCAGTCTCTGCCTCCAGTTCCTGGCACAAAGCTCCTAAAACTCTGTAATTTCCTAAATGATAAGAACACTAGGAGCAACTCTTATTCTAATATTTGTCTTTGACACCATCCCTGACACAGAGACCCTAAAACCCTTGTAATTTCCTTTTTTTTTTTTTTTTGGAAGATCAGCCCTGAGCTAACATCCGTGATAATCCTCCTCTTTTTGCTGAGGAAGACCGGCTCTGAGCTAACATCTATTGCCAATCCTCCTCCTTTTTTCTCCCCAAAGCCACAGTAGAAAGTTGTATGTCATACTTGCAGATCATTCTAGTTGCTGTATGTGGGATGTGGCCTTAGCATGGCCGGAGAAGCGGTGCATCAGTGCACGCCCGGGATCCAAACCTGGGCCGCCAGTAGCGGAGCATGTGCACTTAACTGCTAAGGCACGGGGCTGACCTCCTTGTAATTTTCTAATTGATAAGAACACTAGGAGAAGCTTTTGTTCTATTGAGGCAACTCTGGATGGGCTTCTGGATGGCTCCTGGATGGGGGCTGGTCACCAGGAAGACCAAGCCCTGATTAGAAGATTCGAATTTTTAGCCCTACCCCTTATCTTGCAGAGAGGGGAGGGGGGCTGGAAACTGAGTTAATAATTAATCATGCCTACGTGACAGAGTCTCCATTAAAATCCCAATAGAAGGAGGTTCAGAGAGCTTCCTGGTTGGCAATGACAAGGAGTGTTTGGAGAATGATGCACTTGGATATGGCATGAAAGCTCTGTGCCCCTTCTCACATACTTTTCCCAATGCACCACTTCCATCGGCTGTTCTTGAGTCATATCCTCTTATAATAAACTGGTGATGTAGTAAATGTTTCTCTGAGTTTTGTGAGCCACTCTAGTAAATTAATCAAACCCAATGAGGAGGTTGTGGGAACCTCTGGTTTATAGCCAGTCAGTCAGAAGTACAGGTAACAGCCTGGGCTTGTAACTGGTATCTGAAGTTGAGGTGAGGTAGGGTGGGTGTGCAGTCTTATAGCACTAAGCCCTCAACCTGTGGAGTCTGATGTATCTCTGTGTTGACAGCATCAAATTGAGTTGAATTATCTGACGACTAGCTGGCATTCCAAGAATTGCTTGTTGGAGGTGTGGGGAACCCACCCACGTGTGAAAAAATGAATCTCAGAAAACCATTTATGGGCATACACCCAAAATGATTGAATGCAGAGGTATAAAGACATAAATATACACCCGTGTTCTTAACAGCCTTATTCAAAATAGCCAGAAGCTGGAAGCAAACCAGGTGTCCATCAACAGATGAAATAACAAAAAAAATGTGGTGTATACACAGAGTGGAATACCATTCACCCTTAAAAAGGAAGAAATTCTGACACATTTTATGACAAGGAAGAATCTTGAGGACTTTATGCTAAGTGAAATAAAGCCATCCACAAAAGGAAAAATACTGTATGATTCCACTCATATAAGGTACTTAAAATACTCAAATTCATAGGAATAGAAAGGAGAATGGTGTTTCCCAAGGGCAAGAGGGAAGGATAACAGGGAGTTGTTGCTTAATGAGCACAGAGTTTCAGTGCAAGGTGAAAATAGTTCTGTGGATGGTTGGAGGTTATGGCTACACAACAATGTGAATGTACTGCATGTCACTGAACTGTACACTTAAAAATGGTTAAAATGGTCAATTTTAGGTTATGCATATTTTATGACCATTTAAAAAAATTAATTATTTTCAACAAATGAACAAACACTAACTACATGCAATAACATAGATGAATATCACAACCAAAATGCTGCATAAAAGAAATTATATTCAAAAAGCTATAGATTTTTTAATTCCATTTATATAAAATCTAAAAAAGAAACAAAACCGAGGTCTGGCTTCCAGTAATGGTGGAGTGGCTTGTTGAACTAACACTCTCACATATAACAATGATAAAATCTGAATACATATTATATGTATTTATATAGAATCATGTATTTATATGTAACATACATATAATAAATGTGTATATGTGTGTATGTATAAATCTCTTCCGAAAGCAAGCAGAACTGACAGGGAGCCTTCCCTTAAATGATGGGAATTGTACCAGGAGGTATTTGCAAGCTTGAGTCTTTTGCCTCAAAGCATTCCAAAATCTGTACATGGCCGAGACAGGGGAAAAACTACAGTCTTTCTTGTAAAGTTAGAGGATGTATTTTGGGGCTGACAGAGTAGCTGGAAAGTTAAGGGAGAAATTCTGGAAGGGAGGGAGACACACAGAGGAAAATCTCAAAATATGTACGTAAGTCTCCCCCCCACACACACCAAATTGGCAGATCTTTGAACAACACACATGCAGGGTAGACCCCAGAGGGCTTAGTGTAAAAACAGCAATTGGTAGATGAAAGAACTGAATGAGGATTTCAGCTATGCTCACGGTAAAGGAGAGAAGATTGGAGTTTCAGTCCAGCCAAGTTAAATCCCTGCTAGAAAAATAACAACACTCTTCAAAGGAATACAATAGAATCTAGAGTCTCTATAACTATCATTCATGGTTTCCAGTACACAGTTTAATTTTTTTTAATTTATTTTTCCCCCAAAGCCCCAGTAGATAGTTGTGTGTTATAGCTGCACGTCCTTCTAGTTGCTGTATGTGGGACGTGGCCTCAGCATGGCCGGAGAAGCAGTGACTCGGTGCGCGCCCGGGATCTGAACCCAGGTCGCCAGTAGCAGAGCATGCACACTTAACTGCTAAGCCATGGGGCCGGCCCTCCAGTACACAGTTTAAAAAATCATGAGATTTGAAGAGATGGGAAAATGTAATCCATATATGACCAAAAGCAGGGAGGAGAAACTCTCCCCATGGTGTTGCAATTAGCTGACAAGGATAAGACAGCAGCTATTATAAAGATGATCAAGGCGGTATGAAAAATATTCTCATAATGAATGAACATATCTGGAAACTCAGCAGAGAAGTGGAAATTACAAAAAAGAACCAAATAGGAAGATTAAATAAAAAAAATACTTTTGAGTTTACATGTACATTAGAAACAGTAGAAGAGGGCCGGCCTTGGGGCTTAGCAGTTAAGTGTGCGGGCTCCACTGCTGGCGACCCCGGGTTCGGATCTTGGGCTCGCACGCATGCACTGCTTCTCTGGCCATACTGAGGCTGCGTCCCACATACAGCAACTAGAAGGATGTGCAGCTATGACATAGAACTATCTACTGGGGCTTTGGGGCAAAAAATAAATAAGTAAATAAAATTAAAAATAAAAAGGAACAGTAGAAGAAACATGAAGATAGAGCAATAGAAATTATCCAGTCTGAACAAAAGAATGTAAAAATTTTGAAGAAAAATGAAGAGAGCCTTACCTGTGAGATGATTGAGTCCCCAGCAGAGAAGGGAGAGACAGAAAAATTAAATGAGGCAGAAAGACAAATCAATAAGTAATAGCATAAAACTTCCAAAATTTGGTGGAAAATCTAAAATTTTAGATCCAAGGAAGTCAGCAAACCCAGAAAATAAAATACAAAATAAAACCATACCTGGGCACATGATAGTCAAGCTGCTAAAATCCAAAGATAAAAACAAAATCTTGAAAGCAGTCAGGGAAATACATATATACAGGGGAAGACATTACATACAGGGAGAAATAATGTCATTGATGGATGATATATTATCAAAAACAAAAGAGACAAATCAACAACAAAATGACATCTTTCAAGTGCAGAAACAAAACCCAAAAGTCAACACGAGATTCTATATTTAGCAGATCTCACTTTCAAAAAGGAGGCAGAAGCCACAATAATATTCCGCACACCTATTAGGTGGCTGAAATAAAAAATAAAATTGCAAATATCAAGTCCTGGTGAGGACAAGGAGCAACTAGAACTGGGAATGCAACATGATAGTTGCATTCGGATAACGATTTAGCAGGTTCTTATAAAGTTAAACATACACTTATTATATGACTCAGATATCCCACTCCTAGGGATTTACTCAAGCAAATTGAAAACTAATGTTTAAACAAAATCTTTGGGTGAATATTCATAACCATGTTATTCATAATTGCCACAAGCTGAAAATAAACTAAATGTCCTTCATCAGGTGAATGGAGAAAGAAATTGTGGTGAATTGGGACATTAGAATACTACTTGGCAATAAAAAGGATAAACTCTTGATTCACACAACAACATGGATGAATCTTGGCTGCATTTCTCTAAGTGAAGGAAGCCCGATTCAAAAGGCTGTACAGTATGTGGTTTCATTTGTATGACTTTCTAGAAAAGTCAGCATTACAGAGATGAAAAATGATCAGTGGTTGCCAAGGGATGGAATGGGGGAAGGGGTTGATTACACACGGACAGTATGAGAGAATTTTGGGGAGTGAAAAAAACAGCTCTGTATGCTACTGTGGAGGTGGATACATGACCATAAAGTTGTCAAAACCCACAGAACTGTACACTACAAAGAGTGAATTTTACTCTGCAAATTTTAAAAATCAATCAGGATGCTGGGGAACTCAGATGAAATGCAGTGACAAATGAATCTCACTGTATTACAAGCATGTGACATAGCCACACATAATGGGTGAGGATGAAAGGTCCTGACCTAAGTTACATTGGAAGACAGTGTTTTGATGGGATACTGTAAAACTAAAGTAATGTACACAAACACTCTACTCTAGGTGGTAAGTTTGTTTTTCATAAGGATATGGATTAGCAATTCTGAAACTAGTTGACACATTAGGAAATATATTGTAGCTAACTGGAGTTAAATTTCTCACTGTTGGTGAAAGAAGTTAAAAATAAACAAAAGGAGAATGCTAGAATAAACTCTGTGGTGCTGGATAGGAGTTGGAAGTATCAGTATGAATCCATGTCACTTCTAATATATCTATCCAGATAGATGGATAGATTGATAGATGAATAGATAGATGTGTATACCTGTGTTTATATTCATACATACATTTCCAGGCTCTGCTGAGAGGGTCCAGAAGCAGTGACATCCTAGTATCAATGAGCACACTTAGCTCCCAGATCTTGGTTTCTAAATATCATTCTCCAATAAAAAGAACCAGGTTTTCTTGGAGAAATGGCTAATTCTAGGGTGGAGATGGAAAATACAATATGAACCTGGACCATATTGTAGTGTCAGAAGTAGGAAAGTGCTTTAAATAAAACACAGCAAATGATGAGATGTGTCAAAAGGAATCAATCTGAAAGACTTCTCAATGGCTCAAGCTGGAAAACTGTGAGCAACATAATAAATAATGGTAGCATTGGATTATTACACAGAGAATAAAATAAATATCCATGAGTCTATACTGACATAAAATAGATTAAATAAGAAAGGAAGAAAGAAAGAGGAATAAAAAAGAATAAGAGAAAGAAAGGAAGAAGGACGGGAGAAGGAGGGAGGGAATCTTCCTCACAGAATTCCAAATAATAAATGTGGCTGGATAGCATGAAATAGAGAATCGCCACTAGAACACCACAGTAATAATTATTGTGGGTAAGGCTGACTGATGAATGCAAAAACTGTGGGTGAAATTAAAAAAAAAGAATACATTTGCAGAGCCTCAAATCATCTGCCTCAAAATATATAACTTTTTTATGTTAATTACTTTAAAAGACCTATGACTATTGAAAGCAAAAATTATAACACTGTATTGTGGGATTTATAACATGAGAAGATGTAAAATTTATGATAACAATAGCACAAAGGACAGACAGAGGTAAATGGAACTGTTCTGTAGCAAGTCTTCCATATTTTACATTGATTAAACTTGTGCACTATTAAGTCTAGGTAGGCTGTGATATGTTAAAGATGCATATTGTAATCTGGACCAACCACTAAAAAATGCAAAGGTGTGTCACTTAAATGCTAATAAAGGAATTAAACAGCATACCAAAAAACGTTTGTACAAAACTGTTCACAGGATATGACCTGCACGTCCCCAGGAGGAGATGAGCCCACTGCGGCGCATCCACAGAGCAGAACGCCCTCAGCTGTGCCGAGGAGCAAACGCTGACACACACATGCTGGGAGAGACTCATCAACCTCGTGCCGAGGGAAGCAAGCTGGACAGAAAACAATACACGTGGGATGATTTCAGCCAAGATGAACCTATGCTGAAAAAACCAGAACAGTGGTTGCCTCGGGGGAAGGAAGAAATTGCCTAGGAAGGAACAGGAAGGGGTTTTCTGGGGGTGATGGAAATATCCTATTCTTAAAGGGGTGAAGGTTATATGGGTATGTTTATTTGCCAAAAATGTAAGGTTGAGATTTGTGCCTTTCAGTGTGCGTACTTCTTACCCCCCCACACACACACAAAGGACTAAAAGAATAATAAAGTGAGGTGGGAATGGGATGGAGTGTGGAAGAAACAAAAATGGCAGATGATTAGTAGTTGTTGAAGCTGGGTGCCGAGCCTACTATGCTGTTTTGTTTATTTTGTATATTGTTTAAATTGTTCTGTAATAAAACACTTGTATAAGAAGACAAACTCGATATATAGTGTTCGTTGGTAAGATGTCAGCTACCTTTGGGGAGGAAGGAGGGAGAAAGGGATTGTCAGGACCTGAGTGAAGCTGGTGCTAGTTCTTGGTCACACAAGTGTGTTCACTTTGTAATAATTCTTGGAGGTTTACATGGATGACTTCTGCGTATATTTCTATACGCATGTTATACATCAATAAACATTTTAAATCCGGCATATTTGCAAAAAGATCCTAACTCAATATCTCAGAATAACAGCAGTGTTTTGTTTTAAAGTGGAACACGTTCACTCATGATATCATCAGATGGATTTTTTTTTATTGATATTTTAATGGTTTCTAACATTGTGAAATTTTGGGTTGTACATTTTTGTTTGTCCATCACCCCATATATGACTCCCTTCACTCCTTGTGCCCACCCCCCACCCCCACTTCCCGGGTAACCACAGTCCAGTTTTCTCTGTCCATGTGTTGGTTTATATTCCACATATGAGTGAGATCATACAGTGTTTGTCTTTCTCTTTCTGGCTTATTTCCCTTAACATAATACGCTCCAGGCCCATCCATGTTGTTGCAAATGGGACGATTTTGTCTTTTTTTATGGCTGAGTAGTATTCCATTGTATATATATACCACATTTTCTTAATCCAATCGTCAGTCGAGGGACACTTAGGTTGCTTCCACTTCTTGGCTATGGTGAATAATGCTGCAATGAACATAGGGGTGCATAAGCCTCTTTGGATTGTTGATTTCAGGTGTGTTGGATAGATTCCCAGTAGTGGGATGGCTGGATCATAGGGCATCTCTATTTTTAATTCTTTGAGGAATCTCCATACCGTTTTCCATAGAGGCTGCACCAATTTGCATTCCCACCAGCTGTGTATGAGGGTTCCTGTTTCTCCACATCCTCTCCAACATTTGTTGTTTTTTGTCTTGGTGATTATAGCCATTCTAACGGGCGTGAGGTGGTATCTTAGTGTTGTTTTGATTTGCATTTCCCTGATGATTAGTGATGTTGAGCATCTTTTCATGTGCCTATTGGCCATCATCAGATGGATTTTAATACTCCCAAGTATCTAGTAATGCCCTCACCCTTGAGTGGCCCCCCTGGGTGGTTCCATTTTTTCCTCAATTTGGCAAGTGGCATGGCTTTGAGTTTTTATGATGGGTATGGGCCCTTAAGGTGGGTGGGTTCCAAGGGGAGGATCTCTGCAGCGACCCTGATCACGAGGTCCAGAGGGAGGAACATGGCAGGCTGGATGGATGGAGGGGATGGTAGGACAGATGGCCTTGAAAAGGCAAATTCCAGGATCCCATGCACCTGGTATTTCCATTTTAGATATTGAATTTACATTTCAAATACTGGCCAGGGAGCTTCCACCAGGGCTGCAAGCATTCTCAGCAATAGCCAGGCTGCTGAGCCCCACCCTTACCTGAGTACTGGCCTCAAAGGATGCAGCCCAACCACACTGCACAACTCTGGGGGATTGGCAAGGCATGGAGAGATGACATTGTATAGAGAAGAGGCGGAGTAGAAGGTGGGGTGTAGAAGCAGAGGGGCGTGGGCCAGGGGTGGAGGGACAGGTGGGAGTGGGGTCCCCTAGCTGTGTATGCTTGGTGCTTTTGTCTCTTAACCATTCCCTGCTGGGAGCTTGCAGGACTGCAGGACTACAACTCCCAAGATGCTCTGGGCATGGGGCGGTGTCTAGCCCTGGGGGGAGGAGCAGGGCTGTGAAGGCTTGCCTGAGGGCCAAACCGCTGTTGACTCAGGACTCTGGTCCTGCACCCGCTCCAACTGGAGGGATGTGACGGGACGAGAGGGACCAGGGAGTTAGGAGGGTGTGGCAGCTGCATGGGCAGCTGCGGGCCTGCAGCGTGCAACTGCTTTTGTCCAAAATTGAAGCTGAACTCGTGCCTCTTCCCCACCGCCTCCCTCCGTTGCTTGATTCCTCCTCCCCCCTGTGTGCCTGTGGGTCTTTCCACAGCCTCCTACCTAGTCCAAGGCCAGGTGCTTCTCTAAAGTGCTTATGGGAACTGGTTTGACATCCCAGAAACTTTCCACTTTGCCTGCTGCCCTCTGCCTTCTCCAGCCAAAGTGCCATCATTTCATCAGCTTTTGGGAGACATTCGCCCTTGTGGCCCCTCTTGCAAGCCCAACCCAAGAGTTTGCAGGGTGGTAACATTGGCTGTTGCTTGCTTTTTTCGCAGATGTGGAAGTTGAGGCATCTGTGAGGTTACTCACTGGTTTCCCCACAATCCACTAAGAGCAGAGGAGAAAAAATCAATTCCCAGGCAAGTATCTAGTAGGACGTTTTCACCAACCCATTCCAGTGCAGAGGCCTCCGAAACAACATCCTTAAGATGAGAATAGCTTAAGTATTTTGCCCTTTAGATTGATCACCTAATCTCAGCTCAGGCCTGAGTGGCCAGTCTCTCAGGGACATGGGTGGTGATTCTGATCCCTCAGGAAGAGACCGGTGGTCCAGCTTTGCGAGAGGGATGTTCGTGGTAGACAGCACCTGGGCAGCATTTGAAACCCGTCAGCTTTAACATCTCTGTTTTGGATTCAGGCAAGTTTCCCAGATAAACACACCTTGGGATAGTCAGATGAACCGTATTCTTTAAAAATTGATTACATCAGTGAAAAGAACAGAACATAAAATATCCTGCTCATTTGCAAAAGATAAAATGCAAGCAAGACTTTCTTGTTAATTTTTTTCTGCTCATTCTCTTGGCTGTACTGTACGCTTGAATGCAGAAACAAAAAACTTGAATTGCCGTATTCTCTTTTCCTGAGATTAGTAAATTAACTTAAAAGTCTTATTGAAACCTGTGGAGGAATGATTAGCAGTTTTTCTGATTTATGTCATCCTTAAAAGTCTGGGCGTTGATTTAAATGAAAACAAGTCCTTGTTTATATCAAACACCCCAATAGGTTACATTTCCGATTCCTGAATGTGTAATATTATCAAAACAACTGGAAAACCTGGTCATCGAAACTAGACCCTGTCACTTTGTCAAGAATTTGCCTCTTTATGAATTAATGACACATGAATTCTTCAACATTTTTGTAAAGAAAGGATGAGAATCTCTTCAGTGTCTCTGAATGTGGCAAGACGGGGAATTCTCGTTAGACCGCAACCTCGGGTTCTTCTCTCGTGTTCAACAGGCCCGGGTGGTAGTCCGTGTGGTCAGGTGCAGCACCACTCCCCAGCCCCCAGTGTTCCATCCTACTCTGGCCTGTGACCTCTTCAGGGGGTTCTGATGACACTCGTCCACAAGTGTTGAAAGGAGACATTGTAACGTGAGGATATTCCTCATCTTGAAACAAGAATTAATTGAGAGGAAAGTCTCTGGGTCTGTGTGCTCCGATGCACTGCTGTTGGGGTGTGGTTGTAGTGACCACTGTGCTCCCAGCAGTCCCCACAGTGGCTGCCTCAGACATTTGATCTCCTGGTGCAACCACAGCAGCTGTTGACAGAGCTGGGCGCTCACCATGGTTAAGTGTCTTCCATCAATTTTGTGGCTCTGACCCTCCTCTGATCGGCCCCTTCCCATTCCTAACTGCTGCCTTGATTGCTTTGCAGTTGTTTCCTAGGAGCCACTGTGTGTAACTGGATTTCACAGTGTCTTTAGGGACCCACCTTCACTACATGAGTCACTGTACAACAGCCACTTATCCTGGTGTAGCCCATGTTCGTCCTCTAAAGTGGAGCTGTGAAGAACCCTGCTTACTCGGAGCTCCTCTCACTCTCATGCTGCTGGGGCTGCTTATGAAGCTGGGCATCTCGTCTTTGGTCTCATCACATTATTCTTTTCATCGATTATTATGAAGTCGGATACGACTTTGTTAATAATGTGACACTGGCTGTCACAGGCACTTCTATGTATCTTCCCCAACAGCTCTGTGAAGTATGCCTGTGATCCCCATTTTACAGGGGGGACACTGAGGCTCAGAGAGGTCGAGTAGCTTCCTTCACACAGTTTCTTGGTGCATTTTGAGTCTCCACCTGGAACTCCGCCTCTCAGGTGTGTGCACTTAGCTGGTGTTCCACTTTGTCCTTCTCTGCCAGCCTCACCAAAGGCACACGGCCCATCCTGAGTCCATTGTCTGCTAGTTGGCAGTCACCCTGCACAAACAGGCCCTGGGTGGGGAGTGGACTAGCAGGGTGTGGTCGTCCGGCCTACCCTGGGCAGATTCTAGGTTTATTGCAAGAGCTGGAGTAGTGGAAGATACTGACCATCACTCACCTGCAAGGTTTCTTATGTAGAAATACTCCACTGACTTTTTACAGGTGTCATGTCTTTTTGTCTTCATTGCTCCTTTGGGCTTTCTCCTACAGTCCGTGCTGTGCAGTAACATACAGTACAGAGACTGGTGAACATAATACTGTTGCCCTGCACCAAACGGTCACATCATTCATTTTTCTAATTATGAAAGAATTACATACTTTGTAAAAAAAAAGGCAAATTACACAGATCTATGTAGAGTAAAGTGAAACCTTCCCCTTCCATCCCCTTCCCTGCACACTCACTCCCCTACTCAGAAGGAACTATTGTTAAGAGGTGGCAGCTTATTCTTCTGGACATTTCCTATGAATTTATAAATACACATAAAGATTTTTTTAACATAAATAAATTACATAACTACATCGTTTTGCAGCTTGCTGTTTCCCAAAACATATATCATAGACGTCTCTCCTTATCAGTGCACGTCCCTCTAACTTAGCTTTTTAGAAGTTTTAGAGCTACTCCAAAGAACAGGAATACCACGATCTGTTTATTTCTTCTTTGATAGAGATGGGGTTATTTCCACTTTCACTATTATACATAATGCTGCAGTAAGATCCTTGTATGGAATTTATTACACTGCTATTCAACTGCTCAATTTGCTTTGTTCCCTTTTAGTCAGAGACTATGATATATTTTTAACAATTTTATGGGAATTATTTTATAAGGAAATTAATTTTATCTCTGAATCAAGACATTTATGGGGAAACTGGACTTTAAGGTCATCCATCTCAGTATTCTGGAGAAAAATCATGAAACTTAGAAGATATTATGCTAGCTGCATCACATTCTAACAAGTCACATTAACAATTTAAAGTTGAATGTTTGGGCTGGCCCGGTGGCGCAAGCCGTTAAGTGCGCGTGCTCCGCTGCGGCGGCGCGGGGTTCGCGGCGGCCCCAGGTTCGCGGGTTCGGATCCCGGGCACTCACCGACGCACTGCTTGTCAAGCCATGCTGTGGCGACGTCCCATATAAATTGGAGGAAAATGGGCATGGATGTTAGCCCACGGCCAGTCTTCCTCGGCAAAAAGAGGAGGATTGGCAGATGTTAGCTCAGGGCCGATCTTCCTCACAAAGCAAAAATAAAAAACAAAATAAATAAAATTGAATGTTAGTATAGCTTCTACAGTCTTTGTTCAGAAGAAGGATGACATTTTCTTGTCTTGAAAACTTCTGACTCCAGGGGCTCTCAGTTGGGCTTCAGAGAGGATAAGATGTTGGTGTTGTATCTGTTTCTCTTCAGCTGTAGGCTGCATCTTCTAAAGATCATAGAATTGAACATGGTCCAATCTATATATATGATTTGGGTCAAAAATTCAAAGTAATGAACCCAAGATAGGAATCTATAACTTTGGTTCATTTTTAAAGTTTTTTTTATTTATTTATTTTTTCCCCAAAATCCCCAGTAGATAGTTGTATGTTATAGCTGCACATCCTTCTAGTTGCTGTATGTGGGACGCGACCTCAGCACGGCCGGAGAAGCGGTGCGTCGGTGCGCACCCGGGATCCGAATCCAGGCTTCCAGCAGTGGAGTGCGCGCACTTAACTGCTAAGCCACTGGGCCGGCCCTATAACTTTGGTTCTTAATGAAGAATTTCCTTTGATATCCTCAAGTCTCTGTGATTACTAGTAAAAACTCACTTGTGGATGAAGAGATGTGGTTCTGCTGGCAATGTCTGGCTTGAACATCTATAGTTAAGGCTGCCACATCCCTAGGTAGATTAGACTTGACCTCTCCATGACCTCTGCCCTTGTTCTTTGACGTGGGAAAAATAAGAATTTAAAAAACTATTGTTACTAGCACTGAATGCTAGAAATGCCCATTAAAGAGTGAGTTTGATTTGGTAAACCAAAGGGAGTATAAGCAGAAGAAAATCTTTAATATCTATGAAATTTCAAGAAGTTCTAAATTTTTTAAATGTAACCCTATTTTTGCAACAATGCAAAATGTATATATATGAATGAAATATCCCTCTGTCCATTTCTTAACTTGTTTCCATTGATTTGATGGATTTATCCTCTAATCAGGATTCCAAGTGTGAAAGAACATCTTGGTATTTCAAAGAAAAGAAGCCATTGATATTTGATTTGCTTTTAGCTCGGCATCCTACAGGTTTGAGGAATAAATTATCATGTAATGATACAATGATTCTGAAATCTAATTGTTAATTAGAGGAGTGTAAGGGATGATTGAATGGTGGTTCATCCCCATGGTCAGGGGTATTGTACACATGGAGATGTAAACACGAATCAGGAAGGTGCTTCAGCCCCGTGACATCGCTGAGAACCACAGTGCAGGAGGATCTAGGGGCACAGCCCTTTGCCTCGATCTCCTGGGTTACATGTAGATCCAGAGGTCTTGACAGTGGCTTCAGAGCAGCTAACTTTTGTCTATTTCTCCCCTTCCTTCTCTCCAGCTTATCTCAAACAGTCCTGACTATCATGTTTTAAAGTAAGGCCAATTATAGTTATTTACATGAGCTTCTTGTTCATTATTGAAGAGTAATAATCAGGCATAACATTAAGTATCATTTAATCTACTTAAATAAATTTGTTGTACCTTTTAATTGATTAGAATACTAAAGTTGGTTCAGAGTTTGATATTCACCAAGTGCGTTAATCTGCTTACAACTGCCATGTGCCTCACTCCTCTTAGAAGTGTATCATTGGCCCATCACAAGATTTTAATGACTCAAATCATCATAAATTAAGATAATGCACTCTCTTTTTGATGACCGGGAAGCACATGGGTCCATTTTGGAAATATGCCTATCTGTCTTTTCTCCCCATGGGAAGTTTCTTGTCACTAGGTCTCCAGTGGTTTGCACAAGCCCTAGGTCTGTGATAGCTTGGTGCCTCTCCTTCTACTTGGGGTAGAAATAAAAGAGGTCAGAGAGACTTATTAAAGTTTTGGTTGCATGAAGTCTTCTATGAAGACCATCCATACATATTGTTCTGGATAGCTCTCTGTTCCTAAGACTACTAGTTATTTTAAGGGCTTGTCAGAAACCGTGAAAGATCTGATGTTTTACCTTACCTGCAAACCAATAAGTTAGCCTACAATGGTCTTACAGATGTTGGCAAAAGTCAAGAGACCCATGCGTCGGAGACAAAGGACTTAATGACACAACAATAGCAGTGGCCAGAGTATCAGCATTTGCACCAGTTCAATAAATCTCACTTCCTACAGGGTGATACACAGTGGGCCAGGTGACATGCAGAGAGATGCAAGATCTCAGAGCCTAAGGAATTCAAATCTTTGATAACGGGCAGGATGTCTGCTAACCTTTGCCCTGGGGGGGGTGTTATTTTTATTATACTGGGCAGTAAGCAAGGCTGCCCTTTGCTCCAGAGGAGGCCACTATTTCTATCTTCCAAGGCTGACAGCTCTACACACATCCTTGAAAAGACAGCCTGGTTTTACTGGCTTTCAAAGATAAGCTTGAATGAGACTTGATCATCATTCAGTTCTTCTGTTTCCTGTATTGAGATTGTGCAAATATGTTCTTTTCTCTGTAAAGTTCACTAACTTTATTCATACATAAGAGATGCTTTTGGTTTTATTTATTAAGTTGAAATTTTCTTATTAGAGAAAATGATGAAACTATTATGGGTTGGATGTGAAAGTACGTTTTTTCAGGAAAAATGTGAAAGTAGATCGGTGCTCGTAGAACTTTGCCACAAGGAGCTGATAGCAACTTAAATGATTTTAATTTGAATACTGTTTTGTACAACTTTCTTCCATCTTACATCATCTTCTCTGCTTTCTGTAATTCCCATATTGGAATGGGGCAGTTTCAGGGATTCACTGAACTCATATACAGTATTCAAATGGTTTTGTCTGTTGTGGTTTTTTAATTGAGATAAAGTTGACATACAACATTAAATTAGTTTCAGCGGTACGACATAATGATTCAATGTTTGTATATATATGTTGAAATGATCACCACAATAAGTCCAGTTAACATCCGTCCCCATATAGAGTTACAAATTTTTTCTCTTGTTATGAGGACATGGCATATTTCAAGGTGCAGAAGAATCAACGATGATGTCATACTTTTCCATATACAGCTTGATGAATTTGGACTTAAGCATACACCCTTGAGACTGTCACCACCATCAAGGCCACAAACATATCCATCATCTCCCAAAGTTTTCTCTCACCTCCTTTATTACTATTATTCTGTTGTAAGAACTCTTAATATCTACTTTATTAGCAAATGTAACGTATGCAATACAGTCTTGTTAGCTGTAGGCACTATGTCGTATCCTAGATTTCCAGAACTTATTTATCTTGATAACTGAAACTTTGTATCTTTGAACATCAGCTCCCCATTTCTCCATCTCCCCAGCCCCTGGCAACCACCATTCTAACCTCTGCTTGTGTGAGTTTGACTATTTTAGCTTCCACAAATAAGGGAATATTTGCCTTTCTCTGTCTGCCTTATTTCACTTAGTACAATGTCTTTTAGGTGCATTCATGTTGTCAAATATAGCAACAATTCCTTCTTTTTTCAATGTTGAAGAATATGCCATTTCTTTATCCCTTCATCCATCAGTGACGTTTAGGTTACTTCCATATCTTGGCTATTGTGAATTTGCTGCAATGAACATTAGAGGGCAGATATCTCTTTGAGACCCTGATTTCAATTCCTGTGGGTGTCTACCAGAAGTGGGATTGCTGGATCATAAGCTAGTTTTCACTTTTGGAGGAAATTCCATACTGTTTTCCATAATGGCTGTACTAGTTTACATTCCCACGAGGGTTCCTTTTCTCCACATCCTCACCAACATTTGTCATCTTTAGTTTATTTGATAATCGCCATCATAACAGGTGTGAAATGATAGCTCATTGTGGTTTTGATTTGCATTCCCTGATTTGTGATGCTGAACAACTTTTCATACACCTTCTGGCCACCTGTATGTCTTCACTGGAAAAATTTTACTCTGGTCCCTTGCCCATTCTTTAAATTGATTTGTCTTTTTGTTTTTGAGCCAAACAAAAAAAGAGAACAAAATTTCCAGGCATTATGGGTGCTTCCCAGTTGATGCAGATGGCTTTGTATTTACAGTGGTACAAAAAGATCGTGTTTCGTGCTTTTTCTTCAGCTTGTCATAAGACCAGCAGTAGCTGCGGCACGGCAGATAATCAGAATCTTCTGGGTTTGGAGGTTTACAAAATAAATGAGTGGTAAGGAATTATTTATTTTTCCAAGGAAATTATGGTGATCATAGTCCATGGAATCCAGGATTGATAGGTGTAGGAGGAAATTAAGGTGAGAATCGTTGATCTGGCATTACTACTGATCTTGAGGGACAGGTATCTACTGTATGAATGTTTGAATAAAAATATTAGAGATCAGGCATCTGTGATGGGGGAATATGTTTTCTGAGTTATTTACTTTTGAACATAACCATTTGGATTATTTGAACATCTGGGATATGTGAGTAAGTTGCTAACAGGGGGTGGTTGATAATATCACAATTGATTTAACCTCTATGAACACAAAGTGGTCAATGGATTAAGCAAATAAGTAGACAGAAAACACAGAAATGGTAAGATTTGGGATTTAGTAAAGGACTGGGGGCCGACTGTCCTGAGAGGGAGTGCCAGGACTTGTGCGGTTGAGAGTGACAAGGAAAAGAAGAGAATAGACTAACACTCAAACAAGGAGGGCGTGTTAACAGGATGGAGGGGGAAATGATCTGGAGGAGCCTTGAGTTTTGACCTTGAGCTTTCTGTTCTTGATGCAAATCTGACTGATGACATCCCAGGACACAGGTCAGATCTATCCCGAGTGCGTAGAGGGAGGGTGGAAGTACAAAACAGCCAGGATAATTGTCCTAAAAAGGCAGGCCTCTTTTATCATTTGACCCAGTTTCATGATTTGTTTTTATAGGGTAAGAGGAAAAGAAGGATGATAAGTCACGTCTTCACAGAAGAAGCAGCGTAACTGTGGGAACCAGTCCAAACCAAAGCCTGGTTTAAGCATTTCCATTCTTTTGAGGTTGTCCAGTGACATATTCAAGAGGCCAGTTACTAGAATCCCATCCCATCCTGGCAATTTCTGGTCTCTGAGAGGACAACTTGGACCAGCCCCACCAGATCTGCTGGCCCGAGAGACCGCAAGGACTCCAGGCCTGCAGCAGTGCAGGACAACTCGTAAGTCCTTTCAATCTTGCCAAAACGTTGTAAAAACTTGCACCTAGTCACACAGGTGAATCCCTGCCAGGTGTGCTCGCAGGTGGTCTGCATTCCAGGTCCCATTCCCACTCCTGCTGGTCTTCAGATTTGGCAGAGATGATTCCAGGAACTGATCTGTGCATTCCACAGCTCCACTGTGGAGGTATCAGGAAGGAGGAAAGGGCAGTGAAGAGCACAGGAGCGAGACTGGTGATAGCACTGATGGCGGACACACTTGCTAGCAAGGCAGAGAAAGTGAGGGTTTAAGAAGGCCATCCTGACAGCAGACGAAATGGAGCAGGCACCTCAGTGAGGTCTCTTGGCAGCATCCCTAATGTTTCCTTGCTTTGAGCTCTTGAAAACTTTAAAATATATTGATACTTTTCTTTTATTAAACTCTGCTTCGAGACATAGAAAATATAGACAACAGTTTCTTTCTGAGGTGAGATGTTGAGTTTCAGGGGAGGAGAGAAAGAGCTTCCTTTTTCATGCTGCTCTCTCATTTTCCTTTACTATGTATATTATTTATTTGTACTTTAAAGTCAGCAGCGAATTATCAATGTCACGGGATGATTCAGTTTTTCCCCTCACAGTCACAGTAAAACCTACTAAAAATGGATTATTCTTTTTGTATAATATTCCAATAGATTCCAAAATATTATTTCAAACGCACTTTTGTGTCTATGTTCTCAAATTAGATATTTACTTCTTGGTCTCCATTTTTCTGTTCTCTGTTGCATGCTAATTCAGAGTTGCATCTAAGGAAATACCAGATTTCCCTCAGTTTTTTAGATCCATATGTGTTGGAAATTTGATTCATGGAGATGAACATGGCAGTTGGGGGATCGTGCGATTATCAAAAGAGATCTTTTCAGCATCAGTAATGCGGAAAGAACCCATTGCTTGTTGGGATTTAATTGTCTATTTGAGGGATCAAGCTTTCACTGTTGGCTCTTCTCTTTCTCTTTGGAGGGAAAGTACAGCCTTCCCAGTCTTTCCGTTACCAAATCACTTTCCTGGGTGGCTGTGCCATGTCAGGAAGGGCTTGGGATGCTGGGAACCAGGATTCATTTTCAGCTTCTGGTTGTCCTGAGAAGGCTTCCCTGGCAGAATGCAGCCTGTGTGTCTGGGTGACACTTGCAGCCATCAGAAATGAGGGGATAACTCACAAATGCCAAGCGATTCATCTGGTCCTTGTCTTACAGGGTGTTCCCAAGGGATGAGGTTCAAAATGCCACTCGGTAACCATTTGAAAGCTCCTAGTCATGGGGTGGGTTCTCGGTGCGAGCTCAGAGCAGTGTCTGTTCACCACCAGATGGGAAGCATTTCAGTATTTTAATTGGTAAGGCTGTGTTCATGCACGTCCATGGACCATCAGTTCAGTGGCATTCCCTGCTGTAGTCCCCCACACCTCTGTCGTGCGTCATCTTTGAAAGCTCCAAACAGTGTTCACACCCCAGCAGGTGGTGGTAATGTAACCACAGCACAGGACTGGGGACAAAAACACAAAAACCCAGGGGCAACACAGTTTATGGGCTCAGGCCCAATTGCCCCATTTGGACGAGTTGGTAACACCAACACTTAGTGTGTAAACTGGAGGATTGTCCAAGACCATGGACCTCAGAATGACACAGGCTCAGAAGTCACCTTGGACAGCAAGGGACAGTGTGAGGTCACTCACTGACCAGGATTATGGTCCCTTATACTGGCAAAGTAGAGCTCACCCGGGATCCATCGAGGGAGGATGCTTGGGGCCTTCTGGGGAATTTCTGCCCTAAAGGGAATTGCATAAGGAAGGCAGGGGTGCTGAAAATCCTAGTTCACAGGGAGCAGTCATGTTTATGGAACGAGACCCAGCAGTAGCCTTAAAAGCTGCGTCACAAATCTTTCCGCCTGGATACAAAACAAGCAGGAGAAGGAATTCAGAGTCCTGGACAAGGATCCCAGCAGGATTCAAATCCAGGTCAGGGGTGAACAGGGAGCCCCTAGAGGGGCCTCAGGAGCGAGGTCCTGCCTGCCTTTAGTCCATTTGCAAATGAGCTTCCTTGGGCCTTGTCCTCTCAACGTGCACGTTTTGATCTTTTTACATTGTTTTCATCACTTAGAGCTGATGCAATTCCAGAGATTGAACTAGAAAACTACAAGTTCCTAAAATTTAGTCAAAAGAAATCTCAAAAAGAGAAGCAGAAAAAGTTCCCTGTTCCTCCAGAATGTAGAAAGGCAGCCCCTGCCTGTGGCACGACATGGTCCTGGGTAGTGCTGTTTTAAAGACACCCACATTTCAGTGGTTGTTGCTCTGCCTGTGAAAGTACCTTCAACCTTAAAATCCCAAGAGAAAGGGCGGGGGCCATGTCTGCTCCTGGAGGAGCTGAATGATACTGAAATGAACTGATCTTCGGAATTATGGGGACTTGGGAGTGTCCCCACTAACCAGGGAAGGGGCTGGCCCTTCTCCTTTCGCCCACAGACAATAAGCTGACGACCCAGAAGAGTTCGTGATTCAAGGAGAAATGTGAGATTCAGTGTCTCACTTACATGCCTACAGAAAGCGACAGAACCACACCACAACTCCCAGCTCTAAAGGGAACAGGACTTTAATATAATATTCAAATATGGCATTTATTATTTACAACAAATAACTACTGTCCCTCCCCAATGGGTGAATAGGTGCTGGGGTAGAGACATCAGGGAGCTGGGGTGGGGTCGTCCCCTCTCTCTTGGGTTTCAGGGGACCTCAGAGATCAGCTTACAATGCTCCCCTTCCCGTCAGGTGGGAGGAACTGGCCCAGTGCATCGAAAGCCTCCCAGCTGTGTCCCCGCTGCTGAGGATGGGGCTGTGATCGGCCACTGGTACAGGGCTCGGTGTTGGGGCCTGGGGACTGAGTAGAAGAGTCGGGTTACCCTGGGGGGTCTCCCTCAGAATCATGGCCCCCACCCTGTCCCCACTGCACTGAGTGCTCCAGACTCTGTGCTCAGTGCTGTCAGCCACCAGTACCCCATTTGTCCCTGCCACGCAAGAGATCATTTGGTATCACCTATTTCACAGAGGAGGAAACGGAGTCTCAGGAAGCTGAAGAGAGTCACCCCAGTCACAGGACTGCTCAGTAGTGGAGCTGGGATCCCAGTGCCAGCTGTCCAACTCCCCAAGGGCACGTTTAGCCCGAAGCTTTACTGAACCCCTGGGAGTCAGTCACCACGGCCCAGACACTCACTCACCCCTGATCTTAATGATGGCGGGTTCTTCTTATCCTTGAGTATTCTGCTGGCCAACTAGGTCTGGGGGGTCCAGCTGGCAGGACAGGCTGTAGCTCCAGGACAGAAAGGCACCTGTGAGCCTACCAGGAGACACACCTCAGGTGTCCCCCCACTGCCTGCCCAGCAGCTGGAGTCTAGGAGTCCCAGAGGTCGCCATGCAATAAGACCTGGGGCTGAGTGGGGGGCCACGGAGACAGGCTCTCTGGACTGGCCAACAGGGAGCGTCCACCCCTGCCCTCACCCAACTCCTGCCCGGCCTCACCTATCATTCTCGTTGAGCAGCTCCATGTCCTAGAACCAGGGCCCAAATCGCTCCTCGAACTCTAGGTTGTAATTCTTTGTGGCCACCTGGAGCAGAAGGATCGCCCTCATGACTGGGTATTCCTGGGACCAGAGGGAAGGAGAGGATGCAGATAGGGCCTGGGTGGGGGATGCTTCATGCACCTTGTGGGTGGTGAGGAGTGGGGCAGGGGACCATCCTGGGAACCCTCCTTCCCTCCAGTTCCATCCAGGCTCTACCTGTTCGCAGAATGGGAATAATCAGCCCCTCCTCCAGGAAGTTTTCCTTGATGCCATCCTCCCCTCAACCCACCCGCCAATTGGTTGGGTCTCCCACTTCTCTGTTATCAAACTCTTCCACTAAATGTAAGATACAGGGGGTGGAGCCAGGGACTGTTCTGCCCAGAGGGTCTCTGATTTCCTCCTCCTTCCCCTCCCCTGCAGGGAGTGCGGCAGCTGTTCACTTCAGTCCTCTTCTCAGGTTGATCTCATTCCCCTGGAAGGCAGAGAGCCAGAGTCCATCAGACAGAGCCCCCTAGCCTGACTAGACCCCTAGGCCCACCCCTTCTCATGTTGCACTACTGCCAGGTCCCCAGAGGGGGCCGGGCATGCACAGAAAACAGGACTTGGACCTAGGCCGGGATCTGGGCTCCAGAGAAGCAGGACATGGGGGAGAGGCTGAGGGACCTGGCAGCACAACCCTCTCTGATGACAGACTTGGAGGCTGAGGCCTCAGGCAGAGGGGACTGCTCAGCCACTTATGTGCTGCCTGACTTGGAGGGGTCTGACTTCTCTCTCCCTCCATGGACAGCGTGGGAGGGAGAGGCTGCGTCCAGCTCAGATAAAACCTCAAGCAGCTGTGCTGTCAGGCAGCTCTGAGCTTCCCCAGCCTAAGGAACCGGAATGGGTGTCTCAGGTGGAGCCTCTGTTCACTCATCCCTAAGATGTGCCTGATGCCCCAGCTCCCAGGGGTGGCTGAGAGGCTCTTATGACAGGAGATGTGCCAAGTGCTGAGAGCTCAGAGCTCAGTTCGGGGGCTCCCCATCCCAAGGCTCAGGATCCTAGTCCTCCCTGCCTGGTCCTCAGGTGCACCCATCTTGAGATTATCACCCATCAGCAGGTGCAGCATCAGCAGGTGACCAAGGAAAGTGCTAAGATATGGGACGACACATTGTGACATCGGGGTGTGGGTGGGATGAGTCCTTGCTCTCAAGTCGGCCCCCTGCAGACCCTCCCCTGAAAAGTCCTCACCCTCAGCCTCCTGGCCCACCCCAGGGTTCCCACGGGGAGCAGCCAAGACCCTTAGCAGCCTCCCCTCAACTCCTCCTCCTTTCACAGCCCAAGAAAACCACACTCTTCCTCCTCACCTCCCAGGGCCGGCTTCTGGCAAATCACAGGGTGTGCGGTCCCTGGCCCTCCCCACAACAAACCCATCCTGCACCAGCTTTTCCAGGCCCTCCTCCCGGTCACTTCTACTTGGGGATTCAGGCACTGTGGCACCAAGAGGAAGGGGCCTCCTCTCTTGATTTGAGGGCCTCCAGCTGGGAGGGCAGAGCCCCTCGCCCACAGGCACACTCACCTGCTGCTGCTGGTGCTTCTCCTGCACTCTCTGGAGGCTGATCTGCGGGGGAGCAAACGTGGAGGGGCTCCGCTGCCAGGGTCGAGGTGAGTGTCAGTAAGGCCATAGTCCCCTCACCCCATTTCTCTCCAGCACCACTGGCCTCTGACCGTGGACATCTGACTCCAGGCATCTGGTACCAATAGCACGCCATCCTCCAAGGTGTTGTGATTCTAGAACAAGCCAAGTTCCAACTCTCACTCTGGGTGTGAGCTTGGGCTTTGGGCCAGGCCTCTCCGAGCCTGTTTCCTCATCTGGAAGGTGTGAGAATTCCAGCTACCTCACATGTTCTCCTGAGGACTCAGTGTCACATGACACTGCTCTCGCCATCACCCTTCCAGGTGGATCAAGCAGAAAGCTCCCACAGTCTTTTCTTCCCTCTTACCTCATCACCGCCCTGTGTGGTCTACAACTGAGGTTCAACTTGGGGAGGACTGGCCACCAAGTTCACTCTGTGCTTTCAGGGTTCAGTTTGGACTGAGAACCTGAGTTTCTTTCTGTCTGTAGGCCTGGGCAATCTCGTGCTTCTCTCCTCTCTAGGCGTCCACATTGAGAAACCCGAAAACACTGGTATTTGATTCCTCAGTTACAGGGATTTGACAGAGTGAGAGAGAGAGAGAGAGAGATGGAACATGAAAGAGGGAGTAAGAGGAAGTGAGAGACTTTTTTAGTTAAAATTTAGACAAGACATCCCATCACTTTGGCTGTTATTATGTTAAGAAGCCAGTTAGTAACTACTTAGTGGTTCCACTGGGATGGCTATACCATGGGTGCGGCTTACTGGGTACCACTGTTGAGATTGCCCACCTCATAGGCCAAGACGAGGCACTTGGGTCGCATTCTCCATTAAACAGGAAACAATTGAATGGTTTTATGACACAGGATGGTAGTATCTAAATTTCCATTAGTTTCAACCCCCTCATGATGCTGACCTGAAAATGAGGCCAAGTTGGAAGCGACTGTTCCAATATCACATTGCTAGAACCCAGGCCTGTTTTGAGTGGTGTTCTGTGCTACCTGTCACCCCTTCTTATTATTCTTTCATCTCTAAGATTGTGCCTTAGGTACATGTGACACCATCCCACAGGGGTAATAGATATTATGTCATATACACCGGGTGACATCCCTAGGAAGTAGATTCTAGTCTGATCCCCATGGTGCAGGTTTAGAGACTGGGGAGGACCTGAGAGGTACAGGGACTTTCTCAGGATGAAGAACTGGTAAGAAAAAGGAGGTCAGCATTCATCTCTGTCTCCTCAAAGTTAAGACTCGACTTAGGTTTCCAGGGAGCTGTGGCTAGGGCTGTGGCTAGGCTCCTTGTGTACAGTTGAGGAGATGACATGGGGGAGGAGGGTTAGCAGCCAGGGTACAGGAGGCAGCTCTGGACAAGTCTGATTGAGGGAAGGGGCCCAGGTAAAGGAATCTTGAAAAATGACCTCACTTCCTTGGTCATAGACCTCAACAGATCTTAGAACTCTGGTAACCAGGCACCCACAGCCCCCCATCCAGCTCACTTGACTGGAGACAGTCAACAGGAAAAAATATTTTGTTGTTATATCCCAACTTTTGGAGGATCTAGGCTCAAAAAAACCCAGAAAGAGAAACTTCTTGGTCGTTGCCGACGTTGGCTCAGCCCTCATCCCCGATGCCTCTGGGCGTCTGGCAGGAGGCAGTGAAGGGTAACACGGGGCAGCCCAGGAAAGGCTAGTGCAGGCCAGGACACAACTGTGATCCCACCTGATCAGCCCCACACCCCTTACACTTCATCGTGTGTGTGTGTGTCTGTGTGTGTTTGTGTGGAGGGGAGAAGGCAGGGTATGAGGGGTAGGCCATTCCTGGGCTGGAGCTGGTTGTCAGGTGTTGGAAGCATGGTGGGCCTGTCATGTTCATAGCCCAGGTCATGGTTGGCAGCATGAGAAGGTGAGCTCCTCTACTCTTATGTTACTGAGCCATAGAGGTTTCATCTCTTTTCCTGCCTGACCACAGTTCTTTGCAGGGATGTCCCTCTGTGCCTGAACTGAGGAGCAGACTTTCTCTTGGGGGTTGACCCCAGTGGCAGTGTGCAGGTGCAGGCAGCCCCTGATTCCTTCTGGCCCAGCTCCAGAGCAGTCTTTGCAGAACTCCAATCAGAAGGTCATCGAGGAGCTGCCCAATGGTTTCAATTTCACCAACTCACTAGGCAAGGGGAAGGTGCCTGAGGCCACAAACACCATCCAGTGCTGCTCTGAGATGAGAGCAGGAGCAGAAGGTCTCCACACTCAGGACCTTGAGATAACCAGGTTGGAGCAGAACTAGGGCATGACCAGACTGGGGCTGTCCCTTTTTCAAGCTAAAGGGGATGTACACGCAGGTAACCTTGCCTGGTTCAGAGCTGAACTGCCATGACCCTCTTACCCTTGCCCGGTGTGAGCTTCTGGAAGCCACTGAGGCAGAGGCAGAGGGTAAGGGGGACTGCAGGCTGGATATTCCTGGAAGGGAAGTGGGATCTTTCTTGTGTTTAGAAGGACACATGGAAAGTCAGCTATGTGGGTGAATCTTTCTCTTTATCCCACTCTAGCACCAGCTGCAGAGCTCCAGCCAGTGGCAGAAGCAGAGCAGTGTGCAGTGGTGGAGGTAGAGCTGGCTACAGCTCCGTTAACATCACCCCTTCTAGCGTTGGAGCCAGCGTCCCCTCCATCAGCAGTGTTGGAGCTGGAGCAAGGGCCAACATCGGCTCCAGCAGGAGTGGGAGCTGCTGAGCTGGAGTCACCTGAACCATCATTTCTAGTGGGAAGTCCGTCTCCACCTGTGGCTGTTAAGGAGCGTGAGAAGAAGCCCAACCTCACGGCCTTCTCTCCTAAGCAGGTGGTAGAGCGGTTGACCGTGATGGATGCAGTGAGCAACTGGGCTCTCAGGGCGGGGTGGAACAGGCCTTCCCTCTGTCGTCGTTGCCCCAGACCTGATCCAGACTCCCATGATCTGGGCCCAAATCCTAGCTACACCCCTTACCAACCATATGACCTGGGCAACTTCCGGAACCCCCAAGCCTTTGCTGTCCACCTGCAGATCGTAGAGATGGACACTAACAGGACCTGCTCCACAGAGTGACTGTGCCAGCTCCATGAGGTAGAAGAGATGGAAAGATGGGCAGGGCCTGGCCCATCAGTGGTGGAGGGGAACTCACTGTGTGCAGCCAGGTCTACGGTGGCCCAGCCGTCTCCTCAGGAGGCTCAACAGCCTCAGGACTTCACACCTGATGTGTGCTTCACTACAAGGGAGACAGACAAGGCCAGTGGTTGTAGCTGCCACGGGGGAATGTACATCAGAATGGGGAGTGGGACCAGAGCGGAGATCAGGGTGGTGGAAGATGCCTCCTTGACATGAGCAGAATTGAGCCACTGTCTGGAGCTTGGAGTTAGCCAGGACGGGCTGGGTGCAAATGCCCCTCTCCCTTCTCTGCCGGGATTGGGTCCTGGGTCATCCTGTGCTGAGTACCCTCGGTGGACAGAGAAGAAAACCCAGGGACTCTCACAAGGCTCAGGCCACATCCTGAGCTTCCTGAGCTCTAGCTCTAAACTGTGACACCTGTGTCGGACTTTAGGGGCTGTGGACACAGAGGTGGCCTGTGGCAGGGCTGGATGACACTCCCTCTGTTCCCCAGGAGCTCTTCTGGAAAGTGGTGCCCTCTCAATGCCTGGGATCCACCTGGCACAAGAAGAACAAGCCTAGCAGTGAGCACTAGACACCCACTATCCAGGCCACCATCGACCAGTTCAGAAGGGTGGCCAGCCTCGTCATCACCACCTGCCTTGGGGACCGAGCATGACAGCCCAGGACAGGGCGAGGGTGGTAGAGCACTGGGTCCCAGGTGGCCCAGGTGTGCTGTGGGAGGCCCAGTGGAGCCCCTCTCTGGAGACTTGGGAACTGCCTCTCCACCTTTATCAGCTCCCAGGATTGCAGTGTGTGGTCTAAGCTCCTGCAAGTCCTTAGGCCCTTCCTGCCAGGGGCCCACTGACCTTGACTCCAGGTCCCAGTGGGAGGATGCTCACTTCCTACCTGCCTAATTCCCTGGGTTGAGCTAAACTCCTCCTCCTTGTGAGTGTTACTCTCTGGGTCCTAAATGTCCTTCTGGGGCTCCCTGAGCATCTGTCTCATCCGGGAGGGGAGATTTAAATAGAAGGGGACTGAAGCTAGAGCAAGCGGGGATCCAGTGCCCAACCTCACACCTCATTCTCTTCCCTTCCCCAGGAGTGCGAGATCTGGAAGAACTTCTCCTCGCCCTGCACTGTCATCTCTGCTCTGCAGAAAACTTCCATAAGCCATCTGAAGAACACATGGGGGGAAGTTTCCCCGTGGGTAGGCATCTCTCCATAGGAGGACCAGGATGGATGGGGGATCTCCTGTATGACTGCCATTGGCGCCTCAGTCAGCTGGGAACTCTTGGGAGGCAGCAAATGCTGGGGACAGGGCCTGGGCGTTGGCAGTTGGTCTCTAAGTCTCCTGGTGACCTTAGTGAACCAGTTCTGCTTCAGTACTCGGTTTCCCTAAATGTCAGCTACTAGATTGAGCCACATTGGGGATTTTCAAGTGTTTATAGCAACAGAACTCTATGGCCGGTTGAAACTCATCGTGGTCAAAACAGAGCTGCTCTGTAGAGCTGGGGAGTGGAGACCCCAGTGACCAACAGGAGAGTCCCCTCCCAGTCCCATGAGACCTTAGCGCTCAGAGGAGCCCAGTGAGAACACTCCTCCAGACAGGTTGAATCTCTTGGGTTGTCAAAGAAAAGGGATTTGCACTCAGACCCCTCACATTATCTCTAAATTTATCCTTCCCTCTTTCCCCTCCCCTCGGGTAAAGCTCTGAAAAACTTAAGGAGCTCTATAACCAAGACGAGTCCTTGAGCAGAGAACTGATGACCAAGATAGAGTGGAGGCTGTGGGTCTGGAAAGAGAGGAGGGGAGAGAGGGGTAGGGGGACTGGGCAGGTTGTAGGTTTGATAGTTTCTCACTTGAAATTTCTCTGAAGCATTCCCGTCTATCTTGTCCAGGTTAACAAGCAGAGGGATCTGTTCAGCCCATGGGCGGCAGGGTGCCATTTTTGGGCAGGAGGCCCTGGTCATGGGACACAGTGGTGTTGGCTGGGCTGTTCCAGGAGGAGTTGCCGAGCTGGTGCCATCAGCAGGTCTCTGGCTTCCGTGCACGTCCATCCTGCTGGATGTAGCTTCTTCCAGGCTGTTGCGGTGGGTTTAGCCCTCAGCCTAAAACTGTCCTCAGGAAGCCAGGCCCCTACTGCTCCTTCTGTGTTCACCACGTCTGCGAAGACGTGACTATCATCCTTCTTATCATCTTTCTTTTCCTCTTACCCTACAAAAACCAATCATGAAAGTGGGTCAAATGATAAAGGAAGCCTGCCTTTTTAGGACAATTATCCTGGCTGTTTTGTACTTCTACCCTCCCTCTATCCTCTGGGGATAGATCTGACCTGTGTCCTGGGGTGTCATCAGGCAGATTTGCAGCAAGAATAGAAAGCTCAAGGTCAAAACTCAAGGCTACTCCAGATCATTTCCCCCTCCATCCTGTTAACACTCCCTCCTTGTTTGAGTGTGATTCTATTCTCTTCTTGTCTTTGTCACTCTCAACCGCACAAGTCTTGGCACTCCCACTCAGGACAGTAAGTCCCCAGTCCTTTACTAAATCCCAATTCTTACCATTTCTGTGTTTTCTGTCTACTCATTTGCTTAATCCATTGACCACTTGGTGTTCATAGAGGTTAAATCAATAGTGATATTATCAACCACCCCCTGCTAACGACTTACTCTCATATCCCAGATGTTCACATAATCCAAGTGGTTATGTTCAAAAGTAAATAATTCAGAAAACATATTCACCCACCACAAATCCCTGATCTCTAATATTTTTATTCAAACACTCATACAGTAAATACCTGTCCCTCAAGATCAGAAGTAATGCCAGATCACCAATCCTCACCTTAATTTTCTCCTCCACCTATCTAATCTTGGATTCCATGGACTATGATCACAATAACTTCCTTGGAAAAATAAAAAAAATCCTTACCACTCATTTATTTTGTAAACCTCCAAACCCAGAAGATCCCGATTATCTGCCATGCTGCAGCTACTGTTGGTCTTATAACAAGCTGAAGAAAAAACACGAAACATGATCTTTTGGTACCACTGTAAACACAAAACCATCTGCATCAACTGAGAAGCATCTATAATGCCTGGAAATTTTGTTCTCCTTTTTTTTGTGTTGGCTCAATTACAAAAAGACAAATCAATTTATAAAATGGGCAAGGGACCACAATAGAGTTTTTCCAATGAAGACATACAAGTGGCCAATAGGTCTATGAAAAGGTGTTTGGCATCGCTAATCATCAGGGAATACAAATCAAAACCACAATGAGCTATCACTTCACACCTGTTAAGATGGAGATTATCAGAAAAACTAAAGATGACGAATATTGGTGAAGATGTGAATAAAAGGAACCCTTGTGGGAATGTAACTAGTACAGCCATTATGAAAAACAGTATGGAGGTTTCTCCAAAAAAGAAAACTAGCATATGATCCAGCAATCCCACTTCTGGTATATACCCACAGGAATTGAAATCAAGGTCTCAAAAAGATACCTGTACTCTAATGCTCATTGCAACTAATTCACAATAGCGAAGATATGGAAGTAACCTAAACGTCACTGATGATGAATGGATAAAGAAATGGAATATTCTTCAACCTTGAAAAAAGAAGGAATTCCTGCCATTTTTGACAACATGAGGGACCTAGAAGATATTATGCTAAGTGAAATAAGGCAGACAGAGAAAGACAAATACTTATATGTGGAATCTAAAATTGTGAAATTCATACAAGCAGAGGTCAGAATGGTGGTTGGCAGGGGCTGGGGAGATGGAGAAATGGGGAGCTGATTGTCAAAGGATACAAAGTTTAAGTTATCAAGATAAATAAGTTCTGGAGATATAGGATATGGCGTAGTGCCTAAAGGTAACAAAACTCTATTGCATACGTCACATTTGTTACTAGAGTAGATACTAAGAGTTCTTACCACAGAATGATAGTAATAAAGGAGGTGAGAGAAATCTTTGGATGGTGATGGATATGTTTGTGGCCTTGATGGTGGTGACAGTCTCAAGGGTGTATACATCAAGCTGTATATAGAAAAGTATTACAGAATTGTTGATTCTTCTGCACCTTGAAATATGCCATGTCCTCATCACAAGACAAAAACATTTGTAACTATGTATGGGGACGGATGTTAACTGGACTTATTGTGGTGATCATTTCAATATATACTCAAACATTGAATCATTACGTTGTACCCCTGAAACTGATATAATATTATATGTCAACTTTACCTCAATAAAAAAAACACAACAAACAAAACCATTTGAATATTGTAAATGAGTTCAGTGAATCCCTGAAAGTGGCCCATTCCCATACGAGAGTTACAGGAAGCAGAGAGGATGAAGTAAATGGAAGAAAGATGTACAAAACACTATTCAAATTAAAATCATTTAAGTTGCTATCAGCTCCTTGTGGCAAAGTTCTGTGAGCACTGATCTTCTTTCCCATTTTTCTTGGAAAAGCATACTTTCAGATCCAACCCATAACAGTTTCATCATTTCCTCTAATAAGACAATTTCAACTTAATAAATAAAGCCAAAAACATCCCTTATGTATGAATAAAGTTAGTGAACTTTACAGAGAAAAGAGCATATTTGCACAATCTCAATAAAGGAAACAGAAGAACTGAATGATGATCAAGTCTCATTCAAGCTTATCTTTGAAAGCCAGTAAGACCAGGTTATCTTTTCAAGGATGTGTGTAGAGCTGTCAGCCTTGGAAGCTAGAAATAGTGGCCTCCTCTGGAGCAAAGGGTAGGCTTGCTTACTGCCCAGTATAATAAAAATAACACCCTCCCAGGACAAAGGTTAGCAGACATCCTGCCCGTTATCAAAGATTTGAGTTCCTTAGGCTCTGAGATCTTGCAACCCTCTGCATGTCACCTGGCCCACTGTGTATCACCCTGTAGGAAGTGGGATTTAGTGAACCAGTGCAAATGCTGATACTCTGGCCACTGCTATTGCTGTGTCATTAAGTCCTTTGTCTCTGACCCATGGGTCTCATGTCTTTTGCCAGCATCTGTAAGACCATTGTAGGCTAACTTATTAGCTTGCAGGAAAGGTAAAATATCAGACCTTTCACAGTTCCCAACAAGCCCTTAAAGTAACTAGTAGTCTTAGGAACAGAGAGCTATCCAGAACAATATGCATGGATGGTCTTCATCGAAGACTTCATGCAACCAAAACTTTAATAAGTCTCTCTGATCTCTTTGATTTCTACCCCAAGTAGAAGGAGAGGCACCAAGCTATTACAGACCTAGGGTTTGTGCAAGCCACCTGGAGACCTAATAACCAGCAACTTCTCATGGGCAGCAAAGACAGTGGGGCATATTTCCAAAATGGACCCATATGCCTCCCTATCATCCAAAAGACAGTACATTATCTTAATTTATGATGATTTTATTCATTAAAATCTTGTGATGGTCCAAAGATACACTTCTATGAGGAGTCAAGCACATAACAGTTGTAAGCAGATTAACACACTTGGTGAATATCAAACGCTCAACTAAACGTAGTGTTCTAATCAATTATAAGGTACAACAAATTTAATTAGGTCAATTAAATGATATTTGATGGTATCCTTGATTATCACTCTCTAATAATGAACAAGAAACTCACGTAAATAACTATAATTGGTCTTACTTTGAAATATGGTAGTCAGGACTGCTTGAGATAAACTGGAGATAAAGAAGGGAAGAAATAGATAAAAGTTAGCTGCTCTGAAGCCACTGTCAAGCCCCCTGGATCTACATGTAACCCAGGAGATCGAGGCAGACGGCTTTGTGCCTAGATCCCCCTGCACTGTGGTTCTCAGGGATGTCACGGTGCTGAAGCAGCTACCTGAATCGTGTTTACATGTCCATGTGTACAATACCCTTGACCATGGTGATGAACCACCATTCAATCATCTCTTACACCCCTCTAATTAACAATTAGATTTCAAAATCATTGTATCATTACATGATCATTTATTCCTCAAATCTTTGGGATGCTGAGCTAAAAGAAAATTAAATCTCAATGGTTTCTTTTTTTTGAAGGACCAAGATGTCCTTTCACACTTGGAATCCAGGTTTGAAGATAAATCCATCAAATCAATGGAAATAACTTAAGAAATGGACAGAGGGATACTTCATTCATATATACACAGTTTGCACTCTGGTAAAAATAGAGTTATATTTTTAAAAATTAGAATTTTTTGAAATTTTATAGATATTAATGACATTGTTCTGTTTATATTCCCTTTGGTTTACCAAACCAAACTCACTCTTTAATGGGCATTTCTAGCATTGAGTGCTAATAACAGCAGCTTTTTTAAATTCTTATTTTTCCCAGGTCAAAGAACAAGGGCAGAGGTCATCAAGAGGTCTAGTCTAACCTACCTACAGATGTGGTAGGCTTAACTATGGATGTTCAAGCCAGACATTGCCAGCAGAACCACATCTCTTCACCCGTAGGTGAGTTTTTACTAGTAATCACAGACACTTAAGGATATCAAAGGAAATTCTTTATTAAGAACAAAAGATATAGATTCTTATGTTGAGTTCATTACTTTGAATTTTTGAACCAAATCACATATATCGATTGGACCATGTTCAATTCTATGATCTTTAGAAGACGCAGCCTACAGCTGAAGAGAAATAGGTACAACACCAATATCTTACCCTCTCTGAAGCCCAACTGAGAACCCCTGGAGTCAGAAGTTTTCAAGACAAGAAAAAGTCATCCTTCATCTGAACAGATAGAGTAGAGGCTATTCAAAGATTCAACTCACATTGTTAACATGACTTGTTAGAATGTGATGGAGCAAGCATAATACCTTCTAAGTTTCATGATTTTTCTCCAGAATACTGAGATGGATGACCTTGAAGTCCAGCTTCCGCATAAATGTCGTTATTCAGTGATAAAATTAATTTCCCTATAAAATAATTCCCATAAAAGTGTTAAAAATATATCATAGTCTCTGACTAAAAGGAAACAAAGCATATTGAGCAGTTGAAAGCAGTGTAATAAATTCCATACAAGGATCTTATAGCAGCATTATGTATAATAGTGAAACTGGATGTAATCCCTTTGCTATCAAAGAAGATATAAACAGATCATGGTATGCCTATTCTTTGGAGTACCTCTAAAACTTCTAAAAAGGTAAGTTAGAGTGATGTGCACTGATAAGGAGAGAGGTCTATGATATATGGTTTGGGAAACAGCAAATTGCAAAACGATGTAGTTATGTAATTTATGTTTAAAAAAAACTTTGTGTATTTATAAATTCATAAGAAATTTCCAGAAGAATAACCCGCAACCTCTTAACAATAGTTCCTTCTGAGTAGGACAGTAAGTTTGCAGGGAAAGGGATGAAAGGGGAATGTTTCACTTTACTCTACACAGATCAGTGCAATTTGACTTTTTTTACAGTGTGTATTTGTTTCATAATTAGAAAAATGAGTGATGTGACTGTTAGGTGCAGGGCAACAGTATTATGTTCACCAGTCTCTGTACTCTATGTTACTGCACAGCATGGACTGTAGGAGAAAGCCCAGAGGAGCAATGAAGACAAAGAAGACATGACACCTGCAAAATGTCAGTGGAGTATTTCTACATAACAAACCTTCCAGGTGAGCAACAGTCAGTATCTTCCACTGCTCCAGCTCTCGCCGTGAACCTAGTACCTGCCCAGAGTAAGCCAGAGGACCACGTCCCGCTAGTCCAATCCCTGCTCGGAGACTGTTTGTGCAGGGTGACTGCCATCAAGCAGACAATGGACTCAGGATGGGGCGTGTGCCTCTGGGGAGACTGGCAGAGAAGCATAAAGTGGAACACCAGCTAAGTGCTCACACCTGAGAAGCGGAGCTCCAGGTGGAGACACAAAATGTACCAAGAAACTGTGTGACGTGAAGGAAGCTACTCCATTTCTCTGAGCTCCAGTGTCCCCCCCCCGTAAAACGGGGATCACAGGACTACTTCACAGAGCTGTTGAGGAAGTTACATAAAAGTTCCTGTGACAGCCAGTGTCCACATTATTAACAAAGTCATATCCGACTTCAAAATAATCGATGAAAAGAATAATGGGAATGAGACCAAAGACGGGATGCTCAACTTCATAAGCAGCCCCAGCAACATGAGAATGAGAGAGGCTCCTAGTAAGCAGGGTTCTTCACAGCTCCACTGGAGACGATGAACACGGGCTACACCAGGATAAGTCACTGTTGTACAGTGACTCGTGTAGGGAGGGTGGGTCCCTAAAGACACTGTGAAATCCAGTTACACACAGTGGCTCCTAGGAAACAACTACAAAGCAATCAACTCAGCAGATAGGAATGGGAAGGGGGCAAGCATAGGAGGGTCAGAGCCACGAAATCTGACGGAAAACACTGAACCATGAGCGCTCAGCTCTGTCAACAGCTGCTGTGGTTGCACCAGGAGATCAAATGTCTGAGACAGCCATTGTGGGGACTGCTGGGAGCATAGTGGTCACTGAAGCCACACCCCAACAGCAGTTGCATCGGAGCACACAGAACCCGAGACTTTCCTCTCCATTAATCGTTGTTTTAAGATGATGAATATCCTCATGTTACAATGTCTCCTTCCAACCCTTGTGGATGAGTGTCATCAGAACCCCCTGAAGAGGTCACAGGCCAGAGTAGGATAGAACACTGGCGGCTGGGGGAGCGGCGCTGTACCTGAACACACGGACTATATCGGGTCTATTGAACACGAGAGAAGAACTCGAGGATGTGGTCTAAGGAGAATTCCCCGTCTTGCCACATTCAGAGACACTGCAGAGTTTCTCGTCCGTTCTTTACAAAAATGTTAAAGAATTCGAGTCATTAATTAATAAAGAGACAAATTCTTCACATAGTGACAGGGTCCAGTTTCCATGACCAGCTTTTTCAGTTGTTTTGATAATATCCCACATTCAGGAATCGGAAATGTAACCTATTGGGATGTGTAATATAAACAAGGACTTTTTTTCATGTAGATCATCACCCAGGTTTTTAGGGAGGACATGAATCATGAAAGTTGCTAACCATTCCTCCACAGGTTTCAATAAGACTTTTAAGTTAATTTACCAATCTCAGGAAAAGATAACTTGGCAATTCAAATTTTTGTTTCTGCATTCAAGCGTATAGTACAGCCAAGAGAATGAGCATAAAAAAATTAACAAGAAGGTCTTGCTTGCATTTCATCTTTTGCAAATAATCAGGATATTTTATGCTCTGTTCCTTTCACTACTCTAATCAATTTTTAAAGAATACGGTTCATTTGACTATCCCTGGGCATGTTTATCCTGGAAACTTGCCAGAATCCAAAGCAGAGATGTTAAAGCTGATGGGTTTCAAATGCTGCCCAGGTGCTGTCTACCATGAACACGCCTCTCCCAAAGCTGGACCACCGGTCTCTTCCTGAAGGATCAGAGTCATCACTCATGTCTCTGAGAGACTGGCCACTCAGGCCTGAGCTGAGATTAGGTGATCAATCTAAAGGGCAAAATGCTTAAGCTATTCTCATCTTAAGGATGCTGTTTTGGAGGCCTCTGCGCTGGAATGGGTTAGTGAAAACGGCCTACTAGATACTTGTCTGGGAATTGTGTCGTTCCCCTCTGCTCTTAGCAAATCCTGGGGAAACCAATGATTAACCCCAAGGATGCCTCAACTTCCACATCTGTGAAAAAGGCAAGCAACAGCCAATGTTACCACCCTGCAAACTCTTAAGCTGTGCTTGCAAGAGGGGCCACAAAGGCGAATGTCTCCCAGAAGCTGATGAAATGATGGCACTTTCGCTGGTGAAGGCAGAGGGCAGCAGGCAAAGTGGAAAGTTTCTGGGATGTCAAACCAGTTCCCATAAGCACTTTAGAGAAGCACCTAGCGTTGGACTAGGTAAGAGGCTGTGGAAAGACCCACAGGCATGCAGGTGGGAGGAGGAATCAAGCAACGGAGGGAGGTGGTAGGGAAGAGGCGTGAGTCCAGCTTCAATTTTGGACAAAAGCAGTTGCACGCTGCAGACCCGCGGCTGCCCATGCAGCCGCCACACCCTCCTAACTCCCTGGTCCCTCTCATCCCGTCACATCCCTCCGGGGCTCAGTCCAGTTGGAGCGGGTGCAGGGCCAGAGTCCTGATTCAATTGGGGTTTGGCCCCCGGCCAAGCTCACATTGCCCTGTTCCTCCCCCCAGAGCTAGGCACGGCCCCGCGCCCAGAGCATCCTGGGAGTTCTAGTCCTGCAGCCCTGCGGGCTGCCAGCTGGGAGCGGTTAAGAGAGAAAAGCTCCCAGCATGCACATCTCGTGGCCCCAATTCATGGAGCCCTGGGCTCCATGCCTCTGATTCTCCATCCAACCCTCTTCTCTATACCATGCCCATTCTCCATGCCCTGCCCACCTCCCAGAGTATGCGCAGTGTGGTTGGGCTGCATCCTTTGAGGCCAGTACTCAGGTAGGGGTGGGGCTCACCAGCCTGGCTATTGCTGAGGTTGCTTGCAGCCCTGGTGGAAGCCCCCTGGCCAGTATTTGAAATGTGAATTCAATATCTAAAATGGAAATACCAGGTGCCTGGGATCCTGGAATTTGCCTTTTCAAGGCCACCTGTCCTACCATTCCCCCTATCCCTCCAGGCTGCCATGATCCTCCCTCTGGACCTGTGGTCAGGGTCGTTGCAGAGATCCTCCCTTTGGACCCAATCTGCCTGAAGGGCCCATACCTTGGTCAGGAGTCTTAGAAGGACTTCCCTGAGCCATGTCATTAAAAGGAGAAAACATCACATTGGACAGCCCCAATTCCTGCGTTATACAGACAGGAAACTCAGGTGCACTGGTAAGTGACCCCTAAGCCACTTCAGGGGACCACACACGTGCCCCTTCTCCCACGCTGCACACAGGCTGGTTCACTGGACTTCCTTATACGAGTGTGGACCTCTTAGCCTCGTTAACATAGGCAACAACACTGAAACTTCCCTTTGGTCCTTCCCACAATGTTAGGCAAGTTTTTGCAGGAAGGTAATGTGCAACTTCTGCTCTACTATAGGGCTGGCTCCTTGGGAACTAATTTTAATATCCCTGTTTAAATATACCCTCAGAATCACAAAATAATTTGTTGCTGTGGGGGGTTATGGTGATAATTCTCTGAAGTCGTTTTTCCATTTAGCCTTTCTGATTGACTCCAAATACTACAGCACCACACGCTTCTTAGACTGGTGGATGCACAGCTCCACTTCTTTGCAGGGAGAACGCACAACAGCAGAATATCCGTGGCCTGACTTTCTGGAGCATCAGTATTACTATAAGATTTGGAAGAAGAAAAGTTAGGTCATTTCCAAGGTAAGGAATTAAAAACTTAACACTAAGATGAGGTGGGAAAGTCATATGCCATTAATAATTGTCAGTAATCTGTGCCTGAAATGTCAGACTTTCTCTGAGAAAGAACTCTGAGACCCTATTTCCCATTGTTTTATTTATTTATTTATTTTTTAAAGATTTTATTTATTTATTTTTTCCCCCCAAAGCCCCAGTAGATAGTTGTATGTCATAGCTGCACATCCTTCTAGTTGCTGTATGTGGGACTCGGCCTCAGGATGGACGGAGAAGTGGTGCCTCGGTGCGCGCCCGGGATCCGAACCCGGGTCACCAGCATCGGAGCGCCCGCACTTAACCACCAAGCCACGGGGCCGGCCCCCCATTGTTTTAAATAGGAAAAATTAGAAGGCATAGCAAATCTATTGAAAAACTCTACCAATTTCCTAAGTCACAATATGGCACCTAGACATAAGTTACGAACATCATGTGCTCCTCATTTTGTTCCTCATTCAACCCAGTCCCACAGGTTTTCAGTGCATGCTGTGAACACGGCACTGTGCTAGATGTCGAGGCCTTGGTGAGCATCGTGGTGGGGGTGGACCTTGTTGGAGAAAGATGGCATCATGAAAAATCCATGCCACTTACAAAACTGAGGCAAAAATGTAAAGACCCAGGAGCCACGCAAGGATGAGGGCATTAATAGATACTTGGGAGTATTAAAATCCATCTAATGGTGTCAAGAGTGAATGTGTTCCACTTTAAAACAAAACACTGCTGTTATTCTGAGATATTGAGTTAGTATCTTTGTGCAAATATGCAGGATTTAAAATGTTTATTGATGTATAACATGCATACATAAATATATGGAGAAGTCATCCACGTAAATCTCAAAGAATTATTACAAAGTGAACACACTTGCGTGACCAAGAACTAGCACCAGCTTTACTCAGGCCCCAACAATCCCTTTCTCCCTATTTCCTCCCCAAAGGTAACTGATATCTTACCAGCGAACACTATATATCGAGTTTGTCTTCTTATACACGTGTTTTATTACAGAACAATTTAAACAATATACAAAATAAGCAAAATAGCATAGTAGGCCCATCACCCAGCTTCAACAACTGCTAATCATCTGCTATTTTTGTTTCAGTCACACTCCATCCCATTCCCACCTCACGTTATTATTCTTTTAAGCCTTTGTGCGTGTGTGGGTGAGTAAGATGTATGCACACTGAAAGGCACAAATCTCAACTGTACAGTTTTGGCAAATAAACATGCCCATATAACTTTCATCCCTTTAAGAATAGGATATTTCCATCACCCCCAGAAAACTCCTTCCTGCTCCTTCCCAGGCAATTTTTTCCTTCCCCCGATGCAACCCCTGTTCTGGTTTTTTCAGCATAGGTTCATCTTGGCTGAAATCATCCCATGTGTGTTGTTTTCTGTCCAGCTTGCCTCCCTCAGCATGAGGTTGATGAGTCTCTCTCAGCATGTGTGTGTCAGCATTTGCTCCTTGGCACGGCTGAGGGCGTTCTGCTCTGTGGATGCCCCAAAGTGCACTCATCTTCCTCCTGGGGACGTGCAGGTCATCTCCTGTGAACAGTCTTGTACAAACATTTTTTGGTATACTGTTTAATTCCTTTATTAGCATTTAAGTGACACACCTTTGTGTCACTTACATTAATCAATGTAAAATATGGAAGCCTTGCTACAGAACAGTTCCATCTACCTCTGTCTGTCCTTTGTGCTATTGTTGTCATAAATTTTACATCTTCCCATGTTATAAATCCCACAATACAGTGTTATAATTTTTGCTTTAAATAGTCATAGGTATTTTAAAGAAATAAGTTAAGTGTTTGGAAGGAAATGCTTTGAGACTCTGCAATTGTACTGTTTCTTTGAGTTTCCTCCACAGTTTTTGCATTCATCAGTCAATCTTTCCAACAGTAATTATTACTGTAGCGTTCTAGTGGCGATTTTCAATTTCATGCTATCTAGCGCATATATTATATGGAATTCTGTGAGGAAGATTCCCCACCCTCCCTCTCCCTTCCTTCTTCCTTTCTTTCTCTCTTTCTCTCATTCTTTTTTTTCCCTTTTTTCTTTCTTCCTTCCCTTTCTTTCTTATTTAATCTTTCTTATATCAGTATAGCCTCGTGGATATTTATTTTATTCTCTGGGTAATAATCCAATGCTACCATTATTTATTTTGTTGCTCACAGTTTTCCAGCTTGAGTCATTGGGAAGTCTTTTAGACTGATTCACTTTGACACGTCTCATCATTTTCTGTGTGTGTGGTTTTTTTTTAAAACACTTTCCTACTTTCTGGCACTACAAGATGATCCAGACTCATTTTGTATTTTCTATCTCCAGCCCTAGAATTAGCCATTTCTCCAAGAAAACCTGGTTTCTTTTATTGGAGAATGATATTTAGAAAACAAGATCTGGGAGCTAGATGTGCTCATTAATATTAGAGTGTCACTGCTTCTAGTCTCTCTCAGCAGAGCTTGGAAATGTATGTATGAATATAAACTCAAGTATACACATCTGTCTATCGATCTATCAATCTATCTATCTTTTTTGATAGATATATTAAAAGAGACATGTATTCATACTGATATTTCCAACTCCAAGCCAACACCACAGGGTTTATTCTAGCATTCTCCTTTTGTTTATTTGTAACTTCTTTCACCAACAGTGAGAAACTTAACTCCAGTTAGCTACAATATGTTTACTGTGTCAACTAGTTTCAGAATTGCTAATCCATACCCTTATTAAAAACAAATTTACCACCTAAAGTACAGTGTTAGTGTCCAGTACTTTAGTTCTACAGTATCCCGTCAAAACACTGTCTTCCAAAGTAACTTCGGTCAGGACCTTTCATCCCCACTCCTTCTGTATGGTTATGTCACATGCTTGTAATACAGTGTGATTCATTTATCACTGCATTCCATCTGGGTTCCCCAGCATCCTGATTGATTTTTAAAATTTGCAGAGTAAAATTCACTCTTTACTGTGTACAGTTCTATGGGTTTCGACTTTATGGTCATGCATCCATGTCCACAGTACCACACAGAGCTGTGTTTTTCACCCCCAAAGTTCTCTCATGCTATCACTTTGTATTCAACCCCTTCCCCTACTCCATCCCTTGACAACCACTGATCATTTTCCATCCCTGTAATTCTGCCTTTTCTAGAAAGTCATATAAATGGAATCATATTCTATACAGCCTTTTGAATCTGGCTTCCTTCACTTAGAGAAATGCAGCCAAGATTCATCCATGTTGTTGTGTGAATCAAGAGTTTATCCTGGGACCAGCCCGTGGCTTAGCGGCTGAGTGCGTGCGCTCCCCTACTGGCGGCCCAGGTTCGGACCCATGGTGCGCACTGACACATCGCTTCTCAGGCCATGCTGAGGTCGTGTTCCACATACATCAACTAGAAGGGTGTGCAAATATGACATACAACTATCTACCGGGGCTTTGGGCGGAAAAAGGAGGAGGATTGGCAAAGGATGTTAGCTCAGGGCTTATCTTCCTGACAAAAAAAAAAGAGTTTATCCTTTTTATTGCCAAGTAGTATTATAATGTACCAATGCAACACAGTTTCTTTCTCCACTCACCTGATGAAGGACATTTAGTTTATTTCCAGCTTTTGGCAATTATGAATAAAATGGCTATAAAGATTCCCACAAAGATTTTTGTTTAAACATTAGTTTTCAATTTTCTTCAGTAAATACCTAGGAGTGGGATATCTGAGTCATATAATAAGTGTATGTTTAGCTTTATAAGAACCTGCTCAACTGTTTTCTGAATGCAACTATCATGTTGCATTCCCAGTTCTAATTGTTAATTGCTCCTAGTCCTCACCAGCACGTGGTATTTGCAATTTTATTTTTTATTTCAGCCATATAATAGGCGTGTAGTATCTTATTGTGGCTTCTACTTCCTTTTTGAAAGTGAGTTCTGCTAAATATAGAATTTTGTGTTGACTTTTGGGTTTTCTTTCTGCAATTGAATGATGTCATTTTGTTGTTGAGTTGTCTCTTTTGTTTTTGATAGTACATCATCCATCATTCACATTATTTCTCCCTGTATGTAACGTCTTCCACTGTATGTGTGTATTTCCCTGACTGCTTTCAAGATTTTCTTTTTATCTTTGGATTTGAGTAGCTTGACTATCATGTACCTAAGTATGCTTTTATTTTATATTTTATTTTGTGGGTTTGCTGAATTTCTGGGATCTAAAATTTTAGATTTTCCAACAAATTTTGGAAGTTTTATGCTATTACTTATTGATTTGCCTTTCTGCCTCATTTAATTTTTCTGTCTCTCTCCTCTCTGCTTGGGACTTAATCATCTCACAGGTCATAAGGCTCTCTTCATTTTTCTTCAAAATTTTTACATCCTTTCTTCAGACTGGATAATTTCTATTGCTGTATCTTCATGTTTTTTCTACTATTTCTAATCTACCGGTAAACTCAAAAGTATTTTTTTTATTTCATCTTCCTATTTGATTCTTTTGTGTAATTTCCACTTCTCTGCTGAGTTCCCACATCTGTTCATTCATTATGGGAATATTTTTCTTTACCACCATGATCATCTTTATAATAACTGCTTTCGTATTCTTGACTGCTAATTAGAACACATTGGGGAGAGTTTCTACTGCCTGCTTTTGGTCACATATGGATTACATTTTCCTATTTCGTCAAATCTCATGCTTCTTTTAAATTGTGTACTGGAAATCATGAAAGATAGGTATAGAGGCTCCGGATTCTATTGTATTCCTTAGAAGAGTTTTGTCATTTTTCTAGCAGGGAATCAACTTGGCTAGACTGAAATTCCAATCCTATCTCATTTACAGTGAGCATAGCTGAAATCCTAGTTTAGTTCTTTCATCTTCCAACTGCTGTTTTTACACTAGGCCTTCTGGGGCCTACCCTGCATGTGTGTTGTTCAAAGATCTGCCAATTTGGAGTGTGTGGAGGAGAGACTTACATATATATTTTGCGATTTTCCTCTTTGTGGCTCCCTCTCTTCCAGAATTTCTCCCCTAACTTTCCAGCTACTCTGCCAGCCCAAAAATACATCCTCTAACATTACAAGTAAGACTGTAGTTTTTCCCCTGTCTAGGCCATGTGCAGATTTTGGAATGCTTTGAGGCAAAAGACACAAGCTTGCAAATATCTCCTGGTGCAATTCCCATCATTTAAGGGAAAATTCCCTGTCAGTTCTGCTTGCTTTTGGAAATGATTTATACATACACACAAATACACATTTATTATACGTGTATTACATATAGCCACACGAGTCTGTATAAATATATATACTATTTTGTGCAGATTTTATCATTATCTGTGAGAGTGTTAGTTCAACAGGCTACTCCACCATTACTAGAAGCCAGACCTCGGTTTTGTTTCTTTCTTGGATTTTATATAAATGGAATTATAATAGATATAGCCTTTTGAATATAATTTCTTTTATGCAGCATTATGGTTGTGATATTCATCCATGCTATTGCATGTAGCTAGTGTTTGTTCATTTGTTGAAAATAATTAATTTTTTAATGGTCATAAAATATGCATAACATAAAATTTTAACCATTTTTACGTGTACAGTTCAGTGACATTCAATACATTCACATAATTGTGTAGCCATAACCTCCAACCATCCACAGAACTATTTTCACCTTGCACTGAAACTTTGTGCCCATTAAGCAACAACTCCCTGTTATCTCTCCCTCTTGCCCCTGGGAACCACCATTCTCCTTTCTATTCCTATAAATTTGACTACTCTAAGTACCTTATATGAGTGGAATCATACAGTATTTTTCCTTTTGTGACTGGCTTTATTTCACTTAGCATAAATTCCTCAAGGTTCATCTATGTCATAGCATGTGTCAGAATTCCTTCCTTTTAAAGGTTGAAGAGTATTCCACTATGTGTATACACCACATTTTTTTGTCAGTTCGTCCATTGATGGACACCTGGCTTGATTCCAGCTTCTGGCTATTTTGAATAATGCTGTTAAGAACACGGGTGTACATATATGTCTTTATACCTCTGCGTTCAGTTCTTTTGCGTGTATACCCATAAATGGTGTTCTCAGATTCACTTTTTCACATGTAGGAGGGTTTCCCACACCTCCAGCAAGCAATTCTTGGAATGCCAGCTGGTCGCCAGATAATTCAACTCAATTTGATGCTGACAACCCAGAGATACATCAGATTCCACAGGTTGATGGCTCCGTCCTGTAAGTCTGCACACCCACCCAACCTCACCTCAAGTTCAGATGCCAGTTACAAGCCCAGGCTGTTACCTATACTTCTGACTTACTGGCTAAAAACCAGAGGTTCCCACAACCTTCTCCTTGGGTTTGATTAATTTGCTAGAGTGGCTCACAAAACTCAGAGAAACATTTACTAGATCACCAGTTTATTATAAAAGGATATAATTCAAGAACAGCCTGTTGGAAGTGGTGCATAGGGAAAGGTATGGAGACGGTACACAGAGCTTTCATGTCATCTCCAGGTGCACCACTCTCCAAGCAGTCCTTGTCATTGCCAACCTGGAAGCTCTCTGAACCGCCCTCTCTTTGAATTTTTATGGAGGCTCTCTCACATAGGCATGATCAATTATTAACTCAGTTTCCAGCCACTCTCCTCTCTCTGGAGGATAAGGAGTAGGGCTAAAAATTCCAAGCTTCTAATCAGGGCTTGGTCTTTCTGGTGACCAGCCCCCATTCAGGAGGCATCCAGAAGCCCACCCCGAGTTGCCTCAATAGAACAAAAGATTCTCCTAGTGTTCTTACCACTGGGGAAATTACAAAGGTTTTAGGAGCTCTGTGCCAAGAACTGGACGCAGAGGCTGATAAATATGTTTTTTATTATTTCAGAACCCATAAGTGGAATTTCTAGATCATATAGTAATTCTATTTTTAATCTTTGAAGGAACTTCCATACTGTTTTCCACAGTTTTATATTCTCATCATCAGAGCACAAGGGTTCTAATTTCTCAACATCCTTGCCAACACTTGTTATGTTCTGATTTTGTGATAGTAACTATCCTAACGGGTGTGAAAAGGTATCTCATTGTGGTTTTATTTCACATTTTCCTGATACTTAGTGATGTTGAGCATCTTTTCATGTGTTTCCTGTTCATTTTATATCTTCTTTGGAGAAATGTCTATTCAAGTATTTTGTGCATTTTTAAATTGAGTTGTTTTTTTATTGTTGAGTTGTAGAAGTTCTTTATTTATTCTAGATATTAATCCCTTATCAGATTTGTGATTTGCAAATATTTTCAACCATTCCATGGTTTGCCTTTTTACTCTGTTGATAGTATCTTGTGATACAGAAAACTTTTTCATTTTGATGAAGTACAATTTGTTATTTTTTTTTGTTACTTATGTCTTTGGTGTCATATTAAAGAAATCATTGTTACAATGGCATTTGGACCCAATGACACACAGCTTTTACCATGTGTTTTCTTCTAAGAATTTTATAGCTTCAACTCTAACATTTATATCTTTGATCCATTTTGAGTTAATTTTTGTATATGGTGTAAATTACGAGTCCAACCTCATTCTTTTGCATATGAATATCCAGTTTTCCCAACAATATTTGTTGAAAAACTGATCTTTTCTCCAATGAATGGTCTTTGTACCTTTGTCAAAAATCATTTGACCATATATGCAAAGTTTTATTTCTGGGGTCTCTATGCTATTTCATTAGTATAGTGTGTGTATTTATGCCAATACCACACTGTTTTGATTACTTTATAGTAAGTTTTGAAATCAGGAAGTGTGAGTTCTCTAACTTTGTTCTTCTTTTTCTAGATTGTTTTGGCTATTCAGTGTCCCTTGAGAGTCCATATGAATTTTAGGATAGATTTTTCTAATTTTGAAAAACCATCACTGGAATTTTTACCTCTTTGAGTAAGTTGATTCTTAGTATTTTACTCTTTTTGATGCTATTGTAAATAAAAAAGTAAAGTTTTTAAATTTCTTTTTCAGATTACTTATTATTAATGTATAGAAGAACAACTAGTTTTTACATGTTGATTTTGTGTCCCACTACTCTGCAGAATTTTCTAGTTCTAACAAATTTTTGGTGGAATTTTTAGGGGTTTCAACATATAAGATACTATTTGTAAGCAAATATAATATTACTTCTTCCTTTCCAATTTGGATGTTATTTCTTTCTTTTTCTTGCCTACTTGCCGTGGCTAGAACTTCTAATACCATGTTGAATAGAAGTGGTGAAAATGGACCTTCTTGCCTTGTTCCTGATCTTAGAGAAAAAGCTTTCATTCCTTCACCCTTGAATATGATGTTCTCTGTGGATTTCTATATATGGCTTTTATTATGTTGAAGTAGCTTTCTTTTACTCTGAGGGGTTTTTTAGTGTTTTTAGCATGAAAGCATGTTGAGTTTTGTCAAACGCCTTTTCTGCATCCATTGAGATGATCATGTGTTTTTTTCCTTCATTCTGTTAATATGGTTTATTACATTGATTCATTTTCATATATTGAAACACTTTATTCCAGGAATAATTGCCACTTAAAAATGCTGTATAATCCTTTTAATATGCTGATTAATTTAGTTTATTACTGTTTTATGGAGGATTTTTATATCGATATTCATCAAAGATATTGACCTATAGTTTTCTTTTCTCTTAGTGTCTTTGGCTTTGATATCAGGGTAGTGTTAATCCCATAGGATGACTTTAGAGGTATTCTCTCCTCTTCAACTTTTTGAAAGAGTTTGAAAAGAATTGGTGTTAGTTAATTTAAAAAAAAGTCTGTGGCCCAGGAATAAATTCAGCATAAAATAAATACAAATAAATATTTTTTATAAATATGAAAAAGTTTTCTTACTAAAAAAAATTAAAAATTAAGTACATCACTTATCACTTTATTTCTAAAAAGTTTTTTAACCTACTAGTAAGCATGAACAAATTGTTAGAATTAAAATGACTTGGGCCGGCCCCGTGGCTTGGTGATTAAGTGCGCGCGCTGCGATGCTGGTTGCCCGGGTTCGGATCCCGGGTGCGCATCGAGGCACCACTTCTCCGTCCATCCTGAGGCTGAGTCCCACATACAGCAACTAGAAGGATGTGCAGCTATGACATACAACTATCTACTGGGGCTTTGGGGGGAAAAATAAAATAAATAAAATCTTTAAAATGACTGAAGTGTTAATTTTCTTCATTGCAAATTTTCTGACAGAAGTATATGATGCAGTCATGTATGACATCTTTTATGAAAAAAATGATCATTTTTTGTAGTATTTGAAAATATTATGAATTTTCCCAGTGGCCTCTGACAAAACTCTGATATGCAAAGTTATCTTTTCAACATGTATGTCTCATCATCATCCTTACCAAATTAACAAACTCAGGTGCTAATTTTTCAACTACTTTTCATATGATTCAGGTTCTCCACCACCAAGTCCCCTAAGCATCAGGAAATTCTACAACTTCTGCAAGATTAACAATTTTACCTTACACTGTATATATCTCATGTGGTTTAAAACATCCAAAAATCATTGATAAACTGACCCTGTCCAGACTAAAGCATTGTGAATTATAAAAGGTGGTCTCTGTTAAACGAGGAGGGATTTCAGGTTGACCTTAATTTTATAAGTGGTCAATTTATTACAGTGTATTGTTCTGTTATGTATTTCACTTCTTTTCTAAAAAAAAGTGATAGTTGAGGGCACTTAGATAAAAATTTGAGAAAATAAGGTACTGTTACACACTGTAAGCTTCAAATGTTTTCAAGCATAAGATACAATAAGAACTAAAACTATGAAATGGCAGAGGAAATAGAGATAAGAGGATGAAATTGCAGAACTGAATCTATAATAATATCTCAATGGCTAATGTTGTGGTGCCAGGAATGTGGTGAAGGCAAAGAATTTGTAAAGATGATAATAAACACACTACAAAGAAAAAACATTGAAATTTTCATAGAGAGAATTTTTGCAATGATATGACAGATAGAGAACAAGGAAGAGAAGTTGGAGTGAGAGATTATCTGCTTCTTAAATTATTTCCACTGTTGAGAACAAAAATTCAATTTGCTGAAATCTTTATTCCCCTCTATGACCCTACCTTTACCTGCAAAATCTCAGCATTGAATCGATGTCACAGTCCAGCTTTTCCATCCCTGGGGAACAGAGCAACTTATCTCATCTGAAACCTCAATTGCTCAGGCTGTGAAACAAGGCCGGCCATCCACTCTCACAGAGGAGCCAACTGGAGGTACGATTTTTGGTTCTGAATTCAGCTAAACATCTTCAAAGAATTGTATCTGGCCTTCCTTATCCAGGGCTATCAGTGAAGTGTTGGCTGGCTTTCAGAGAAGAGCAATTCACACTCAACGGAGATATTTTCTGTTGAGCTCTCTAGAGAAGGCTGTGGGGCTTGTCAGTAAGAGTTGATTTCTATGCGGGTTATAATTTTTTATTTTATTCAGAGATATATAAAGAAATTTACATGGTAAGTATTATTATCAACATAAACGTTGTCTATTCTCTGGTCGTTTAAGCAAAATTTTCCTCTCAGGGTCCACCCATGGACGAAGCCCAGATTTAATCTCCAAGAGTCAGCCAGGCACTCTGTGGTCCATGGGAAGCCCTCAAGTTTGAAGCCTATTTCCTTGTGTGCTGTGCTGGTGTTTAATCTTCCATCTCTTCTGGGTACAACTAGACAGATGCCATCAAGGGACTTGACATTCGACAAATGTACTTTTCATTATCTTTAGACTTCTACACTTTTCAAAAAGACTCTCAGCATTTCCAGTAATTGTGCAGCAGTTTACCCAACACTAAGGTTCTCACTATTAAAAGTTAAAACAAATAAATTTTGAAAAGGAAAAAGTGATCTTTGCAATTTTGTACAGAATGTATATAATGGGTGCATCCTTATAAATGAAGGTGATGGTGCTCAGGGCAAGCTAACCCAGGAGGTACCACTGTGATATGCAGATTATTTCGAGCTGAAGACAATAAGGACTCAGAGAACTCACGAAGAATATTTGAGTTTCCCCTCCCAAACTACCTAAAGAATTTAAAACAAAAGATCTGTTTCAGGAAGGAGTTGTTATCATGATGGCTGTAAAGATAATGTAGGATAGAGGTTACAACAGGAAAGGCACCAAGCCCCTTTTATCAAAAACTCTATCTCTCCCTGACCACATTATCTATAGATGACCCTGAGAAGAGTTGTCAAGCAAACATTTGCATTTCTATCTCCATGTGAGTTGTCTTCTTGCCCTCTGAGGTCCCAGACCACTACCCATCCTCAACACCTTCCTCGTCTTTAGCTACAATACTTAAGCGGGCAGCTTAGACAGAGGGACGAGTTGCTCATTTCTGAGTTTCTCCCATGTATACATGTTATTAAACTTGGTTTTATTTTCTCCTGCTAACCTGTCTTGTTAATTATTTGGCCAGCCATAAGAACCTTAAGAAAAGGGCAGAGGAAGATTCTCTCTCTCCCCCAACAGTTTTTGTGCCCAACGTGGGGCTACACTGGCTGGCAAGTTGCGTTCTCTGGCTGGAAGAACTGCTTTCTCCCTGGATTACTGCAGATGATGAGATATGGGAAGGCCTGACGAAAGCCGGCAAAATGTAAGACTTCTTACCATGTCAGCCTCTCAGAATCTCTACCTGTGCATTCTGGTGGAGGGAAGTGGTGAGAATTTTTTTCTCTTTCTAAATTTAGATTGGCAGGAGAAAATATTTGGGAAACTAGTTTCTTGTGCTTTTAGTGACCCTTGGTTTAAATTTGGTAGAGTACTCTTGGTTTTGATCTTGATCCCTTTTCCTCCCAGAGATAGTCTCTGTTTTTCTCTTTTGTCTTTGTCTTTTGTATTGTGTGTCATAAGAAGGAAATACCATAGGGTAGGACGCAGGCATAGGCCCTATAAGCCTACTCTCTGGGCCGGCCCCACAGACTGGTGAGTTTGCGGGTCTCACCAGACTGGTGTCTATTTAGACAAACTTTGCTGTGGGTTAATATGCACATGAAGTGAAGGCCATTGTCAAGGGCATCTTGGAAGCCAAAAAGGCCGCAAATATGGTGGGCACGGGTCGAGCAGTTAAGAGCCATTAGGGCGCTCGCCACTTTCAGGAGACTTCCGTGACAGGATAACTTGGGTCATGGAACAGGATAGATGACACAGGTCCCCCGCCAACTGCAAGAAAATGTCCATGCAACGACGAGGTACTCTGTAAAGCACACAGTCCCCAACCCCGTGGCACCTCCCTCCCTAGGTATTATTCTGGCTCCAAGAGACCTAAGGCGTGGCTAAAGCTGTCATTGTGCACATAAGAAAAAAACCAGATGATGTTTTTCCTTCTGTCTTGTTCTGTGTCCTGAGACAACTTGGCTTTGTGCCAAGTGAGAATATTCTCCTTGGTCTCCACCATACGGAAGGTGCATTTACTGGGGTGCCCCTTGGTGGCCAGTCGAGTAGACTGGGGTTCTGAACTGTCTCTTTGTCTGGCTGTGCCAAGCTCTCAGGGGAGTTTGACATAAAGGGCCCAGTCCATAAGGGCTTTTGTCGTCTTAACCTTCGTTGCTTGTTAGTGTTGAAAAAATCCCATTCCAGTATCACCTGCCCGGTGTCACAGTTTAGCAGGTCTGTGACTGGAGGTGCCCCACACTATTGTGGAGACCGGAGACACCGTTTTCACTACACCATCCTTACAGCCTGTGCAACGAAGGTCTTTACTTTCTCTGAATATCTTTGGGAGTGAATTCTGTGGATCATGGGGGCTACATCATCTGCGCCCTCACAAGGGACACCTCTTGGGTCCATGGTAAAGATTTATTCTAAGCGTGGAAAGTTACCTCCAGGTCTTTCCTTAAAAAGTCTTATTGGATCGAGTCACTATTGGAATAAATATACAAATGAAGATCCTACTCGTCAATGGCCAGACGACGGATTCTTTGAATTGGGAAAACTTCTAAATTGGGGGAAAAAATATGTTTTGAGAGCTCTCACACAATTATTTAATTGGTACCTAAAAAAGGGCTAGAAAAAGGAAGGGAAAAATTTAAATAGCCTTAGGACCTTGACTCAGGTTGCAATTGAATTGAGAACATGTAAAAGTGTAAGTGTTTATAAGATTATAAAGGTTGGAATATTTGAGCTAATTTTATATAAAGAGGTTACATCAACTTTGCCTGAGTATATTTTAAAATGTCTGACTGGGAATGCTTCCCTTGTCCAAAATCAGAAGACCAAGACCTATTAATAAAAATCTTAATTATAACTATGTTTAAAGGTATAAGAGGTGATGAAATTTACATGAACTTTTGTACAAAAAACTGATGTTATTTCTATTACAGAACTGGTTAACAAAAATAGTAATTTAAATGATGGTTAATTTTATCTAATGTCTTATGAAGTCTTATAGACAATCTAAATAATTATTGGGAACAAGTAACTAAATAGTTGTGAAAAAGATGAATGTTGGGTGAACTTTAAACAATAATTATGTGTTATGGTGGTTACAGCTTCCAAACTCTTTTTGGTGACATAAAACTTTAGAGTTTTGCTAAATTTTGTGATAAAAATTCACTGAGTATCATCATTTCCAAATAAGATAAGATATTAGACATTGATTATTAAACTTACGTTTGTCTACTTTTGGCTTTTCATTACAGGAAAACTAAAAGGTGTTTTGAGTCTATTGGTAAACGTGTGTTTTATTAAAAGATTGTACTATAAAGGAACATATTTCTAGAAGTTATGAAGTCTTTATAAATTTTCCAAGCCACAAGATCCTAATGTAAAAGAAAGTTTATAATGGTTTACTTGGTTTTTACTTACAAATTGTGGTTTCTAAGAGTTAAAATTTCTAATTAGTATATGTGATTGAAGCTACTAAATATTAAGAAAAATATGTCTGTGCACAAGGAAAGTAAGATGTATAAAGAAGGAACAAAGAATGGAGATATTTTATTTGATTGATTAAGAAAGATAAATTTGTCTTCAAGTACTAGGAGGGAAAAGAAAGACATGGGACAAATTCTGAATGTAAAAAGAAAGTTATAGGTTTGTGGAAGAGGAATTCTGGAAAAGGAGTTTTTGTATGGTCAAGTTGGCTAAGATTGAAATGAATTTAATTAAGTAAATGAGTTTTAATATCAGAAGGAAGCAGGTACAAAATTATCATTTGGTCTTATTTCTCTTAAAAGGATAATTTTCTTGAACTTGATAAAGAGGTTATAAAAGATTTTTCTTTACCTTTGGGTAAGTCTACCTAAAAGACAGAAAAAAAAAAAACTGTTAAAATAATTTCCTGTGTTCAAAAGACTGAGGTCTCTCTATTAAGGTGTTTGGACTGTCAATGCTCTCTTTGCTTTAACGTTTTCTATTTTTTTTTTTAACGATTTTATTTATTTATTTTTTCCCCCCAAAGCCCCAGTAGATAGTTGTATGTCATAGCTGCACATCCTTCTAGTTGCTGTATGTGGGACTCGGCCTTAGGATGGACGGAGAAGTGGTGCCTCGGTGCGCGCCCGGGATCCGAACCCGGGCCACCAGCATCGGAGCGCGTGCACTTAATCACCAAGCCACGGGGCCGGCCCTAACGTTTTCTATTTTTGACAAGCTCCCCAAAATTCATATAAATAAAGTCTTTTTTTTACTTTTTTTCTTTGAGAATTTTCAAAGGGCCCTGGAACTTCTCAAAGAAATTTGCTCTCTTCCTACAAGGGGAAACATACTAAATTTATTAGGCTTATTCAGTACGTTAAATTACATGGAAAGCATTGTCAGACAAGTGATGATAAGTCTGCTTAGGTGGTATTATGTGGGCAAATGTTATTGACATAGGTGTTTTAAAATTGTATAACATTACTGAAATTCTGATCTGTCTTGATTATCAGTCATAATTCTGGTTATTATTATTTTAAAGTGTTGTATGTCACAAAATTAACCAAATTTCTCTGTCAATTGCCATTTTGAGGTCTTGTTTACAGACTTATTTCTTTGCTCTAATGCTTTTGCAAAATGTTTCAACTTCAGAAAAATTCATGGAAAGTGCTCTGACATTTACACTGGAGTACAGGTTTCTGACAAACTTTCTGATCATAAAACTGAACTTGGTAAGAAATTACAGAAATCTGATGGAAAGACTGATAACTTCATGAAGCTGCTAACAAAAAGATCGGGATCAAGAATGGATTACACAGGACTGAATGAACTGATAAAGATAATTATAAGTTTTATTATTTTTCATTTGAAGTATTGCTGAATTTTTAATGTTTTGTCTTTTTAGATTTAAGGAAAACTTTTTCTCTTTTCTCCTGAGCTAGCTATGACTTATAGCAATTTGGTAAATGATATTTTTGTAAGTAAAATTGAAATATTTATCTTTCTCTCTCTATCTGATCCTTAGAATTTGGAAACTCTTAGTAAGTGAGTATTGTTTTCATGGCAATATAGTTATTTGCATAAGTTCAATAAGAATCTGTTCTCCTTATAACAGGACACAATTGGAAACACTGGTTATATTACCAAGGCTGTGACTGGAACATCATATTTGCGATATAACCATACAGCTATTGAGGAATAAAGATTGGTCTCTATGGAATAAAGCCACGTGGAAGTATTGGCCTGGTACCTTATGTTCCAAGCAGCACTTACCAAGATAAGTAAAGAATGTCACTTATCTGGCAAGCACAAGGAACCTCGAAATATTTTGGGAGAACCTCGGAAGAGAGGAATTCACCCAAATCTGTAGGTATTACAGGCAAAGTCTGATGACAAAATCCTTGGCTTGGCTTTCCTGGCCTGGAGAAGCCTTTAATGTTCAATCTGAGATTCCTTATAAAAAGTTCCAGCAAAGCAGACTTAAAAGAGCCTATGTGACCAATTCCTATTCTTGCTGTACTTATGTAAATAATTGGGTCAACTCTATTGGAACTAGACTTATTTTGCAAACTACTTAGTTTTAATTTGTCTATCTTTGATAAAAATGAGGGTGATTTTAGAAAGAAAAATTATATTTCAGTAAAAACTATAGTGTACATTTGCAGATATTAGATCCTAGTTTTGTTAATTGTCTTTTAAGGTTTTTGTTTTATATTGTTGACTTGACTGGATCCTGATTTCTTCTAGTCTCCTAAAATATCTGGCTACAGACGTCCAAACTAACGTTTTTGATTTTTTCCATCATTTTCATTTGGAATCACTGAAAACTGAACCTGCCCTTTTTCCTGAAGCCTTACAAACTGAAGCTGATGGACTTGATATAAATTTAAGAGATTACCCGATGACATCATCAGAGACATTTTAAACTGCAAAAGATGCTTTGATGCTGACATCTAAAAATCTTTTCTGGCTGTCCTCTAAACTCAGAAACTGCTTTACAACTTGCTCCAACAATTAACCTTGTTTTTCTTTCGTTTACATAGAAATGCTTCCATTAAATACTTGATTGCTTGCTTCCGCGATATAGGTGTAACCTTGAGAGCCACCTGCATCACCACCTTCTAAAATGTACTTAATTGAACTATCTATTATCAGGACTAAGAAATGTGCTCAGTGAGATGAAACAATCTACCAACTCAGCTTCTGGACTATGAAACTTCTTTAATTTTCAAAAAGACTGTGAAACTTCTAGGGAAGTTTCAGAGGAGGGAACTGATGGTGCTCAGGGCAAGTTACCCCAGGAGGCACAACTCTGGTATGCAGATTATTTCGAGCTGAAGACAATAAGGACTCAGAGAGCTCAGGAAGAATATTTGAGTTTCCCCTCCCAAACTGTCTAAAGAATTTAAAACAAAAGATCAGTTTCAGGAAGGAGTTATTATCATGATGGTTGTAAAGATAATGTAGGATAGAGGTTACAACAGGAAAGACTCCAAGCCCCTTATATCAAAAACTCTATCTCTCCCTCCACATTATCTATAGATGACCCTGAGAGGAGTTGTCAGGCAAACATTTGCATTTCTATCTCCATGTGACATGCCTCTTGCCCTCTGAGGTCCCAGACCACTATCCACCCCCAACACGTTCCTCGCCTTTAACTGCAATACTTAAGCAGGCAGCTTAGACAGAGGGACGAGTTGCTCATTTCTGAGTTTCTCCCATGTATACATGTTATTAAACTTGTTATTATTTTCTCCTGCTAACCTGGCTTGTTAATTATTTGGCCAGCCATAAGAACCTTAAGGGAAAGGGCAGAGGGAGATTTTCCCTCTTCCCCCAACAACAAGATTATCTGATTCCCAGAAAAAGAAAGCATTACTATAATATTAAGGCTACAACTGTCAAAATGAAGCCAAGATACACTCAAGTCGAGCTTTTGTTCAAAAGTTAATTGGCTCCTCTTTGAAACTTTATCATGTTTATTATGTAAGCATAATATACAGCCTAGAATATAGAAAGTGCTTATGGGTAAGTTAATATTGTGATCATTTATTTTGTAAATGTTAGTATGAGAGATGTAATTCATTTTCTAGTATATTCAGATTTTCAAGATCTGCTAAACCTAAAGACACATTACTAGCAAGTTGGGATACCTCTAGACATCTGAAAAATATGAATCCTAAACAGAAGCATATAAATTCTCTATTCATCAGGTTCTAAGTTCTAAAACATTCTAAGGTTTTGGAACAAATCAATGTCATTCCAAATTTACAGTAAGGCTACATGTGCCACACAGGATCCTACAGGAAGAGAAATCCAGATTTTAAATAGAGGAGATTATGTACAAAAATAAAGTACGTTTTCAAGTCTGAAAGAGGATTTCAAGAAAGAAGAGACTCTCAGAACATGTGGGAAGTGGTAAATAACTTACCAACGGCTCTCTAAAGGAGAATATATTGTGGACAAAAGAGCTTCATACCAGAGCTAAAATGGCATCTCTGGAATCCTTACGATGAAACAGATGCTGAACTATTATTTCCTGAAACTTAAAATGCACCTTGGGCCGGCCCCGTGCCTTATCGGTTAAGTGCATGCGCTCCGCTACCTGCGGCCCGGGTTCGGATCCCGGGCGCGCACCGACGCACCGCTTCTCCGACCACACTGAGGCCGCGTCCCACATGCAGCAACTAGAAGAATGTGCAACTATGACATACAACTATCTACTGGGGCTTTGGGGGAAAATAAAAGGAGGAGGATTGGCAGTGGATGTTAGCTCAGAGCTGGTCTTCCACAGCAAAATAAGGGGGATTAGTATGGATGTTAGCTCAGGGCTGATCATCCTCAAAAAAAAATAAAAATAAAATGCATCTTATCCTCCAAACAAATACCACCTCCTGCCTTGCAGCTTACCTGGACATAGTGATGTGTTGGAATCGTTTTTCTAATTCATTTGTTCTTTTATTTTTTAAGATTTTATTTATTTATTTTTCGCCCCAAAGCCCCGGTAGATAGTTGTGTGTCATAGCTGCACATCCTTCTAGTTGCTGTATGTGGGACTCGGCCACAGCATGGCAGGAGAAGCGGTGCCTTGGTGCGCGCCCAGGATCCGAACCTGATCCACCAGCAGCAGAGCGTGCGCACTTAACCGCCAAGCCACGGGGCCGGCCCCTAATTCATTGGTTCTTAAACTTGATGGGCACCAGAAGCACCTGGAGGCCTTGTTGAAACCCAGATTGCCAGGCCCCACCCCAGACTTGCCAGTTCAGCAGGTCTGCAGCAGCACCTGACAATTTGCATTTCAGCCCAGTTCCCAGGTGATGCTGATGTTGCTGGTCCAAGGACTCCACTTTGAGAACCACAGCCTGATTTAGACTCTATATATGGTTAACAAATCCATTATTTTATCCTTTGGCTGCGACTTTTCCTTTATCACATCAGCACCTTAGCTCAGAATCTCCTCACTTAACAGTGGGAATACGTGGAGAGTTTAACAGCTGGTTCTCCTTTCCAGATCAGTTCTCCCTCTTCCTCTCAATACTACATTCTCTTGCCAGGTAACTGTTCCTTAAACATCAGTGCATCATAGATCTTCCTCGCTCAAAAACTCATGACTCTTATGCTGAACACAAGACATTTTAAATTCTCCACTTGGTTCACAAGGTCTTTAATAGCCTTACTTTAATAGTAAAATGTGGACACCCTGTTCTGTACCCTGCCTGCTTTAAAGGATTATGTTAGGATTACATAAGATACAGTCAGTTCTCTTTATGCACAGTGTGACATTCTATAAGGTCATTGTGTACACTGAATCAGTGAATATGACCCACTGCTCCTACGAGAAATGCAGTGTTAGGTTCCTGTAAGCCTTAGTCACATTTTCTTCAACTGATCAGTACATTACCTTGTTCTCTGTGTGTTCTCTTTAAAGTCACCTTATTTAATATATATTGTTGATATATTAACATTGAACTCACACCAACAACACTGCAACTCGTGTCTGATAGTAGCTTGTCGAACACACATATTTTCTCAGTAAAGGCACGTCACAGCCTCTTGCCCTGAGGAACACCAGGCAGCATTGCAGCCCTACACATGGGGGACATATTAAATGGCAAGGTCACCAACATAATGCACAAAAAGATAAGAAATGAGGCACTAAATAGACTGCAAGAAGGACACTTGTTTACAATGTGGGCTGAAACAAGAGGGCAGAGCAGCATCTTGTTGCCCCTCAGCTCAGAAGGTGCACGTCGAGTGAATCAAATTTCTCACCACTTTGTGCATATCTGAAAATGGACATGAAAGCCCTGAGAGTGTTGATTTGGGGGCTGCTGGTACATTTTAGCTAGTGGACAAGTGTGCAAACACGGAATCCACAAATAATGAGGATCAACTATATTATGAAAGCATCTTTTCAAAACCAGAATATTGCTTATATATAAGAGCAATAATGATAACATAACAGCTAACATTTACGTGCCTACTATGTGCCAGGAGCTCTTCTAAGTACTTTACATAAGTTAATGCACGTAAATCTCACTAAAACGCTACAAGACAGGAGTTTTCAGTAACCCCTTTTTATAGATGAGGAAACTCAGGTTCAGAGAGTAAATATTTCCACAGGTTCTGCAGTTAAAAGTGGAATAACTGGGATTGATGCCCAGACAAACTAGTCCAAAGCCCACAGCCTCAACCACTATGGTAGGAATGTGAGCAAATTTTCTACCACTCCCTAAAAAGCCCCTTCTGCTCCATCCTGTGTGGTCTCACACATACTTATTCACTCATCAAACATTTTCTGAGTGCACCAAAGGTGTCAGGTACGGCGTTTAGATACTGGAGAGACAAATAGAATGTCGACGCAAATAATCCATAACCAAATAAATAAAAATTTATCAAAATTGGGGTGAGTTTATTATGAGCCAAGCTTTGAGGATCATATAGCCGAGGAGAGTCCTTACACAAAGAAATGGAGCACTTCAAAGAAGTGAGGTGTACAGCGTGATTATATACCATCAAAGAGCATGGACCACATGTGATTGCAATGTCCCTTTTACAATAGCCACGACGTTGACCTGTTGGCATGGGGATTGATGGACACTGTGGGTATCAGGTCTGCTGTCTCCATGGACGTGGCTGTTGTCTCAAGTTTGGTGGTCACGGAATGAGCGCAGCAATCAAACCCTAGCCTATGGAGAAATGCTTATCCTTAAGGAAATGCTAATGTGGGGAAAGTTGCATTTACAACTTAAGGGCATTGCTTTTGTCTTTGGGACACATTAATTGCTTAAAGCGGATATACAATGGATGAACAGAGGCTACAGGCCCCTTTTGGGGAAAAGAAAAAAAAACAGGGTCAGGCCCAATTAGTTTTACACCAAATGGCTTCCTCATATGCTCCACTGTATCCTGTTGCTTGCCATTTATTTATCAAGAAGAAGGATAGTCTCAGATTTAAGGAGCTCACTGTCTATGAGACAAGAATAAAACAACAGTTATGGAAAAGGAAATAAGTACAGGGTCCCAGAGTGGGGACATCAAAATGGGTGTCTAGATGGAGACCTCTCAGGAAATGTCTCCAAGAGGAAGGAACATTTGATATGAGTTTAGATCAAGAAATAGGAATTAAGTTGACTAATAAAGGGAGTAGGAGTGCAGAAGAAACACATATAAAAAGACAGATATAAAGGATGCTAAAGCTTTCAGAAAATGGAGGTATTTTTAAGGCTGGAACAAAGCGAACATGTAGAACACAGTGGGTGATGAGGCTAAAGATGAGGACAGCAAGAGAAAGCCTGCGTGTCCAGCTCAGGAGTCTGAATGTTCTCTCGGATGCTCTGAGCAGTCATTGAAGGAGTCTAAGCAGATATCAGATTTAAGCAAATTTGGATTCTAGAAGGTAACTCTGGAGGCATGGTGGAGGAAAGATTAGAAGAAATTAAGACTGAAGGAAAGGGACCTGTTGGAAGACTAGGCAGCAATCCAGATAAGATAGGTCTTGGCCAGCCCGGTGGCACAAGCTATTAAGCGTGAGCGGTCCAATGCGGTGGCCCAGGCTTCACTGGTTAGGATCTCGGGTGCGCACCGACACACCGCTTGGCAGGCCATTCTGTGGCAGCATCCCATACAAAGTGGAAGAAGGTGAGCGCAGATGTTAGCCCAGGGCCAGTCTTCCTCAGCAAAAAAAGAGGAGGATTGGCAGATGTTAGCACAGGGCTGATCTCCTCACAAAAAAAAAAAAATAGGCCTTGGCTCAACCACGGAGTCTGCAGGTGGAGGAGGCCAGGAGGTGGGAAGCAGTGCTGGGCTCCTGCAGGAGGAAACTGAGCTGCCTCTCAGTCATGGGAAGACTGTGCCTGTCATGGTCTCCCCACCCCCATGCCCAAATGCCATGTTCCTTTCTACTTCTGTACCTTTCCTCTCTTCTCCCATCTGAAATCCTCACTCTTTCTTTCCTCCACCTGCTCAAAAGTGGTCCCTTTGAGGACTTGATCTAGTCCACCTCTCCTAAGAAGCTGTCTTTAATTACAATTTCTCTATAACATTCTCATTTTTTTTAAGGTTCTGTAATACAACATACACTAAATACCTTGGCAGAATCAAATTATATCTTGCAAACAATTTCATGTATGTGGAGGAGCTTGGAACCTTATAATTCTTTATATTTCCTTCGATACCTACCACAAATACCTTGCACATAGAGGTGAATGGATGTCCAGTAAAGTTAAATAGATTGGAAGCACACTTTATAAGCTAAAAACTTTTATGAGTTCAGTTATTCCTTTAGATCAGGTGCTTGAACCATTTGTTTTTCTCCACAGGTCAACAGTGTTGCCCAGCACAAATGAATTTTACACCTTCTCAAACTCAATAGAGCAAAGATGGAACTTCATTTCCCTTGCAAGCCTTACTGCCCCAGAGAAAAGCAACAACATGAGACGTCTAATTCTTTCTTCACATTCTCATCTCAAATTGTAACTGTTTCCCAGTTGCTAATTGGTTTTCATTATTAAAACTGACAAAAAAGTTTCTCATTCTTTCTTTCTTTCTTTTTTTTGTTTTATGAGAAAGATCAGCCCTGAGCTAACTTACAAGGCCAATCCTCCTCTTTTTGCTGAGGAAGATTGGTCTTGGGCTAACAATTGTGCCCATCTTCCTCTACATTATATGGGACGCTGCCACAACATGGTTCGACAAGCGGTGCATTGGTGTGCGCCCGGGATCCGAACATCTGAACCCGGGGCCGCTGTAGCGGAGCGTGCTTACTTAACTGCTGCACCACAAGGGTCGCCCCTCTCTCTATTTCTGAAGCTAAAATGTCTAAATCTTTCTCTGGGCTAGTTGGAGTTTCCATAAAATGAAAATGTACATTCCAGAAAAATCCTTAACTTTCCAGAATAATCTCGAATATGGTAAACACCTTGGCAAAAATGTCACTGATTTTCAATGTCAGTGCCTCCACAAGGGTATCCTTGCATTGTCTCCCCTCCCAACCACCTCTCACTTTGGCCCTCCCCAGGCTCAGGGGGTCAAACTGTTTACTGAGCACTAGGAATGATCAGAGTCTGAGGGAGACTTCAAGGATGACTAAGCCATGGTTTCTGACCCCAACCATCACTCTCCATCTCTGCTTTAACCTCTATTTTTCTTACTCTGGTTTCTACTTTAGTTGTTTACTTGTCTTGTGAATTGTTGTTTTGTGGTTTATAATTACCATGTAAATTCATATTGTTGCCTTAGAGTTTAGAAAGAACTTACATTAAACAATGTTTTTTTCCCAGCCCTTTGATGTGTCTAATACCTTTCAACGAAATTCAAGTGGCTTCTTGTTTTTACGTCTCCATCATTATTTAGAATTATGTTCACCCCACACTTTTGAACTGACCAATGCTGCTTTACTCTTTAAACTTTTCTATGACAAGACTCACGTGAGGAATCCCTGAAGCACCATCAGCTAGGCATCCTCACATTCCTCACATCTGTTTCCTTGATTTGTTCCTAACTAAAGATGTTTCTGAAACTAATACTGAATTGTACCAAGTGGTCACTGCATAAAAAGCACTATCACAGATACCTTAAAGAGAAGAAATGGAAAAGAATATTCAATTCCTCAGATAAGTTTGCAATCAAATGAGGCATTGAGGGGACCTGGGGGCACTGATAAGAGCAGGAATCTAAGAGAAGAGTTTTAAGTCAATTTCAAATGAGATTAAAACTGGAATGAGATAGTATTTTACCAGTTATCTGAAATCATAGGCATTTTTCTGACCTTTGAGAATTTATTTGCATATAAACTGTACCTGTGGGGAAAGAGAGTGCTGATATTGTTTAATTTCTTTTTATTATTCACCACTTTGTAATAGATGTGGCTATTCACAATTAATAAATATCATAACGTGGAGAGACCCAACTGCCTCTTGTTATCAGTTCTTACACAAAGCTAAAGTTTTAAAGATCAAATTTCATTCTAGTTACCTTTCAACTAGTCTATTTATATCAGAAAGATGCTGAGTTTTAGGAAAATACTTCAAAACACAAATTTTATATGTAATTTCAAAAGCAAAAAATGAGTTAAAAATTGGGTGGTAACCGATTCTGCTGCTATATATTAAACTTTAACATGGGAGCAGACATTTTTAGAGAATATAATTAATATTTGCCTATTTATATATTGTAGAATGTTAAAGGATTTACAGTTTTAATAGTATTTCAAATACCAGAGAATAAAAAACAGAACTGTTTCAGTTTTATGAAATAGCTTTTTAGACATAGCAGATTTTCAGAGCCTATTACTTGAAAATAAAACAATCAGTTTGTGAGGTTTAAGCCATGTGGTTTTATTTTAAACTTGCTCATTCCATAGGAGCATCAATAAAAGCTCTCTAGGAGTAGCTGACGCTCTTTCCTTCCGCCTGAGCACCAGCTGTATTTTCTTTAAGCATCAGACTCTCGGGCAACACCATAGCCCTCAACTCCGTTTAGTTGAGAAAAGGCTTTATGTGTCATGTGTTGTTTCTAGGGGTATGGAGCTCCCAGACTTATTAAGTACAGGGAGAGAGTAAGAGTCTGAACACATTCAATAAACTCCAATGTGCTCAGGTGAGAAGACATGTGCCTGAACTCACATGTGAAGAAGAACTTAGAGGATGCTTTCTGACTCTGCTTCGTGCCTCTGACTAAGCAGTCCTGGACATCCCCGTTACAGCCACGGAATAACACAGGCAGTCTTGATGGACCAGAAGTCCTCCTATGTCCATCATTTGTGCAGAGCAAACTGGCTTAAGACCTCTCATTTCCTCCTGCAGTGGTAATTTACAGAGATACAAAACTGCCATCTAGTGACTAAGAGAGCAGCAAAGTGCTTTACATGAAAAGTGAAACTCTGAATTTTATAAAACAGAACAGTGAAGCACTAAAGTTGGTAAAGTTGACACAATGTGGCACACGAAGGTTATAGTAAACCAGAAAAATGTGTAGGTGAACTAATCAGTTGCTCTCTATGCCTCTAAAACATGTCTTGACATCCTACTCATAAATAGTAGAGTTTAAATATAATAAAATAACTTTGGAAATAAACTTCTCATCTCATGTCATCCAATGCTGTTGGCAGGAGCCGGTATTAAATAGCCAGATGGTGAGAACCCATGTTGAAGCACCATTTTTATCACAGTGGAGAGAATATGAGGCATAACCCAACGGGCTGATGTTCAGATCTTCCCTCTTACCCTTGATCAATTTTGTAACCATGGTTTTCTTTAGCAGTTAAATATGAATTATAACAGTTACTTTAAAGGATTACTCTAAGAATTGCATAAGGTAATACAGTAAAGGAACTGGCACACAGTAGATTGATAGTTAATTCTCCTTCCCTGTCTCTCTTCTAAGAAACATACAGAAATAATCTAAGAATAGAACCCGTGTATAAAGAAAACTTATGAAAAATAGTCAATGGCTCCTGAAGTAAGGGACATCATTGTTGAGTGCTTAACCTCAACTGCCTCCAAATACTGTTAACTCTCAATTAATTCTATGTGTTTTCTGTCTTCCAGACACTTCACTGGCTACAAGGAAAGGAGAAGTGTGAAATTGAAATTAATTTCACCTTTGAATGGCCTAGCTGTAACAACAGGTGTTTTAAATCACCTAGTTCTTCAGGTTTTCTGCTCATTACTATATAGTTTAACATGGTCCACAGCCGGAGAAAATAAGAAAATCATTATAATTTTACATACATGAACATATGTCTTGACTATTACAGCTGGACTCTTAATATATAGAGCAATGTTGTACATGTTTTGTGCTTGTTGATAGTACAGAATACTTTTGTCCAGACTTTCTTTGGCATTATCATAAATAATGAAGAACTCAGTAATATAAGCCCAGGAGAAAAGAGTTTATAAAAATCTAACATACTATCCTAGTCATGCCTCAAAAACAAAAAAGAGCTATAAAAATAATGAGAGGATATTTTGAAGGCACTATTTTTCTTAATTATTTTCAACTTTATTTCCCTTTACCTCTTTTTAATCTTTCTCCGTCTTATTCGCTATTGGCTAATCATCTCACAGTAATTAAATCACCCTCAGCTGAGTCCACCATGCCTCTTCAAGTGCCCCGGCCTAATATCTGTCTCAGATCTGACAACAAGTAGCTGGGAAACCCTGTTTTGTGGCACTATTTTTAAGAATATCTTTACTCTTGGGCTGGCCCCGTGGCTTAGTGGTTAAGTGTGCGCACTCTGCTGCTGGCAGTCCGGGTTTGGATCCCAGGTGCTCACTGACAAGCCGGTTCTCCGGCCATGCTGACACCGCGTCCCAAATACAGCAACTAGAAGGATGTGCAACTATGACATACAACTATCTACTGGGGCTTTGCGGGAAAAATAAATAAATAAATAAAATTATTAAAAAAAAAAGAATATCTTTACTCTTACAATAATAGCTATATGTTTGAAAGGCACCAGTGGGTTACAAAACGAAGTACTTGACCAATGTTGTATCCTCATTTTCCCTCCAGGGAGAACACAACATTCGTGTGTAATGCAGGGCTGCTGCTTTATTGTTCTCTCCTTTCAAGACATTTTATTACTTGTAAAACATAATAGGATTAATAGTGATATATGAGTAACAATATAAACTTACAGACAGCAAAAAGATACTATTTCAGTGTCATCATTTTATGTACTGTAACAAACAGTAATATTTTCATAGTGTAATATCTTGATTGATCATAAATTTTTTCCTGGCTCATTTTTATGCTAATTCATTTATTAGATTACCAAATTTATACTTTTATGATCTTTATTTTCAATCAATATAATTGAAGGGACATCAGTTGTTCTTGGTAAGTGAAAGTTCAGAAAAAATTTTTGATAATGTATAAGTTTGAGAAGGATCTTTTTGTTTTTTAAAAGACAAGTCAGGCCTGGCCCTGTGGCTTAGTGGTTAACTGCGCGCGCTCCGCTGCTGGAGGCCCGGGTTCGGATCCCGGGCACGCACCGATGCACCACTTCTCCGGCCATGCTGAGGCAGTGTCCCACATACATCAAGGATGTGCAGCTATGACATACAGCTATCTACTCGAGCTTTGGGGGAAAAATAAATAAATAAAATTATAAAAAATATAAAAGAGAAGTCATTTAATATTTGGAAAAGTTCTCAAAAATCATCAAACTCTTTAATTTTACAGAAAGGAATACTACGTTCCAGAGAGCCTAAGTACGTTGTCACACACTAACCAGAAACAGACCTGGGCCTAGAACTCAGGTCTGAGTCACCTGACTTCTACTGGACCACACTCAAGGGAGCACACCCTCTTCTTACTGGTAATTTCTAATACTAAGTTATTTTCAAAAGCACAGTTGAGAGAAATTGTAAATAAATAAAACATGATTTTATATAAAAAAGTAGCAATTGCGACCCACAATTTCTATTCCATATGAGTGTTTCCTTTCTTGTAGGTTTCTTGTTTTTAATACCAAGTCCATTTTGGTAACAAGACAAAAGACATAAAGTTTAGTTTCTTTAGTAACATAAAAAAAGCTTCTGTGGAAATTAAAAAGACACTAACTAATGTCTCTTCTACTAAAGCAACTTAAGAATATTATTTGATTTTGGGAAAGCTCTGAGAGATTTTTTTAAAAATCATATCCACGTGACTATTAGTCTAGCCAGGCACATCTCCACATGACATCTCCTAGAGTGCCCAGTTTTCTGCTGGATCCAGCTATTGTCAGGCCCAATGCTCTGGCTGAGTAGAGAATGATGCCGCTTCTGAAAAGCATGTACTCAGTTCCACTTCAAGGCTGATTGATGGAGACACTAGGAAAGGAATAGATGAAAATATTACCCTAATCAATGATGTAAAACACAAGATATGAACAACCGTTAAAAGAATTCTCTATGAAATTGATCAATTCTACTATCACTACACCGGGCTATTTCCTATCAGTAGTTTGACACATAAACAAATAGAATAGTGTATTTAATGATATCAATTCTTTTAGTTGTGTGCTTTTCCTTTTAAAACTACATATGCTTATATGTGTTTGCTTTATTTTCAGGTGGTGTCACCGTGTCAAGGCCTCGCGGGCAGGTGGGGCCTTCACTGAGGACCCCCAAGGCCCCCCCTAGGCCCGCTGGCTGTGCACCTGCCCTTGGCCTCATGGGTTAAACCCAAGGCCACAGGGCTCCCATAGTGAGCGGCCAGAGAAAGAAGGGTCCATGAGAGAGGTAGGCGAGGGGCGCAGGCTCTGCCAACATCCTCTTCTCAGGTCCCTGAGAGAGAGAGACAGAGAGATAGAGAGAGTGAGAGAATGAGAGAGATCCCTGACCTCTGCATTGCTGCCTCCACCGCTGGTGCCATGTCACACACCATCCCCCTTCCCCCAGCATCCCCATGCTACCCCTGGGAAGGCACCACCACTGGGAGGCCTGTTCCTGGTCACCTCCCTGTTGTCCCTTCAGGACCAGAGCCCAGTGCAGGGGAGTTGGTTCAGACAAACATTTACATGTCCCTCTCCATGAGAATTGTCTTCTCCAGTCTCACATCCCAAACCCCACCCCCAACATCCTCCTTTGTCTTATCTGAAGATAGTATTTAAGAGGAGCATCTCTGCCATTCTTTTGAGAGACTCCATTTCTCATGTGTCTCCCATGTATACATGTTATGAGCCCAATTTAATCAAGCATGGATTCTTTTACTTGCCTATTTGCATCAGGAACATAATTACTAGCTAGAGAATTAGAGAATATTCATGGTGAATGAAAGATGTCATTTCTAATAACATAATGGAATTCCTTGAGGCTTTATTCTGGGGATATCTGTAGGATTAAGTCAGGACACACTGTGAGAGTGATAAATAAGTTCTATATATTTTTCTTCTTCAAGACCATGAATTTCAGCCACGGTTCATACCCATCTACTTTGCAACAATGAAAAACAAACAATGACCTTGAATATTTTGCCCTCAGATTCATTAGTCTTTAAAGTATTAATTGAACAATTTAAATCTAGATGAGTGAAAGACTATGGAGACTTCTAGAATGTCACGTTAGGTCCTTTAGAATTGTTTTTATAAAACATTTCTATTCCTTCTTATACCTTGACAATAATGTTACTCTGAATCTGTTTTAAAGAGGATGATGGCAGATTTACTTTAATTTGCACCCTTTTTTAAGTACATTTACCTAATATTTCTCAGTCTCTTGAAAACTTTTATCTTTAGCTCAACATTCATTTAAATCACCAGACCTATTTTTTTTTTTTTTTTACTTTTTATATTATTTTATTGAGGTCATAATAGTTTGTGACATTGTGAAATTTCAGTCGTACGTTATTATTTGTCAGTCACCATATATATGTGCCCCTTTACCCCTTATGCCCACCCCAACCCCCTTCCCCTCTGGTGACTACTAATCTGTTCTCTTTGTCCATGTGTTTGTTTATCTTCCACATATGAGTGAAATCATGTGGTGTTTGTCTTTCTCCATCTGGCTTATTTTGGTTAACTTAATACCCTCAAGATCCATCCATGTTGTTGCAAATGGGATGATTTTGTCTTTTTTATGGCTGAGTAGTATTCCATTGTATGTATATATATACCACATCTTCTTTATCCAAGCATCAGTTGATGGGCACTTGGGTTGCTTTCAAGTCTTGGCTATGGTGAACAATGCTGCAATGAATGCAGGGGTGCATAAGTCTCTTTGAATTGTTGATTTCAAGTTCTTTGCATAAATACCCAGTAGTGGAATAGCTGGGTCATATGGTATTTCTATTTTTAATTTTCTGAGAAATCTCCGTACTGTTTTCCATAGTGGATGTAGCAGTTTGCATTCCCACCAGCAGTGTATGAGGGTTCCCTTTTCCCCACATCCTCTCCAACATTTGTTGTTTTTGTCTTGGTAATTATAGCCCTTCTAACAGGTATAAGGTGATATCTCATTGTAGTTTTGGTTTGCGCTTCCCTGATTAGTGATGTTGAACGTCTTTTCATATGCCTGTTGGCCTTCTGTATATCTTCTTTGGAAAAATGTCTGTTCATATCCTCTGCCCATTTTTTTTTTTTTGTGAGGAAGATCAGCCCTGAGCTCATATCTATGCTAATCCTCCTCTTTTTGCTGAGGAAGACTGGCTCTGAGCTAACATCTATTGCCAATCCTCCTCCTTTTTTTCCCCAAAGCCCCAGTAGATAGTTGTATGTCGTAGTTGCACATCCTTCTAGTTGCTGTATGTGGGACGTGGCCTCAGCATGGCCGGAGAAGCGGTGCCTTGGTGCATGCCCAGGATCCGAACCCCGGGCCGCCAGTAGTGGAGCACGTACACTTAACCGATAAGCCAACGGGCTGGCCCTCTGCCCATTTTTTGATCGGGCGGTTTGTTTTTTTATTGTTGAGTTGTATGAGTTCTTTATATATTTTAGAGATTAACTGCTTGTCGGATATATGATTTGCAAGTATTTTCTCCCAATTGGTGGGTTGCCTTTTCGTTTTGCTCCTGGTTTCCTTTGACTTGCAGAGGCTCTTTAGTCTGATGTAGTCTCATTTTTTTTTCTTTTGTTTCCCTTGCCTGAGTAGACATGGTATTTGAAAAGATCCTTCTAAGACCGATGTCAAAGAGAGTACTGTGTATATTTTCTTCTAATTTTTTTTTTTTTGATTTTTATTGATATTTTAATGGTTTCTAACATTGTGAAATTTTGGGTTGTACATTTTTGTTTGTCCATCACCCCATATATGACTCCCTTCACCCCTTGTGCCCACCCCCCACCCCCACTTCCCGGGTAACCACAGTCCAGTTTTCTCTGTCCATGTGTTGGTTTATATTCCACATATGAGTGAGATCATACAGTGTTTGTCTTTCTCTTTCTGGCTTATTTCACTTAACATAATACGCTCCAGGCCCATCCATGTTGTTGCAAATGGGACGATTTTGTCTTTTTTTATGGCTGAGTAGTATTCCATTGTATATATATACCACATTTTCTTAATCCAATCGTCAGTCGAGGGACACTTAGGTTGCTTCCACTTCTTGGCTATGGTGAATAATGCTGCAATAAACATAGGGGTGCATAAGCCTCTTTGGATTGTTGATTTCAGGTGCGTTGGATAGATTCCCAGTAGTGGGATGGCTGGATCATAGGGCATCTCTATTTTTAATTCTTTGAGGAATCTCCATACCGTTTTCCATAGAGGCTGCACCAATTTGCATTCCCACCAGCTGTGTATGAGGGTTCCTGTTTCTCCACATCCTCTCCAACATTTGTTGTTTTTTGTCTTGGTGATTATGGCCATTCTAACGGGCGTGAGGTGGTATCTTAGTGTTGTTTTGATTTGCATTTCCCTGATGATTAGTGATGTTGAGCATCTTTTCATGTGCCTATTGGCCATCTGTATATCTTCCTTGGAGAAGTGTCTGTTCAATTCCTCTGCCCATTTTTTGATCAGGTTGTTTGTTTTTTTGTTGTTCAATTGTGTGAGTTCTTTATATATTATGGAGATCAACCCCTTGTCAGATGTATGTTTTGCAAATATTCTCTCCCAGCTGGTTGGTTGTTTGTTCATCTTGATTCTGGTTTCATTTGTCTTATAAAAGCTCTTTAGTCTGATAAAGTCCCACTTGTTTATTTTTTCTTTAGTTTCCCTAGTCTGGGTAGGCATGTCATCCGAAAAGATTCCTTTAAACCCAATGTCAAATAGTGTGTTGCCTATATTTTCTTCTATGAGTTTTATAGTTTCAGGTCTCACCTTCAGGTCTTTGATCCATTTTGAGTTAATTTTTGTGAATGGCGATAGCACATGGTCCACTTTCATTCTTTTGCATGTGGATGTCCAGTTTTCCCAACACCATTTATTGAAGAGACTTTCCTTTCTCCATTGCATGTCCTTAGCACCTTTGTCGAAAATTAGCTGTCCGTATATGTGTGATTTTATTTCTGGGCTTTCAATTCTGTTCCATTGATCTGTGTGTCTGTTTTTGTACCAGTACCATGCTGTTTTGATTACTATTGCTTTGTAGTACACCAGACCTATTTGATGAAGCCGACATGAACATTTACTCGAAAAGTCCTCAGAAAATTACTAATTTAACCTGTACCCTGGACGATCCATTGTAAAACTCAAACTGGATTTGCCAGGCCCCTCAAAACGGCTCATAACTCTGTTTGTACATTTATCTGGGAAGATACTATCTGAAGGTAATTGTTCTTCCCAAATGCTTTCTTTAATTCAATCAGCAATACTTCCAAAGTCTTAATGAAAATGTGGCCAATTTGGTGAAATCCAAGTGACTTTTTTGTTTTTGCATGCCAATGAGATTAAGAAAATAAGTATTTTAATTATTGTTATTGATTTTAAAAATCAGAGATGAAGAAAACAAACTTCTTTGTCCAAATACATTTCTGCAAATGAAATCGTCTGAAAAACTGACAGCTAGCCCCCTGTTTTAACCACTAAACCATAAGAAATGTAATACCGTGGGCAAACACTTGAGAGTTGTCACCTGCAGGAGTCCCCAGCACTGTTGCCCCATCAGGGCCATGGATCAGGGGAAGGAGCCAGTGGAGGGGAGTCAGCTGGGCCCTCAACATCCTTCCTTCCTTGGTCAGAACCCGGTCCCAGCTGCTCCCTGTATCATCTTCTGGGGAAGCAGAGAATTCTTCTGGAGACACAACACATTGGGTGTTAAGGATGTCATTGTTCTTTTATAAACAGATGTTAGATCGTGTAACGGGCTTCTCAGGACAGGAGAAGCCACCTCAAGGGAAGGCAGAACTTCTCCAGGAGCTGAAGGTCATCCAGGGAGAGCAGAGTCAAGGGCTGCACAGCGTCAGCCGGCTCCTGCTCTCCATCTCATGGACACCTCGGTCCCCAATCCCCGACACCCCTCCCAGTGCCCCCCCAAGGGTTCCCATTGTATCCTCAGAGTCCCGAGCAAGCGCAGGACCGGTGCTCAGAGTGGCAGAGGGGCCGCCGAGCTGGAGAGCCCCGGGGCGCATGCACTGGGGGCGGAGTCCCTGATGCGGAAGTGGTGGCCACTGGAGTTTGTGTGGGGGGCTCGGGCAGTTTCTGGATCCTTCCTCCAGGATTTTCAGCGCGGGGAGCTCTCCTTTCTGCAGTGTGGAGGAGCGCTGGGCAGGAGCGGCGCTGAGGTAGGCGGTGGGCAGCGGGGTCCGCGTGGAGATCTCCGCCGCGTATGGCGGGAGCGCGGTGTCAGGGGCAGCGGATGGGACCGGGGGCTGGGGCTGCTGGCGGGCTGCTCCAGGCGGGGGAGCCCAACCTCTGTCCCTTGGAGGAGCAGAAGAGCGCCGCTTGGCCAGCCTGTCCCTGTGCCTTGGCGGGGCCCCACCTCAGCGGGGTCACACCCATCCGTGGTGCAGGGGGCGGCCGGGAGTCGCCTGCCCTGTGCGCCCGCCCTTGAGTTCGCGCCCCCTGGGACCCCGTCTAGGCCAGGTCGCGACATCTTTGGGTGAACGCTTTCCTTCGGAAGAGGGCCTGTGGTCAGCGCTCCTCTGCCTGACTCCGTTCAGGCTATTGGGCTCCTCATTGCCTTCATTAAACAAATGAACGGTTTCTACATCCTTGGGACCACCTTTATTGAAAAGCCTGATCGCATTCATGGTTTCTGATAATTGACTTTATATTTGCAAGGTGAACTTTGAAGCCTGTGAATTGTTGTAAACTGCATTTAATGAAAGGAGCTTTAAACAATCTTTGGTGCAAATTGTGTAGCTTCCTAATACTAACTCACCTTCTGTTAACATAGACTGATGACTGATCAATTGATGATTGACATAATGTGTATGGAATTTTGGTTTCAGTTGAAAAGATTTTCTTGGCAGTCGGTGCTAAAATTAAAATCGGATAAAGAGGAGGATTTTGGAAGCTGTATGTAGTGTCTGTTTTGTCTCCGTACTCATTTAGAATTGTAAGAATTTAGATTTGGAAATCCCATAGAACAAGAAGTTTGAAATTTTGATTTGACTGACAAGGCGAAAGGTCAAAAGGTCAAATACGGTAGGATGTCATTTATATAATATTCTAGAAAAGGTAAACCATAGGGAAAGACAACAGATCGTTAGTTGTCATTAGTTTTCATATTTAGTTAATCATTTAGTTTAATAGTCTAATCATTAGTTATAATATTTCTTATTAAAAATACATTTTAATGATAGCATCCTAATTATGCTTTTGGGTGATACCAGGAGTTGATAACCTATTAAATTCTGCAGTAGGAAGAAATGACATGTTGGTTATTGGCGTCTTTGAAGTGTAAGTATTGGCGGTAATGAAACTTTTAAATGAGCTTTTTTGGATTCTGAACTACTGATTTTTTTACTAGATCCTGTTGGACGTGGCATGTTACAAGTTTCAAAAGGCTCTTTAAATTATTGTAGCAGGCTGAAGCTATTAAATTATAATGTAAGCTCTTTATAGATGAAACAGGCAAAAATACAAAAAGCCATTCATCAATTTATCTTTGTTAAAAAATCAAGTAAATCTTACCATACACATGAATGACTTTTGGCTAGACAGACCTGAACTTGACAAGATGGACTCATTGGTATGGGGAACTTCTTTTGGAATGTTAAAATGGGAGAGGATATACAAATTTTACCTGAGGGTGACCCAAGTCAATATGGCAGGTTTAGTTGCTTTTACACTCTTTCTGAGTTATGATCTTGATTAAAAACCTGGTCATAGACATTCCAAGACATTTGGGCCATCTTATGTATCAATATAATAAGATGTCTTATTTCTCTGATACTTTCTGATTTCAGGGTGTCTGGGGAAAACAGTTTCTCAACATACGTACTTTGGAATATAATTTTTTATTGTTGACTAATTGAATCATAGAATTGTTGCGTTGGAAATAATTTTAGTGGTTTAGAACCTAACCTCTTCAATTTCCAGGAAATGGAAAGTGAGGTTTCTTGAGTTAAGTCGTCCACAGTCAGACTGCTACTTTAGTGGCAGAGTTGGAACTAAATGCTCAGATGTTTGTCTCCAGATTCCTAGTACAGTGCTTTCTGTGCTACATACTATTAAGTAGACAAACCAATGAGTTACCTTCTCATATCATATACGTAGCCAGCAGGGTCGATTATTTCCCATATGCATTTCTTTCCTTTCTTTTTTAAATAACTACTAACCACAATTAATTTATTCCCCTGCCATGTTTAATGACTATCCTTGTGTGTGTCTCCTCGAGCACAGGTGTGAACTCCCTAGAATGGAAACCTGCTGTTATGAGAGGTTTGGGGATTCGATTGGAGACGTATCGGCTGAGATAGCAGCAGATCCGAATAGGTCATATAATAAGAAGGAAAAACATCAGATCGATCGGAAAGGGAAACACCAGATCGACTGAAGGGAAATGACACAAATCAACCGGAAAGAGAAACACCAGGTTGACCGAAAAGAGAACACATCAAATCAGTTACTTCACAGTAAATCAATTACTCACAACATCCATGCCCCACTGCCGGGAGAGTCCTGTCAATCGACACGGCTGGGCAAGGATCACACATCCTGGGCAAGGCGTCCCTTCCACAGGTGCAACTCTCGCCGGGTCTCAGTCTCCAGCAGTTTATATAAGCAGTTACAGAGTTTACAGAGCAAGCATCCAGTGTTTCCATGCACAAATGGTTATCAGTGGCGTACGTGCACTGAGCCCCTTGGCTAACGTCCCAACCCAGCAGTTGTGTACGTGCACTGTTTTCTTTGGTTATCGTCTTAGCCCGGCACAGATGGCCAGTCCATCCCTTGCTACGACGCTCCAAGAGCCTTGAAATGTTACAACTTGCAACTCCCTCCGTGGGAGAAGGGCCAGTTCCCACCACGCAGAAAGCAGCTTTTATATTTCTTTTTGTGCTGGTGGCTGTAGGTCAATGGAGTGGCCAAACATGGCCGTACTCATGTCAAGACACCTGCCTGTGATTGAATTGTTGGGCCAGAGGCTGATGTGCATCTGCATCTTGACGAGCTGCAACCAAATCATCCTCTGAAGTTTTAACAATTTCCATTCCCTCCAACAGTGTTTGAGTCATCCTTGCCCTGGGATTGGTCAGATTAGCATTGTCAGATTTTTAAATTTTTGCCAATCTGATGGGTGAGAAATGAAGTATTTGTTTTCCTCTTTTGACAAACGCATAGAGCTGTGCAACTCCCAAAATTGAGATACAGAGCAGTTCCAGCACCCAGAACTCCCCTGAGCTGCTCTTTTGTAGTCAACTCTTCCCCCAACCTTAACCCCTGGCAGCTATGATCTGTTGTCTTTCTCTATGGTTTGTCTTTTCTGGAATATCATATAAATGGAATCCTACAGTATTTGGCCTTTTGAGTCTGGTTTCTTTCATTTAGCATGATACGTTTATTTGAGTGTTCATCCATGTTGTTCATTGTATTAGCAGTTCCTTCTGTTTTATTGCTGAATGTAGTATCCATTATATGAATTTACCACAGTTTATCCATCCACCAGTTGAAGGACATTTGAGTTATTTTCAGTTTTGTCTTTTTTGACTATGAATAAAGCTGCTATAAATCTTTATGATTTGAGAAGGCAAACAAGTTTTTGTATGAACATGTCTTCTTCTCCTGGGTAAGCACATAGAAGTGGAATTCCTGGGTCATATGGTATGTGCATGTTTAACTTTATTTTAAAAACTCTTTGTGGTAGCAAAGTCATGGCCCACAAAGATGTCCTAATCTCTGAACCTGGGAATACATTAGTTTACTTGGCAAAGGTGAATTAAATTTGCAGACGGAATTAAGGTGACTGATCAACTGATTTTAAAATAGGGAGATTATCCTGGATTATCCAGGTGGACCCGGTGCATCACAAAGGCCCTGAAAAGGGAAAGAGAAGCAGTAGAGGAGAGAAAAAGATACAACAAGGGAAGCAGGGCCAGAGAGATGCCGAGTTCTTGGATTTGAGGGTGGAGGAGGGGGGCCATAGGCTAAGGAATGTGGTGTTCTCTAGAAGCTTGAAAAGGCTAGGAAATGGATTAAGCTTTAAAGTCCCCCAAAAAGAACCTAGCTCTGCCAACACTTTGATTATAGCCCAAAGAGACCCGTGTCAGACTGCTAACCTACAGAACTGTAAAACTATAAATCTGAGTTGATTTAAGCCATGAAATTTGTGCTAATTTGTTACAGCAGCATAACAAACTCCTCTTTAAAACTGTTTTCCAAAGAGGCTGAACCACTTTGTGTTCCCACCAGCAATGTAGGGGTGTTCCAGTTACTTTCCATCCTCATTAACACTTGGTATGCTCAACCTCTTTAATTCTAGTCATTCCAGTATGTACATAGCAGGATCTCAATGTGGTTTTTATGTGCCTTTTTCTCATGATTAACGACCTTGAGCATCTTTTCATGTGCTTATTTGCCATCTGTGTATCTTCTTTGGTGAAGTGACCAAATCTGTGACCATTTTAAACTTGGATTTTCTTATTGCCGAGTTCTGAGAGTTCTTTATAGTCCTGTCAAATATGTGATTTGCAAAGGTCTTCTCCCAGTCTGTGGCTTGCCTTCTCCAGCCTCCCACGAGTGTCTTTGTAACGTCTGTGTAACATAACTCGAGAGGTTTCACATGACCTTATCTTCCTTCATTGGGAAACAGAGTGAACTTGGAGCACCTGAGTCCAATCAGACTTTGATCAGAGTTGGGTCTGGGTCTCCATTTTAGTAAACCCAGACCTTCCACTTTCCCCCTGTTCCTGTTTGCGGTGCTTCCCTCCCCCGCACAGGGGTCTGGTCCTAAGTCTGGTAGATCTCTGTCTCCTCAGGTTTGGGATCCCACAGAAAACTTAGCTATGCCCGTCAGACATCTCAGCGTAGCTCTCCAGCCTCCTACCTTACATTGTTCACAATATGGCAAATTCCCGGAAGGTCCAACTAGCAATATGTTTGACTTAGGCCACTTCCACCACTTCCGGAGGTTTCACTTTGCTTTGTGGAAGCTTTTGGCCTATTTCCCCAGATTCCTGTGTGGCACCAAAACTTAACACAGGTGCTATGAGGAAGAGCAGTTGTGTGTCTGAGAGCCTTCAGGTTTCCTCTGCCACACCAAACTAGAAGTTTGGCTAGTTTCTCTTTTCCCTAGCCGAAGCTCTGACTGAGCAAGCCAGATCCTCGGCAAGCACCCAGAATCAGAAAATGCCTGCAGGGTAAAGAAAGATAAAAATCCCTGCTCACATAAAAGAGTTTTCTTCTTTCTGGAATTTTAGTTGGTTGGTTCTGAAGTTCTCTGATGCTCTAAAAATATATTTATAATTTATCTGGCTTTGTCCAGTTTTGCAGCAAGAGTGTTTTCCCGTCCTAGTCTCCTCTAAACCAGAAGTTCCCTTGTCATTAGTTTTTAACTCCATCAGTTATACCCTGTCAACATTATTATTGTTTGGTAAAGTCATGTTTTCAATGATTTATTCAGACGTTTACCCTTTTTTATCCTCACGATCCATTTTTACATTTTAGCATTTCTTCTTCTATCAATTTCTTCTTAAAGTACATTCTTTTTCACTTTTTAAATTTTTTCTTGAGGAAGATTAGCCCTGGGCTAACATCTTTTCCTATCTTCGTCTATTGTGCATGTGGGTCACCACCACGACATGGCTGATGAATGCTGTAGGTCCACACCTGAGATCCAAACCCATGAACCCAGGCAACCAAAGTGGTGCTTGGTGAACTTAAACCACTACACCAGGTGGCTGGCCCCCTTAAAGTACATTCCTTTGATGTTCCTTAATGAGCATTTGTTGGTGGTAATAGTAAATGTTTGCATAAAAATATCTTTAATTCACCCCAGTTCTTGAGATATGGTTTGATTGGGTATACACTGAAAATTATCGTCTCTCTGTACCCTGAAGAATTAATCCAACTCTGTCTTGCCTTCCATTGTTAAGAAACGTATCATGGGTCTAAATGTAAGTCTCCATAAGTGTTCTGTCCCTCTGCGGGGCTTTGAATGTCTTCTTTTGTGTTTGGTGTTCTTTGGTTTCCCTGGATGGATCTGACTCTAGATTTATTTTTTTAATTCTGCTTGAGATGTATTCAGCTGCCTGAAGCTAGAGTAGAAGAATTTTATCAATTCTGGAAATTTCTGTTATTATGTCTGAATATTCCTTTAAATCATATATATATTTATATTTTTTAATTCAAATATATATACACATATTTATACACATTCAATATATATTCATTAAATATATATTTATATTATTTAACTCAATATTTTATATTATTCAATATAATGATTTATGTTATTCAAAAAAATACATATATTATTCACATATATGGTTTCCTTTACTTGACCAAACTCAAACCAGGCTCCTTTGAGCCCTCTTCTTCACTAGGCCTTGATCTTGGCCTATAATAACTACAGCCTCTCAGCACAAATGGTTTCACCCCACACACACACATTAAAGACTTAAACACAGACATAGTTTCTAACAGCTCAAATCCACATCCCTACGATGACCCCTGCCCCCTTATAGTGCCTGCCTGAGAAAGCTCAAGGCAGCCAAAAGAATTGACTGTTTGTTCTGGCCAACACTCGATCATTGGCCCCTGACATCCCTTTCTTAGAGCATTTACCCAAAAGTGCTTACAACTGTGAATCTTTCCTCTGTCTTTTTGAGTTGTGTATGTGTCTCCTATAACTGCATTTCTCAAGGTCCTGAGAGCCATTCCTTGAGAGGAGGACAGGGTGTCAGTCTCCCAGACTCTGTGAGAGGAGAGAAGTTAAACTTTGATCATTTCCAACTAGCAGACACAACTGACCAGATCACACTGCACTGACCAACACTCTGTAGCTTTTCCCTCCCTGACTCTACTGAGCCCCTCTTCACCCCTCTGCCTGTTCCCTCATTCTCCTTTTCAAATGCCCAGTCACCACTGTACAAATCAAATTGAGTTCAGCCCTGTTCCCTCTTCCCTACTGCAGTGGTATATTACTGATTAAAATCTGTTCTGATCACTTTAACTAGATTCTGGCTTTGTGTATACTCTACACTTAACACACATCCTGATAATCTCATGCATATGCATATATATGCATATACCAACACAACCATGGGCTCTCCAAGACCAGTTCAGCTGACCCCATCTTATCAACAGAGTAGTTCTGCATTTTCTTTCAGGAACTGACACCCCTCGTCCAATTCAGGCCAGTTGAGACCACCAACCCATCAACCGGGCTTGCACAAATGCTTGATAAGTGACCTTTTTGACATGGAGCTAAAAGCCCCATCCTCAGATCATGGTAACACTGCCAATTTGTGAACACACATCTGATGAAGAGCCATGAAGCTTGACTTTGTTTGTACAGATCATCAATTACCTCACTTCTCCTTACTTCCAATCATCTACCTCCACACATCAGACTACCCTGCCCTTAATCCCATAAATTGTAACCCAAGCCCTGGATCAGGGAGACAGATCTGAGAGAAACACATGCCCCCTGTCTCCTTGCAGATCAATCTCACAAAATAAAGCTACAATTCTTTCCCCAAAAGCTAATGCCAGAATAATTACCTTTTTTAATGTAGATTGGGCAAGAGAACCTCAATATTGTGTGGTAACATCAATACATATATATATACTTAATGGATGTTTTATCTTCTATTTCTTTTTCTTTGCTGAGGAGGATTCACCCTGAGCTAATATCTGTTGCCAATCTTCTTCTTTTTCAAAGGAAGACTCACCCTGAGCTAACCTCTCTGCCAACCTTCCTCTATTTTGTATGTGGGTTGCCACCACAGCCTGGCCAACTGATGAGTGGTGTAGGTCCATGCCCAGGAACTGAACCTGGGCCGCTGAAGTGGAGTTCTCCGAATTTAACCACTAGGCCATGGGTCTGGCCCATCTCTTATTGTTTTGAAGATGTTACTAGAGATGTAATTGAAGTTTCACTATGATCTCTGGATTTCCTTGCTGCTCCTTTAGTCCCTCACTTCAGTGTATGTGTTTCTTGCTCCATCTTTCATGCTAGAGGAATTCCTCAAATATCTAGTGGTCCTTGGCTACCCATTCATATTTCTGTGATGGGGAGGAAACAGCTGAGTATGATCTCTGTGGGCCTGATGGGGCCTGTGTCTGTCTGGACTCAGTGTTTCTTCAGGGGTGTAGAGTGTTGACATAAACAAGCAAACAGTGTTGGTACCCACGCTGATCTCTAACAACATACTTATTCCAAACATTCCCACAATGACAGACATCCTCTGAACACTTGGAAATGCTGACAACACACACGCACACATACACACTATTTGCAAATGACCAGCAGCATTCAGACTATAAACTGCACCTGGTAATGCACACTGATAATCAGAACATACACACAAACTCACACACATACAGACCAATCACTGTGTCAGAGCCCACAGTGAATTGAACTCTCTAAACACACACAGACATCAACAAAACTCAACTTCACATATATGCTATAATAGCCATACTCCCTGTGACCATACAGAATTGCTGAACACACACACATCCACACAACAAGGAACGTGGCCATGCACATGTGGGCTTGATCAGGGGTTTTTTCACACCTCAGCATCAACATGGACACCCCGGGGCGAGAGGGAGAGGCAGAGGGAACAGGGAGAACATGTGGGGAGCAAACAGGAGGCACTTGCATAAAGCAAATACGATACCTGCAAAGCTGGTTGCTAAATGACATATGACTCAAGGGTATGAGGACACAAGAGGATCTGAAATGGTACAAAGGAGGTGACTGATACAAACCCATCACAAGATATTTAAATGTAAGGGACAGTGATATTTTAAAAGGCACTGAGGAGAGTTCATCAAAGCTTAGATATAATTCCAGACAATGAGTGACATAGAATTCTGGCCAAAGAACAGCCATTATTGCTGTTAAAATTCCTATTTAAATGTTTCTTATAAAATTATACTCATTGAAAAATGACAAATATTCATTGGTTTAAAACATTTAAAACATTTCAGGATAAAATTACTGCCAGTTCCACTTTTATTGAGTAGCTTTCCTTGGGCAGCTATAAAAACTGGATAAAGCACACAGAACAGCTGCTTGAAGGGTCAGAGAACATCCCGTGCAGGCAGGACTTGAGGGTCTATAATTCTGAGATGAGGGAAGCACAAGATTGTGAGCACCAGCTCCATGCAGCTTCTCCCCTAAGGCATTTGCTATTTCAACAGTGAGAGAAGAGAGTCTGAGTAGAAAGAGGAGGAAAAATGAAATGAAATTTGGTTCCAGCAAAGTCCAGTAACTTCTGCTTCCAGTCAGATGTGGTAAAGGTAGAGCAATAATTAAACATTGACTTAATAAATACAGTATGTTTGAAAACACCAAAGGGATGTGGAAGAAACAGGACTAGATGAAATAAAATTTCAAAAAGGGAAGAGCCTTTTTAGGTGAGATTGCCAGACATACCCTCACCCAGGGGAATTTGCATAATCTGGACTGTGGTAATCAGACTTGTGTTAGCAGAAGAAAATAGTAAGTATAATCTGTCATAATTGATCTATGTTAGCTTTTTAATATCACAAGCTTTGTTTCCCTGTTAAATTTTATTGCCTCCACTAGAAGACTCTGTGAAGGGAAGGACATTGTATCATTTGCCACGTGATCTCCAGAACATTCTTCAGTTGGGGCTGTATGACTACTATAAATATTTGTTAATTGTTGGTTTCATGAATGCTATGGACTGAATGTCTATGTAAACCAATTTCATACGTTAAAATCCTAATCCCTGACACGATGGTATTTGAAAGTGGAGCCTTTGGGAGTTAATTAGGTTAGGTGAGGCCATGAGTGTGAAGCCCCCATGATGGGATTAGTGCCCTTGTAAGGAGATGGAGGGCCAGAACTCTCTCTGCCAGATGAGGGTAGAGCAACAAGTTGTCCTTCTGCAAAACAGGAAGACAGCTCTCACCAAAAACAAATCAGCTGGAACCTAGATCTTGAACATCCCAGTCTTCAGAACTGTAAGGAATGCATTTCTGTTGTTAAAAGTGCCCAGTCTAAGGACAGCCCAGTGGTGCAGTGGTTAAGTGTGTGTGCTCCACTTTGGTGGCCTGAGGCTTTGCAGGGTCGGATCCCGGGTGCACACTGACGCACCGCTTGTCAAGCCATGCTGTGGCAGCGTCCCATATAAAAAGAAGAGGAAGATTGGCACAGATGTTAACCCAGGGCCAATCTTCCTCAGCAAAAATGAGGAGGATTGGCATTAGATCTTAGCTCAGGGTTGATCTTCCTCACACACACACACACACACACAAAAAAACCCAAAAGTGCCCAGTCTAGGGGCCTTCCCCACCACCTAGTGGTTAAGTTCAGTGAGCTCCTCTCTGGTAGCCTCGGTTCAGTTCCTGGACACAGACCTACACCACTCATCAGCAGCCATGCTGTGGGGGTGACCAACATACAAAATAGAAGAAGACTGGCATGGATGTTAGCTCATGGTGACTCTTCCTCAGCAAAAATATAAATAAAGAACCCAGTCTATGGTATTTTTGTTACAGCATCCCATACTGACTAGGACACTGAGTGTGTGAATAAGTTCATCTAGATTGATGATCCTTCTTCCACGTGACACATTATTGCCAATGATTCCTAATTTGGTGTGAGTCAAATGTCCCTTAAGGATCATAAAGACCTTAGGGACCTACTCCGTAGTTATGTACATATTGATACGCATGAAAACGTTGCATCAAGTGCTTTATCGACGCCTTAGTCTCACACCTCATCCCATTAGCCTTCAACGAACCTCAGTGTTACAGCCAGTGCTTTGGGAAATAGAAGAAAGTCCCTGGACAGAAGAGGGGCTGGTATCCATCGTGCAGCTCCTGTCCTCTGCCCAGCCAGCCCCCGTGTAGGGTCAATTTTTAAGATGGGCTTTCCTCCAGGCAGCTCTGTCTTTCTCCCAGCCTGTTCTCATTTAGGATGATCTCACCAAGAGCAATGAGTGGAAATTGGAAGGGAAGAGCTACAGAAGGCATCTGCCAGGGGAAATTCTTTGTGGTTACATGATCTAGAATATGGACACCCGGCTGCTCTAAGGGGTCCTGAAAATGGAACCCTTCCCATGTCTGCAATATCTCTCTATGTCCTCTTTCCCCACCATCTCTCTGTTCTTGGTGGCAAAATTCCCTTGACAACGACAATATAAAAATGCAAATAAGGAATGGTCCATTTCCAGTCTCAGAATTCTGTGAAATTTTACTGCCTATCCCCAGTCTCCCAGGACTAACGCCCTTTTTACTCTTTTAAGATTAGATCACATTTTAATCTCCTTGAATCAGAGTTTTCTCTCATCCTTGTTATGTATATACATTTTCTAACACAGAATATTGAAAACATTATTTTTGGCCCTACAATTTCCAGATTAAGTCATAGCTATTTTCTGATGGATGCATGCCTTTTAATTATGTTTATAACTCCATTAACTATAGAAATTGACTAAATGATGAGTAGTAATGTACTAATACAGGAAAATGGCCCATTTTTATTCATCATAATGTTTCATGTTTTCATCAAGACAAATACACGAATACTTAATTATTCAGCAAAAACTCTTACTGTGTACATGCAAGCAATTATAAATCTATTGGAGTTGGTTTACCTTGTCGATTATTCCTTGTTTCTGAATTGTCCCTTCAGCATTTCCATGGACATTTTAGAATCCTGCATCCTTATCCTACCATTTTAAATACTAGGTCATTGATAAAAGTCCACATGACTTATCCAGTTGTGTGCTAGTGGGTCCTTTGTAGGGTGTCTTTCCGGGTACATTTTCCAATGTGAACTCCAGCTGATGGCCTTGTGACACTGAGGTAAATACTGGTGTCTCCACATATCATGGGGCCAGTGGTGTGTGGTCCTTTATGGAGTCATACATAACCTAATACTTTTCATTCAATCAGTGTAAACAATGCTATGGAAAGTAGATTGGGGACAATTAATAAAAGAAGATTGATTATGAACATGCTGTTAGGGAGAAAAATTGAACCTCTGGCTATAAAGGTTTATGTTTATGCAATTAATCAGCCACCCTAACAAACCCCGTTCATAGGCAGGGCTATATACATATATATATTAGATTAAGATTATATCATCCATTAGTTTGAATGTGCTTTTGTAAAGTATGCCTTGTTTCTCTTGCCCTTTCATACTGGGAGAAATATGGAATGGATAGAAAATGACTGGCTTACTCTGGTCCTAACTCAGATCACATAGAGCTTGAATCATTGAACAAATGAGCCATTAACGGCGGCTACACCACTGGGATTTCCTGATCTAACATCGGTTATACACCCTATTGTGGATATGGACTCTAGAATAGGATTGTGCTGTTATCCTGAGGGTAACTTGTTCTGTTGATCAATATTTTGGATCAATAAGTGATAAAATATTTTGACTAGCTGGTTTGGATTTTAATCACTCGGTGGTTATTTTCTTCTCTGAGGTCACCCCAACCAAAATTGTTAGTCCATTTAAGTTTTGTTATCCCTTGATTTGGCTTACCTTTGTTTTTTTTTAATTCATTGAAGCTCCATAGGGTCTTCTCGCCTCTCGCCTATTTTGTTATTCCCGCCAATTCAGGGAAAGGTCAATTTCACAGTTTAAATATAAGAGAGAGTAAAACCCTCGAGTGGCCCTTCATACAAGTTCTCATTTAGACAACAAATGATGATGTTGCCTTTGCAAGGTCTGGTTACTGCAGCCTTTACACCGTGTCACTGGGCAAGCAGTGCCTGTAACACCAGAAATGCCAGAGGAGATGCTTTAGGTAAACAGGTGTGGGTTTGCCGAGTTTCTTTTATTTTTTTAAAGCTTTGCTTGAATGCCTACGTGTGTTGGGTTAAGAATGAATGTAATAAATAATTATTGGGTTGAAATTATTTTATTGCTAACTTTTGGTGATTATGTGTCCTGATATCAGATTATGCAAGGAGAAACAACTCTTATTCCTCATAGTAACAATACTACTTTTATGAATTAATAGATTAATGCAGTATTAGATTAGGAGTTAGTTTCTGTGACTAAAATCAAGATAAGTATACTGTCGAACCTGAAGGCTTTCTTAATTGGTGGCTGAATTTAGGCCAACTAAGGTATTGTTTGTACTCCCTCTCTAAGGAAGGTTGTATCCTGTATCTAAAAGGCTGTACCTCTTTAGGGCTGGGTCTGGAGGAGGCAGGAGGCTGGACAAGTGTGGAGCTGGCTCTGGCCCAGAGGGATGAGCAAGAGACACAGGGCACCTGCTGCCACACACGGCCGCAGCAGACATCACTCATCAGTCACGACATGCTTGGCTGCAGAGCCAAGAGAGCCCCCAGTCCAACAAGGTGCACTCCGAAGCCACTCCCGGGCAGAGCAGGGGACTGTGATGAACCCATTTGCAGTCCCTGCTCCCCTAAGACGTGCTTCAGGCCTCCTCTCCCCACTTACCTCAGCAGCTCCTCACTGTCCTCGGGACTCAGGACTTCAAGGCCTGCCAGCAGGCTGCTCCAGCACTTCTCCTTCCTTATCATCGTCTCCCCTCTCTGCTGCCAATCTAGTTCCAGGGCAAGTTACTTGTGGCTCCTGAGTGCTGCTACTTGTCCTGGAAGGCCCTTCCTTCACCTCATCCACCCTGTGTGCTCCTACTTACCCTTCAAGACTCGACTCCAGTGATGCCTCCTCGGGAAGAACTCCCTGATGCTCCATCTTCCCAGGCATGCTCTGGGCCACCACTCTGCCTCCTGCCTAGGTCCATCACTGCCGGGAACCTTGCTGGGCCCTTGTCTGGTCTCCACGTCCAGCCTAGACTCTAAGGGGGGGAGGAAATGCTTAGGCTCAGGCAGTGGAGCAGACTCCTGGACCGTGGTAACACTGCCCACCCAAGGAGAGGTCATTTTTGGCCCACTTCCAACTTGGGCCCAGTGCAGCTCAGGGGGAGCCAGGATACAGGGAGGCTGGCTCTGGGCTCCACAGGTCACAGGGTCAGCCTAGAGAAAGGGCACAAGGGGCCACACAAAGGGCATCAGGACAGAAGTCCAAGTCAACAATACCCTTGCCAAGGGTAGCAGGGGCCAAAGGCAGCTGCACAGGCCACAGGAGGTTCTGGTGAGATTTTCATCTGCTCAGAGAGGCCCAGGGCTGGATAGAAGGAGCTCAGGGGGTCCGTCTGAGGTGGAGGCCACCTTGGGGGCATGTAAGCAGAAGCTGAGGTTCCCACAGCAAGTGGAATCTGAAGAGGTGACCCTCAGACCCCTGGCAGCTCTAACGTCTCCGAGTTGGAAGTCAGTCCCCTCAGTCACAGCCTCTAGCTGCCCGCTTACAGGGCTGTGCCTCTCAAACACAGCTCCCAAGGCAAGTGGAGGCTGAGGGTGAATCAAACTTCCTACCGGTGAGAACCTCTGTGATCCCGGCCTCCCACAAGGGGCCAAGGATGATGAGCAAGGGACAGAGGGACTGACCCACACGACTTCCCCATGGAGTCTGAACATGCTTGTGATTCACGGGGCCACTAAGTATCTGTCCTCATCTCCACTCCTCTCTCCCCAAAAGGACATGTCAATGTTTACTATGACATCCACAGACACACCAAGCGCATCTGGGAAGAGTCATGTGTACATCTGGAGAGAAAGGAACTGTGAAAACCAGTAATATCTGCATCCATGTGTGCAGATACTGACATCCACATACAGCTGTCACATTCCTCCAGCAGCCCTGGAATACTCCACAATCATGCTGACAGGTTTTGGCACATGGGAGCCAAACCAACAGGTGCTGTCCCCGAATGCCACCACTGCTGGGGCGTACCTTGAGATTGGGGAGAGCCTGGGTGCCATGCCCCATCTCACAAAATTCTGGCTGGTGTCCAGGAGGGTCTCACAGCCTTTGAGGATCATGCACTCCATGGCTATGTTTTCTTGGATGCTCTCTGTCTGGTTTACTTCGTTGTTCATTATCCTGTGGGGACAGAAAATAAGCCAGAGACAGGCTGCCCCCACCTCTCAAGGAGAATGGAATGCCGGGCCTCTGGCCAGATGTAGGAAGAAGGCCTGGCACCCAGGATGCTCAGGTGGAGCCTGTGGTCATGAAGGGGGAGAGAGCATGCATATTGAATACCTGCTGTGCTGGACACTCTATGGGCATGATCTCACATCATCCTTCTGACAGCCCAAGGAGACAGATGGCCTTATTTCAGAGAGACGGAAATGGAGAATAATAGCTAGAAAGCAGGTCTGATCTAAAAGTCTGAACAATGTCCTTGAGGACACATGCCTGGGGAGCCCACTCGGGGGCCATGGCAGTGAGGGCCCCAGCTGGGAGGAAGCCACACCTGGGGGCACCAGGGGCCCATGGCCTGGAGGGCCCAGGCCCTAACAGGCCCCAGCTGTGGGCTGCGTGGAGAATGGGGTTAGAGCCAGACCCTGACCCAGCGGACCACAGGCTGTCCAGCTCCGCAGAGCAGGCAGTGTGGGAAGGTTAGGGGGAGCTCCGAGTCCTAAGCCCACCTCCAGTCCCTTCCTCCTGTCGGCTTAGAGCCTCAAGCTCTGGGCTCTTGCCCCAGACAAGACCCTAGATGAGGCTCCACTTTGGAGTCTGAGATCAGAAGTGCTGTGGGTGTCCGTCCTCAGCCCTGCTCGTGGGAGTGCTGGGAGCTGAGAGAACCAGTCTCCATCTGCTTTCTCTCTCTCTCTCTCCCTCTCTACATTGCTGCTCTCTCTCTGACTTGCTTCACCACTGTCTCTCTCCTTCCCCATCTTTCCCTCTGTTCCTCTCCCCCTACCTCTCCCTGCTGCAGATTCCCAGGCACATTCTGACACTGCGTGAGCTCCTGGCCCACTTTTTACGAGCACATCGAGCCAACAGCCTGGACGACGCCAGGGCTAAAATGGAGGAGCTGTCTGGGTGAATCCGGCTTCCGGGTGCCCTCGCCAGTGGACAAGCCAGGGCTGAGGATGCTCCCCAGAGGGAGTTTGCTGACCCCCAGATGGTAAAAACTCATGTTCAGGTTACGATCCCAAGTGGTGAGGGTTGGGGGACCCCCAGCTTGCCCCACCTGCAAGCAGGGCCCCCGGAGCAATCTGAGGAGTTCACAGCTGAAGCTCTGTGGGCACTTGGTGGGATGGTGTGGGTGCTGTGCTGTCCTTGGCACAGATGGGGTTCGAAGAAGGGCCCTGGGTACTCACGTGAGCCCACCTGCCAGAATGGGGAACCATCACAGGCACTCTGCCAACTTCCTCTGTCTGACTCCAGTGTCAGCGTGTCACAATCTGTGGTTTAGGAGCCCCAGAGGGGGTCCTGGGTGATGGGCCTTCATGTGCCCAAGGCTGCAGTCAACAGCAGGCAGTATCATGGGTGGAGAAGCCCATGACTTGTCCAGCGTCAGTGGCCCCAGCCCTCTGGTCAAGGCCCCTCCCCTGCCCCTCTTTCAGTCACCAAAGTACGGGGCAACCTTCCTCTGCTGGGGCAGAAGCAGAGGGGCAGGGAAGGAGGCGCCTACAACAACCCAGGCAGCAGTTGACGGTGGCCTGTACCAGGTGGTGGCAGTGGAGGCGAGGAGGAGGTTCAGATTCTGGGTGTGTTTTGAAGATGGAACCAACAGGAGTTTCTGATGCATTAGATGTGAGGAGAGAGAAGACGGGAGTCAAGTGTGAGTCCAGCGTTTTTGGCTGAGCAAGCAGAAGGTTGGAGTTGCTGCTAACCGGGATGGAGAAAGGTGCAGGAAGGGCAGGTGTGGAGGGGGAGTCTTTCTTGCTTCACTGGAACTTTACTGGGGGCATGTTGAACTTGAGATGGACAACACTGGTGGAGAGGACAAGAAGGGAGGAGGGCGTTTGAGTCTGGGGTTTCAGGGAGGGAGCCATTCAGGAACCATCAGCTCGGAGATGGTATTTAAAGTCACAAGGTTGGTGAGATCACCAGGGGAGTGAGTTTAGGCAGGAACGAGATGCGCACCAAGAGTTGAGCCCTGGGGTCTCCACTTTATGAAGGCCAAGAGATGATGAGCAGCCTCTTAGTCAGTGTTGGGCTGCCACAAACTGCAAAGGAGTGTTGGTGTGCAGTATGTGAGGTCCAGTACCCAGCCCTGCCAACCACTCAGTGCCCTAAATGGCTTCCCGAATCCAGCAAAAGGCAGCCAGTAGGGCCACGGATCCCAGCTGGGTAGAGGGAGGACAATGCTGGACCAGGGCAGGGCACAGGCCCTGGAGTGGAGGTTCATTCAGGGAGCAAATGTAATCGGAGCGTGATTGCAGACTAACAAAAACCATTGTGCGGTGGGGACCCCAGTCTTCTCATGCCCCAAGGAGCCAAATCCTGCACACTTCCCCAAGGAGAAGACTTGGGGCTCCAGCGAGGCTCCTCGTCACTGCGGGATGCCCTGTTCCCGTGCGGGCAAGAGTGAGGAAGGCACATGAGTGCCAAGCCCTTTGTCCCAAGACCCTGATCCCCTTTCCTGAAGCCTACTCCTCCATTGTCCCACCTGATCACCTGCACCTGGCCTGAACCCAGCCCTAGTAGCACAGAAGAGGGTTTTCCTGTCACCCTGACAGCAGCCCTTTCATCCTTCTCTCTCCTTCCCTTTGGGGACTGAGGAAGGCTCCCAGCCCGGCAAGAAGCCATCAGATAACCTATCCTCCTTGGCTGTGCTCAGAAACACTCCTCCCCTGGGGCTGACTCTCTCCTACCTCTAGCCTTTGTCCCGCTTTTTCTCCTGAACCTCATCTCTTGGGCTCACTGTAACCCAGGTCATCACTTTCAGTCCCCCCGGGAGCCTGTGGCCCTGGGAACTCCTTCCCAGCTTCGTGGACAGTGTGGCTCTCAGTACAAACCCCAGCCGGGGCTGGCAGTAGTCCTGAGCAGCTGAAGCTGGCACTTGTCTAAGAGTAAAACTAGTGTTGCTAGTCTGGAATCGCCACCTTGTTTTTTGCAAATACAGCCCTCCTCAACACAATCCCCACCCTCTTCAAAAGAAATGGTTCTGCTTACCTTTGCTAACCTCCAAAAAGGAGTCCATATCCAGCGAATTAGCCTATCCTTGAAATCCTAGAACAGGGCTAGGGCCTGGGCTGCTAAGAAGAGCATTGCTTGGAGGGAGGGACTGAGGCTCCTAAGGAAGAAACCCCATCTCCATGCCCCAGTCTGATAACCAGAAAACAACGGATAATAATAGTTTTATAATAACATCTTTGCAACCAGTGTTAATAGCCACAATCATCACGGCCCTTTACTCAAGCACCTTCCATGTGATGGGCCTGAGGTCAGCACGTGAAATGCGTTCTCTTCCATCCTCACTCCGATCTTCTACAGGTGAGCAAACTGAGGGTCAGAAGGGCCCAGTAATTTGCTCATCATGCTGAGTTCGTTAATCACGGATCCAGCCCCACCAGTGTCATCTCTTATTGCTGGGAAGGGTAAATGGGACAGTGTTTACGAGAGAACTTCGAAAGCCATACATATTAACCAGCTCTCTTGGTGATCTGGTCATGGTTGTAGAATTTGAGGCATCAGCAGACAAATAAGAGGTTTTGTGCTTTTCTTGGAGTAGGTGGGGTATTTTTTCCAGATGCTCTTCCCTCCAAAATCACTAACATCCTAAGACTCCTGAAAACCCACCAAGGCTGTTAGCAAAGTTGGCAATTCACACTCCTCTTTTTCCACCAATGCTATTTTTCAAAAGCAGTTAAATGGCTCAAACTCCTGGAGAGGAGGGCTGTTGCAGCAGTCAGAACAGGACAAATAGGAGAGTTGTCCTTATTCTCAGATTAAGGGGCAAGGTGTATCCTGCTCCCCCCCCCAGGTGTGCTGGAGCCTACTGAAGTCAGTCTTTCCATGAGCAAGTAGGATTGCCATGTGCTCCAAGGCTAAGCCATTCCAAGGCCCAAACATTAAGGAAGAACTGTATAAAGTGCATTGGGTGAAGGGAGGAGATAACAAGTGCAAAGGCCCTGAGGCAGGATGGGTGGGTGGACTTCTATGGATGTAGATAAGGTCAACAGTGGTGTGGGGGGCAGAGTAATGAAGAAAGGTTTTTTCCTGTACACCAGTCCTCCTCCCAGTTTTGCCATCTCTGTTCGACGTGGTTCAGACTTTTAGATCAGACCTGCTTTCTAGCTATTAATCTCCATTTCCGTCTCTCTGAAATAAGGCCATCTGTCTCCTTGGGCTGTCAGAAGGATGATGTGAGATCATGCCCATAGAGTGTCCAGCACAGCAGGTATTCAATATGCATGCTCTCTCCCCCTTCATGACCACAGGCTCCACCTGAGCATCCTGGGTGCCAGGCCTTCTTCCTACATCTGGCCAGAGGCCCGGCATTCCATTCTCCCTGAGAGGTGGGGGCAGCCTGTCTCAGGCTTATTTTCTGTCCCCACAGGATAATGAACAATGAAGTAAACCAGACAGAGAGCATCAAAGAAAACATAGCCATGGAGTGCATGATCCTCAAAGGCTGTGAGACCCTCCTGGACACCAGCCAGAATTTTGTGAGATGGGGCATGACACCCTGCCACCCCCAATCTCAAGGTAGGCCCCAGCAGTGGTGGCATTCGGGGACAGCACCTGTTGGTTTGGCTCCCATGTGCCAAAACCTGTCAGCATGATTGCAGAGTATTCCAGGGCTGCTGGAGGAATGTGACAGCTGTATGTGGATGTCAGTATCTGCACACATGGATGCAGATATTACTGGTTTTCACAGTTCCTTTCTCTCCAGATGTACACGTGACTCTTCCCAGATGCCCTTGATGTGTCTGTGGATGTCATAGTAAACACTGACATGTCCTTTTGGGGAGAGAGGAGTGGAGATGAGGACAGATACTTAGTGGCCCCGTGAATCACAAGCATGTTCAGACTCCATGGGGAAGTCGTGTGGGTCAGTCCCTCTGTCCCTTGCTCATCATCCTTGGCCCCTTGTGGGAGGCCGGGATCACAGAGGTTCTCACCGGTAGGAAGTTTGATTCACCCTCAGCCTCCACTTGCCTTGGGAGCTGTGTTTGAGAGGCACAGCCCTGTAAGCGGGCAGCTAGAGGCTGTGACTGAGGGGACTGACTTCCAACTCGGAGACGTTAGAGCTGCCAGGGGTCTGAGGGTCACCTCTTCAGATTCCACTTGCTGTGGGAACCTCAGCTTCTGCTTACATGCCCCCGAGGTGGCTTACATCTCAGACGGGCCTCCTGAGTTCCTTCTATCCAGCCCTGAGACCCTCTGAGCAGATGAAAAGTTCGCCAGCACCTCCTGCCGGCCTGTGCTGGTGCCTTTAGCCCCTGCTGCCCTTAGCAAGGGTATTGTTGACTTGGGGTCCTCTCCTGAGCCCCTTTGTGTGGCCCCTTGTGCCCTTTCTCTAGGCTGACCCTGTGACCTGTGGAGCCCAGAGCCAGCCTCCCTGTGTCCTGGCTCCTCTTGAGCTGCACTGGGCCCAAGCTGGAAGTGGGCCAAAAATGACCTCTTCTTGGGTGGGTAGTGTCACCACGGTCTCTAGGAGTCTGCTCCATTGCCCTGAGTCTAAGCATTTCCTCCCCTTGAGGGGCTAGGCTGGACGTCGAGACCAGACAAGTGGTCCCAGCAAGGTTCCCGGCAGTGATGGACGTGGGCAGGAGGCAGAGTGGTGGCCCAGAACATGCCTGGGAAGATGGAGCATCAGGGAGTTCTTCCCGAGGAGGCATCACTGGAGTCGAGTCTTGAAGGGTAAGTAGGAGTGCACAGGGTAGATGGGGTGAAGGAAGGGCCTTCCAGGACAAGTAGCAGCACTCAGGAGCCACAAGTAACTTGCCCTGGAACTAGATTGGGAGCAGAGAGGGGAGACGATGATAAGGAAGGAGAAGTGCTGGAGCAGCCTGCTGGCGGGCCTTGAAGGCCTGAGTCCCGAGGACAGTGAGGAGCTGCTGAGGTAAGTGGGGAGAGGAGGCCTGCAGCACGTCTTAGGGGAGCAGGGACTGCAAATGGGTTCATCACAGTCCCCTGCTCTGCCTGGGAGTGGCTTCGGAGTGCACCTTGTTGGACTGGGGGCTCTCTTGGCTCTGCAGCCAAGCATGTCGTGACTGATGAGTGATGTCTGCTGCGGCCGTGTGTGGCAGCAGGTGCCCTGTGTCTCTTGCTCATCCCTCTGGGCCAGAGCCAGCTCCACACTTGTCCAGCCTCCTGCCTCCTCCAGACCCAGCCCTAAAGAGGTACAGCCTTTTAGATACAGGATACAACCTTCCTTAGAGAGGGAGTACAAACAATACCCTAGTTGGCCTAAATTCAGCCACCAAATAAGAAAGCCTTCAGGTTCGACAGTATACTTATCTTGATTTTAGTCACAGAAACTAACTCCTAATCTAATACTGCATTAATCTATTAATTCATAAAAGTAGTATTGTTACTATGAGGAATAAGAGTTGTTTCTCCTTGCATAATCTGATATCAGGACACATAATCACCAAAAGTTAGCAATAAAATAATTTCAACCCAATAATTATTTATTACATTCATTCTTTTTTTTATTGATATTGTAATGGTTTCTAACATTGTGAAATTTTAGGTTGTACATTTTTGTTTGTCCATCACCCCATATATGACTCCCTTCACCCCTTGTGCCCACCCCCCACCCCCACTTCCCGGGTAACCACAGTCCAGTTTTCTCTGTCCATGTGTTGGTTTATATTCCACATATGAGTGAGATCATACAGTGTTTGTCTTTCTCTTTCCTGCTTATTTCCCTTAACATAATACGCTCCAGGCCCATCCATGTTGTTGCAAATGGGACGATTTTGTCTTTTTTTAATGGCTGAGTAGTATTCCATTGTATATATATACCACATTTTCTTAATCCAATCGTCAGTCGAGGGACACTTAGGTTGCTTCCACTTCTTGGCTATGGTGAATAATGCTGCAATGAACATAGGGGTGCATAAGCCTCTTTGGATTGTTGATTTCAGGTGCGTTGGATAGATTCCCAGTAGTGGGATGGCTGGATCATAGGGCATCTCTATTTTTAATTCTTTGAGGAATCTCCATACCGTTTTCCATAGAGGCTGCACCAATTTGCATTCCCACCAGCTGTGTATGAGGGTTCCTGTTTCTCCACATCCTCTCCAACATTTGTTGTTTTTTGTCTTGGTGATTATAGCCATTCTATCGGGCGTGAGGTGGTATCTTAGTGTTGTTTTGATTTGCATTTCCCTGATGATTAGTGATGTTGAGCATCTTTTCATGTGCCTATTGGCCATCTGTATATCTTCCTTGGAGAAGTGTCTGTTCATTTCCTCTGCCCATTTTTTGATCGGGTTGTTTGTTTTTTTGTTGTTCAATTGTGTGAGTTCTTTATATATTATGGAGATCAACCCCTTGTCAGATGTATGTTTTGCAAATATTCTCTCCCAGCTGGTTGGTTGTTTGTTCATCTTGATTCTGATTTCATTTGTCTTATAAAAGCTCTTTAGTCTGATAAAGTCCCACTTGTTTATTTTTTCTTTAGTTTCCCTAGTCTGGGTAGGCATGTCATCCGAAAAGATTCCTTTAAACCCAATGTCAAATAGTGTGTTGCCTATATTTTCTTCTATGAGTTTTATAGTTTCAGGTCTCACCTTCAGGTCTTTGATCCATTTTGAGTTAATTTTTGTGAATGGCGATAGCACATGGTCCACTTTCATTCTTTTGCATGTGGATGTCCAGTTTTCCCAACACCATTTATTGAAGAGACTTTCCTTTCTCCATTGCATGTCCTTAGCACCTTTGTCGAAAATTAGCTGTCCGTATATGTGTGGTTTTATTTCTGGGCTTTCAATTCTGTTCCATTGATCTGTGTGTCTGTTTTTGTACCAGTACCATGCTGTTTTGATTACTATTGCTTTGTAGTATGTTTTGAAGTCAGGAATTGTGATGCCTCCTGCTTTGTTCTTTTTCTTTAGGATTTCTTTAGCTATTCGGGGTCTTTTGTTGCCCCATATAAATTTTAGTATTCTTTTTTCTATTTCTGTGAAGAATGTCATTGGGATTCTGATTGGGATTGCATTGAATCTGTAGATTGCTTTAGGTAATATAGACATTTTAACTATGTTTATTCTTCCAATCCACGTGCATGGGATATCTTTCCATTTCTTTATGTCATCGTAGATTTCCCTCAATAATGTCTTGTAGTTCTCATTGTATAGGTCCTTCACCTCCTTGGTAAGATTTATTCCTAGGTATTTTATTCTTTTTGATGCAATTGTAAATGGTATTATCTTTTTGAGCTCTCTTTCTGTTAGTTCATTATTAGCATATAGAAATGCAACTGATTTTTGTAGATTGATTTTGTACCCTGCAACTTTGCTGTAGTTGTTGATTGTTTCTAACAGTTTTCCAACAGATTCTTTAGGGTTTTCTATATATACAATCATGTCATCTGCAAATAGTGAGAGTTTCACTTCTTCGTTACCTATTTGGATTCCTTTTATTCCTTTTTCTTGCCTAATTGCTCTGGCCAAAACCTCCAGTACTATATTACATTCATTCTTAACCCAACACACGTAGGCATTCAAGCAAAGCTTTAAAAAAAATAAAAGAAACTCGGCAAACCCACACCTGTTTACCTAAAGCATCTCCTCTGGCATTTCTGGTGTTACAGGCACTGCTTGCCCAGTGACACGGTGTAAAGGCTGCGGTGACCAGACCTTGCAAAGGCAACATCATCATTTGTTGTCTAAATGAGAACTTGTATGAAGGGCCACTCGAGGGTTTTACTCTCTCTTATATTTAAACTGTGAAATTGACCTTTCCCTGAAGAGGCGTGAATGACAAAATAATGCGAGAAGACCCTATGGAGCTTCAATGAATTAAAAAAAAACAAAGGTAAGCCAAATCAAGGGATAACAAAACTTAAATGGACTAACAATTTTGGTTGGGGTGACCTCAGAGAAGAAAATAACCTCTGAGTGATTAAAATCTAGACCAGCTAGTCAAAATAGTTTATCACTTATTGATCCAAAATATTGATCAACAGAACATGTTACCCTCGGGATAACAGCACATCCTATTCTACACTCCGTATCCACAATAGGGTGTATGTCTGTGATGTTGGATCAGGAAATTCCAGTGGTGTAGCTGCCATTAATTGCTCATTTGTTGAACGATTCAAACCCTACATGATCTGAGTTCAGACCAGAGTAATCCAGTCAGTTTCTATCTATTCCATATTTCTCCCAGTACGAAAGGGTAAGAGAAACAAGGCATACTTTACAAAAGCACATTCAAACTAATAGATGATATAATCTTAATCTAATATATATATATGTATATAGACCTGCCTGTAAACGGGGTTTGTTAAGGTGGTTGATTAATTGCATAAAAAGTAAACCATTATACCCAGAGGTTAAATTTTTCTCCCTAACAGCATGTTCATAATCAATCTTTTATTAATTGTCATCAATCTACTTTCCATAGCATTCCTTACACTAATTGAATGAAAAGTATTAGGTTATATGACTCTGTAAAGGACCTGTCTTGACGTGAGTACAGCCATGTTTGGCCGCTCCATCGACCTATAGCCACCAGCACACAAAGAAATACAGAGCTGCTTTCTGTGTGGTGGGAACCGGCCTTTTCCCAAGAACTGGCCTTTTTCCCACGGAGAGAGTTGAAAGTTGTAACATTTCAAGGCTCTTGGGGCATCGTAGCGCGGGATGGACTGACCATCTGTGCCGGGCTAAGATGATAACCAAAGAGAACAATGCATGTACACAACTACTGGGCTGGGACATTAGCCAAGGGGCTCAGTGTACATACGCCACTGATAACCATTTTGTGTATGGGAACACTGGATGCTTGCTCTGTAAACTCTGTAACTGCTTATATAAACTGCTGGAAACTGAGACCTGGTAAGAGTTCCACCTGTGGAAGGGACACCTTGCCCAGGACGTGTGATCCTTGCCCAGCCGCGTCGATTGACAGGGCTTTCCCGGCAGTGGGGTGTGGATGTTGTGAGTGATTGATTTGATGTGAAGTAATTGATTTGATATTAAGTAATTGATTTGATGTCTTCTCTTTTCGGTCAACTTGGTGTTTCTCTTTCCGGTTGATTTGTGTCATTTCTCTTCAGCCGATGTGGATGTTTTCCCTTTCCACTCGGGCTGATGTTTTTTCCCTCTTAATATTTGACCTATTCGGATCTGTTTGCAGACTATCGCCTTTACTATCCTCTATATAATAAAATATACCTTCAGTCCATTTGTTTGGAGTGGAAAGTGTCTTTTACATCTCCGATCGAATCCCCAAACCTCTCATAACAGACCACACATCATTGGCCCCATGATTTGTGGAGACACCAGTATTTATATCAGTGTCACAAGGCCTTCAGCTGGAGTTCACATTGGAAAATGTACCCGGGAAGACACCCTACGGAGGACCCATTAGCACACAACTGAATAAGTAATGTGGACTTTTGTCGATGACCATGTGAAAACGTACCTAGGAAGACACCCTACAAAGGATCCACTAACACACAACTGAACGAGTAATGTGGACTTTTGTCGATGATTTAGTATTTAAAATGGTAGGATAGGGCCGGCCTCGTAGCTGAGCGGTTAAGTGCGCACAATCCGTTGCTGGCGGCCCGGGTTTGGATCCCAGGCGCGCACCGACACACCACTTCTCCGGCCATGCTGAGGCAGCTTCCCACATACAGCAACTAGAAGGATATACAGCTATGACATACAACGATCCACTAGGGCTTTGGGGGAAAAAATAAATTAATAAAAATTATAACATATAGGGCCGGCCCCGTGGCTTAGCGGTTAAGTGCACGCGTTCTGCTGCCGGCGGCCCAGGTTCGGATCCCGGGTGTGCACTGATGCACTGCTTCTCCGGCCTGGCCACGTCCCACATATAGCAACTAGAAGGTTGTGCAGCTATGACATACAACTATCTATTGGGGCTTTGGGGGGGAAAATTTATAAAAAAAAAAATTTATAAAAAAAAAATTATAATAAAGAAAATAAAATGGTAGGATAAAGATGCAGAATTCTAAAGTGTTCATGGAAATGCTGAATGCACAATTCAGAAACAAGGAATAATCGACAAGGTAAAGCAACTCCAATAGATTTATAATCGCTTACATGTACATAGTAAAAGTTTTTGCTGAACAATTAAGTATTCATGTATTTGTTTTGATGAAAACATGAAACTTTATGTTGAATAAAAATGGGCCATTTTCCTGTATTAGTACATTACTACTCAGCATTTAGTCAATTTCTATAGTTAATAGAGTTATAAACATAATTACAAAGGCACGCATCCATCAGAAAATAACTATGAGTGAATCTGGAGATTGTAGGGTCAAAAATAATGTTTTCAATATTATGTATTAGAACATGTATATACATAACAAGGATGAGAGAAAACTCTGATTAAAGGAGATTAAAATGTAATCTAATCTTAAAAGAATAAAAAGAGTGTCAGTCCTGGGAGACTGGGGATAGGCAGTAAAATTTCACAGAATTCTGAGACTGGAAATGGGTCATTCCCTACTTTCATTCTTTTATTGTCATTGCCAAGGAAATTTGGCCACCAAGAACAGAGACATGGAGGGGAAAGAGGACATGGAAGGATATTGCAGACATGGGAATGGTTCCATTTTCAGGACACCTTAGAGCAGCCAGGTGTCCATATCCTAGGTCATGTAACCACAAAGAATTTCCCCTGGCAGATGCCTTCTGTAGCTCTTCTCTCCAAATTTCCACTCATTCCTCCTGGTGAGATCATCCTAAATGAGAACATGTTGGCAGAAAGACAGAGCTGCCTGGAGAAAAGCCTATCTTGTAAATTAACACTGCTCTAGAGCTGGCTGGGCAGAGGACAGGAGCTACACGATGGATACCGACCCTTTTCAGTCCAGGGACTTTCCTTTATTGCCCTTTGGGGAATACACTGACTGTAAAACTGAGGTTCACCGAAGGCCAATGGGATCAGGTGTGAGACTAAGGTGTCAATAAAGCACTTGATGCAACATGTTTTCATGTGTATCAATATGTGCATAACTAGGGAGAAGGGCCTTAACCTCTTTATGATCCTTAAGGGAAATTTGACTCACACCGATTTAGGAATCATCGGCAGTAACGTGTCATGTAGAAGAAGGATCGTCAATCTAAATGAACTTATTCACACACTCAGTGTCCTAGTCAGTATGGGACGCTGTAACAAAAATATCATAGACGGGGTACTTTATTTATTTATATTTTTGCTGAGGAAGAGTCACCATGAGCTAACATCCGTGCCAGTCTTCCTCTTTTTTGTATATGGGTCACCCCCACAGCATGGCTGCTGATGAGTGGTATAGGTCTGTGTCCATGAACCGAACTCATGCTACCAAAGAGAAGCTCATTGAACTTAAACACTAGGCCATGGGGCAGGCCCCTAGACTGGGCATTTTTGGGTTTTGTGTGTGTGTGTGTGTGTGAGGAAGATCAGCCCTGAGCTAACATCTGATGCCAATCCTCCTCTTTTTTGCTGAGGAAGATTGGCCCTGGGCTAACATCTGTGCCCACCTTCCTCTACTTTTTATATGGGATGCTGCCACAGCATGGTTTGAGAAGCGGTGCATTGGTGCATGCCTGGGATCTGAACCTGTGAACCCTGGGGCCACTGAAGCGGAGCAGCCACATTTAGCCACTACACCAGCGGGCCCTGCCTAGACTGGGCACTCTTAACAACAAAAGTGCATTCCTCACAGTTCTGAAGACCGGCTTGTTCAAGATCTAGGTTCAAGCTGATTTGCTTTTGGTGAGAGCTCTCTTCCTGTTTTGCAGAATGACAGCTTCTTGCTCTACCCTCATTTGGCAGAGAGAGCTCTGGCACTCCATCTCCTTGTAAGGTCACTAATTCCATCGTGGGAGCTTCACACTTATGGCCTCATCTAAGCTAATTAACACCCAAAGGCCCCAATTCCAAATACCCTCAGGTCGGGGATTAGGATTTTACCGTATGAAATTGGATTACATAGACATTCAGTCTATAGCATTCATGAAATCAACAATTAAATATTTATAGAAGTCATACAGCCCCAACTGAAGAATGTTCTGAAGATCATGTGGCAAATGATACAATGTCTTTCCTTTCATAGAGTCTTCTAGTGGAGGGAGTAAAAATTAACAACAGCCAAACAAAACTTGTGATATTTAAAAGCTAACATAGATCAATTATGACAGACTGTACTTACAATTGTCTTCTGGTAAGACGGGTCTGATTATCAGAGTCCAGATTAAGCAAATTCTCCCGGGTGAGCTCATGTGTGGCAATCTTACCTAAAAAGGCTCTTTCCCTTTTGAAATTTCCTTTCATCTAGTCCTGTTTGCTTCCACATCCCTTTGGTGTTTTCAAACACGCAGTATTTATTAAATCAATGTTTAATTGTTGCTCTGCCTTTACCACACATGACTAGAAGCAGAAGTTACTGGACTTGGCTGGAACCAAATTTCAGTTCATTTTTCCTCCTCATTCTGCTCACTCTCTTCTCTCACTGTTGAAATAGCAAATGCCTTAGAGGAGAAGCCACGTGGAGATGGTGCTCACAATCTTGTGCTTCCCTAGTCTCAGAGATTGTAGACCCTCAAGTCCTGTCTGCACAGGATGTTCTACAACCCTTCAAACAGCTGTTCTGTGTGCTTTGTCCAACTATTCTAGCTGCCCAAGAAAAGCTACTCAGTAAAAGTGGAACCTGAAGTAACTTTATCCTGAAATGTTTTAAATATTTTAAACCAATGAATATTTGTCATTTTTCAAGGAGTATTTCTATAATTTTATAAGAGACATTTAAATAGGAATTTTAACAGCAATAATGGCTGTTCTTTGGCCAGAATTCCATGTCATTCATTGTTTGGAATTATATCTAAGCTTTGATGGACTCTCTTCAGTGCTTTTTAAAATATCACTGTTCCTTACTTTTAAATATCTTGTGATGGGTTTGTATCAGTCACCTCCTTTGTACCATTTCATATCCTCTTGTGTCCTCATACCCTTGAGTCATATGTCATTTAGCAACCAGCTTTACAGGTATCATATTTGCTTTATGCAAGTGTCTCCTGACTGCTCCCCACATGTTCTCTCTGTGCCCTCTGCCTCTCCCTCTCGCCCCGGGGTGTCCATGTTGATGCTGAGGTGTGAAAACCCCCTTGATCAAGCCCAGATGTGCACGGCCACGTCCCTTATTGTGTGGATGTCTGTGTGTTCAGCAATTCTGTATGGTCACAGGGTGCATGGCTATTACGGCTTCTATGTGAAGGTGTGTTTTGTTGACGTGTGTGTGTTTAGAGTTCAAGTCACTGTGGGCTCTGAGACAGTGAGTGGTCTGTATGTGTGTGTGTGTTTGTGTGTATGTTCTGAGTATCAGTGTGCATTATCATGTGTAGTTTACAGTCTAAATGCTGCTGGTCATTTGCAAATAGTGTGTATGTGTGTGTGGGTGTGTGTTGTCAGCATTTCCATGTGTTCAGAGGATGTCTGTCATTGTGGGAATGTGTAGAATAAGTATGTTGTTAGAGATCAGTGTGGGCACCAACATTGTTTGCCTGTTACTACTTCAACTCTCAACACCCCTGAAGAAACATTGAGTCCAGACATTCACAGGCCCCATCAGGCCCACAGAGATCTTACTCAGCTGTTTTCTTCCCATCACAGAAATATGAACAGGTAGCCAAGGACCACTTGATATTTGAGGAATTCCTCTAGCATGAAAGATGTAGCAAGAAACACATACACTGAAGTGAGGGACTAAAGAAACAGCAAGGAAATCCAGAGATCATAGTGAAACTTCAATTGCATATCTAGTAACATCTTCAAAACAATTAGACATGGGCTGGTCCCATGGCCTATTGGTTAAGTTTAGAAAACTCCACTTCAGTGGTCCAGGTGCAGTTCTTGGGCGTGGACCTACACCACTCACCAGTGGCCACGCTGTGGTGGCAACCGGCATACAAAATAGAGGAAGGTTGACACAGGTGTTAGCTCAGGGTGAATCTTCCTCAGCAAAAAGATTGGCAACAGATGTTAGCTCAGGGTGACTCCTCTTAAGCAAAGAGGACAAAAAATAAATAAAACAACCAGTAAGTGTATATACATGTATTGATGTTACTGCACAATATTGGGGTTCTCTTGCCCAATGCACATTAAAAAAGCCAATTATTCTGGCATCAGCTTTTGGGAAATGAAGTGTAACTTTATTTTGTGAGATTGATCTGCAAGGAGACGGGGGCATGTGTCTGTCTCAGATCTGTCTCCCTGATCCAGGTCTTGGGGCACAATTTATGGGATGAAGGGCAGGGTGTTCTGACGTGTGGAGGTACATGATTGGAAGTAAGGAGAAGTGAGGTAATTGATGATCTTCGCAAGCAAAGTCAAGCTTTGCAGCTCTTCATCAGATGTGTGTTCACAAATTGGCAGTGTTACCATGATCGGAGAATGGAGTTTTTAGCTCCTTGATGTCATAAAGGTCACATATAAAGCATTTGTGAACTCCCAGTTGATGAGTTGGTGGTCCCAACTGGTCTGAACTGGAAGAGGGGTCTCAGTTCCTGAAAGAAAACTCTTAACTACTCTGTTCATAAGATGGGGTCAGTTGAACTGGTCCTGGAGGCCCATGGTTACGTTTGTATATGCGTATCTAGGCATATGCGTGAGATTATCTGTATGTGTGTTAAATGTGGAGTATATACAAAGCCAGACTCTAGTTAAAATGGTCAGGACAGATTTTAATCAGGCATATACCACTGCAATAGGGAAGTAGGAACAGGATGAACTGAACTCAATTTGATTTGTACAGATGTGACTGGGCATTTGAAAGGGAGAATGAGGGAGCAGGCAGAGGGGTGAGCAGGGGCTCAGTAGAGTCAGGGAGGGAAAAGTTACAGAATGTTGGTCAGTGCAGTGTGATCTGGCCAGTTGTGTCTGCTAGTTGGAAATAATCAAAGTTTCACTTCTCTCCTCTCACAGCATCTGGGAGACAGACACCCTGTCCTCATCTCAAGGAATGGCTCTCAGGACCTTGAGAAATGCACTCCTGAGTTATAGCAGACACACCTACAACTCTAAAGGACAGAGGAAAGATTCACAGTTCTAAGCACTTTTGGGTAAATGCTCTAAGAAAGGGATGTCAGGGGACAATGATCAAGTGTTGGCCAGAACAAATAGTCAATTCTTTTGGCTGCCTTGAGCTTTCTCAGGCAGGCACTTTAAGGGGACAGGGGTCATCCTAAGGATGTTGATTTGAGCTGTTAGAAACTGTGGAAGTGTTTAAGTCTTATAATATGTGTGGAGGTGTGAAACCATTTGTGCTGAGAGACTGTAGTTATTATAGGCCAAGTTATTATAGGCTCAAAGGAGACTGGCTTGAGTTTGGTCAAGTACAGGAAACTATATATATAAATAATACTCGTATATTTTTTCAATAATAAAAATCACTATATTGAATAATATATATTGAATTAAATAATATAAATATATATTTAATGAATATATATTGAATGTGTATATGTATATATTTGAATTAAATAATATAAATATATATATATATGATTTAAAGGAATATTCAGATATAATAACAGAAATTTCCAAAATTGGTAAAAGACTTCTACTCTAGATTCAGGCAGCTGTATACATCTCAAGCAATATTAAAAAAAAAAAATCTAGAGCCAGATCCATTCAGAGAAACCAAAGAGCACTAAATACAAAAGAAGATACTCAAAGCCCCTCAGAGGAACAGAACACTTACAGAGACTTACATTTAGACCTATGATACATTATTTAACAATGGAAGGCAAGAGAGAGTTGGATTAAATCTTCAAGGTACAGAGAGAAAATAACTTTCAGTGTATACCCAATCAAACCATATCTCAATAACTAGGGTGACTTAAAGACATTTTTATGCAAACATTTACTAAGGGTATTACCACGAACAAATGCTCATTAAGGAATTCCTAAAGAATGTACTTTAAAGGGGGTCAGCCACCTGGCGTAGTGGTTTAAGTTCAGCACACTCCCCTTCCAAGGCCTGGGTTCGTGGGTTTGGATCCCAGGAGGGGATCTGCACCATTCATCAGCCATGCTATGGTGATGACCCACGTACAAAATAGAGGAAGATTGGCATAGATCTTAGCCCAGGGCTAATCTTCCTCAAGGAAAAGACTTAAAAAGTAAAAAAGAATGTACTTTAAAAAGAAAGAAACTGGGCGGGCTCCGTGGCTAAGAAGTTAAGTGTGCGCGCTCGGTTACTGGTGGCCCGGGTTGAGATCCTGGGTGCGCACTGATGCACTGCTTCTCCGGCCATGCTGAGGCCGTGTCCCACATACAGCAACTATAAGACTGTGTTAACTATAACATACAACTATCTACTGGGGCTTTGGGGGTAAAAAAAAAAGGAGGAGGAGGGGCCGGCCCGGTGGCGCAAGCGGTTAAGTGCGCGCGCTCCACTGCAGTGGCCCGGGGTTCGCTGGTTCGGATCCCGGGTGCGCACCGACGCACTGCTTGGCAAGCCATGCTGTGGCGACGTCCCACATAAAGTGGAGGAAGATGGGCACAGATGTTAGCCCAGGGCCGTCTTCCTCAGCAAAAAAAAGAGGAGGATTGGCGGATGTTAACACAGGGCTGATCTCCTCACAAAAAAAAAAAAAAAAAAAAGAGGAGGATTGGCAATAGATGTTAGCTCAGAGCCGGTCTTCCTCAGCAAAAAGAGGAGGATTAGCATGGATGTTAGCTCAGGGCAGATCTTCCCCACAAAAAAAAAAAAGAAACAAACTGATAGGAGAAGAAATGGTAAGAGGTAAAAATGGATCTTGAGGATAAAAAAGGGTAAACGTCTGAATAAATCATTGAAAGCATGATTTTTCCAAACAATCATAATATTGACAATGTATAACTGATGGAGTTAAAAACTAATGACAAGGAAACTTCTGTTTTAGAGTAGACCAGGACAGGAAAGCACTCGCTGCAAAACTGGACAAAGCCAGATAAATTATAAATATATTTTTAGAGCATTGGAGAACTTCAGAATCAACCAACTAAAATTCCAGAAAGAATAAAAAGATTTTTATGTGAGCCCTGCAGGCGTTTTCTGATTCTGGGTGGTTGCCGAGGATCTGGCTTGCTCAGTCAGATCCTCGGCTAAGGAAAAGAGAAGTTAGCCAAACTTGTAGTGATTCTGCAGGACTGGTGTGGCAGATGAAACCTGAGAGCTTTCAGACACACAACTGCTCTTTCTCACAGCACCTGTGTTAAGTTTTGGTGCCACACAGAAATCTGGGGAACTAGGCCAAAAGCTTCCACAAAACAAAATGAAACCTCCAGAAGTGGTGGAAGTGGCCTAAGTCCAACATACCGTTAGTCTGATCTTCAGGGAATTTCCCATATTGTGAAGCAATATCAGGTAGGAGGCTGGAGAGCTGTGCTGAGATGTCTGAAGCATGTAGCTGAATTGTCTATGGGTTCCCAAACTTGAGGAGACAGAAATCTACCAGACTTAGAACCAGATGCCTGTGCAGGGGAGGGGAGCACAGCAAACAGGAACAGGGAAAGTGGAAGGGCTGGGTTTACTAAAAGTGAGACCCAGCCCCAACTCTGATCAAGGTCTGATTGGACTCAGGTGCTCCAACCTCACTCTGTTTCTCAATGAAGGAAAATAAAGTCATGTGAAACCTCTTGAGTTATGTTACACAGACCTTCCAAAGACACTGGTGAGAGGATGGAGAAGGCAAGCCACAGACTGGGAGAAGACCTTTGCAAATCACATATCTGACAGGACTATAAAGAACTCTCAAAACTCGGCAATAAGAAAATCCAAGTTTAAAATGGTCACAGATTTGGACACTTCACCAAAGAAGATACGCAGATGACAAATAAGCACATGAAAAGATGCTCAACGTCATTAATCGTGAGAAAGATGCACATAAAAACCACATTGAGATCCTGCTATGTACCTATTAGAATGACTAGAATTAAAGAGGTTGAGCATACCAAGTGTTAATGAGGATGGAAAGTAACTAGAACACTCCTACATTGCTGGTGGGAACACAAAATGGTTCAGCCTCTTTGGAAAACAGTTTTGTTTATTTACTTTTTTGTGAGGAAGATCAGCCCTGAGCTAACATCCATGCTAATCCTCCTCTTTTTGCTGAGGAAGACCAGCTCTGAGCTAACATCTATTGCCAATCCTCCTCCATTTTTTTCTCTCCAAAGCCCCAGTACATAGTTGTATGTCATAGTTGCACATTCTTCTAGTTGCTGTATGTGGGACCCGGCCTCAGCATGGCTGGAGAAGCGGTGCGTCAGTGTGCACCCTCAATCCGAACCCGGGTCGCCAACAGCGGAGCAGATGCACTTAACCACTAAGCCACGGGGCCAGCCCCTGGAAAAACAGTTTTAAAGTGGAGTTTGTTATGCTGCTGTAACAAATTAGCACAAATTTCATGGCTTAAAACAACTCAGATTTATAGTTTTACAGTTCTGTAGGTTAGCAGTCTGACATGGGTCTCCTTGGGCTAAAATCAAGGTGTTGGCAGAACTAGGTTCTTTTGGGGGGACTATAAAGGTTAATCCATTTCCTAGCCCTTTCAAGCTTCTAGAGAACACCACATTCCTTAGCCTATGGCGCCCCTCCTCCACCCTCAAAACCAAGAACTCTGCATCTCTCTGGCCCTGCTTCCCTTGTTGCATCTTTTTTCTACTCTACTGTTTCTCTTTCCCTTTTAAGGGCCTTTGTGATGCGCTGGGCCCACCTGGATAATCCAGGGTAATCTCCCTATTTTAAAGGCAGTTGATCAGCAACCTTAATTCCAACTGCAAATTTAATTCACCTTTGCCAAGTAAACTAAAGTATTCCCAGGTTCAGGGATTAGGACATCTTTGTGGGCCATGACTTTGCTACCACAAAGAGTTTTTAAAATAAGGTTAAACATACACATACCATGTGACCCAGCAATTTCACTTCTAGGTGCTTACCCAAGAGAAGAAGACTAATGTTCACACAAAAACATGTTTGCAAAGATTTAGAGTAGTTTTTTTCAGTCAAAAAGACAAAACCGAAAATAACTGAAACGTCCTTCAACTGGTGGGTGGATAAACTGTGGTAAATTCATACAATGGATACCACATTCAGCAATAAAACAGAAGGAACTGCTGATACAGTTATCAACATGGATGAACACTCAAATATACGTATTGCGCTAAATGAAAGAAACTACTCAAAATGCTGAATACTGTAGGATTCCATTTATATGATATTCTAGAAAAGACAAACCATAGGGGAAGACAACAGATCATTAGCCACCAGGGGTTAAGGGTGGGGGAAGAGTTGACTACAAAAGAGCAGCTCAAGGGAGTTCTGGGTGCTGGAACTGTTCTGTGTCTTGATTTTGGTAGTTGCATAGCTCTATGCATTTGTCAAAACTAACGAACAAAGAGAAAAACAAATACATCATTTCTCACCCATCAGATTGACAAAAATGTAAAAATCTGACAATGCCCATCTGACAATTCCTAGGGCAAGGATGACTCAGACACTGTTGGCGGGGTGGAAATTGTTAAAAAATTCAGAGGGTGATTTGGCTGCAACTCATCAAGTTGCAGATTCACATCAGCCTCTGGCCCAGCAATCCACTCACAGGCAGGTGTCCATTCTAAGGAGTCCACGTGTGCTCGAGGAGAGACACATACAAGTATATTCATTAAACATGGTAGGGGAATGAATTAATTGTGGTTAGTAGTTATTTAAAAGAGAAAGGAAAAAATGCATATGGGAAAGAATCAACGCTGCTGGCTACATATATGATCTGGGAAGGTAACTCATTGGTTTGTCTACTTAATAGTACATAGCACAGACAGCACTGTACTAGGAATCTGCAAACAAGCATCTGAGCATTTAGTTCCAACTCTATCACTAAGTAGCAGTCAGACTATGGATGACTTAACTTGAGAAACCTCACTTTCCATTTCCTGGAAAATGAAGAGATTAGTCTCTACAACCACTAAAATTATTTCCAATTCCACAATTCTATGATTCAATAAGTCAACAATCAAAAATTATATTCCAATTTACCTATGTTGAGAAACTGTTTTTCCCAGACACCCTGAAATCAGAAACTATCAGGGAAATAGGACATCTTAAAATATTGATACATAAAATGGTCCAAATTTATTGGTACATCTATGACTAGCTGTTTATAATCAAAATTGTAACTCAGAAAGAGCATATAAACAGCGAAACCCACCATATTGACTTGGGTCACCCTCAGGTAACACATATGTCCTTTCCCATTTTAACATTCCAAAACAAATTCACCATACTAATGTGGGAGATCAAGATTTGGCCATCCTAAAATATATCTCTTTACCTTGATTGTTTTCTCTGAGGGACATTTGACCTCCCGCACTAACTGCCTAAAAAAATTTGACATGGTGGCTCCTTCCTGGAACAGATCTATCATGATGGCTATAAAGATAATGTAAGATAGAGGTTACAATAGAAAAGGCACCAGCAAACCCCTCTTATCAGAAGTTCTGTCTCTCTGGCCACATTCTCTAGATGGCCCTGCGAGGAGTTGCAGGACAATCATTTACCTTTATAAGGGAAATCTCCATTTATAAAGGTATCTCCCTCTGTTTTGGAAAGAAGGGGGGTTGGCCTCATTTCTAGAGGCTTATCAATGTAGAAGGAGAGGCCTTAAATCTGCATAATAACCTTACTCTTGTTTACTGTGCTTTAGTGGTAATCTCCTATAACTGACTCCCCCCACCCCCAACATCCTCCTTTGTCATTGGCTGAACATGGTATTTAAGACGAAAATTTCTGCTAGCGTGTTAAAAAACGCAATGTCCCTGCTTTCTCCCATGTATACATGTTATTAAACTTGATATTATTTTCTCCTGCTAACCTGTCTTGCTAATTATTTGCCCAGCCATAAGAACCTTAAAGAAAAGGGCAGAGGGAGATTCTCCCTCTTCCCCCGACAGTTTTCGCGTAGTCGCCAGGAGCCACACTGGCTGGCAAGTTGCCTCCTCTGGCTGGAAGACCTGCCTTCTCCCTGGACTACTGCAGATGATGAGATACGGGAACGCCTGAAGAAAGCCGGCAAAAGGTGAGACTTCTTACCACGTCAGCCTCCCAGAATCTCTCTCTGCAGAGTCCGGTGGAGGGAAGTGGTGAGAATTTTTTCTCTTTCTAAATTTAGATTGGCAGGAGAAAATATTTGGGAAACTAGGTTCTTGTGCTTTCAGTGACTCTTGATTTAAATTTGGTACAGTACTCTTGGTTTTGATCTGATCCCTTTCCTGCCAGAGATAGTCTGTTTTTCTCTTTTGTCTGTGTCTTTTGTCATAAGAAGGAAATACCATAGAGTAGGACGCAGGCATAGGCCCTATAAGCCTGCTGTCAGGGCCAGCCTCACAGACTGGTGAGTTTGCGGGTCTCACCAGACTGGCATCTACAAACTTTGCTGTGGGTTAATATGCACATGAAGTGAAGGTCACTGCCAAGGGCATCTTGGAAGCCAAAAAGGCCCCAAATTTGGTGGGCATGGGTCGAGCAGTTAAGAGCCATTAGGGCGCTCGCCACTTTCAGAAGACTCCCGAGACAGGATAAGTTGGGTCACGGAATGGGGTAGATGACACAGGTCCCCCGCGAACTGCAAGAAAATGTCCATGCAACGACAAGGTACTCCGTAAAGCACACAGTCCCCAACCCCGTGGCACCTCCCCCCCAGGTATTATTCTGGCTCCAAGAGACCGAAGACTTGGCTAAAGCTGTCATTGTGCACATTAAGAACAAAACCGGATGAGGTTTTTCCTTCTGTCTTGTTCTGTGTCCTGAGAAAACTTGGCTTTGTGACCAGTGAGAATATTCTCCTTGGTCTCCACCATATGGAAGGTGCACTTACCGGGATGCCCCTTGGTGGCCAGTCGAGTAGACTGCGAACCGAACTCTCTCTTTGTCCATCTGTGCCAAGCTCTCAGGGGAGTTTGTCATAAAGGGCCCAGTCCATAAGGGCTTTTGTCGTCTTCACCTTCGTTGCTTGTTAGTGCTGGAAAAATCACATCCTAGTATCGCCTGCCCGGTGTCACAGATTAGCGGGTCTGTGACTGGAGGCGTCCCACACTATTGTGGGAGACCGGAGACACCGTTTTCACTACACCATCCTTACCGCCTGTGCAACGAAGGTCTTTACTTTCTCTGAACATCTTTGGGAGTGAATTCTGTGGATCATAGGGGCTACATCATCTGCGCCCTCACCAGGGACGCCTCTTGCGTCCATGATAAAAATTTATTCTAAGCGTGTAAATTTACCTCCGGGTCTTTCCTTAAAAAGGCTTATTGGATTGAGTCACTATTGGAATAAATATACAAATGAAGATCCTACTCGTCAATGGCCAGACGACAGATCCTTTAAATTGGAATAACTTCTAAATTGGAGGAAAAAAAAAGAAATGTTTTGAGAGCTCTCACATAATTATTTATTTGGTACCTAAGAAAAGGTGAAAAAAAAAAAGAAGGGAAAAATTTAACTAGCCTTAAGACCTTGACTCAGATTACAATTAAATTGAGAACATGTAAAAGTATAAGTGTTGATAAGATTATAAAGGTTAAAATGTTTGAGCTAATTTTATATAAAGAGGTTACATCAACTTTGCCTGTGTATGTTTTAAAATGTCTGACTGGGAATGCTTCCCTTGTCCAAAATTAGAAGACCAAGACATATTGATAAAAATCTTAATGATAACTATGTTTAGAGGTATAAGAGGTGATGAAATTTACATGAACTTTTGTACAAAAAACTGATGTTATTTCTATTACAGAACTGGTTAACAAAAATAATAATTTAAATGACGGCTAATTTTATCTGAAGTCTTATAAAGTCTCGTAGGCAATCTAAAAAATTATTGGGAATAAGTAACTAAATAGTTGTAAAAAGGATGAATGTTGGATAAACTTTAAGCAGTTATGTGTTATGGTGGTTACAACTTCCAAACTATTTTTGGTGACTTAAAACTTTAGAGTTTTGCTAAAATTTATGATAAAAATTCTCTGAGTATCATCATTTCCAAATAAGATAAGATATTAGACATTGATTGCTAAACTTATGTTTGTCCACTTTTGGCTTTTCATTACAAGAAAACTGAAAGGTGTTTTGGGTCTATTGGTAAACATGTGTTTTATTAAAAGATTATACTATAAAATAACATATTTTTAGAAGTTATAAAGTGTTTATAAATTTTCCAAGCCACAAGATACTAATGTAAAAAAAAGTTTATAATGGTTTACTTAGTTTTTACTTACAAATTAAGGTTTCTAAAGGTTAAAATTTCTAATAAATATATGTGATTGAAGCTACTAAAAAATTAAAAAAATATGTCTGTGTACAAAAAAAATAAGATGTATAAACGTACAAAAAATGGAAATGTTTTGTTTGGTTGATTAAGAAAAATAAATTTGTCCTCAAGTACTAAGAAGAAAAAAAAACACATGGGACAAATTCTGAATGTAAAAAGAAAGTTATAAAAGGTGTGGAAGAGAAATTGTGAAAAAGGAGTTTTTGCACGGTCAAGTTGGCTAACATTAAAATAAATTTAATTAAGTAAATGAGTTTTAATAGCAGAAGTAAGCTGGTACAAAATTAAAATTTGGTCTTCTGTCTCTTAAATAGATAATTTGCTTAAACTTGATAAAGAGGTTACAAAAGATTTTTCTTTACGTTTGGGTAAGTCTACCTAAAAGACAGAAAGAAAAAAAAAAACTGTTAATTTCCTGTGTTCAAAAGACTGAGGTCTCTCTATTCAGGCTTTTCGGACTGTTAATGCTCTGTTTGCTTTGATTTTTTATATTTTTGACAAGCTCTCCAAAATTCATATCTTTAATAAAGTCTTTTTTTTCCTTTTTTTGTTTGGAAATTTTCAAAGGGCCCTAAAACTTCTCAAAAAAATTTGCTCTCTTCCTATAAGGAAGAAGACAAAAAAATTTGCCTCTACCTATAAAGAAAAAGATACTAAACTTATTAGGCTTATTCAGCATGTTAAATTACATGAAAAGCATTGTCAGACAAGTGATGATAAGCCTGCTTAGGTGGTATGATGTGGGTAAACGTTATTGATATAGGTGTTTCAAAATTGGATAACATTACTAAAATTCTAATCTGTCCTGGTTATCAGTCATAATTTTGGTTATTATTATTTTAAAGTGTTATATGTCACAAAATTAACCAAATTTCTCTGTCAATTGCCATTTTGAGGTCTCGTTGTTTGCAGACATTTCTTTGCTCTAATGCTTTTGCAAAATGTTTCAACTTCAAAAAAATTCATAAAAAAGACTGACATTTACACTGGAGTACAGGTTTCTGATAAACTTTCTGATCATAAAACTGAACTGGGTAAGAAATTACAGAAATCTGTTAGAGAGACTGATAACTTCATAAAGCTGCTAACAAAAAGATTGAGATCAAGAATAGATTACACAAGACTAAATAAACTGATAAAGATGATTATAATTTTTATGAGTTTTCATTTAAAATATTGTTAAATTTTTAATGTATTTTTTTTTCAGATTTAAAGAAAACTTTTTCTTTTCTCCAGAGCCAGCTATGACATAACAATTTAATAAATGATACTTTTATAAGCAAAATTAAAATATTTCTCTTTTTCTCTCTACCTGATCCCTCCAAAATTTAAAAACTCTTAGTGAGTAAATATTGTTTTTTCATGGCAATATAGTTATTTACATAAGTTCAATAAAAATCTGTTCTCCTTATAACAAGACACAATTAAAAACACTAGTTATATTACCAAGGCTGTGACTAAAACATCATATTTACGATATAACCATACAGCTTTTGAAAAATAAAGATTAAACTTTATAAAATAAAGCCACATAAAAATATTGGCCTAGTTCCTTATGTTCCAAACAACACTTACCAAGATAAATAAAAAATGTCACTTATCTGACAAGTCCAAAAAACCTCAAAATATTTTAGAAAAACCTCAAAAAAAAATTCACCCAAATCTATAGGTATTACAGACAAAGTCTGATGACAAAATCGTTGGTTTGGCTTTCCTGGCCTAGAGAGGCCTTTAAAGTTAAATCTGAAATTCCTTATAAAAAGTTCCAACAAAGCAGATTTAAAAGAGCCTATGTGATCAATTGCTATTCTTACTATACTTATATAAATAATTGGGCCAACTCTACTAGAACTAGACTTATTTTACAAACTAGTTAGTTTTAATTTGACTATCTTTGATAAAAATGAGGGTGATTTTTAAAAAAAAATTATATTTCAATAGAAACTATAATATTGTCGGGGGAAGAGGGAGAATCTCCCTCGGCCCTTTTCCTTACGGTTCTAATGGCTGGCCAAATAATTAGAAAGACAGGTTAGCCGGAGAAAATAATACCAAGTTTAATAACATGTATAAATGGGAGAAAGCAGGGACACTGCGTTTCTCAACACAATAGCAGAAATTCTCGTCTTAAATACCACGTTCAGCCAATGACAAAGGAGGATTTTGGGGGTAGGGGGAGTCAGTTACAGGAGATTACCACTAAAGCACAGTAAACAAGAGTAAGGTTATTATGCAGATTTAAGGCCTTAGCTTCCACATTGATAAGCTTCTAGAAATGAGGCCATCTCCCCCTCTTCCCAAAATAGAGAGGGAGATACCTTTACAAATGGAGATTTCCCTTATAAATGTAAATGATTGTCTGGCAACTCCTCGCAGGGCCATCCAGAGAATGTGGCCTGAGAGACAGAACTTCTGATAAGAGGGGCTTGTTGGTGCCTTTCCTATTGTAACCTCCAGCCTACATTATCTTTACAGCCATCATGATAGATCTGTTCCAGGAAGGAGCCACCATGTCAAATTCTTTAGGCAGTTAGTCCGGGAGGTCAAATGTCCCTAGAGAAAACAACCAAGGTAAAGAGATAGATTTCAGGGTGGCCAAATCTTGATATCCCATAGTCCCGCCTTTGAAACTACAAGTTTCACAGTCCTTTTGAAACTTAAAGTAGTTTCATAGTACAGAAGCTGAGTTGGTAGATTGTTTCATCTCACTGAACACATTTCTTAGTCCTGATAATAGATCAGTTCAATTAAGTTCATTTTGGAAGGTGGTGATGCAGGTGGGCTCTGAAGGTTACGCCTATATTATGGAAGCAAGCAATCAAGTATTTAATAGAAGTATTTCTATGTAAACAAAAGAAAAACAAGATTAATGGTTGGAGTAAATTGTAAACCAGTTTCTGAGGTCAGGGGACAGCCAGTTAAGATGATTTTTAGATGTCAGCGTAAAGTATTTTTTGCAGTTAAAAATGTCTCTGATGGTGTAGTCAGGTCATCTCAAGTTTATATCAAGTCCATCAGCTTCAGTTTGTAAGGCTTCAGGAAAAAGGGCAGGTTCAGTTTTCAGTGATTTCAAATGAAAATGATGGAAAAAATCAAAAACGTTAGTTTGGACATCTGTAGCCAGATATTCCAGGAGACTGGAAGAAATCAGGATCCAGTCTAGTCAACAGATATAAAACAACAACCTCAAAAGACAATTAACAAAACTGGGATCTAATATCCGCAAATTTATAATGAAATAGTTTTTACTGAAATATAATTTTTCTCTCTAAAATAACCCTCATTTTCATTAAGATAGCCAAATTAAAACTAACTAGTTTGCAAAATAAGTTTAGTTCCAATAGAGTTGGCCCAATTATTTACATAAGTACAGCAAGAATAGCAGTTGATCACATAGGCTCTTTTAAATCCGCTTTGCTGGAACTTTTTATAAGGAATCTCAGATTGAACTTCAAAGGCCTCGAAGGGAGGAAAGCCAAGCAAAGGATTTTGTCATCAGACTTTGCCTGCAATACCTACAGATTTGAGTGAATTCCTCTCCTCCGAGGTTCCTCCAAAATATTTCGAGGTTCATTGTACCTGCCAGATAAATGACATTCTTTACTTATCCTGGTAAATGCTGCTTGGAACATAAGGTACCAGGCCAATACTTCCACGTGGCTTTATTCCATAAAGTCCAATCTTCATTCCTCAAAAGCTGTATGGTTATATCGCAAATATGATGTTCCAGTCACAGCCTTGGTAATATAACCAGTGTTTCCAATTGTGTCCTGTTATAAGGAGAACAGATTCTTATTGAACTTATGCAAATAACTATATTGCCATGAAAACAACAATACTCACTTACTAAGAGTTTCTAAATTCGAGGGATCAGGTAGAGAGGAAAAGATAAATATTTCAATTTTATTTACAAAAGTATCATTTACCAAATTGCTATAAATCATAGCTAGCTCAGGAGAAAAGAGAAAAAGTTTTCCTTAAATCTGAGAAAACAAAACATTAAAAATTCAGCAATACTTCAAATAAAAAATCATAAGAATTATGATTATCCTTATCAGTTCATTCAGTCCTGTGTAATCCATTATTGATCCCAATCTTTCTGTTAGCAGCTTCATGAAGTTATCAATCTTTCCATCAGATTTCTGTAATTTCTTACCCAGTTCAGTTTTATGATCAGAAAGTTTATCAGAAACCTGTACTCCAGTGTAAATGTCAGAGTCCTTTCCATGAATTTTTCTGAAGTTTAAACATTTCACAAAAGCATTAGAGCAAAGAAATAAGTCTGTAAACAACAAGACCTCAAAATGGCAATTGACAGAGAAATTTGGTTAATTTTGTGACATACAACACTTTAAAATAACCAGAATTATGATTGATAACCAGGACAGATCAGAATTTCAGTAATGTTATACAATTTAAAAACACCTATGTCAATAACATTTGTCCACATAATACCACCTAAGCAGACTTATCATCATTTGTCTGACAATGCTTTCCATGTATTTTAACATACTGAATAAGCCTAATAAGTTTAGTATCTTCCTCCTTATAGGTAGAGAGTAAATTTCTTTGTCTTCCTCCTTATAGGAAGAGAGCAAATTTCTTTGAGAAGTTTCAGGGCCCTTTGAAAATTCTCAAAGAAAAACAGTAAAAAAAGACTTTATTTAAGATATGAATTTTGGGGAAGCTTGTCAAAAATATAAACAGTCAAAGCAAACAGAGCATTAACAGTCCAAAAAGCCTGAATTGAGAGCCGTCAGTCTTTTTAACACAGGAAATTAACAGTTTTTTTTTTCTTTCTGTCTTTTAGGTAGACTTACCCAAACGTAAAGAAAAATCTTTTGTAACCTCTTTATCAAGTTTAAGCAAATTATCCTTTCGAGAGACAAAAGACCAAATTTTAATTTTGTACCAGCTTACTTCTGATATTAAAACTCCTTTATTTAATTAAATTTATTTTAATGTTAGCCAACTTGACCATGCATATAACTTTTCTTCCAGAATTCCTCTTTCACAAACCTACAACTTTCTTTTACATTCAGAATTTGTCCCATGTCTTTCTTTTCCCTCCTAGTACTTGAGGACAAATTTATCTTTCTTAATCAATCAAACAAAATATTTCCATTTTTTGTACCTTCTTTATGCATCTTACTTTCCTTGTACAGACATATTTTTCTTAATTTTTTAGTAGCTTCAATCACATATATTAATTAGAAATTTTAACCTTTAGAAACCTTAATTTGTAAGTAAAAACTAAGTAAACCATTATAAACTTTCTTTTACATTAGTATCTTGTGGCTTGGAAAATTTATGAACACTTACTTCATCATTTCTGGAAAGATGTTACTTTATAGTACAATCTTTTAATAAAACACATGTTTACCAATAGACCCAAAACACCTTTTAGTTTTCCTGTGATGAAAAGCCAAAAGTAGACAAACGTAAGTTTAGCAATCAATGTCTAATATCTTATCTTATTTGGAAATGATGATGATCAGTGAATTTTTTTCATAAAATTTAGCAAAACTCTAAAGTTTTAAGTCACCAAAAACAGTTTGGAAGCTGTAACCACCATAACACATAATTATTGTTTAAAGTTCATCCAACATTCATCTTTTTCACAACTATTTAGTCACTTATTCCCAATAATTATTTAGATTGCCTGTAAGACTACATAAGACATTAGATAAAATTAGCCATCGTTTAAATTACTATTTTTGTTAACCAGTTATGTAATAGAAATAACATCAGTTTTTTTCTACAAAATTTCGTGTAAATTTCATCATCTCTTATACCTCTAAACATAGTTATCATTAAGATTTTTATCAATAGGTCTTGGTCTTCTAATTTTGGACAAGGGAAGAATTCTCAGTCAGAAATTTTAAAACCTCTTTATATAAAATTAGCTTAAACATTCCAACCTTTATAATCTTATCAACACTTACACTTTTACATGTTCTCAATTCAATTGTAACCTGAGTCAAGGTCTTAAGGCTAGTCATATTTTTCCCTACTTTTTTCTGGGCTTTTCTTAGGTATCAAATAAATAATTATGTGAGAGCTCTCAAAACATATTTTTTCCCCCAATTTAGAAGTTTTTCCAATTCAAAGGATCTGTCGTCTGGCCATTGAAGAGTAGGATCTTCATTTGTATATTTATTCCAATAGTGACTCGATCCAATAAGCCTTTTTAAGGAAAGACCCGGAGGTAACTTTCCACACTTAGAATAAATCTTTACCATGGACGCAAGAGGCGTCCGTGGTGAGGGCGCAGATGATGTAGCCCCTATGATCCACAGAATTCACTCCCAAAGACACTCAGAGAAAGTAAAGACCTTCGTTGCACAGGCGGTAAGGATGGTGTAGTGAAAACGGTGTCTCCGGTCTCCACAATAGTGTGGGACGCCTCCAGTCACAGACCCGCTAATCTGTGACACCAGGCAGGCGATACTGGAATGGGATTTTTCCAGCACTAACAAGCAACAAAGGTGAAGATGACAAAAGCCCTTATGGACTGGGCCCTTTATGACAAACTCCCCTGAGAGCTTGGCACAGCCGGACAAAAACAGCTCGGAACCCCAGTCTACTAGACTGGCCACCAAGGTGCACTCCGGTAAATGCACCTTCCGTATGGTGGAGACCAAGGAGAATAGTCTCACTGGTCACAAAGCCAAGTTTTCTCAGGACACAGAACAAGACAGAAGGAAAAACCTCATCCTTTTTTTTTCCTTATGTGCACAATGACGGCTTTAGCCACGCCGTAGGTCTCTTGGAGCCAGAATAATACCTAGCGGGGGAGGTGCCGAGAGGTTGGGGACTGTGTGCTTTACAGAGTACCTCGTCGTTGCATGGACATTTTCTTGCAGTTGGTGGGGGACCTGGGTCATCTACCCTGTTCCGTGACCCAATTTATCCTGTCACGGGAGTCTTCTGAAAGTGGCGAGCGCCCTATTGGCTCTTAACTTCTCGACCCGTGCCCACCAAATTTGTGGCCTTTTTGGCTTCCAAGATGCCCTTAGCCATGACCTTCACTTCATGTGCATATTAACCCACAACAAAGTTTGTCTAAATAGACGCCAGTCTGGTGAGACCCGCAAACTCACCAGTCTGTGGGGCCGGCCCGGACAGTAGGCTTATAGGGCCTATGCCTGCGTCCTACCCTATGGTATTTCCTTCTTATGACAAAATACACAGACAAAAGAGAAAAACAGACTATCTCTGGGAGGATAAGGGATCAAGATCAAAACCAAGAGTACTCTACCAAATTTAAACCAAGAGTAACTCAAAGCACAAGAAACTAGTTTCGCAAATATTTTCTCCTGCCAACCTAAATTTAGAAAGAGAAAAAATTCTCACCATTTACTTCCGCAGATAGAGATTCTGGGAGGCTGACGTGTTAAGAGGTCTTACCTTTTGCCGGCTTTCGTCAGGCGTTCCCGTATCTCACCATCTGCAGTAATCCAGGGAGAAGGCAGGTCTTCCAGCCAGAGAAGGCAACTTGCCAACCAGTGTGGCTCCTGGCAACTACGCCAAAACTGTCGGGGAAGAGAGGGAATCTCCCTCTGCCCTTTTCTTTAAGGTTCTTATGGCTGGCCAAATAATCAACAAGACAGGTTAGCCGGAGAAAATAATACCAAGTTTAATAACATGTATACATGGGAGAAAGCAGGGACACTGCGTTTCTCAACACAATAGCAGAAATTCTCGTCTTAAATACCACGTTCAGCCAATGACAAAGGAGGATGTTGGGGGTGGGGGGAGTCAGTTATAGGAGATTACCACTAAAGCACAGTAAACAAGAGTAAGGTTATTATGCAGATTTAAGGCCTCAGCTTCCACATTGATAAGCCTCTAGAAATGAGGCCATCTCCCCCTCTTCCCAAAATAGAGAGGGAGATACCTTTACAAATGGAGATTTCCCTTATAAATGTAAATGATTGTCTGGCAACTCCTGGCAGGGCCATCTAGAGAATGTGGCCAGAGAGACAGAACTTCTGATAAGAGGGGCTTGTTGGTGCCTTTCCTATTGTAACCTCCAGCCTACATTATCTTTACAGCCATCATGATAGATCTGTTCCAGGAAGGAGCTACCATGTCAAATTTTTTAGGCAGTTAGTGGGGGAGGTCAAATGTCCCTAGAGAAAACAACCAAGGTAAAGAGATAGATTTCAGAGTGGCCAAATCTTGATCTCCCACAATATACATTTACACATATTAGATCCTAGTTTTGTTAACTGTCTTTTAAGGTTTTTGTTTTATATCTATTGACTAGACTAGATCCTGATTTCTTCTAGTCTCCTAAAATATCTGGTTACAGATGTCCAAACTAACGTTTTTGATTTTTTCCATCATTTTCATTTAAAATCACTAAAAACTAAACCTGTCCTTTTTCCTAAAGCCTTACAAACTAAAGCTGATAAACTTGATATAAACTTAAGAAATGACCTAACGACACCATCAGAGACATTTTAAACTACAAAAGATACTTTGACGCTGACATCTAAAAATCATCTTACTTGACTGTCCTCTGACCTCAAAAACTGGTTTACAATTTACTCCAACCATTAACCTTGTTTTTCTTTTGTTTACATAAAAATACTTCTATTAAATACTTGATTGCTTGCTTCCATAATATAGGCTTCCATAATTGAGAGCCCACCTACATCACCACCTTCTAAAATAAACTTAATTAAACTGATCTATTATCAAGACTAAAAAATGTGTTCGGTGAGATAAAACAATCTACCAACTCAGCTTCTAGACTATAAAACTTCTTTAAGTTTCAAAAAGACTGTGAAACATTTAGTTTCAAAGGCGGGACTGTGGGAGATCAAGATTTGGCCATCCTAAAATATATCTCTTTACCTTGATTGTTTTCTCTGAGGGACTTTTGACCTCCCTCACTAACTGCCTAAAGAATTTAACATGGTGGCTCCTTCCTGGAACAGATCTACCATGATGGCTGTAAAGATAATGTAAGATAGAGGTTACAATAAAAAAGGCACCAACAAGCCCCTCTTATCAGAAGTTATGTCTCTCTGACCACATTCTCTAGATGGCCCTGCCAGGAGTTGCCAGACAATCATTTACATTTATAAGGAAAATCTCCATTTATAAAGGTATATACCTCTTTGTTTTAGAAAGAGGGGGGGATGGCCTCATTTCTAGAGGCTTATCAATGTAGAAGGTGAGGCCTTAAATCTACATAATAACCTTATTCTTGTTTACTGTGCTTTAGTGATAATCTCCTATAACTTACTCCCCCCACCCCTAACATCCTCCTTTGTCATTGGCTGAACATGGTATTTAAGACGAAAATTTCTGCTATTGTGTTAAAAAACGCAGTGTCCCTGCTTTCTCCCATGTATACATGTTATTAAACTTGATATTATTTTCTCCTGCTAACCTGTCTTGTTAATTATTTGCCCATCCATAAGAACCTTAAAAAAAAGGGCCGAGGGAGATTCTCCCTCTTCCCCCGACACTAATGAGTCCATCTTGTCAAGTTCAGGTCTATCTAGCCAAAAGTCATTCATGTATATGGTAAGATTTGCTTTATTTTTTTAACAAAGATAAAATGATGAATGGCTTTTTGTTTTTTTGCTTGTTTCATCTATAAAGATCTTACATTACAATTTAATAGCTTCAGCCTGCTACAATAATTTAAACAGCCTTTTGATGCTTATAATATGCCACGTCCAACAGGATGTAGTAAAAAAATCAGTAGTTCACAATCCGAAAAAGCTCATTTATATTCATTACCAACAATACTTACACTTCAAAGACACTAATAACCAACATATCATTTGTTTCTACTGCAGAATTTAATAGGTTGTTAATTCTTTATCATCCAAAAGCATAATTAGGATGCTATCATTAAAATGTATTTTTTTAATCAGAAATATTAAAACTAATGATTAAACTAAATGATTAACTAAATATTAAAACTAATGGCAATTAACGACCTGTTTTCTTTCCCTATGGTTTATCTTTTCTAGAATATCATATAAATGAAATCCTACCGTCTTTGGCCTTTTGACTTTTCACCCTATCAGTCAAATCAAAATTTGAAAATTCCTGTTCTATGAGCTTTCCAAATCTAAATTCTTACAATTGTAAATGAATATGGAGACAAAACACACACTACATACTACTTCTAAAAACCTCCTCCTTATCCGATTTTAATTCTATCACCAACTGCCAAGAAAAATCTTTCCACTGATACCAAAATTCCCTACACAGTATGTCAATCATCAATTGATCAGTCATCAGTCTATGTTAACAGAATGTGAGTTATTATTAGGAAGCTATATAATTTGCACCAAAGATTGTTTAAAGCTCCTTTCATTAAATGCAGTTTACAATAATTCACAGGCTTCAAAGTTCGCCTTGCAAATATACAGTCAATTATCAGAAACTATTAATGGGATTAGGCTTTTCTATAAAAGTGGTCCCAAGGAAGTAGGAATATTTATTTGTTTAAAGAACGCAATGAGGAGCCCAATAGCCTGAACAGAGTCAGACAGAGGAGCGCTGACCACAGGTCATCTTATGAAGGGCCGTGTTCACCGGGAGATATCCCGACCTGGCCTAGACGGAGTCCTGGGTGGCATGAACTCAAGGGCTCGTGCAGAGGGCAGGCGACTCCCTGCCGCCCCCCGCACCTCCGCTGGGTGGGCAGGAGGCCCCGCTGTGGTGGGGCCCCGCCAAGACAGAGGGACCGGCCTGCCAGGCAGCACTCCTCTGCTCCTCCAAGGGACAAAGTTGGGCTCCCCCGCCTGGAGCAGCCCACGAACAGCCCCGGTCCCCGCCCCTGACACTGCGCTCCCGCCATCTGCAGCGGAGATCTCCACGCCAAGCCCGCTGCCCACTGCCTACCTCGGCGCCGCTCCTGCCCAGCGCTCCTCCACACTACAGAAAGGAGAGCTCCCCAGTGCTGAAAATCCTGGAGGAAGGATCCAGAAATCGCCAATCCCCCCACACAAACCTCCGAGGCACCCACGTCCACACCAGGGACCCCGCCTCCAGTGCACACGCTCCGGGGCTCTCCAGCTCGCTGGCCCCTCTGCTGCTTTGAGCTCCCGTCCTGCGCATGCTCGGGCGTCTCCGAGGATACAATGGGAACCGCTGAGGTGGGCGCGGGAGGGGTTGGGGACTGAGGTGTTCCTGAGAGGGAGAGCGGGAGCGGGCTGCCCCTCTGCAGCTCTTGACTCTGCTCTCCCTGGATGACCGTCAGCTCCTGGAGAAGATCTGCCTTCCCTTGAGGCGGCTCCTCCTGTCCTGAGAAGTGCATCACATGAACTAACATTTGTTTCAAAAAGAACGATGACATCCTTAACACCTGATGTGTCGTGTCCCCAGAAGAATTCTCTGCTTCCCCAGAAAACTAGACAGCCAGCAGCTGGGACCGTGTTCTGACCCAGGAAGGAAGGATGCTGAGGCCACAGCTGTCTCCATTCTGCCGGCTCCTTCCCCTGATTTGTGGCCCTGATGGGGTTATACCGTTGGGGACTCGCGCAGGTGACAACGTTCAAGTGTTTGCCCATGGTATTACATTTCTTATGATTTAGTGGTTAAAACGGGAAGCTAGCTGTCAGTTTTTCCGACGATTTCACTCGCAGAAATGTCTTTGGACAAAGAAGCTTGCTTAATTTCTGATTTTTATAATCAATAACAATAATTAAATTACTTATTTTCTTAATCTCATTGGCATGCTAAAACAAACAAGTCACTTGGTTTTCACCAAATTGGCCACATTTTCCTTAAAACTTTGGGAATATCACTGTTTGAGGTAAAGAAAGCATTTGGGAAGAACAAGTACCCTTAGATAATATCTTCCCAGATAAATGTACAAACACATAGTTATGAGCCATTTTGAGGGGCCTGGGAAATCCAGTTTGAGTTCTACAATGGATCATCTGAAGGTTAAATTAGTAATTTTCTGAGGAGTTTGCAAGTAAATGTTCACGTCGCCTTCATCAAATAGGTCTGATGATTTAAATGAAGGTTGAGCTTAATGATAAAACTTTTCAAAAGACTGAGAAATATTAAGTAAATGTACTAAAAACAAAAGGGTGCAAATCAAAGTAAAGCCTGCCATTATCCTCTTTAAAAGAGAGTCACAGTAGCACTATTGTCAAGGTATGAGAAGGCATAGAAATGCTTTATAAAGTCAATTCTTCACTTCCAAAGGACCTAACGTGACATTCTAGAAGTATCCATAGTCTTTCACTCATCTAGATTAAAATTGCTCAATTTATATTTTAAAGACTACTGAATCTGAGGGCAAAATATTCAAGGTCAGTGTTTAATTGTTTTTCATTGTTGCAAAGTACATGGGTATAAAGTGTGGCAGAAATCCATGGTCTTGGAGAATAAAAATATATAGAACTTATTTATCACTCTCACAGCATGTCCTGACTTAATCCTACAAATGTCCCAAGAGTAAAACCTCAGTAAATTCCGTTCTGTTCTTAGATATGACATCTTTCATTCGTAATGAATATTCTCAAATTAGGCTCTAGCTAGTAATTATGTTCCTGATGTAAATATGCAATAAAGAAGAATCCATGCGTGATTAAATTTGGCTCAAGAGGACTACTTAGAACCCAAATTTGTTCTTTGCTTTGTTTTTCTTTATCGATTTCTTTCTTTCTCCTCAGCAGAGTCGGCAGATAGATGACACAGAAAGCTGAGAGACTGAAGGGCAGAGTCTTGAAGAATGTGGGATTTCCTAATCTTCCAGATCTTTTTTATCTTTAAAATTCTACTATTTTTCTATTTACATAGGGGTTCATTTTTTTCATTATTTCTAATAGTGATCATAATAGTGAGACTAACAAAACTTAGCACTTGTGGAACATTTTTCATCATAAAAATTTACGTTATTCTGACAATTGTTAATATATTAAAAAGCCACTAAGAGCTAATCTGATGCTCAGAGGATTTTTAGGGTAGTGAGACTGTTCTGTGCATAATGGTGGCTACATGTCACTATATGTGTGTCAAAACCCATGGAACTGTACAACACAAAGTGTGACCCTTAAACTAGAGACTGTAGTTCATAACAACATTTCAATATTGTTCATTCATTATAACAAACGTATCACACTAATGCAAGGTGTTAATAATAGGGGAAACGGGGCTTGGGAGAGAGGAGAGAGGCAGTGTAGTGGATGTATGGAGCTCTATGTACTATCTGTTCAATTATCTGTAAATCTAAAACTGTACTTTTAAGAATAAAGTGTTTTAAAGATTTTATTTATTCATTTTTTCCCCCCAAAGCCCCAGTAGATAGTTGAATGTCATAGGTTCACATCCTTCTAGTTGCTGTACGTGGGACTCGGCCTCGGGTTGGACGGAGAAGTGGTGCCTCGGGGCGCGCCCGGGATCCGAACCTGGGCCGCCAGCATCAGAGCGCGCGCACTTAACCGCCAAGCCACGGAGCCGGCCCAGAATAAAGTGTTTTAAAGTTTTTTTGAAAAGGCACCAAGCTAACACTGTAGGGCATCTATTTTGTGCAGAAGGGCAAGGAAGAAGTTGAAATGATTTTTTTTTTTTTGTGAGGAGATCAGCCCTGAGCTAACATCCGCCAATCCTCCTCCTTTTTTGCTGAGGAAGACGGCCCTGGGCTAACATCGGTGCCTATCTTCCTCCGCTTTATATGGGACGCCGCCACAGCATGGCTTACCAAGCAGTGCGTTGGTGCGTGCCCGGGATCCGAACCAGCGAACCCCGGACCGCCACAGCGGAGTGCGCGCACTTAACTGCTTGCGCCACCAGGCCGGCCCCTGAAATGATTTAAAAAGTTCACCTTGTGAAGGTTTGAATTGTGGTATGTTTCTGAAGACTTAGACAAGGGCAGGACATAGAATTTGAGACATGGATGAAATAAAGGAGAAGGAAGACATCAGAGAGATCAGACCTGATCAATTAAATTTAGGACAAATTACTAAATTGGTTGGATTTGTTTTTATTTTCTTTGCTTTTTAGAAACCTTACACCTTTCTATGAAAGCCACACGTGCACAGTGTCCACAGGTATGTTTCCTACCGAGCGGCACCTGCTTCTCTCCCTCTGCATCTTCTATTCCTTTCCCCTCCTCTCACTACCTCTGACTGATGGTCCCTGTTTCTATCTCCCTTCCTTACTCTCTCTCTCTCCTGTTTGTTTGTTTGTTTTCTTTATCTTTGTGTTTTCTTTCTCCTCTTACACATCAGACTAACCATAACCTTCCTAGTCATTGTTTAGTTTCACTGAAAGATCTCAGTAGTTTCCATGAAGAAATGACAGATCAGTGTTCTGGGAAAAATTTCTCTATTTCAGTTACTTCACCCTCAATCTGAAGCAGGAAAATTTCTTGAATGTTGAATCAATTTTTTATATGTTTTTCTTTTTTGAATTCAAATTTCAGAGCTCCTGGTCATATTGGAAAAATTCCTGAGGATGGCTGCCTGGAGATGAGCCATAGGAGTTCTTCTTATGGCCATAATGGGGAATCCTTATTTTGGCCATGGGGCCTCAGGAGAAGCCCTCGTGGGGGAGGAATCTTTGCTAACCCTATGTTGTACCTAGGACTGGCTTCTCCTAAGACAGTGGTTCCTGAACTCCAGTGTGCATTAGAACCGTGTGGAGGTCCCCTACAACACAGAGTGCTGAGCCCATCCCAGAGTTTGTGATCCAGCAGGATGGGGGGACACGAGAATTTACGTCTCTGACCGTTTCCCAGGTGATGCTGCTGACCAGCCACACATTGAGAACCACCGGCTTAGAAACCCTAGGTTTCAAAGGATGCTTTGCTTGAGCAGACAGCCAAAACTATCAAAATCGTAACCAAGATTCACCAACAACTTGAATGTGTTGGCATTTGGATCTAGAGGCTCCTGAATTTTCAGGGGCTAAAGCAAACATTACTCTGAGTTCAGGGTTTGTGACTCTCCTAAGTGTCACTCAATTCCTTTGCTTGCTTCCCTTGAGCCCTACCTGGCTAGGAAAGAATATTAAAAACAAAGCCAGCTTTGATTATTTAATCCTCAGTCAACTAAGACAGTTTTGAATGAGGTTTTTTAGACAGAATAGCCAACTTTATCTACACTATTGGAAACGAATTATTACTGATAACAATGGTTATTTACTAAGGTCCCAATATGTCTCAAGCCCTTTACATACTTTTATTTCTCAGCTTCTCAGAACCCTACGGGATCCCAGGTGTGTTAACTCTTTCTCCACAACTCCTCTAAGGAACCCACCCAGAGCACACTCATAATTGACCTCACCATGCCTTCTCTCATTTAATTTAGCAGTAGATTAAAATTACAGAAGAAACTTGAAGGGATCTTGAGCCCCAGCAGGAGAAGGTCTAAAGTCTATCCAGGACAAATGGCTTAATGTTTGTTTCTGAGAAGTTTCCAGGGACAAAGACTCCACAACCTCCAGAAACCAGTTCTGTTGATTATTAATATCTCTAATCAATGATATACATTAATTGTTTTTTATTTATTGGTTGATTGTCTGCTATATTACTTTGCCATATAATAAAATTTTTCTTTGTGTTATTTAAATAATTTTCACTTTATATCCACTTTTTAAATTTAGCCTTCTCTGGACTTCCTCATACATTGAAGATGGTAAATGTCACCTATTAGCATTTTCCTCTTCAGTTTAGATAACCTCAGTTTCTTTACTGTGTTAAAAATATTTAATAAGTGTAGTTCTTTTTTTCTCCAGTTCTTCTCTAGGTTCAACTTATTGGGTAGTATAGTGGAAAGATGACTTCAGAGGTCCTGTGTGGTAAAGAATCTTCTTTGTATTGTATTCAATGTGAATAAAATCTCTATTAGTTTTGTGTTCAGTCTAATCTGGAATCTGAACCTTTCCTTCCTTCCTCCCTCTATTGTCTGCAATAGTTAATAGTCCCAGACTTAGAGTTTTGCTTGTGGAAAGTGTTTGTGGTTTTTGTTGGTTAGTTGGCTTGACGTTTTAACAATTCAATTTATTTAGTAGATATGTGAGTTTTCCTATTTTATGTTATTTTTTGTGTCAGTTTCAGTATATTGTTTTTTTATAAAGTGAATTTTGATGTTTGGTGTCTAATTCGCAGTCCTAAGTATTTCACAAAATGGTGTATCTTGTTAAGATCTAAGCACTCTCTAGAGAATACTTCTTATTTGATTTCTTTTTTTTTAATAGGATAAAATAATACCAAGTTTAATAACAGGTATACTTGGGAGAAACTCAGAAATGAGCAACTCTTCCCTCTGTCTAAGCTGTCCCCTAAAGTATTGCAGTTAAAGGCGAGGAAGGTGTTGGGGGTGGGTAGTGGTCTTGGACCTCAGAGGGCAAGAGGCAACTCCCATGGAGATAGAAATGCAAATGTTTGCATGGCAACTCTTCTCAGGGTCATCAATAGATAATGTGGCCAGGGAGAGAGAAAGTTTTTGATAAAAGGTGCTTGGTGCCTTTCCTGTTGTAACCGCTATCCTACATTATCTTTACAGCCATCATGATAATAACTCGTTCCTGAAACAGATCTTTTGTTTTAAATTCTTTAGGCAGTTTGGAAGGGGAAACTCAAATATTCTTCATGAGTTCTCTGAGTCCTTATTGTCTTCAGCTCGAAATAATCTGCATACCAGAGTGGTGCCTCCTGGGGTAGCTTGCCCTGAGCACCATCAGTTCCCTCCTCTGAAACTTCCTTAGAAGTTTCACAGTCCTTTTGAAAATTAAAGTAGTTTCATAGTCCAGAAGCTGAGTTGGTAGATTGTTTCATCTCACTGAACAGATTTCTTAGTCCTGATAATAGATCAGTTCAATTAAGTTCATTTTAGAAGGTGGTGATGCAAGTGGGCTCTCAAGGTTACGCCTATATTGTGGAAGCAAGCAATCAAGTATTTAATGGAAGCATTTCTATGTAAACGACAGAAAAACAAGGTTAATGGTTGGAGCAAGTTGTAAAGCAGTTTCTGAGTATAGGGGACAGCTAGTTAAGAAGATTTTTAGATGTCAGCATCAAAGCATCTTTTGCAGTTTAAAGTGTCTCTGATGATGTCATCGGGTAATCTCTTAAGTTTATATCAAGTCCGTCAGCTTCAGTTTGTAAAGCTTCAGGAAAAAGGGCAGGTTTTTAGTGATTCCAAATGAAAATGATGGAAAAAATGAAAAACGTTAGTTTGGACATCTGTAGCCAGATATTTTAGGAGACTAGAAGAAATCGGGATCCAGTCCAGTCAACAGATATAGAACAAAAAACTTAAGAGACAATTAACAAAACTAGGATCTAATATCCGCAAATGTACACTATAGTTTTTACTGAAATATAATTTTTCTTTCTAAGATCACCCTCATTTTTATCAAAGATAGACAAATTAAAACTAACTAGTTTGCAAAATAAGTCTAGTTCCGATAGTGTTGGCCCAATTATTTACATAAGTACGGCAAGAATAGGAATTGATCACATAGGCTCTTTTAAGTCTGCTTTGCTGGAACTTTTTATAAGGAATCTCAGATTGAACTTTAAAGGCCTCTCGAGGCCAGGAAAGCCAAGCCAAGGATTTTGTCATCACTTTGCCTGTAATACCTACAGATTTGGGTGAATTCCTCTCATCCGAGGTTCCCCCGAAATATTTCGAGGTTCCTTGTGTTTGCCAGATAAGTGACATTCTTTACTTATCTTGGTAAGTGCTGCTTGGAACATAAGGTACCAGGCCAATATTTCCACGTGGCTTTATTCCATAAAGTCCAATCTTCATTCCTCAAAAGCTGTATGGTTATATCGCAAATATGATGTTCCAGTCACAGCCTTGGTAATATAACCAGTGTTTCCAATTGTGTCCTGTTATAAGGAGAACAGATTCTTATTGAACTTATGCAAATAACTATATTGCCATGAAAACAACAATACTCACTTACTAAGGGTTTCCAAATTCGAGGGATCAGATAGAGAGAAAAAGAGAAATATTTCAATTTTACTTACAAAAATATCATTTACCAAATTGTTATAAGTCATAGCTAGCTCAGGAGAAAAGAGAAAAAGTTTTCCTTAACTCTGAAAAGACAAAACATTAAAAATTCAGCAATACATCAAATGAAAAATCATAAAAGTTATAATTATCCTTATCAGTTCATTCAGTCCTGTGTAATCCATTCTTGATCCCAATCTTTCTCTTAGCAGCTTCATGAAGTTTTCAGTCTTTCCATCAGATTTCTGTAATTTCTTACCAAGTTCAGTTTTATGATCAGAAAGTTTGTCAGAAACCTGTACTCCAGTGTAAATGTCAGAGTCCTTTCCATGAATTTTTCTGAAGTTGAAATATTTTGCAAAAGCATTAGAGCAAAGAAATAAGTCTGTAAACAACAAGACCTCAAAATGGCAATTGACAGAGAAATTTGGCTAATTTTGTGACATACAACACTTTAATAATAACCAGAATTATGACTGATAATCAGGACAGATCAGAATTTCAGTAAACACCTATGTCAATAACATTTGCCCACATAATAACACCTAAGCAGACTTATCATTTGTCTGACAATGCTTTCCATGTATTTTAACATACTGAATAAGCCTAATAAGTTTAGTATCTTCCTCCTTATAGGTAGAGAGCAAATTTCTTTGTCTTCCTCCTTATAGGAAGAGAGCAAATTTCTTTGAGAAGTTCCAGGGCCCTTTGAAAATTCTCAAAGTAAAAAAGTAAAAAAAAGACTTTATTTAAGATATGAATTTTGGGGAGCTTGTCAAAAATAGAAAACGTTAAAGCAAAAAGAGCTTTAACAGTCCGAAAACCTTAATACAGAGACTTCAGTCTTTTAAACACAGGAAATTATTTTAACAGTTTTTTTTTTTTCTGTCTTTTAGGTAGACTTACCCAAAGGTAAAGAAAAATCTTTTATAACCTCTTTATCAAGTTCAAGAAAATTATCCTTTTAAGAGAAAGAAACCAAATCATAATTTTGTACCAGCTTCCTTCTGATATTAAAATTCATTTACTTAATTAAATTCATTTCAATCTTAGCCAACTTGACCATACAAAAACTCCTTTTCCAGAATTCCTCTTCCACAAACCTATAACTTTCTTTTTACATTCAGATTTGTCCCATGTCTTTCTTTTCCCTCCTAGTACTTGAAGACAAATTTATCTTTCTTAATCAATCAAATAAAATATTTCCATTCTTTGTTCCTTCTTTATACATCTTACTTTCCTTGTACACAGACATATTTTTTCTTAATATTTAGTAGTTTCAATCACATATACTAATTAGAAATTTTAACTCTTAGAAACCACAATTTGTAAGTAAAAACTAAGTAAACCAATATAAACTTTCTTTTACATTAGTATATCGTGGCTTGGAAAATTTATAAACACTTCATAACTTCTAGAAATATGTTCCTTTATAGTACAATCTTTAAATAAAACACATGTTTACCAATAGACCCAAAACACCTTTTAGTTTTCCTGTAACCAAAAGACAAAAGTAGACAAACGTACATTGAGCAATCAATGTCTAATATCTTATCTTATTTGGAAATGATGATACTCAGTGAATTTTTATCACAAAACTTAGCAAAACTCTAAAGTTTTAAGTCACCAAAAAGAGTTTGGAAGCTGTAACCACCATAACACATAATTATTATTTAAAGTTCACCCAGCATTCATCTTTTTCACAACTATTTAGTTACTTGTTCCCAATAATTATTTAGATTGCCTATGTCGGGGGAGAGGGAGAATCTCTCTCTGCCCTTTCTCTTAAGGTTCTTCTGGCTGGCCAAATAATCAACAAGACAGGTTAGCAGGAGAAAATAATACCAAGTTTAATAACATGTATACCATGGGAGAGAGCAGGGACGCTGTGTTTTTCAACACAATAGCAGAAATTCTCGTCTTAAATATCATTTTCAGCCAATGACAAAGGAGGATTTTGGGGGTGGGGGGAGTCAGTTATAGGAGATTACCACTAAAGCACAGTAAACAAGAGTAAGGTTTATTATGTAGCTCAAGGCCTCACCTTCCACATTGACAAGTCACTAGAAATGAGCTCATCTCCCTCTTTTCTCCAAACAGAGAGGGAGATACTTTTACAAATGGAGATTTTCCTTATAAATGTAAATGATTGTCTGGCAACTCTTTACAGGGTCATCCAGAGAATGTGGACAGAGAGACAGAACTTCTGATAAGAGGGGCTTGTTGGTGCCTTTCCTATTGTAACATTTACCCTACGTTATCTTTACAGCCATCATGATAGATCTGTTCCAGGAAGGAGCTACCATGTCAAATTTTTTAGGCAGTTAGTGGGGGAGGTCAAATGTCCCTAGAGAAAACAACCAAGGTAAAGAGAGAGATTTCAGAGTGGCCAAATCTTGATCTCCCACAGTCCCACCTTTGAAACTAAAAGTTTCACAGTCTTTTTGAAACTTAAAGAAGTTTTATAGTCCAGAAGCTGAGTTGGTAGATTGTTTTATCTCACTGAACCCATTTTTTAGTCCTGATAATAGATCAGTTTAATTAAGTTTTTTTTGGAAGGTGGTGATGTAGGTGGGCTCTCAAGGTTATGCCTATATTGTGGAAGCAAGCAATCAAGTATTTAATAAGAAGCATTTTTGTGTAAACGAAAGAAAAACAAGGTTAATGGTTAGAGCAAGTTGTAAAGCAGTTTTTGAGTTTAGAGGACAGCCAGTGAAGAAGAATTTTAGATGTCAGCGTCAAAGCATCTTTTGCAGTTTAAAATGTCTTGGATGGTGTCGTCAGGTCATCTCAAGTTTGTATCAAGTCTATCAGCTTCAGTTTGGAAGGCTTCAGGAAAAAGGGCAGGTTCAGTTTTTAGTGATTTCAAATGAAAATGATGGAAAAAAATCAAAAACGTTAGTTTGGATATCTGTAGCCAGATATTTTAGGAGACTAGAAGAAATCAGGATCTAGTCTAGTCAACAGATATAAAACAAAAATCTTAAAAGACAATTAACAAAACTAGGATCTAATATCCACAAATGTATACTATAGTTTTTACTGAAATATAATTTCTTTTCCTAAAATCACCCTCATTTTTATCAAAGATAGCCAAATTAAAACTAACTAGTTTGCAAAATAAGTCTAGTTCCAATAGAGTTGGCCCAATTATTTACATAAGTACAGCAAGAATAGCAATTGATCACATAGGCTCTTTTAAATCTGCTTTGCTGGAACTTTTTATAAGGAATCTCAGATTGAACTTTAAAGGCCTCTCGAGGCCAGGAAAGCCAAGCCAAGGATTTTGTCATCAGACTTTGCCTGTAATATCTACAGATTTGGGTGAATTTTTTTCTTTCGAGGTTTTCTCAAAATATTTTGAGGTTTTTTGTACCTGTCAGATAAGTGACATTCTTTACTTATCTTGCTAAGTGCTGCTTGGAACATAAGGTACCAGGCCAATATTTTCAGGTGGCTTTATTTTATAAAGTCTAATCTTTATTTTTCTAAAGCTGTATGGTTATATCGCAAATATGATGTTCCAGTCACAACCTTGGTAATATAACTAGTGTTTTTAATTGTGTCTTGTTATAAGGAGAACAGATTTTTATTGAACTTATGTAAATAACTATATTGTCATGAAAACAACAATATTTATTCACTAAGAGTTTCTAAATTTGAGGGATCAGATAGAGAGAAAAAGATAAATATTTTAATTTTATTTATAAAAATATCATTTATTAAATTGCTGTAAGTCATAGCTATCTCGGGAGAAAAGAGAAACAGTTTTTTTTTAAATCTGAAAAAACAAAACATTAAAAATTCAGCAATATTTTAAATGAAAAATCATAAAAATTATAATCATCTTTATCAGTTCATTCAGTCCTGTGTAATCCATTTTTGATCCCAGTCTTTTTGTTAGCAGCTTTATGAAGTCAGTTTCTCTATCAGATTTCTGTAATTTTTTACCAAGTTCAGTTTTATGATCAGAAAGTTTGTCAGAAACCTGTATTCTAGTGTAAATATCAGAGTCTTTTTTATGAATTTTTCTGAAGTTGAAACATATTTTGCAAAAGCATTAGAGCAAAGAAATGAGTCTGTAAACAACAAGACCTCAAAATGGCAACTGACAGAGAAATTTGGTTAATTTTGTGACGTACAACATTTTAAAATAATAATAACCAGAAATATGACTGATAACCAGGACAGATCAGAATTTTAGTAATGTTATACAATTTTAAAACGCCTATATCATTAACATTAACCCACAAAATACCACTTAAGCAGGCTTATCATCACTTGTCTGACAATGTTTTCTATGTAATTTAACATACTGAATAAGCCTAATAAGTTTAGTATCTTTTCTCTTATAGGAAGAGAGCAAATTTTTTTGAGAAGTTCCAGGGCCCTTTGAAAATTTTTAAAGAAAAAAAGACTTATTTTAAGATATGAATTTTGGAGAGTTTGTCCAAAATATAAAAAGTCAAAGCAAACATAGCATTAACAGTCTAAAAAGCCTTAATAGAGAGACCTCAGTCTTTTGAACACAGGAAATTATTTTAACAGTTTTTTTTTTTTTAGGTAGACTTACTCAAAGGTAAAGAAAAATCTTTTATAACCTCTTTATCAAGTTTAAGCAAATTATCTTTTTACGAGAAATTTTAATTTTGCACCAGCTTACTTCTGCTATTAAAACTCATTTACTTAATTAAATTTATTTTAATCTTAGCCAACTTGACCATGCAAAAACTCTTTTTCCAGAATTTTTCTTTTACAAACTTTTTATAACTTTTTTTTTATATTTAGAATTTGTCTCATGTCTTTTTTTTTTTCTAGTATTTGAGGACAAATTTATCCTTTTTTATCAAACAAACAAAATATTTCTATTCTTTGTTCTTTTTTTATATATCTTATTTTCCTTGTACACAGACATATTTTTCTTAATTTTTAATCACATATACTAATTAGAAATTTTAACATTTAGAAACTTCAATTTGTAAGTAAAAACTAAACAATTATAAACTTTTTTTTACATTAGTATCTTGTGGCTTGGAAAATTTATAAACACTTTATAACTTCTAGAAACATGTTACTTTATAGTATAATCTTTAATAAAACACATGTTTACCAATAGACCCAAAACACCTTTTAGTTTTCCTGTAATGAAAAGCCAAAAGTAGACAAACGTACATTTAGCAATGTCTAATATCTTATGTTATTTGGAAATGATGATACTCAGTGAATTTTTTTTTATAAAATTTAGCAAAACTCTAAAGCTTTAAGTCACTAAAAAGAGTTTGGAAGCAGTAACTACCATAACACATAATTATTGTTTAAAGTTTATCTAACATTTATTTTTTTCACAACTATTTATTTGTTTTCAATAATTATTTAGATTGTCTATAAGACTTTATAAGACTTCAGATAAAATTAGCCATCATTTAAATTACTATTTTTGTTAACCAGTTCTGTAATAGAAATAACATCAGTTTTTTTCTACAAAATTTTATGTCAATTTTATCACTGCTTATACCTTTAAACATAGTTATTATTAAGATTTTTATCAATAGGTCTTGTTTTTTTAATTTTGGACAAGGGAAGCATTTTCAGTCAGACATTTTAAAACATATTCAGGCAAAGTTGATGTAACTTTTTTATATAAAATTAACTCAAACATTCTAACCTTTATAATCTTATCAACACTTACACTTTTACATGTTTTCAATTTATTTGTAACCTGAGTCAAGGTCTTAAGGCTAGTCAAATTTTTCTCTTCCCTTTTTTTGGCCTTTTCTTAGGTACCAAATAAATAATTATGTGAGAGCTCTCAAAACATTTTTTTTTTCTCAATTTAGAAGTTTTTCTAATTTAAAGGATCCGTCGTCTGGCCATTGACGAGTAGGATCTTCATTTGTATATTTATTCTAATAGTGACTCGAACTAATAAGCATTTTTAAGGAAAGACCCGGAGGTAACTTTTCACGCTTAGAATAAATCTATCATGGACGCAAGAGGCGTCCCTGGTGAGGGCGCAGATGATGTAGCCCCCATGATCCACAGAATTTATTCTCAAAGATATTCAGAAAAAGTAAAGACCTTCGTTGCACAGGCGGTAAGGATGGTGTAGTGAAAACGGTGTCTCCGGTCTCCCACAATAGTTTGGGACGCCTCCAGTCACAGACCCGCTAATCTGTGACACCGGGCAGGTGGTACTGAAATGAGATTTTTTCAGCACTAACAAGCAACGGTGGTTAAGACGACAAAAGCCCTTATGGACTGGGTCCTTTATGACAAACTCCCCTGAGAGCTTGGCACAGCCGGACAAAGAGACAGTTCAGAACCCCAGTCTACTCGACTGGCCACCAAGGGGCACCCCGGTAAGTGCACCTTCCGTATGGTGGAGACAAAGGAGAATATTCTCACTGGTCACAAAGCCAAGTTTTCTCAGGACACAGAACAAAACAGAAGGAAAAACCTCATCCGGTTTTGTTCTTACGTGCACAATGACAACTTTAGCCACGCCTTAGGTCTCTTGGAGTTAGAATAATACCTGGGGGGCAAGTGCCACGGGGTTGGGGACTGTGTGCTTTACAGAGTACCTCGTCATTGCACGGACATTTTCTTGCAGTTGGCAGGGAACCTGTGTCATCTACCCCGTTCCGTGACCAACTTATCGTGTCACAGGAGTCTCCTCAAAGTGGCGAGCGACCTAATGGCTCTTAACTGCTCGACCCGTGCCCAGAAAATCTGCGGCCTTTTTGGCTTCCAAGATGCCCTTGGCAATGGCCTTCACTTCATGTGCATATTAACCCACAGCAAAGTTTGTCTAAATAGACACCAGTCTGGTGAGACCCGCAAACTCACCAGTCTGTGGGGCCGGCCTGGACAGCAGGCTTATAGGGCCTACGCCTGCGTCCTACTCTATGGTATTTCCTTCTTATGACAAAAGACACAGACAAAAGAGAAAAACAGAGACTACCTCTGGGAGGAAAAGGGATCAAGATCAAAACCAAGAGTACTCTATCAAATTTACCAGAGTCACTAAAAGCACAAGAAACTAGTTTCCCAAATATTTTCTCCTGCCAATCTAAATTTAGAAAGAGAAAAAATTTCTCACCACTTCCTTCCACCGGACTCCACAGGTAGAGATTCCGGGAGGCTGACGTGGTAAGAAGTCTTACATTTTGCCGGCTTTCGTCAGGGGTTCACGTATTTCATCCGCTGCAGTAATCCAGGGAGAAGGCAGTTCTTCCACCCAGAGAACGCAACTTGCCAGCCAGTGTAGCCCCACCTTGGGCGCAAAAACTCCTATTTGATTTCTGATACTGGTGATTTGTGTTTCATTTCTTTTTTTTTTTCTTAATCAGTTTTGTTAGTGGTTTATTAACTTTATTAATATTTTTAAAAATAACTTTTAGCTTGATTTGTTTCTTTAGTATTTTTCTATTTCATTAATTCTTATCTTTATTATTGTTTCCATTCTGTACTTTTCCCAGTGTGATTCTCTTTTAATTCTTAAGACAGAAGCTGAGATTATGGATTTCCTGTCTTTCTTCCATATTCATACATTCATTTAAGGCTACACACCTTTGCCTTCTAAGCACAGATGTAGCTGGTATCTCTTGTCTTCTCTAGTGTATTTCTAAACTCTGTGCTGCAACCCATGTCTGTCCCATAGGATCTCCAGCCCATGAGCCTGCAACAATGCCAGCCTTCGTGTGTCTCCATCCCTCTACCTGAAGCTGATATCTTCTGTCCAGTGTCACCATCTCATATGATTGCAGCCCACGTCTGACCTTTTGTGTTGTCAAGGTTTTCTCTCCCCTCTGTCCATACCACCTCTCAAAAGTCTCCATTCCTTGTTCCTGTAGCCCATGTCAACTCATGTAAGTCTCCATTCCATCTCTCTAAAACCCATGTCAGACACCTAATTTCATTCTCTCACGTACTTGCAGCAGGTATCTTTCCTCGAGTGTCTCTATCTCCTGTGCCCACATTTGATACCAGACCTCACATGTCTCTCTCACTCCATGTGTCTGCATCCCTTTCCATCCCTGAGTGTGCCTGTCAGCTGTGCTCCAGCCCATGCCAGCTCGTGTTTGTCTACGTTCTCTATGCCTCCAGCCCATCTAGACAACCAGTGTTTTCATCTACTGTTCCTCTAGGCCTTGTCTGAACTCGTGTGTTTCCTTACCCTGTGCCTGTAGCCCAAGTGTTCCTCAAGTATCTTCACCCAGTGTCCCACACTTGGGTGTCATTCACCTGTTAAAGGATATCATGGTTCCTTCTAGGTTTTGATCATTGTGAATAAAGTTGCTTTTTAGATGTTCTTAGGGGTCTGTGTGTGGATGTATATTTTCACGGTAGTTGGAGAAATACACTGGTGCACAATTGGTGCATCATATAGTAACACTATACTTAGCTTCACAAGAATTAGCAAGATGTCTTCTTAAGAGGTTATACTATGTGTATTCCCATCAGCAATGAATGAGATTTCCTATTGTCCCACATCCTCACCAGTAATTGGTATTGTCAGTTTTTGGTTTTTAGCTATTCTACTAGAAGAGTAGAGTATCTCATTGGTGTTTTAATTTGCTTTTTCTTAATGCACAATGGATTTTATTTTCCAATAATTCCTTGTTGTTGAGCAATTTATATTTGCTTATTTCCCATGTGTATATATATATATATTTTTGGTAACTTGTCTATTCATATTTTGGTCTATTTATTTTAATTTGGGGAGTTTGTTTTCTTGTTGCTGCGTTTGAGTGGTTCTTTGAATAATTTGCATACAAGTCTTTCTGCAGATATGTGTTTTACAAATGTATTATATTAGTCAGGAGTTTGTATTTCCAATCTGTGAATGCTGTCTTTCCCAGATTGGAGAATGTAAATTTAACCAAGTACACATGATCATTTCTTTTCTTCACGGATTGTGCTTTTTGTGTTGTATATGAAAACAAATCATCAAACTACAAATCATGAAGATTTTCTCTTATTTCCCAGTATGATTTTTACAGTTTTGTATTTTATATTTTAGTTGATGTGTGATTTTGAGTACATTTATTTCTAAGGTGCAAAATTTGTGTCTTTGTTCATTTATTTCCATAGGGTCGTCCTTTTGTATCATCACCATGGTTGATGATGACTAGAGACTAAAAATCTATTATGTTTTATGTTGGAGTGCATTTATTGTCATGACCAAGATCAAGTTGTCTGTAATTGCAGAGGTCTATGTGTGGACTTTCCATGTTTTTTCATTTACCTCTGTGTCTATTCATTTTAAAATATCACGGTCTCTTGATTATTGTAGTATTGTAAAATATCACAGTTTCTTGACTTTGTAATTAATCTTGAAATTGAGAAGTATGAGTTCATCAATTAGTTCTTCATCAAGATTGTCTATCTGACAAAGAAAGTCTGTATGTCTGTGTTATATCCAATGTTGAAAACTAACAAGCTTAAATAAGCTTTTATTTACCAAATATTATTTCATATCATGTTAACTGGAAAAATATTTGGATTTAGAAATAACTTTTCTAAGCACTTACTTCAAGTTAATTGAATAGAGCTCTTAATTTTGACCATACCCTCCAAAGGTAAAATACCGTGCACATATAACATACATGTAGACAGACACATAAAAAGAAGACGCAGATGTTGGGGCTGACCCTGTGGCTTAGTGGGTAAGTGCGCAAGCTCCGCTACTGGCAGCCCGGGTTCATATCTCGGGCGGACACTGACGCACCGCTTCTCTGGACATGCTGAGGCCGCGTCCCACATACAGCAACTAGAAGCATGTGCAATTATGACATACAACTATCTACTGGGAGCTTTGGGGAAGAAAAAAAGGAGGAGGAATGGCAATAGATGTTAGCTCAGAGCTGGTCTTCCTCAGCAAAAAGAGGAGGATTAGCACAGATGTTAGCTCAGGGCTGATCTCCCTCACAAAAAAAAAAAAGAAAAAGAAAACCGGTACTCAACTCGGCCTGCCAGTGGCAGTTTGGTGAGAAACTGAAGAGCCAGATTGTATGTATAACTGAGCTCAAATGGTATTTGTCTTTCTCTGTCTCAGTAATTTCACTTAGCATAATGACCTCAAGGTCCATACATGACATTGCAAATGGCAAGATTTTTTCTTTCTTATTGCTGAATAATATTCCTTTGTAAATATGTACCACATTCTCTTTCCTTTGTTTTTGAGGAAGATCAGCCCTGTGCTAACATGTGCCAATCCTCCTCTTTTTGCTGAGGAAGACTGGCCCTGGGCTAACATCCGTGCCCATCTTCCTCCACTTTATATGGGACTCCATCACAACATGGCCTGACAAGTGGTGAGGCAGCGCGCTCCCAGGATCTGAACCCCAGGCTACCACAGCGGAACACATGCACTTAACCACTACGCCACCAGGCCGGCCCATACTACATTTTCTTTATCCACTCATCTATTGATGGACATTTAGGTTGTTTCCATATCTTAGCTATATAAATAATGCTGTAATAATCACAGGGGTGCATATATCTTTTCAAGTTAGTGTTTTCATTTTCTTCAGATAAATACACTGAAGTGTATCTATTTTTAATTTTTTCAGGAACCTCCACTGTCTTTTCCATAGTGGCTGCACCAATTTAAATTCCCATGAACAGCGCACAAGGGTTCCCTTTTCTTCACATCCTTGCCAACACTTAGTATCTCTTGTCTCTTTGATGATCACCATCCTTACACGTGTGAGATGATAGCTCTTTGTGGTCTTGATTTGCATTTCCCTGATGATTAGTGACATTGATCTCCTTCTCATGTGTGTGTTGGCCATTTGGATGTCTTCTTCGGACTAATGTCTACTTAGTCATTTGCCCATTTTTCGATTGGATTGCTTTTTTCTTATTGGGTTGTATGAGTTCTTTATAAATTTTCTTATGGGTTGTAAAAGTTTTTTATAAATTTTGGGTATTTAACCCTTTATCTGATATGTGGTTTGTAAAACTTTTCTCCCAGCCTTTTGATTTTGTTGGTTGTTTCTTTTGCTGGGCAGAAGCTTTTAAGTTTGATGTAGTCCCATTTGTTGATTTTTTCTTTTGTTGTTTGCGGTTTTGGTGGGATATCCACAAAATCATTCCCAAGACCAATGTCGAGGAGCCTCTTCCCTATGTTTTCTTCTAGAAGTTTTACAACTTCATGTCTGAGAATGCACAAAAGGCCGGGAGGAGCAATGTCCCTTTTTTTTGCAGCTGAACAGATTCAGTCTCTCATTTTTCTATCAAGCAGTTTTGTTCAGACCTTATTAACACAATTCTTTCCAATGTTAAGCCAAATTAAAAAGGTCAGCCCTCCCCATTCACTCCAAAAGTGCTCTCTTGGCTCCTCTGGTCTAGGAAATACCCCCTGGGTTTCTCTTTCCTAGGAATGCTCCCCTAGGTTCCTCTGACCTAGGGTATGTACCGGTACACCCTTAAGACACCTAGCCTTAAGACTTGAAAACAGCTCAAATAAACTCTGAACTGTTGACTTACAATAAGAAGGTCAGGGTTTCAGGAGAACTCACCAGGATCACCTGAAGAATGCAGTGATCTGGGGGGCACAATGGGCCCCTATTGGTACCCAATGCCAGTTCAGTGTAGATTCCAGGTGGTCTCTGGTGGGTTTCTCTGAAATCCTGCCATGACTACACCAACAAATGTCTACGTCAATAATCCATAATCAATCTATAAATCAAAATTGGAGTGAGTTTATTATGAGCCAACTTTTGAGGACTGTGCCCCTGGGCTTTCCTTCCCTAAGGAAGGAAGGGCACCAAAGAAGTGGGGTGTACAGAGCGGTTATATACCGTCAAAGAGCATGTATCACATAGGCTTGTTATGTCTCTTTTACTATAGCGACAAGATCACCCTGTCAGATTACCTGGCTAGGATAGCTATTGATGGACACAGCAGGGAGCAGGTCTGCTATCTCGATGAGCTTGGCTGGGTCAGGTCTGTTGTCTCGAACTGGGTGGTCACAGGATGACTGCAGCAACCAAATCCTAGCTTAGGGAGAAATGATCATCCTTAAGGTAATGTCAATGAGGGGGAAGTTGCATCCTTATCTTAAGGGCATTTACTCTTCTCTTTGGGACACGGGAAAGCAGATATGCAGGAGACAGGCCATTTTGGAAAAACAAACTCTGGCCAAATTAGTTTTACCCCAAATGGCTTCCTCATGTGTTCCAATATATCCTATTGCTTGCCATTTATTTATCAGTTCCTTAGTACTCATTGTGTGTCTGTTATGTATATAGAATATGTAATATCCTGGGGAAAATAGAGGTAATACCAATGGTCCCTGGAGGCAGGGAGCATATAACCCTACTTGAAAAATAACTACATTTCTGAAATGCTAAACAGAAATACACCAGAGAAAAAGACACATGCCTCGATGGTTGAGGAAATACCACAACAAAGTTATTAATTGAATGCAAAAGAGCGACAATCAGCACAAATGTCAAGCAAGCTCTGGAGACTCAAGTTTGCTCAACTAGCATCTCATAATAAAGCAAAGATTCAGCACTGGTTCTGGAGAGACCTTGATGTGGACATATGGTGATGACGTTGAATTCTTCTGAAAAGGATTTAAAAAATTTTTTTTTTTTTGTGAGGAAGATCAGCCCTGAGCTAATATCCATGCTAGTCCTCCTCTTTTTGCTGAGGAAGACCGGCTCTGAGCTAACATCTATTGCCAATCCTCCTCCCTTTTTTTCCCCAAAACCCCAATAGATAGTTGTATGTCATAGTTGCACATCCTTCTAGATGCTGTATGTGGGAGGCGGCCTCAGCATGGCGGGAGAAGAGGTGCGTCAGTGCCCGCCCGGGATCCGAACCCGGGCCGCCAGTAGTGGAGCGCGTGCACTTAATCGCTAAGCCACGGGGCCGGCCCTGAAGAGGATTTTTTAAACACAGGAAATAATGTGTGATTATTCTAACTAAACATAGATTTTTAAAATCTCAAAACAAGTGGTACTCCTGGTGGGTTATTTCTGAATAACAGCTGTCATTGTCTTAGCTCTTTCCGCATAGTAGTTTCTCCTGCGTCACACCTGCCCTATGAACAGGGCCAAGGCGGGTATCATTCCTGATTTCCTGGTGAGAACACTGAGGACTTGTAAAGTTAGGACATCTGTCTGGGCCCCAGTATTGATGATATCCTAGGATTTTTGTCTACTCCCTATTTTTATTTATCTTCTGTAATTGCCACTAGGTTTCGATATAACTGATAACTTGTTACTTTGGCATTTCAAATGAAACCCACAAAGTTTGTCGGTGTCTTTTGGTACCTTTAAAGCAAATGAGGAAAATGATATTACCAGCTACAGCTGCTGCTCATATTGACCATTTCAATTATTTTTCTACCTGACAAGCGTGTTCATTCAATAGACATTAAGTGGCTGTTATGCAGTCATCATGATATTGTTAAGAGTGGGTGGATTGACAGGGCAAGTGTGCACACTTCTTGTGCTGAAATGCATTTGAGGGAAAATGAAATACACTCAGGAAAGTGTTAAGCCGCCACCCTTCCAGACAGCACAACATTATTGTCAAAACGAGGGGTGCAGGTGTGCCGTGTCTGTGTGCTGATTCCGGAGTGGTCCACGTGAGCTGGGGCTTCAACTTGACTTTAGTGATTGATGAGACTCTGTGAGGGGAGGACCAGGGAGGGCCTTCTAGTGGAGTGGAGCTTGACTCAGGAAACAGGGAGAGACGAATTTGGGGGGTGGACGAGAGGCATATAGAAAAATTTAAGTGATAGTCTGGTTGAAGAGATGACATGTGTAGACACTAAAAAGCCATGAAAGATAATGTGTTTTCCTTATTTTCTGCTACTGGATCCATGAGGTGAAGGAGAGGTTTTGAGATTACATCACAGCACTGCAATATGTGAGAGTCCTGGGGTGTGTCTGAAAGCCTGGAGGACCAACTGAACTTTCCATATATATATATAGTTTATATGGGGTTGTATAGAGTGCTTATAGCATACATTGCATTGGGGTGAACATGGAATCCTAAGTGAAACCATTTATCCCTTTGGCTGTTGGTGTTGCCTGTTTTATATGGAGCCAGTGAAGTCCAAGACTGAGTGGCATTGTGTTAGGATGATGAAGCGGTCTAGGCAAGAGTCCCTTCATCGGGGGATGTGCAGCTCGCTACCTGGATAGATGCCCGGCTACACCTTCCACGAAAGTTTCACATGATACAGATGTGAAGGAGGCAGGATCCTGTGCCTAAAGGCTGGCAACAGGCAAGGAGACATTTTCCTAAACCAGCAGCTGGTGCAGCACTGTCAGGACATCACCCCTGACATCCTTTCTTGCTCGACTCTTACCTTCTTCCTCTAAGTATGAGGATATTCTCTGATGTTTCGGCCAGTCCACATATATGGAATCCCTGCAGTTTCACCAATGAGAGCTCCTTTCTAAATTCATGCTAATTAAACGAACCACTCATTTCACCAATGAAAAGCTATTTCTGATATTCAGTAAGCTAAGTAGCAAAGCCTGTGGTGCTTATCAAGATATGACTAGCTTAAAGAGACGTGAATAGTTGAAACGCACAGCCAGGTCTGAAATGTGACACTTTCTGATACAAGACTAGCTGACTCCTGGAAACTGAATTCTCTATTATGGTCAATGACTCCCCCTGAAGGTAAAGCTTGAACTAACTGATCTATGCATTGTATATTACCGTCAATGTTGAAGAATATTTTATGAATTTTTTAATTTGTTAAAAAAATTTCAGAAAGAGCATCTCCTGTCCATCAGTTAATTCAGTTTACTTTACAGTCTCAACATGGTGACTACAGTATGTTTTTTGTTTTTAATTTGCTCTTTACCTCTGCCGCACAGTTATTCTCTTCGCTTTGCTTTATAATCAACAAAGGTTTAGGGAAATATACATATAAGTAAGTAAAATATCATGAGGAGAACCCAGGACATGCATATATTGAACACACACATCCTAAACATGTTGTTGTTCTGAAATCCTAATGAGTAGTTTTGCAAGGTGTTTATAGGCCTCAAAGTGGCCTCCCTTGTGAGATTTCCACTTTACTTCCTGGTGCCAGGTGTAGTTATGAGCCTTCTCATTCTGTCCACATTCTATTTGTCTGTAGCTGGGAAAAGTATTCTTTGCCATCAGATCCCTGTCTAATTCTTTTATTCTTGTCTGGTTTATTTACTTTTTCACTCTATTTCTCCCAAATAGTTCCCAACTTGGACCCAAGATAAGTCAGTTTCCTGGACCTTTTGTTGTTGAAGGCAGGGAAGCTATTATCATCCTGTGGTGCCTAGTATAGGCTGTCCTTTGACTTTGCCACACGTATTCAAACAGATGTTAAAAGTACAGCATATTCGAACGTATTAAAGATGCTAAAAAGTTGCTTAAATGATGCTTAAATTTCAGAGATTTCTCTGATTGAGTGTCTGGATTTTCTGATCTTATAATCTCTGCCCATATGCCATCTCTACCTCTAAAGAAAGAGACTTATCTTCTCAAAGAAACAGCTCTTAGTTTCATTGAACATTTCTATTCTTTTTCTAGCCTCTCTTTCATCTATTTCTGCTCTGATTTTTGTTATTTCTGTCCTTCTACTGACTTTAGGCTTTGTTTATTCTTCTTTTTCTAGTTCTTTTAGGTACCGTGTTAGATTGTTTATTTGGGATTTTTCTCGTTCCTTGACGTAGGCTTCTATTGCTATAAATTTCACTCTTAGTACTATTTTTGCTGCATCTCATAGGTTTTCATATGTTGTTTTTTATTTTCATTTTTCTCTAGTAATATTTTGTTTTCTCCTTTGCTTTATTCATTGATCCAATAGTTGTTCAGTAGCATGTTGTTTAGTGCCCAAATATTTGTGACTTTTCCAACCGTTTCTTGTAGTTGATTTCTAGTTTCACACAATTGTTGTCAGAAAAATGCGTGATATGATTTCAGTCTTCTTAGAATTATTGAGTCTTGCTTTGTTTCCCAACATATGTCTATCTTTGAGAATGTTCCATGTGAACTTGAGAAGAATGTGTATTCTGCTGTTTTGGGATGAAATGTTCTCTATATATCTATTAAGACCATCTTGTCTGATGTTTCATTTAACGCCACTGTTTCCTTGTTGGCTTTCTGTCTGGATGATCAATCCATTGATGTGGGTGGGGTGTTGAAATCCCCTAAAATTATTGCGTTGCTGTCAATTTCTTCCTTTAAGTCTGTTAATAGTTGCTTTATATAGTTTGTTGCTCCTGTGTTAGGTGCATGTATATTAATGTGTTATGTCTTCTTGGTGGAATGTCCCTTTTATCTTTATATAATGTCTGTCTTTGTATCTTGTCCGGCAAGGGAAACAAAAGAAAAAATAAGCAAGTAGGACTACATCAGACTAGAAAGTTTCTGCACAGCAAAGGAAACTGTCAACAAAATGAAAAGACAACCTACCAACTGGGAGAAAATATTTGCAAATCATATGTCTGACAAGGGGCTAATTTCCAAAATATATAAAGAACTCATACAACTCCACAACAAAAAAATGAACGACCTGATCAAAACATGGGCAGAGGATATGAAAAGACATTTTTCCAAAGAAGTTATACAGAGGGCCAACAGGCACATGAAAGATGTTTAACATCACTAATTATTAAGTAAATGCAAATCAAAACTATAATGAGATATCACCTCACACCCATCAGAATGGCTATTATTAAAAAGGCAAGAAATAATAAGTGTTGGAGAGGATGTGGAGAAAAGGAAACCCTCATACGTTGCTGGTGGGAATGCAAACTGGTGCAGCCACTAGGGGAAAATGATGGAGATTTCTCAAAAAATTAAAAATAAAAATAACATAAGATCCAGCTATTCTACCTCTGCATATTTATCCAAAGAATATGAAGTCAGTAATTCAAAAAAATGTATGCACCCCTATGTTCTTCACAGCATTATTCACAATAGCCAACACTGAGTAGCAACTCAAGTACTTATCAATGGATGAAAGAATAAAGATGTGATATATATACATATATAACATGAAATACTACTCAGCCATAAAGAAGACAACCTCATGCCATTTGTGACAGTATGGATGGACATTGACGGTATTATACTAAGCGAAACAAGTCAGATAGAGAAAGAAAAATACTGATTGATTTCACTCATATGTGGAAAATAAACAAACACATAGATAGGGAGTACAGGTTGTGGTTACCATAGGGAAAGAGAGAAAAGTGTAAAGGGGCACATATGTATGGTGATAGATGAAAACAAGACTATTGGTGGTGAACATGATCCAGTCTATACAGAACTGAAATATAGTAATGTAGACCTGAAATTTACAGTTATAAGCTATATGACCTCAATAAAATTAAAAAGAAATTTATTTTTAAATGTAGCAAGACCCACTTTACATCTGGGCTGCAGGCAGCCCACACACTCACTGAATTACACAGAGGGGCAGTTTCCCAGGTGAGTCCTGTCTGTTTTGCCACCATCGGAACCTCCTGATGAACAACACAGGCCCAAGGATGTTGAGGCATGTGGGACCCCTGGACCAGGGAATGGTCTGAGAGTGTGTGACACAAAGTATCTGTGAAGTGCATACTGGGTAGTGAGTTTGTGCTTCTCTTCAAGGTATGCCTTTGATCATAATCTGCAGATAACTCAAGGAAAATCACTGGTAGGCTTGTTAAATGGAAAATTCTCATGTCCCAACTTCAAACTTGCTGAGTTAGAATTCCAGGGAAGGGGACACTGGACTTGTCCAGTTATTACCGTGTAGACTGAAATCTAAGACTCACTGCTGCTGGCGTCCAGGTGTAGCCACTGCCCGAGGTCAAAGCTCCACATCTTGTGAGGCCTGAGACAGCTCCCAGGGAAGATTTCTGTCTGTTGTCTGCAGAGGGGCGGCCAACTTACCTCTTCCCGCTGACTCGCTTCCCTAACTGGCTTCCTTGTGCCTTTCTTAATCCTTTTCTTTACCTTCAGAGATAACTGGGAGAGGCAAGATAGAGATACAAATTTTACTAAATCTAACTTTTTAGTAATCTTTAAAAAATTGTACAGCGTTCAGATGTAATATTTAATTTTCTTTGTGGTTGTTTTTTGTCATTGTGCCTTTCGTTGTTTTAAAGTATTTTGTGTTATTGGCTGGGAAGATAGCATGAGATTAACATCAGCTTTATATGGAGCTGTAAACCAGGAAAACACTTCATATTTGTCACACGGAATTAAGAATCACATTTGTGTAATGATGTATAAAGGAATTTGGTTGTTTCATTATTTGTTTTTTCTTCTTTTTGGCATAATAAAGTCCCAGTTTCTTCTTGGTGGACTGAGCAGGACTATTGATGTCTGATCTATAAGTGAAAAGTTAATAGAAGGGTATTGTTACTATTCAGAAATCTCTCCCTCACCGACTTTTCCTAAATGGTAGCATGGATGTTAGAGTTAAGAATTTTGATTTTTCCCCCATTAGATTATAGAGAGAAAGATAGTCATCAGAAACTTAACTTGGAGTTTTAGTCAAAGAGCATCACAGAAGAACACTGATCTTGGGCTCGGCCATTTAGCAGCTTTGTAACCTGGCTGAGTTTTCCAGCCACTGTACCCGGTCTCTTCATCTGTAAAATGGTGAGAAGAACAACATCTACTACATCAGAATATTTTGAGGGATATAGGAGTTCATGTATGTTCAAGCACAGAATTAACATTCAGATTGCAGTGCCTGGTTCAGTAGAAGTGTTTGCTGCTGTTATTATAATTATCATTATTTCATCTCCTTATCTTCCTCATGAGTTCCCTGTAAAACCAATAATGATCCACAGTGTCAACAGTTTTATTCTAGGTCCCTGCTTAAAGGCCTGCAAAGGGAGCCTCGTGCTTATAACCTCCTGTTTTATCCCAGTCTCTGGAGGGATGAATTTACCTCTTTCTTCTTTGCACTAGGCACTGAATGGGGGCCCACACCCAACCCTGCATGTCCTCCTTTTAGTATCCGATGTTTTTGAAACACTGCTTAGTGTTTACTTGGTGGACTATACTCCCTGACATGAGCAACTCATGGGAGATAAGATGTAGGAAACATTGTTCTATGTAGGTCTCTGAGTTTATCATAACGCAGAGTACAGTTGATCAAGGGCCAAGGTAGAGTTCCTTAATGCAAAGATCTTCAGAGATGAGGGTGTTCTAATGTGACATCACCTGAAAATAAAGGAAGAACATAAAAGCATATGTAGTTTTACAAGGAAAAGCACACAACTAAAAGAATTGATCCCATTAAATACACTATTCTATTTGTTTATGCATCAAATTACTGATAGGAAATAGCCACGTGTAGAGATAGTAGAATTGATCGATTTCATAGAGAATTTTTTTTAACAGTTGTTCATATCTTGTGTTTTACATCATCGATTAGGGTAATATTTTCATCTTTTCCTGTCCTAGTGTCTTTATCTTTCTCAATTTTTCCAAGAGATATATTTATATTATCCTCTAAAATTCTAGGGCAATTTAAAAAAAGTTATGAAACATTTTAAGTTGTTGATATTGTATTTTGGAGGAGCACTAGATTGCAAGTGAATTAGTGATAATTAGAATTTTAGTTTGGTGAAAGATGGTAGTTGGAATTGATACCAGGATGGTTGTAACCCAGTTTTTTCTTCATTTTTTGATGTAGTTTTCAAAATGATAAAGCAAGTAATTTTTAATATAATAACTTGTCTCATTTTAAAATATGTGTTCTTGGAGAGGGTGATGGAGGTAGGTAGAAAATAGTTTAATGTAGTGACTTGTTTTTCTCCAGTTGATCTGTTATAAACCCAACAGCCATATAGCATCCTTTTGTCCAAATGACCTGATGGCACTTTCTTGACTTTTCTTACTGTGACTCTAGCAATCTGAGGTCACACTGTCTTCTCCCTCCTAGTCATGTTTTCAGTAGTAAGAGTGACATTGTCAATAATATAGTGACAACTTTGCACACAGTCTACTATTTACTAAAATATATATATCAATTGCAAACTTTGATAACATAATTGTTAAGTTTGAACTATTTGCAGTGCACTTAACAACTGATTGCTACACATTATTGTGTAGTGACATCGTGGTTAAAATCATTATTTGCAACATGTGACCACTTTCAATTTTATTTTTCTTTTTGAAGAAGAAAGGCTTGCATTTCCATCTTAGAAAATTGAGAACTGGTTTTTTGCCTTTATTTTTTTGTCTTCAGCTCTTCTTCCTACTGGTTACTAATTCACATGTCCAGTTACTTCAGATTCATGGTGCTACCTCCTCTGCCTTTTTCATGGCTCTCACATTAATTTTTCCATAATCCCTTCTGTGAAGGATGTTTCTCTCCACGCTCATCTAGCGAGGAAGAAACCGACCCTCCTTTATGTGAACTTGGAGACAGAGGCCAAGGTGAAGCCTTGGTGCCCCTCCCCACCAGTGAATTGCAGAAGGGCTGCAGATTCCCGTGAATCTTTTGCTCCCCTACTGGCTCCCTACATAGTTGGCATTGTCTCCAGGGAGGAGCCCAGCTTGGTACAATCAAATTTTTGAAGTCTATAGAAGCCTGCTGAAAGATAAGACTGGCTAGAAAGGACATCTGCAAGCAGTGTGCTCCAAAAGTTGGTGGCAGAAACATTAAGAAGAAGAAAACCTTTCCGTTTATCTTGTTTTCTCTTTATCTTCTCTCCCTTCCTTTTCCTTTACCTAGATGTTACAAAACCTGTCCACCCCTCATGGTGGTTGTTTTTTTCCTCAAAGCCCCAGTACATTGTTATATATCTTAGTTGTATGTCAACCCATGGTGGCTCTTTCCCTGGCGTCCCATGGCATTTTATTCATATCTCTTTCATTCAAATTATTTCTGTAGTGTAATTTATCTGTTTATACATATCTGTCTTACTTGCAGACTGCCAACATTTCAAGACCTTTGGGCACATAGTATATACTTAAGTATTTGAGTAAATAAATGAAGCTCTTTTTTTGAATAAGATCTAAATAAATAAAATACCTACACAGCACATGAATGCAAGCATTTGAGAGAGAGTTTTGTGGCTGCTAAAGCAGACTGTGGATCAGTTTAGGGACTCAGTGCCCAAGTTACTCAATAGATTTAGATAAAATGAAAGAGATAATTAACTTTAGTTTTAAAATTCATGGACAACAGGAGCAGGATATCTAGGTGTGAATCAGGACTTGATAATTCTTGTTGCATCTTTGGAAAATTCAGTCCTTTATGTTTCTATGAAAATGTCACTGGCCAAGAGAATGAACAGAGGACTGGCTTTTAGAAAGGCAATTTGGTCACAGGAAGTCCTGGAGGAAAATATATGGAAGGAGAGTTGGTAGAAACATGGCAGAAACATTTTGTGTATAAACCCTAAAAATTGGGTTTACATGCTGTCTGAAAGTACTGTAACCCAACTTTTCTCCAATATAGATTTGAGCAGCTTTTAAATATCTAGGTATACAAAAAGTTTACAAAGGAAAATAGATCAAACTGAAAGGCGTTTAGGATGGAACAATGAAATGAAGCTGAAGTAAACCAGAGCACTGAAAGGTGTTTCGGAAGGACCTGCAGTTTTCTTTCTTTTTTTATCCTTCTTTTTATTTATTTTTTCCCCCAACACCCCAGTAGATAATTGTATGTCATAGATGCACATCCTTCTAGTTGCTGTACATGGGACGTGACCCCAGCATGGCCGGAGAAGCGGTGCATCGGTGCGCGCCCGGGATCCGAACCCGGGCCGCAAGTAGCAGAGCGCATGCACTTAACCACAAAGCCACGGGGCCGGCTCAGAAGAACCTGCAGTTTTTAAAGGTAATCGGAAATGTATCCCTCAGGTTTAAAGTAGAAAGGGTAATGGGAACAATTCTCTATCACCTCATGTCCATGAGATTAAAAGCAACAGTCTCTCAGAGAAGCAAAACTTTTCTGGTCTCTAATGTCCCAAAAAGTGTTTTGAATGGTGCCTAATGAAAGAGATTCTGTGTGACATAATGCAAATGCGGTATCATCAACTCATTTCCAAGTTTAGTTCAAACATTTTAGGACACGTTCAATTGAGGTAATGCACACATTCTATAAGGGGCCAAGGAAGAGGCCGACAGCATTCTCTCTCAGCTTTTCACTTGACCAAGTGAGAAAATGTTCTTGAACAGATTGACCACGTCTCCTCAAGGCAATGCTCCATTTTCAATTTTTCTTTTTGTAAACTCAGCCTGCGTTTCCCATTACATATACAAGATAAAGCCTGTTTGTAGACATCCTTCGTTGGCAATGAGGAGCAGATCCATACTATTAAGTAATCAAATAAGCAGAACATCTGGTTGGCCCTTTTTAGGAAAATGACAGATTTAAGCCCACCTTCATTGGTGGAAGGACATGGTATACCAGAATTAAAATATCTACCATTTATTATGCAGCTAATCATAAGTCATGCTATTTAAATGAAACTGAATGAATTCTTCTTCTATTAAGTTGACCAGATTTTAGTCAAACTGATGTGTAATTTTATATAGGTGCATTTTTACTTAAAATGTAAAACTCTTTAGAGAGCTCTTTATTCAGTTTTAGAGGCATATTTTGTATATTTTGGTGATTTTATTTATTTTCCTTCATAGCAGAGAGGCACATCCTACTCTTTTTCTTGCTGCCCTCTCTCTCCAAGATAAAACTCATCCAAGTTTATTTTGCTTTATAAGGCATAGGCTTACATTGTGATGATAAAGAGATCATTTCTGAAACATATTTTGAACTGTAGGGAGCCCAGAATTTTAGATTATGCACAGAATTTTGTGAGGTAACTTCAAAAATGATGGAACATTTAAAGTTTTGCCAAGAAAGTTTTTTCCTACTTTTCTTCACAGTAATTAAAAAAAAAAAAGTTTAGTTTCTTAATTCTTCAGATGGGTGAGTGTAGGAGTTGGCAGGATTATATGTACCCTTGAGAGATCTCTCTCTGAGTTACTCTTTCAAAACAACCATCCTGGGCAGGCCCCATGGCTTAGCGGTTAGGTGATCGCACTCCACTGTTAGTGGCCCTGGTTCGGATCCCGGGCGCGAACCGACGGACTGGCTTCTCCGGCCATGCTGAGGCCGCATCCTACATACAGCAACTAGAAGGATGTTCAGCTATGGCATACAACTATCTACTGGACCTTTGGGGAAAACAAATAAATAAATAAAATTTAAAAAAGTAATTAAAAAAAACACCATCCTACTTCATGAATATTTAATGGGGACTCTGTTAGTCCCAAAGCTGCTGAGAGAAGCAGTTCCCAAAGCTCCAGCAGGTCCTGGGAGAGGACAGTGATGGTAATCAGTGTCATCAGAGTTTGGATGAGCAGTAGTCATTCTCTGGATGTTAGAACTGAGTGGAGTTTTCAAGCGCAGCCCAGTGACTCTAGACCTGAGCCCTGCTCAGAAGCCAGTTGACTTGTCATTCGCTCTGAGCATGGTGTCTTCCCTCTGCTCGTGCCCCTTTTTGTCATTTCTCATGCTTCTCCTGCCTCTTTCTCTTTCCTACACCTACTTTCTTCTTTTTCTCTCTTTCTTACTTTTACTCTATTATATTCCTTCTCCTTAGCATTTTTTTCTTCCTTTCTTATTGTTCTCATTCCTTTTCTTTTTATTTTGTAGTACAGTTACTCTGTACATCACTTTCATCTTAAAATCTTGACCCTCTACAATTCTTATACTTCAGTTAGCTATTTTGAAGAGAGTATTTTGATAAATTTCTCTTAGATGTTATAGCATGCTGATTCAAGGAGATAAAAACTATCATGAAAGGGATGGAGATGGAGAATGAATTCAGTTCAGGTAGCCATGGAATTAGACAGAGGGAAACTGAGAGCTTAGGTGTGGGTGTTCAAAATATTTCCTGATACATCTTTGTAGTTCATTGTTGTGGTAAACTGCACAGAGTCTTATTTACTGTTGGAGCCCAGAAGTTTGCTCCTCTGATCAGGTCAGCAGGTCTCGGCCTATAGAAAAGAATCTAGGAAACACTGCATGCATTTCTAATGTGAAGAACTGTTAGTGTTCTTCCAGGAGACACCTTGGGCTCTTCCCTGCACTATCTGAATAGAAAAAGAGGAAGAGATGCTTTTCTCCATCTGCACAAAACCAGGACTTTATCTTGAGTTTGAGAGAGTTTGCATGTGACTGAAAACAAAAGTTTTCCCAAGTTTGGATTTGTTTTAATAGGATCTATTGGCTAGCTTTGATGTCTTTATTCAAAATTGGCTACCTCTAGTGCTAAGTTCAGAGTGGAGATTTGTCAGTATAAGAGAGAAGAATCCCTTTTGAATTAACTCAGTGAAATATAGTATTTGGGAAAAAGGTTATATTTGAAGGCCACTTGTTAATATTCTGTCGCCACAGTGACATCTGTTGGTAAGTGACCACTTCATGCTATTCTCGATGATTTCTGTTTGAAAGACACACCCTGAGCTTGATAAATAAATGGCAAACAATAGGATATATTGGAGCATATGAGGAAGTCATTTGGGGTAAATCTAATTCGGACTGAGTTTGTTTTTCCAAAAGGGCCTGTCGCCTGCATTGTGTATCTGCTTTGCCGTGTCTCAAAGAGAAGAGTAAATGCCCTTAACATAAGGATGCAACTTCCCCCTCGTTGACATTGCCTTAAGGATAAGCATTTCTCCCTAGGCTTGGATTTTACTGCTGGACTCATCCTGTGACCACCCAGCTCCAGACAACAGACCTGACACCAGCCATGCCCAATGAGATGACAGACCTGCTCCACGCTGTTTCCATCTATAGCTATTCTGGCAGGGCAACCTAGCAGGGCGATCTTGTGGCTATTGTAAAAGGGACATTACAATCCTATGTGATACTTGCTCTTTGACGGTATATAACCGCTCTGTACACCCCACTCCTTCGGTGCCCTTCCTTCCTTATGAAAGGAAGGCCCAGGGCCATGGTCCTCAAAAGTTAGCTCATAATAAATTCACCCCAATTTTGATTTATACATTGGTTATGGATTATTTATGTAGACATTTGTTGGTGTAGTCGTGGCAAGATTTCAGAGAAACCCACCAGAGACCACCTGGAATCTACACTGAACTGGCATTTGGTACCAATAGGAGCCCATTGTGCTCCCCAGATCACTGCATTCTTCAGGTGACACGAGTGAGTTCTCCTGAAACCTGGACCTTTTTATTTTAAGTCGACGGTCCAGAGTTTATTTGAGCTGTTTTCAAGGCTTAAGGCCAGGTGTCTTAAGGGGGTACTGATACATTCCCCAGGTCAGAGGAACCTAGGGAGGAATTCCTAGGAAAGAGAAACGTGGAGAGAATTTCCTAGACCAGAGGAGCCTAGGGGGAAATTTTGGAGTGAATGGAGCAGGGTGACTTTTTAATATGGCTTAAAATTGGGAAAAATTATGTTTATAAAGTATTAAAAAAACTGCTTGATAGAGAAATGAGAGACTGAATCTGTTCAGCTCCAAAGAAAAGGGACATTGCTCCTCCCGACCTTTCGGGAATTCTCAAGCAACTGAGAATCTCATCGGGGGTGTCAGAGGGGAACCCCACGACTTGTAACCCTCCTTCCTATAGCGAGCTCCACTATCATTCATGTTAATTTATCACAGGTTAGTCCGGGAACGTGCACGGGGGGGCTAGTCACCCGCACTCCAAACCCCCACGGCAGTACCTAGACTGAGAGCGGGAGAAACCAAGGCATGTAAGAGAGTGATTACGACCTTTCTTTAGGGAGTAACACTCACAAGCAGCACACTCCTGACCCACTACACAGTCCCTAGAAATTGTTCAGACTTTGTAGCAAAATAAAAGAAAAGGAAAGTGGGAAATTGAGTTTGCTTGATCATTCCCGGCTGGGCTGCCTGGCCTCTGAACCCAGGAGACTTGCGCAAGTGCTAAGACAGCAGGGGGCCTAAGACTGAAAGAAAAAAGAAATTGGAAGGAAGCTTTCTGCAGATGGAAACTGCTAAATTTTCTAAAACAGCGGCTGTAAAATCTTTGTTGCATCTGTCTGTTCTTTATGTGTCTGTCTCTACATGTATGTTATATGTGCGCGGTATTTTACCTCCAGAGGTTATGGTTAAAATCAAGAGGTTTATTCAATTAACTTGAAATAAGCACTCACAAAAGTTAGTTCTAAATCCAAATGTTTTTCCAGTTAACGTGATATGAAATAATCTTTGGTAAATAAAAGCTTATTTAAGCTTGTTAGTTTTCAGCATTGGATATAATGCAGATATGCAGCTTTTATTCGTCAAATAAACTGATGTTATTTCTACTACAAAACTGGTCTCAAAAAAAATAAATGATGGCTAATATTATTTAATGTCTCATAAAGTCTTGTAGGCAATCTAAATAATTATTGAGGGGCCGGCCCCATGGCTTGGTGGTTAAGTGCACGAGCTCCGCTGCTGGTGGTCCAGGTTCAGATCCAGGGCGCGCACCGAGGCACCACTTCTCCGGCCATCCTGAGGCCGAGTCCCACATATAGCAACTAGAAGGGTGTGCAGCTATGACATACAACTATCTACTGGGGCTTTGGGGGCAAAAAATAAATAAATAAAATCTTTAAAACATAATAAATAAATAATTATTGAGAACAGGTAAATAAATAGGTGAGTATTAAGTGAACTTTAAACAATAATCGTATGTTATAATGTATATAGCTTCTAAACTCTTTTTGGTAACTTAAAAATTTAGGATTTTGCTAAATTTTATGATAAAAATTCATTGAGTATCTAGATCATTTCCAAATAAGATAAGATATTAGACATTGCTAAATATAGGTTTATCTACTTTTGGCTTATTACAGAAAAACTACAAGGTGTTTTGGGTCTATTGGTAAACATGTCTTGTGTTTTATTTAAAAGATTGTACTATAAAGTAACATGTTTCCAAAAATTATAAAAAGTGTCCATATAAATTTGTCAAGCCATGAAATGCTAATGTAAAAGAAATTTTATAATTGCTTACTTAGTTTTTTACTTAAAAATTAAGGTTTCTAAGGGTTAAAAATTTCTAATATGTGATTAAGCTACTAAAAACTTAAGAAAAATATGTTTGTATTCAAGGAGAGTAAGATGTGTGTTTTCATTAAGAAGATATAAAAAATGGAAATATTTTTGTTTGGGTAGGAAAGATAAATTTGCCCTGAAAAGTACTAGAAGGAAAAAAAAGGAGCACATGGCACAAATTCTGAATGTAAACAAAAAGTTATAGAAGGTTTGTGGAAGAGAAACCCTGAGGAGTTTTATACATGGTTGAGTTGGCTAAGATTAAACTAAATCCAACTAAGTAAATGATTTTTAATATCAAAAGTAAGCTAGTACAAAATTCAAATTTGGTCTTCTTCCTTTTAAAAGGATAATTTTATTCTACTCTTTTTTTTTCCCCAAAGCCCCAGTAGATAGTTGTACATCATAGTTGCACATCCTTCTAGTTGCTGTATGTGGGAAGTGGCATCAGCATGGCCAGAGAAGCAGTGTGGTGCGTCGGTGCACACCTGGGATCGGAACCCAGGGCCACCAGCAGCAGAAGACACGCGTCCAACCGCTAAGCCACGGGGCCGGCCCTATTCTACTCTTAATCTTCTCTTGATAGAGGTTATTACGTAAAAAGATTTTTCTTTACATTTGAGTTAAGTTTATCTAAAGAACAGAGATCTGTTTTGTTAAGGTAATTTCCTATGTTCAAAAGACTGAGGTTTCTCTATTAAGCTTTTTTTGACTGTTTAAATGTTGTTTGTTAATTAAGCATGGTTTCACTGCGACAAGATCAGGAACTCCTTGATCTTGTCTGACCAAGTGTTTAAAACCTCTCTGTATTTTGGACAATCTCCCCAAAATTATATCCTAAATAAAGTCTTTCTTATAACTTTTTTGTTTGAGAATTTTCAAAGATCCCTGGCAATTCTCAAGTAAATTTGATCTCTTCCTATAAAGAGGGAGATACTAAACTAATTAGGCTTGTTAAGTATGCTAAATTGCATGGGAAGCATTATCAAGTAAATGATAAAACTTCTTAGGTTACAATGTGTAGGTAAATATTACCCACTATTTTAACCCTGCTATCTTGCTTCCAACATTACAAGAGGAAGGACCGCAACTGCATTCTATTTAATTTGGTTTACAGGTGGGTCTTACTTAAATGATAAGCAAGATATTACCAAGCTGGCTATGCTGTCCAGCCTCGAGAATCCCTGTGTGGGGGAAGAAGGAGAATCCTCCTCTGCCCTTTCCCTTAAGGTTTTTATGGCTGGCCAAATAATTAACAAGACAGGTTAGCAAGAGAAAATAATACCAAGTATAATAACATGTATACATGGGAGAAACCAGGGACGCTGCATTTCTCAACACAATAGCAGAAATTCTCATCTTAAATACCGTCTTTACGTAAAGACAGAGGAGGATGTTGGGGGTGGGGGGTGTCAGTACGGGAGATCACCACTAAAGCACTGTAAACAAGAGTAAGGCTATTATGCAGATTTAAGGCCTCACCTTCCACATTGATAAGTTTCTAGAAATGAGGTCATCCCCCCTCTTCCCAATACAGAGAAAGAGATACCTTTACAAATGGAGATTTCCCTTATAAATATAAATGTTTGTCTGATAACTCCTCACAGGGCCATCCAGAGAATGTGGTCAGAGAGACAGAACTTCTGATAAGATGGGCTTGTTGGTGCCTTTCTTATTGTAACATCTATTTTACATTATATTACAGCCATCAGATAGAAGATCTGTTGCAGGAAGGAGTTACTATGTCAAATTCTTTAGGCAGTTAGTGGGGGAGGTCAAATGTCCATCAGAGAAAACAATCGAGGTAAAGAGATGTATTTCAAGGTGGCCAAATCCTGATCTCGCACACCTGCTAATTCCTATAACTCTGCTAACCCAATAAAAGACTTCTTTCCACAGGCTTGAAAGAAATCGCCAGGGAAGAAGAGAAACAGATATAGCAGTCAAAAGAGGGAATTTTTATCACCCCCTCACAGATGTGGCTTGCACCCAGTAAAAAAACCCATAGTACTGTGGGGAGACAGGGAAAATCCCCCTCTGCCCTTTCCCTTAAGGTTCTTATGGCTGGCCAAATAATTAACAAGACAGGTTAGCAGGAGAAAATAATACCAAGTTTAATAACATGTATACATGGGAGAAACTCAGAAATGAGCAACTTGTCCCTCTGTCTAAGCTGCTTGCTTAAGTATTGTAGCTAAAGGTGAGGAAGGTGTTGGAGGTGGGTAGTAGTCTGGGACTTCAGAAGGCAAGAAGACAATTCTTTTCAAGGTCATCTATAGATAATGTGGTCAGGGAGAGATAGAGATTTTTGATAAAAGGGCTTGGTGCTCCTCCCATTGGAAGATCTATTTTACATTATCATTACAGCCATCTTGATAGAAGATCTGTTCCTGGAAGGAGCCACCATGTCAAATTCTTTAGGCAATTAGTGGGGGAGGTCAAATGTCCCTCAGAGAAAACAATCAAGGTAAAGAGATGTATTTCAGGGTGGCCAAATCTTGATCTCCCACAGTCCCACCTTTGAAACTAAAATTTTCACAGTCCTTTTGAAACTTAATGAAGTTTCATAGTCCAGAAGCTGAATTAGTAGATTGTTTCATCTCACTGAACATATTTCTTAGTCTTGATAATAGATCAGTTCAATTAAGTTCATTTTAGAAGGTGATGATGCAGGTGGGCTCTCAAGGTTACACCTATATTGTGGAAGCAAACAATCAAGTATTTAATAGAAGCATTTCTATGTAAACAAAAGAAAAACAAGGTTAATGGTTGGAGCAAGTTGTAAAGCAGTTTCTGAGTTTACAGGACAGCCAGTTAAGAAAATTTTTAGATGTCAGCATTAAAGCATCTTTAGTAGTTTAAAATGTCTCTGATGATGTCGTCAGGTCATCTCTCAAGTTTATATCAAGTCCATTGGCTTCAGTTTGTAAGGCTTCAGGAAAAAGGGCAGGTTTAATTCTCAGTGATTCCAAATGAAAATGATGGAAAAAATGAAAAACGTTAGTTTGGAGAACTGTAGCCAGCTATTTTAGGAGACTAGAAGAAATCAGGATCCAGTCCAGTAAATAAATATAAAACAAAAACCTCAAAAGACAATTAACAAAACTTGAATCTAATATCCGCAAATATACACTGTAGTTTTTAATGAAATATAATTTTTCTTTCTAAAATCACCCTCATTTTTATCAAAGATAGCCAAATTTAGACTAACTAGTTTGTAAAATAAGTCTAGTTCCAATAAAGTTGGCCCAATTATTTACATAAGTACATCAATAATAGCAATTGATCATACAAGCTCTTTTAAATCTGCTTTGCTGGAACTTTTTATAAGGAATCTCAGATTGAACTTTAAAGGCCTCTCGAGGCCAGGAAAGCCAAGGATTTTGTCATCAGACTTCGCCTGCAATACCTACAGATTTGGGTGAATTCCTCTCTTCTGAGGTTCCCCCAAAATATTTCAAGGTTCCTTGTACCTTCTAGATAAGTGACATTCTTTACTTATCCAGTAAATGCTGCTTGGAACATTGAACATAAGGCACCAGGCCAATATTTCTACACGGCTTTATTCCATAAAATCCAATTTTCATTCCTCAAATCTTTATGGCTATATCGCAAATATGATGTTCCAGTCACAACCTTGGTAATATAACCAGTGTTTCCAATTGTGTCCTGTTATAAGGAGAACAGATTCTTATTGAACTTATGCAAATAACTATTGCCATGAAAACAACAATACTCACTTACTAAGAGTTTTTAAATTCTGGAGGGATCAGGTAGAGAGAAAAAGAGAAGTATTTTAATATTGCTTACAAAAGTATCATTTACCAAATTTCTGTAAGTTATAGCTAGCTCAGGAGAAAAGAGAAAAAGTTTTCTTTAAATCTGAAAAAACAAAATATTAAAAATTCAGCAATACTTCAAATGAAAAATCATAAAAATTATAAACATCCTTATCAGTTCATTCAGTCCTGTGTAATCCATTTTTGATCCCAATCTTTTTGTTAGTGGCTTCATGAAGTCATCAGTTTCTCCATCAGATTTCTGTAATTTCTTACCCAGTTCAGTTTTATGATCAGCAAGTTTATCAGAAGCCTGTACTCCAGTGTAACTGTCACAGTCCTTTCCATGAATATTTCTGAAGTTGAAACATTTTGCAAAAGCATTAGAACAAAGAAATAAGTCTGTAAACAAGACCTCAAAATGGTAATTGACAAAGAAATTTGGTTAATTTTGTGACATACAACACTTCAAAATAATAATAACCAGAATTATGATTGATAACCAGGACAGATCAGAATTACAGTAATGTTATACAATTTTAAAATGCCTATATCAATAACATTTACACACAAAATACCACTTAAGCAGGTTTATCATCACTTGTCTGACAATGCTTCCCATGTAGTTTAACATACTGAGTAAGCCTAATAAGTTTAGTATCTTCCTCCTTATAGGAAGAGAGCAAATATCTACACACTATGATGAGAACAAGACAACATCAGTTGTAGACAGCTGCCCCAAGACTTCGGACCAGGCCAGTATTCTCAACCTTAAATCCACTCATTTAAACCTTTGTTATGCTTAAACTGTATACCTATTTTATAATTTGATGGTGCTCAGGGCAAGCTGCCCCAGGAGGCACCACTCTGGTATGCGGATTCTTTCAAGCTGAAGACAATAAGGACTCAGAGAACTCAGGAAGAATATTTGAGTTTCCCCTCCCAAACTGCCTAAAGAATTTAAAACAAAAGATCTGTTTCAAGAAAGAGTTGTTATGATGGCTGTAATGATAATGTAGGATACAGGTTACAATAGGAAAGGCACCAAGCCTCTTTTATCAAAAACTCTGTCTCTCCCTGACCACATTATCTATAGCTGACCCTGAAAAGAATTGTCTTCCTGCCCTCTGAAGTCCCAGGCCACTACCCACCCCCAACACGCTCCTCGCCTTTAGCTGCAATACTTAAGCAAGCAGCTTAGACAGTGGGGCAAGATGCTCATTTCTGAGTTTCTCCCATGTATACATGTTATTAAACTTGGTATTATTTTCTCCTGCTAACCTGTCTTGTTAATTATTTGACCAGCCATAAGAACCTTAAGGAAAAAGGATAGAGGGAGATTCTCCCTCTTTCCCCAACAAATTGTTACAGTTAAGATTTTCAGAATACTATCATACTTAAGGAAAGTGATTGATTTGGAACAGACTGGTTTTAAAGTACAGGCATTTATCGGGAGGCTCCTAATATAACTTAATGGTTATATAGAACAAATCTCTGGCCTTGACTACTGGCCTGATGGCTAAAACACTGCACCCAATCTTCCCTTAAATGCAGGGAAGGATTCACAGTGACAACTGCTGCCAACATTCCTCTGCTTAAGGCCAGATGGGCTCATTCAGTGTTCCCCTGGTATCACCACCGAGCAGCTAGCTATATTTGTTCCTTTTTTAGGGCTAAATGATGTCACATCACATACAGAAGCCCTTAATGACAGTCAAGCAGGAATTGCCTTATTAAATATTAAGTTGTCTTCAATAAAAAGACTGTCCTTCAAAATATAATGGCCTTAGATATTTTAACTACATCCCAAGGTGGTACACATACAATCATTCAAACTGAATGTTGTGTTTTCATACCTGCCGAGTCTTGCAGTGTGTCATCTCTGCTAAAGCACATGAAAAAGCAGGTGAATGCCATAAGAGATCCTGCATTCAGTCTTGAGTTTTTTGGTTTGCTCCCTTCTGGTATTGGTTCCCTTTTTCGATCTGGATTGTAATTCCTATTTCTATTACTTCTTGGAATTCTTGTATAATCATAATATTTAAACTAATTGCTGTTATCTTTATTCAGTGCTGTAAGACTGTCATGTAAGCTGGAGTAATGAAAGCTGAGGTGGTCGATTGATCTTATAACCTTGGACAAACCTCCTTTTTGATAAGGACTAGGCCTAAGAACTCATTTTAAACTAATCTTTTCAAAGAAGTTAAATTATTATCATTGTTACTGTACTTGTTCTATAATTGTGAAGAGCATAAATACAAGGAGTCATAAAAAGCACATATGCAATGTTTGTGCAACAACCTAAAATTAATCCAAAACCCATGAAATGCTTCCTCTATTAGTATATATATATACCTCTTTGCTTGTCCACTATATCCAATTAATTCCCCCCAAGGTGGACAACTGGGCAAATAAATGAGACAAAAGCCTGGCACCGAGGGACATGAGGGACCCAGGGCAGGCAGCAACCACTCTGGGCCAAAAGACAATATTTTGATCATCAATGATTTTACCAAAAGATTATAGATCAAAAGGGAGAAAATGATAAATAAATGGTAAGCAATAAGATATATTGGAGCATATGAGGAAGCCATTTGGGGTAAAACTAATTCGGCCTGGGTTTGTTTTTCCAGAAGGGCCTGTCACCTGCATCGTGTATCTGCTTTGCCATGTCCCAAAGAGAAGAATAAATTCCCTTAAGATAAGGATGCAACTTCCCCCTCCTTGGCATTTCCTTAAGGATAAGCATTTCTCCCTAGGCTGGGATTTGACTGCTGCACTGATCCTGTGACCACCCAGCTCTAGACAACAGACCTGACACCAGCCACACCCTCCCCACTCTGTCCATCAATAGCTATTCTGGCAGAGCAATCTGGCAGGGCGATCTTGTGGTTATTGTGAAAGGGACATTTCAATCTGATGTGATACATGGTATTTGATGGTATATAACCACTCTGTACACTCCACTTCTTTGGTGCCCTTCCTTCTTTAGGGAAAGAAGGCCCTGGGCCATGGTCCTCAAAAGTTGGCTCATAATAAACTCACCCCAATTTTGATTTATAGATTGATTATAGATTATTTACGTCGACATGTTTTACAAGTAATATCTTGAAAGGAAAAAACAATAAAGCAGCAGCCCTGCATTACACATGAAAGTTGTGCTCCCCCTGGAGGGAAAATGAGGATACAACATTGGTCGAGTACTTGATTTTATAATCCACTGGTGCCTTTCAAAAATATAGCTATTATTGTAAGAGTAAAGATATCCTTAAGAATACTGTCACAAAACAGGTTTTCCCAGCTTCTTTTTGTCAGAGATGAGACCTACATCAGGCTGGGGCACTTGAAGAGGCATGGGGGACTCAGCTGAGGGTTATTTAATTACAGTGAGTTAATTAGCCAGTAGCGAATAAGATGCAGAATGATTAAAAAGAGGTAAAGGGACATAAAGTTGGAAATAATTAAGAAAAATAGTGCCTTCAAAATATCCTCTCATTATTTTTATAGCTTTTGTTTTGAGGCATGACTAGGATAATATGTTAGATTTTTCTAAATCCTTATCTCCAGGGCATATATTACTGAGTTTTTCATTAAATATGATAATGCCAAAGAAAACCTTGACAAAAGTATTCTGTACTATCAACAAGGACAAAACATGTACAACATTGCTCTATATATTAAGATTCCAGCTGTAATAGTCAAAATATATATTCATGTGTGTAAAATTATAATGATTTTCTATTTTTCTCGGGCTGTGAACCATGGTAAAATATATAGTAATAAGCAGAAAACCTGATGAACTAGGTGATTTAAAACACCTGATGTTACAGTTAGGCCATTCAAGGGTGAAATAGATCAATTTAAATTTCACACCTTCTCCTTTCCTTGTAGCCAGTGAAGTGTCTGGAAGACCGAAAACGCATAAAATTAATTGAGAGTTAACAGTATTTGGAAGCAATTGAGGTTAAGCCCTCAACAATGGTGGCCCTTACTTCTGGAGCCATTGACTCTTTGTCATAAGTTTATTGTATAGACGAGTTCTATTCTTAGATGATTTGTGTATGTTTCATAGAAGAGAGACAGGGCAGGAGAATTAACTATGACTCTACACCGGTTCCTTTACTGTATTACCTCATGCAATTCTTACAGTAATCCTTTAAAGTAACTATTATAATTCATATTTAACTGATAAAGAAAACCATTTTTAGGGGCCTGCCTGGTGGGACAAGCAGTTAAGTGCGCTCATTCCACTGCACCAGCCCGGGGTTCACCGGTTCTGATCCTGGGCACGTGCCAATGCACCGCTTGGCAAGCCATGCTGTGGTGGCGTCCCGTATAAAGTGGAGGAAGATGGGCACGGATGTTAGCCCAGGGTCAGTCTCCCTCAGCAAAATAAGATGAGGATTGGCAGATGTTAGCACAGGGCTGATCTTCCTCACAAAAAAAAATTTAAAAAAGACCATGTTTACAAAATTGATCAAGGGTAAAAGGGAAGATCTGAACATCAGTCTGTTGGGTTTTATGCCTCATATTCTCTCCACTGTGATAAAAATGGTGCTTCCACATGGGTACTCACCATCTTGCTATTTAATACCGGCTCCTGCCAACAACATTGGATGAGATGAGATGAGAAGTTTATTTCCAAAGTTATTCTATTATATTTAAATTATACTATTTATGAGTCAAATGTCAAGTCATATTTTAGAGGCATAGAGAACAACTGGTTACTTCACCTACACATTTTCCAGTTTTACTATAACTTTTGTGTGCCACATTCTGTCAACTTTGTGTCAACTTTACCAACTTTAGTGCTTCACTGTTCTTTTTTTAAAAACTTACAATTTCATTTTCCATGTAAAGCACCTTGCTGTTTTCTTCTGAGTCACTAGATGGCAGTTCTGTATCTCTGTAAATTACCACTGCAGCAGGAAACGAGAGGTCTTAAGCCAGTTTGTTCTGTACAAATGATGGACATAGGAGGACTTCTGGTCCATCAAGGCTGCCTGTGTTATTCTGTGGCCATAACGGGGATGTCCAGGACTGCTTAGTCAGGCATGAAGCAGAGTCAGAAAGCATCCTCTAAGTTCTTCTTCAGATGTGAGTTCAGGCACTTACCATCTCACCTGAGCACACTAGAGTTTATTGAATGTGTTCTGACTCTTCCTCTCTCTGTGTAGTTAATAAGTCTGGGAGCTCCATACCCCTAGAAAAAACACATGACACATAAAGCCTTTTCTCAACTAAACGGAATTGAGGGCTATGGTGTTGTCCGAGAGTCTGATGCTTAAAGCAAACGCAGCTGGTGCTCATATAGAGGGAAAGAGTGTCAGCTACTCCTGGAGGGCTTTTAGTGATGCTCCTATGGAATGAGCAAGTTTAAAATAAAACCACATGGCTTAAACCTCACTGATTATTTTATTTTCAAGTAATATGCTGTGAAAATCTTCTATGTCTAAAAAACTATTTCATAAAACTGAAACAATTCTCTTTTTTATTCTCTGGTATTTGAAATACTATTAAAACTGTAAATCCTTTAACATTCTACAATATATAAATAGGCAAATATCAATTATATTCTCAAAAAAAGTTTGTTCCCATGTTAAAGATTAATATATGATAGCAAAATGGGTTACCACCCAGTTTTTAACTAAATTTTTGCTTTTGAAATTACATATAAAATTTGTGTTTTGAAGTATTTTCCTAAAACTCAGCAGCTTTCTGATATAAATGGACTAGTTGAAAGGTAACTAGAATGAAATTTGATCTTTAAAACTCTAGCTTTGTGTAAGAATTGATAATATCAGGCAGTTGAAAGTTGGGTCTCTCCACGTTATGATCTTTATTAATTGTGAATAGCCACATCTATTACAAAGTGCTGAATAATAAAAAGAAATTAAACAATATCAGCACTCTCCTACCACACACATGCAGTTTATATGCAAATAAATTCTCAAAGGTCAGAAAAATGCTTATGATATCGGATAACTGGTAAAATACTATCTCATTCCAGTTTCAACCTCATTTGAAATTGACTTAAAACTCTTCTCTTAGGATCCTGCTCTGATCAGTGCCCCCTGGTCCCCTCAATGCCTCATTTGATTGCAAACCTATCTGAGGAATTGAATATTCTTTTCCATTTGTTCTCTTTAAGGTATCTGTGATAGTGCTTTTTATACAATGACCACTTGGTACAATTTATTATTCATTTCAGAAACATCTTGGGCCCGCCTCGTGCCTTAGCAGTTAAGTGTGCGCGTGGCGCTACTGGCAGCCTGAGTTCGGATCTCGGGCGCGCACTGACGTACCGCTTCTCTGGCCATGCTGAGGCTGCATCCCACATATAGCACGTAGAAGTATGTGCAACTATGACATACAACTATCTAGTGGGGCTGTGGGGAAAAAAAAAGGAGGAGGATTGGCAATAGATGTTAGCTCAGAGCTGGTCTTCCTCAGCAAAGAAAAAGAGGAGGATTAGCATGGATGTTAGCTCAGGGCTGATCTTCCTCACACACACACAAAAGAAACATCTTTATTTAGGAACAAATCAAGGAAACAGATGTGAGGAATGTAGGGTCACCTAGTTGATGGTGCCTTTTTTTTTTTAAATGTTTTGTTTATTGCAGTAACATTGGTTTATAACATTGTATAAATTCCAGGTGTACATCATTATACTTCTATTTCTGCATAGATTACATCATGTTCACCATAGTGGTTGCACCAGTTTGCACTCCCACCAACAGTGTATGAGACTTCCCTTCTCTCCACATCCTCTCCAACACATGTTGTTTCCTGTCTTGTTAATTACAGCCATTCTGACGGGCGTGAGGAGATATCTCATTGTAGTTTTAATTTGCACTTCCCTGATAGTTAATGATTTTGAACATCTTTTCATGTGTCTGTTGGCCATCTGTATATCTTCTTTGGAGAAATGTCTGTTCAGGTCTTTTGCTCATTTTTTAATTGGGTTGGTAGTGTTTTTGTTGTTGAGATGCATGAGTTCTTTATATATTTTGGAGATTAAGCCCTTATCACATGTATGGTTTGCAAATATATTCTCCCAATTGTTAGGTTGTCTTTTCATTTTGTTGATGGTTTCCTTTGTTGTGCAGAAGCTTTTTAGTTTGATGTAGTCCCATTTATTTATTTTTTCTATTGTTTCTCTTGCCAGGTCAGACATGGTGCTTGAAAATATGTTGCTAAGACCAATGTCGAAGAGTGTACTGCCTATGTTTTCTTCTAGAAGTTTCATAGTTTCAGGTCTTACATTCAAGTCTTTAACGCATTTGGAGTTAATTTTTATGTATGGTGTACGGTAAGGGTCTACATTCATTTTTTTGCATGTGGCTATCCAGTTTTCCCAACACCATTTGTTGAACAGACTTTCTTTTCTCCATTGTATGTTCTTGGTTCCTTTGTCAAAGATTAGCTGTCCATAGATGTGTAGGTTTATTTCTGGGCTTTCGATTCTATTCCATTGATCTGTGTGTCTGTTTTTGTGCCAGTACCATGCTGTTTTGGTTACTATAGCTTTGTAGTATATTTTGAAATCAGGGAGTGTGATACCTCTAGCTTTGCTCTTTTTTCTCAGGATTCCTTTAGCTATTTGGGGTCTTTTGTTGTTCCATATAAATTTTAGGATTCTTTGTTCTATTTCTGTGAAAAATGTTGTTGGAACTTTGATAAGGATTGCATTGAATCTATAGATTGCTTTAGGAAGTATGGACATCTTAACTATGCTAATTCTTCCAATCCAAGAGGACAGAATATCTTTCCATTTCTTTGTGTCTTCTTCAATTTCTTTCAGCAATGTTGTACAGTTTTCCGTATACAGCTCTTTCACCTCTTTGGTTAAGTTTATTCCTAGGTATTCTACTCTTTTTGTTGCAATTGTAAAAGATATTCTATTCTTTTTGTTGCATTTGTAAATGGGGTTGTATTCTTTTTTTTTTTTTTGAGGAGATCAGCCCTGTGCTAACATCTGCCAATCCTCCCCCCCTTTTTTTTTTTTGCTGAGGAAAACTGGCCCTAGGCTAACATCCGTGCCGATCTTGCTCCGCATTATATGGGATGCCGCCACAGCATGGCTTTACAAGTGGTGCGTCGTTGCACACCCGGGATCTGAACTGGCGAACTCCGGGCTGCCGCAGCAGAGTGCCTGCACTTAACCACTTGCGCCACCAGGCCAGCCCTGGGGTGGTATTCTTAATTTCTCTTTCTGCTACTTCGTTGTTAGTGTATAGAAATGCAACTGATTATTGTAGGTTGATGTTGTATCTTGCAACTTTATCATATTTGTTTATTACTTCTAAAAGTTTTCTGGTGGATTCTTCAGGTTTTTCTATATATAAAATCATGTCATCTGCAAGTAGTGACAGTTTCACTTCTTCCTTTCCAATTTGGATTCCTTTTATTTCTTTTTCTTGCCTGATTGCTCTGGCTAGGACTTTCAGTACTATGTTAAATAGGAGTGGTGAGAGTGGGCATCTTTGTCTGGTTCCTGTTCTTAGAGGGATAGCTTTCAGTTTTTTTTTTTTTTGATTTTGATTGATATTTTAATGGTTTCTAACATTGTGAAATTTTGGGTTGTACATTTTTGTTTGTCCATTACCCCATATATGACTCCCTTCACCCCTTGTGCCCACCCCCCACCCCCCCTTCCCGGGTAACCACAGTCCAGTTTTCTCTGTCCATGTGTTGGTTTATATTCCACATATGAGTGAGATCATACAGTGTTTGTCTTTCTCTTTCTGGCTTATTTCACTTAACATAATACGCTCCAGGCCCATCCATGTTGTTGCAAATGGGACGATTTTGTCTTTTTTTATGGCTGAGTAGTATTCCATTGTATATATATACCACATTTTCTTAATCCAATCGTCAGTCGAGGGACACTTAGGTTGCTTCCACTTCTTGGCTATGGTGAATAATGCTGCAATGAACATAGGGGTGCATAAGCCTCTTTGGATTGTTGATTTCAGGTGCGTTGGATAGATTCCCAGTAGTGGGATGGCTGGATCATAGGGCATCTCTATTTTTAATTCTTTGAGGAATCTCCATACCGTTTTCCATAGAGGCTGCACCAATTTGCATTCCCACCAGCTGTGTATGAGGGTTCCTGTTTCTCCACATCCTCTCCAACATTTGTTGTTTTTTGTCTTGGTGATTATAGCCATTCTAACGGGCGTGAGGTGGTATCTTAGTGTTGTTTTGATTTGCATTTCCCTGATGATTAGTGATGTTGAGCATCTTTTCATGTGCCTATTGGCCATCTGTATATCTTCCTTGGAGAAGTGTCTGTTCATTTCCTCTGCCCATTTTTTGATCGGGTTGTTTGTTTTTTTGTTGTTCAATTGTGTGAGTTCTTTATATATTATGGAGATCAACCCCTTGTCAGATGTATGTTTTGCAAATATTCTCTCCCAGCTGGTTGGTTGTTTGTTCATCTTGATTCTGATTTCATTTGTCTTATAAAAGCTCTTTAGTCTGATAAAGTCCCACTTGTTTATTTTTTCTTTAGTTTCCCTAGTCTGGGTAGGCATGTCATCCGAAAAGATTTCTTTAAACCCAATGTCAAATAGTGTGTTGCCTATATTTTCTTCTATGAGTTTTATAGTTTCAGGTCTCACCTTCAGGTCTTTGATCCATTTTGAGTTAATTTTTGTGAATGGCGATAGCACATGGTCCACTTTCATTCTTTTGCATGTGGATGTCCAGTTTTCCCAACACCATTTATTGAAGAGACTTTCCTTTCTCCATTGCATGTCCTTAGCACCTTTGTCGAAAATTAGCTGTCCGTATATGTGTGGTTTTATTTCTGGGCTTTCAATTCTGTTCCATTGATCTGTGTGTCTGTTTTTGTACCAGTACCATGCTGTTTTGATTACTATTGCTTTGTAGTATGTTTTGAAGTCAGGAATTGTGATGCCTCCTGCTTTGTTCTTTTTCTTTAGGATTTCTTTAGCTATTCGGGGTCTTTTGTTGCCCCATATAAATTTTAGTATTCTTTTTTCTATTTCTGTGAAGAATGTCATTGGGATTCTGATTGGGATTGCATTGAATCTGTAGATTGCTTTAGGTAATATAGACATTTTAACTATGTTTATTCTTCCAATCCACGTGCATGGGATATCTTTCCATTTCTTTATGTCATCGTAGATTTCCCTCAATAATGTCTTGTAGTTCTCATTGTATAGGTCCTTCACCTCCTTGGTAAGATTTATTCCTAGGTATTTTATTCTTTTTGATGCAATTGTAAATGGTATTATCTTTTTGAGCTCTCTTTCTGTTAGTTCATTATTAGCATATAGAAATGCAACTGATTTTTGTAGATTGATTTTGTACCCTGCAACTTTGCTGTAGTTGTTGATTGTTTCTAACAGTTTTCCAACAGATTCTTTAGGGTTTTCTATATATACAATCATGTCATCTGCAAATAGTGAGAGTTTCACTTCTTCGTTACCTATTTGGATTCCTTTTATTCCTTTTTCTTGCCTAATTGCTCTGGCCAAAACCTCCAGTACTATGTTGAACAGGAGTGGTGAGAGTGGGCAGCCCTGCCTCGTTCCTGTTCTCAGAGGAATGGCTTTCAGTCTTTCCCCGTTGAGTATGATGTTAGCTGTGGGTTTGTCATATATGGCCTTTATTATGTTGAGGTACTTTCCTTCTATTCCCATTTTATTGAGAGTTTTTATCATAAATGGATGTTGTATCTTGTCAAATGCCTTCTCTGCGTCTATTGAGATGATCATGTGGTTTTTATTCTTTGTTTTGTTGATGTGATGTATCACGTTGATTGATTTGCGGATGTTGAACCATCCCTGCATCTCTGGTATAAATCCCACTTGATCATGGTGTATGATCTTTTTAATATATTGTTGTATTCGGTTTGCCAATATTTTGTTGAGGATTTTTGCATCAATGTTCATCAGCGATATTGACCTGTAATTTTCTTTCTTTGTATTGTCTTTGTCTGGTTTCGGTATCAGGGTGATGTTGGCCTCATAGAATGATTCAGGAAGTGTTCCATCTTCCTCTATTTTTTGGAATAGTTTGAGGAGGATGGGTATTAAATCTTCTTTGAATGTTTGGTAAAATTCACTGGAGAAGCCATCTGGTCCTGGACTTTTATTTTTTGGGAGGTTTTTGATTACTATTTCAATCTCTTTACTTGTGATTGGTCTATTCAGATTCTCCATTTCTTCTTGGTTCAATTTTGGGAGGTTGTATAAGTCTAAGAATTTATCCATTTCTTCTAGATTGTCCAATTTGTTGGCATATAATTTCTCATAGTATTCTCTTATAATCCTCTGTATTTCCATGGTATCCGTTGTAATTTCTCCTCTTTCATTTCTAATTTTATTTACTTGAGCCTTTTCTCTTTTTTTCTTAGTTAGCCTGGCTAAGGGTTTGTCTATTTTGTTTATCTTCTCGAAGAACCAACTCTTTGTTTCATTAATCCTTTCTACTGTTTTTTTGGTCTCAATATCATTTATTTCTGCTTTGATTTTTATTATTTCTCTCCTTCTGCTGGCTTTGGGCTTTGTTTGTTCTTCTTTTTCTAGTTCTGTTAGGTGTAATTTAAGGTTGCCTATTAGGGCTTTTTCTTGTTTGTTAAGGTGGGCTTGTATCGCTATGAGTTTCCCTCTCAGGACCGCTTTTGCTGCGTCCCATATGGTTTGATATGGCATGTTATCATTTTCGTTTGTTTCCAGATAGTTTTTGATTTCTCCTTTAATTTCATCAATGATCCATTGGTTGTTCAGTAGCATGTTGTTTAATCTCCACATTTTTGTCACTTTCCCAGTTTTTTTTTCCTGGTTCATTTCCAGTTTCATAGCCTTATGGTCTGAAAAGATGCTTGTTATGATTTCAATCTTCTTAAATTTATTGAGGCTTGCTTTGTTTCCCAACATATGGTCTATCCTAGAGAATGCTCCATGCGCGCTTGAGAAGAATGTGTAGTCAGCTGTTTTTGGGTGGAGTGCTCTGTATATGTCTACTAGGTCCATCTCGTCCAGTTTTTCATTTAAGTCTAATATTTCCTTATTAACTTTTTGTCTGGATGATCTATCCATTGCTGTAAGTGGGGTGTTAAGATCCCCTACTATTATTGTGTTGTTGTTGATTTCTCCTTTTAGGTTTGTTAATAGTTGTTTTATGTACATTGGTGCTCCTATGTTGGGTGCATATATATTTATAAGTGATATGTCTTCTTGATGGAGTGTCCCTTTTATCATTATATATTTCCCTTCTTTGTCTTTCTTAACCTGTTTTATCTTGAAGTCTACTTTGTCTGATATGAGTATGGCAACACCTGCTTTCTTTTGTTTGCCATTAGCTTGGAGTATTATCTTCCATCCTTTCACTCTGAGCCTGTGCTTGTCTTTAGTGCTAAGATGTGTTTCCTGAAGGCAGCATATTGTTGGGTCTTGCTTTTTAATCCATCCTGCCACTCTGTATCTTTTGATTGGAGAGTTCAATCCATTTACATTTAGGGTAATTATTGAAACATGAGGGTTGAATGTTGCTGTTTTGTCACTTATTTTCTGGTTCTTTTGCATTTCCTTTGTTTCTTGTCCCATTTGTTTTGGACTGCCAATTCAGTTTGGTTGTTCTGTCTTATGATTCTTCTAGTTTTCTCTTTGTTTATCATATGTGGTTTTAATTTGATTATTTGTTTAGTGGTTACCTTGAGGTTTGGGCGAAAAATCTTCTGTATGAGATAGTCCATTATCTGATAGCCTCCTATTTCCTTATACTAAGTCAATTCAGTCACTTTCCTCTTCCCCTTCTAAGTTGCTCTTGTTATACCTTATTCTATCTTGTGTTGTGGCTGTGTGTTTACAGTGATGAGGTTAAATTTATTTTTGGTGAATTTCTTCCTTTGATCTTTGAGTTTAGTATTTAAGTGGTTGCTAACCTATTCCGGTAAAGATCTACTATTTCTCTGATTTTGTCTACCTACTTTTCTCCTTACTCCAAGCTTTGTGTTCCCTTTCTCTTCTTGTTTTCAGGCCTGAGGGCCTTCTTGAGTATTTCTTGTAGTGGCGGTCTCGTGGCCATGAACTCCCTTAGCTTTTGTTTATCTGGGAGAGTTACTATTTCTCCATCATATTTGAAGGATATTTTTGCTGGATAGAGTATTCTTGGCTGAAAGTTTTTGTCTTTTAGTATTTTGAATATATCATTCCAGTCTCTTCTAGCCTGAAAAGTTTCTGTTGAGAAATCCGCTGAGAGCCTGATGGGAGTTCCTTTGTACGTTATTTTTTGTTTTTGTGTAGCTGCCCTTAATATTGTTTCTTTGTCTTTGACCCTGGCTAGCCTTACCACTAGGTGTCGTGGTGAAGGCCTTTGTCTGTTAATATATATAGGAGTCCTGTTGGCTTCGCTTACTGGTATTTCCTGCTCCTTCCCCAGATTTGGGAAATTTTCAGCTATTATTTCCTTGAATAGGCTCTCTGTTCCTCTTTCCCTCTCCTCTCCCTCAGGAATACCTATAATTCTTATGTTACATTTTCTAATAGAGTCCGCTATTTCTCGGAGTCTTTCTTCATTTCTTTTTAGTCTTAGTTCTCTCTCTTCTTCCATCTGGAGTATATCTGTATTCCTATCCTCTAAAGTACTAATTCTTTCCTCCATATTGTCAGCTCTGTTCTTTAAAGATTCCAGATTCTCCTTTATCTCCTCCATTGTGTTCTTCATCTTCATCAGCCCTGATAGGTTTTTCTTTATGATTTCAATCTCTTTTGTGAAGAAACTCCTAATCTCATTTAATTGTTTGTCTGTGTTGTCTCGTATTTCGTTGAGTGTTTTTATGATAGCTATTTTGAAATCTCTGTCATTTAGTTTATGGATTTCTGTGTCTTCGGGGTTGATTTCTGGGTGCTTGTCATTTTGTTTCTGGTCTGGTGATTTCATATATTTTTGCATTGTGGTTCCTGTGTTGGTTTTGATTTTCCTCATCCTGGAAGTCTCTGGTTGCAATTTCCACCTGCCGCCACTGTGTGGTGGTAAAGGGCTGTGTAGTCTAAGCCCCCTGCGCTCTGCCCCAGTTTTTCTGCTGCGATCCGCAGTTTTGTTTTGTTTTGTTTTGTTTCTTTTCCCCACTGCGATCCACGGGTCCAGTCCAGTTTATTCAGGTCTGCCTCGGACCGCTAGATCTGGTCGAGCTGCAGACTCCGGGTTGCGGGGAGGGGGGAGCTCTCTCTTTTGCCCTCTGGGTCCCTGACGTGGGAGGCTTCTCGTTTGCCCCTCTTTATCCGCTCTCTGGGTTGCTCAGATGTTGATGGTAGCCCTGTGGCTCCTCTGAGCCCTCTGTGCGGGAGTTTCCCACTGGCTGAGAGCGCCCGAAGAGCTACAGTTTCCCGCCGAGGGCCGCCTCTCCCCCCTCTCTGGGAGCCGCGCGGACTGGATCGCTGATCTGATGGGGAGGGAGCAGCTTTCAGTTTTTCACCATTGAGGATGATATTAGCTGTGGGTTTCTCATATATGGTCTTTATTATGTTGAGGTACTTTCCTTCTATACCCATTTTATTCAAAGTTTTTATCATAAATGGATGCTGTATCTTGTCAAATGCTTTCTCTGCAACAATTGAGATGATCATGTGATTTTTATTCTTCATTATATTAATTTGGTGTATCACGTTGATTGATTTGCAAATGTTAAACCATCCCTGCATACCTGGAATAAATCCCACTTGATCATGGTGTATAATCTTTTTAACGTATTGTTGTACGCGATTTGCTAGTATTTTGTTGAGGATTTTTGCATCGATGTTCATCAGTGATATTGGCTTGTAATTTTCTTTTTTTGTGTTGTCCTCGTCTGGTTTTGGTATCAGGGTAATGTCGGCTTTGTAGAATGTGTTAGGGAGCTTCTCCCCCTCATCAAATTTTTGGAAGAGTTTGAGAAGGATAGGTATTAAGTCTTCTTTGAATGTTTGGTAGAATTCACCAGGGAAGCCATCTGGTCCTGGACTTTTATTTTTGGGGAGGTTTTTGATTACTGTTTCGATCTCCTTACTGGTGATAGGTCTATTCAAATTCTCTACTTCTTCTTGATTCAGTTTTGGAAGGTTGTATGATTCTAAGAATTTATCCATTTCTTCCAGATTGTCGAATTGGTTGGCATATAGCTTTTCATAGTATTCTCTTATAATCTTTGGTATTTCTGAGGTGTCTGTTGTAATTTCTCCTCTTTCATTTCTGATTTTACTTATTTGTGCCTTCTCTTCTTTTTTCTTGATGAGTCTAGCTAAAGATTTGTCAATTTTGTTGATGTTTTCAAAGAACCAACTCTTGGTTTTACTGATTTTTTCTATTGATTTTTTGGGTCTCTACTTCATTTATTTCTGCTCTGATTTTTATTATTTCCTTTCTTCTACTGATTTTGGGCTGTGTTTGTTCTTCTTTTTCCAGTTCCTTTAGATGCATTGTTATATTGTTTATTTGAGATTTTTCTTGTTTGTTGAGATAGGCCTGTATTACTATAAACATCCCTTTCAGAACTGCTTTTGCTCTATACCATAAATTCTGGTATGTCGTATTTTCATTTTCATTTGTCTCCAGGTATTTTTTTATTTCTTCTTTGATTTCTTCATTGACCCAGTCGTTGTTCAGTAGCATTTTCTTTAATCTCCACGTATTTGTGGCTTTTCTGAGTTTCTTCCTATAGTTGATTTCTAGTTTCATACCGTTGTGGTCAGAAAAGATGCTTGGTATTATTTCAATCTTCTTAAATTTATGGAGACTTGTTTTGTGGCTTAATATGTGATCAATCCTGGAGAATGTTCCATGTGCATTTGAAAAGAACGTGTATTCTTTGGTTTTTGGATGGAATGCTCTGTGTATATCTACTAGGTCCATCTGTTCTAGTGTATCATTTAAGGCCAATGTTTCCTCATTGATCTTCTGTTTGGATGATCTATCCGTTGGTGTAAGTGGAGTGTTAAAGTCCCCTAGAATTATTGTGTTACTGTCTATTTCTCCTTTTATGTCTGTTAATAATTGCTTTATATATTTAGGTGCACCTACATTGGGTGCGTAGATATTTACAAGTGTTATATCCTCTTGTTGGATTGTTCCCTTGATCATTATGTAATGCCCTTCTTTGTCTCTTTTTACAGTTTTTGTTTTAAAGTCTATTTTGTCTGATATGAGTACTGCTACCCCAGCTTTCTTTTCCTTGCCATTTGCATGGAGTATCTTTTTCCATCCCTTCACTTTCAATTTGCGAGTGTCTTTAGGTCTGAAGTGTGTCTCTTGTATGCAGCATATATATGGGTCTTGTTTTTTTATCCAGTCAGCCACCCTGTGCCTTTTAATTGGAGCATTTAGTCCATTGACGTTTAAAGTAGCTATTGATAAGTATGTACTTACTGCCATTTTTTAACTTTTTTTCTCAGTGTTTTAGTAGTCCTTCTCTGTTCCTTTCTTCTTCTATACAGAATTGATCGTCTCTTTAGTTTGACCTCTGTCTGAAAGCTCTACTCTTTAACTCCCCTCCTCCCTCCTTTTATGTTTTTGATATCATATCTTACTTCTTTTTTCTGCATTTGTATCCATTACCCTCTTATCATGGAAATAAATAATTTTTCCTATTTGTTTTCTTCTCTTTTCCCCTTAAATCAGTCCTTTTAACTTTTCATGTAACACTGGTTTGTTGGTGATAAACTCTTTTAATTTTTGCTTGTCTGGGAAATTTTTGATCTTGCCTTCCATTTTGAATGATAACCTTGCTGGATAGGGTATTCTTGGCTGTAAGTTTTTTCCTTTTTAGCACTTTAAATATCATGCCATTCTCTTCTAGCCTGTAAGGTTTCTGCTGAGAATTCAGCTGATAGCCTTATGGGGTTTCCTTTGTATGTAACTTGTCTTTCTCTTGCAGCTTTTAGAATTCTCTCTTTATCTTTAATTCTGGACATTTTGATTATGATGTGTCTTGGTGTGGGCCTCTTTGGGTTTATCGTGTTTGGAGCTCTCTGTGCTTCCTGTACTCGGATGTCTGTTTTGTCCCTTAGATTAGGGAAGTTTTCATCTATTATTTCTTGAAATAGATTCTCTGCCCCTTTTTTTCGCTCTTCTCCTTCCGAGACACCTATCACACAGATGTTAGTGTGCTTGATGGTATCGCAGAGGTCCCTTAGACTGCCTTCACTCTTCTTAACTCTTTTCTCTTTTACCTGTTCAGCTTGGGTAATGTCTTCTAGTCTTTTGTCTATCTCACAGATTCATTCTTCTGTATCCTCTACTCTGCTTTTGAGTTCCTCTAGTGAATTTTTCATTTCCAGTATTGTATTCTTCCTTTCTGATTGGTTCTTTTTATATCCTCCATTTCTTAGCTGGCATTCTCACTGAGTTCATCTATTCTTCTCCCCAGATCAGTGAGCATCCTTAACACTCTTTGTTTGACCACTCTGTCAGGTAGGATGCTCATTTCCATTTCACTTAGTTCCTTTTCTGGAGTTTTGTCCTGTTCCCTTACTTGGAATGTATTCCTTTGCCTCCTCATTTTGCCTCTTTCCCTGTGTTTGTGTCTACACATTAGGTAGGTCAGCTACGTCTCCTGCTCTTGGATAGCTGACCTTATGTAAGTGATGGCTTAGGAGGCCTGCAGTGTGCTTCCCTCAGTTCTCAATGTTCCAGCGGTGACCACTATGTGGGCTATGCATGGCCTTCTGTTGTGGCCTGTTTGCTCTCCCTGTAGGCACCCAGGGAGGCCGAGTTATGTTCCTGGCCAGCTGTTGTAATGCTCAGCTGCTTGTAGTTGTTGTGGGTCCTTCAGTCTCTTTATGAGGTGTGGGGAGCCCCAGCACATTTGGCTGCAAGTTCTAACACCACATTTGTATTGCAGTATTTCTTTTAAGTGAGTAGGCCCCCAGCGTGGCAGGTTGTTAGGCTCAGGGCCTTACAATTGCTATAAGCCTCCAGCCTTTGGGTCTCTTGTCAGCTCTCTGAGGATTGCAGCTGGGTGGGGCTGGCCTCAGGCATGGGAGCACTCAATTGTTTCAGGCTTTGGAAGGTGGGGCAAACCCCCTCTGTGGGTCTTTGAGAAACACAAGTCTTCTGCAGCTGACAAGCCTTGCCGCCCACAGGTCCACACACACCGTCAACACAGTCCCGCCCCGTGTGTGTGCCCCAACCTCCCAAAGAGGACCCAGTCTCTCCACAGTGGGAACCCCACACACTCCACCACTGCCCCACACTCTCCACTTGCTCCTTGTGCACGCCCTGCCCCAATGAAGTTGTCTCAGTTGATAGGCTGCAGAGATTATAGTCACCAATCTATGCAGGCCCACAAGTTGCCTGAGGGCTTGTTGTTGGGTGGGGCCAGTCTCTAGGGTGGGCTGCCTGCCCTGGCTGAGCTGCATTAAATTGGTGCTCTAGAGGGTGGGACAGACCCTGGGCTAGCAGACCTCAGGGAGAACTCCAATGGCGTCTATGTCAGCACGCCCACACCAGGCCACAACAATATTCGCCACAAATGTCCCAGTCCCTGGAGAGGTCTCACCTCTCACCGAGATGCACACAGGGCCTATTAGGTGAATCTCTTTTCACCAAAGCACTGTACACCTTTCTTTCTGGTGATTTTTGGTTGCTTTCTAAAACGGGTGAGTTTGTGCATGGGCCCTTTAAGAGCCGGTTTCTAATTTGTTTGTGAACCAGCTTTTCTGGGGGTACTCCCTAATGTTTTAGTAACAGACAAAGTCAGTTATTCTGCCACTCGTCTCGATGGTACTGGGTCCACAACATGCCCACAGTGGGGGTGCTTCCCGGTTCAGGGCCCCGCTCCTCCAGGGAGGGCTGCGTAACTTTGGGTGACTCCTGGATGGCCATGAGGCACTGCAGCTTGTGAAGGTGGCATTTTTCCTCTCCAGAAGGGAGTTTCTTCCTCGTCTACCTCAGTTAGGATTGTCCGTTGTTGCAGGGGTTCCTCTTATCCTGTTTTCAGTTCTGTCTCAGTGGTAATTTTTCCACAAGTAGTTGTAAATTGGCTGTGTCTGCGGGAGGAGGTGAGTTCAGAGTCTGCCTGTGTTGCCTTCTTGACTTCCTCCTCCTGATGGTGCTTGAGGGATTTCTCACGTGAGTCTTGGCATAGAAAAGTTTAAAGAGTAAAGCAGCATTTGTCAGATCAAAAGTGTTGGGTGAACATAATTCTGAAGGAATAATGATGGAGAAGTAAAAACAAGAACCCACTTGAATTGCATTGGAAGGTATTAGAGACATCAAAGGCCTGGGAAAAACACCTTGTTTAATGTAAGTTCTTTCTAAACTCTAAGGCAAAAAATAATATGAATTTACATGGTAATTATAAACCACTAAACAACAATTCACAAGACAAGTAAACAACTAAAATAGAAACCAGAATAAGAAATATAGAAGTTAAAGGAGAGATGGAGAGTGATGGTTGGGGTCAGAAAACATGGCTTAGTCATCCTTGAAGTCTCCTTCAGACTCTGATCATTCTTACTGCTCAGTAAACACTTTGAGCCCATCAGCCTGGGGAGGGGCAAAGTGAGAGGTGGTTGGAGGGAAGACAATGCAAGGATACCCTTGTGGAGGCACTGACATTGAAAATCAGTGACATTTTGCAAAGGTGCTTACCATACTATATTAAGGATTATTCTGGAAAGTTAAGGATTTTCCTGAAATTTACATTTTCATTTTATGGAAACTCCAACTAGCCCAGAGAATGATTTAGACATTTCAGCTTTAGAAATAAAGAGAGGGGCCACCCCTGTGGCACAGCGGTTAAGTGCGCACGCTCCACTGCGGCGGCCCCGGGTTGACAGGTTTGGATCCTGGTGCGCACCGACATACCATTTGTCAAACCATGCTGTGGTAGCATCCCATATAAAGTAGAGGAAGATGGGCACAGATTTTAATCCAAGGCCAATCTTCCTCAGCAAAACGAGGAAGATTGGCATCAGAAGTTAGCTCAGGGCTGATCTTCCTCACACAAAAAAAAAATAATAAAAAAAAAATAAGTTGATGGTCCAGGAGTTTATATGAGCTGTTTTAAGGTCTTGAGACTAGAGGCTTTGAAGGGTACCGGTACATTTCCTAGGTGGAGAAAAACCTAGGGGGAATTTCCTAGGCCAAGGGACCTTAGGGGAAGCTTGGAGCAAACTGAGTTGGTTGTCCTTTTAATTTGGCTTTAAAATTGGAAAGAATTATGTTTATAAGTTCTGAACAAAACTGCTTGATAAAGAAATGTGAGTCTGAACTTGTTCACCTATGAAGAAAAGAGACATGGCTCCTGCCGATTGAAAAGGCGTTTTACAGGTGACAGAAAATCCTCAGTAGGAGTGTCAGAGGTGAACCTCACGACGTATAGCGGTCCTATAGGGCGTTCCATTATCATTCACGTTAATTAATTATAGCTTCGTCCGGGGACTGGCACATGAGGGTTTGTCACCCGCACTCTGAACCCCCTCGGTGGTCCTAGACTGCCAGCGGGAGAAATCGAGACATGTAAGAGAGTGATTACGACATTCCTTTAGAGAATAACACTCAAAGCAGCACAATTGTGACCCACTACACAGTTCCTAGAAGTTGTTCAGACTTTATAAAAATACAAACAAAAAAACAGAACTAAAAATGGGAAACCATGCTTCAAAAGCCTGCTGGCTTCCAGATGGACAACCCCCCACGGGGACTTCGGCTGTTTTCACGTATACTGCATACGGAAACAATCCTTGCAAGTATTTAACTAAATGGGAAAAGTTAACTAAGGATGACTTAGGTCGTAAATGGCCAAAATTGGGAACGTTTGACTTCTGAAAACTACTGTATTTGCACACACAGGTTGAAAAAGCCTGCAATAAAACCAAAACAAAAGAAGGGGAAGCTTATTACGATTGGCATTTAGAGGCTTCAAAGAGTAATAATGATAAAATGACTTCTTTAAAGGAGACTAACCATAAACTGACTGAGACCATTTCTGAATTAAAGAGAGAGAAGTCAGAAACTGTCCATCCCCTTCACCTCCTCTACCTCCTCCACCGCCGCCGCTTTCAGCACCTCAGAGCCCATTTTCTCCCTCAGCACCCGTGTATCCTTTCCTTTTTGAGCTTCCGTACCCTGACCTATCCATTTTAACTCATCCTCTCTCAACTCTTCCTCCCTCACCTCCTCCTCCTCCCTCACCTCCTCCTCCTCCTTCACCTCCTCCTCCTCCTTAACCTTCCCCTCCTCCTCCACCTCTAGAGAAAACAAGGAGTAACTCTCAGGGAGCAGATACTGAAAGTCCTAAAGTTATAGTGGTTCCCTCTAAGGAGAAACCTGTTATTGGGTGAGGTGAGCCTGCTCTTGTGTATACTCCTTGGACTAGAAGTGAATTTAAGAATTTGATGAAGGACTTCCCAGACCCTTTGCAATATCCTTTAGGGTTTGCTCAAGAATTTAATTTTATTGTTAGAACATATGCACAGGACATTCAGATTTATATCAGCTTGTGCATTTGCTGGTGTCTGAGAACAAAGCAAATGAATGGATAAAAGAGGCAGATTGGAGACCCCCTGGAGGATTTCCATAGGCATGAGCCTCATGACCTTAAAGAGTGTAGGGATATCGCTCAAAACTTACACAAAGCCATTCCAGTAGTTTTTCCCAGGAAGATAGATTGGCCTAAAGTCCATCAATGTAAGCATAGACCCGAGGAATCTATCTTTGATTATTTTGAAAGGCTTGAGAAAACCTTCAAACAGCATTCTGGGATGGCTCCTGAATGTTTTGAGGATCAATAAAATGATCCAGTTTTCAATTCAATTTCCTTCGAAGGATTAGATGAGGAATTAGCAATGTTAGTTAAGAGACATGAACTGGATTGGACTTTAATAGGCTCTTGTCACTATTACACATAAACCATCTAAAACCTTCCAGAAAAAAAAAGGCCACTAAGTTTATGAGTATACAGCTACAACAGCTTCGTGGCCCAACAAACGCCATCCTTGAGGGTATTATGCAATGTGAAATAAATCAGAGGGAGAAGGTCAAATACCGTATGATTTCCTTCATTAAGTAGTAGATAATAACAACAATAAACAAACACATAGGGACAGAGATTGGATTGGTGGTTACCAGAGGGGAAGGGGGAAGGGAGGAGGGTGAAAGGGATAATTTGGTACATGTGTGTGGTGATGGGTTGTAATTAGTATTTTGGTGGTGAACATGATGTAATCTATGCAGAAATAGAAGTACAATGATGTACACCTGAAATTTTTACAATGTCATAAACCAATGTTACTGCAATAAACAAAAAATTAAAAAAAAATAATCTAACCAGAAACGAAATCACCGTTTCTGTTACTATTGCAAAAAGTCTGGTCATTTCAAACAAGACTGCCATAAACTCAAATGGGATTTAGGGGGTGACAACAATAAACAGGAATAGGGCTGCTCAGAAGATTACGAGAGGGTATTTCCCCTCCTCCTCACAAATGCCATAGGCGAAATTGAGATAACTATTGGAGAGGAAACTTTAAAGGTCCTCGTAGATGCCGGGGCTACCTTTTCTGTCCTCAACCCTACCCTTATTCATTGCCCTCTCCCTCGGAGTAAACAGATAGTTCAATTGGTAGGGGTTTCGAATTTTCCAATGCAGGTTTTTAAATCAGAACCAGTAATTTTTCAATTAACAACCATCACAGGAAAAAATGTGTTTCTCCTGGTTAAATGTGCTCCAATTCATTTGATTGGACGAGATCTTCTAGAAGCATACAACGTCCTTTTCACAAAAGGGTGAAATGCTTCTAGATTCAGAAAATCGGGATGCTGACCAGACTGTAATTGCTGAAAGGTTGATGATTGTGAAATCAATGACTCAAATAGAAGAGAAAACTGATGACCTGTTATTACAAGTTCCTAGAGAATTATGGTCATCATCCTCTTCAGATATTGGGAAAATTAAATCAGCCACTCCTATTAAGGTGATTTTGACAACTCTAAGCCTCTATCTAATATTCGGCAATATCCACTTAGACCAGAGGCATTAAATGGGATAAGCCCTATCGTTCAGGAATTTCTTGAAAAGAGACTTATAATTCCTTGTACTAGTCCCTGTAATACACCTATCTTACCTGTAAAAAAGTCGAATGGGAAAGGCGGGAGATTTTTTCGAGATCCGAGACCTATAAAGAACATCGTGATTCCTCAACATCCTGTGGTTCCTAACCCACACACTTTGCTCTCGGCCATTCCAAATAACAGCTGCTATTTCTCAGTCACTGATTTGGGCAGTGTCTTCTTCAGCATTCCCGTGGAAAAGAATAGTCAATATCTTTTTACCTTCACGTGAGAAGATCGCCAGTATACCTGGACAGTGATGCCACAGGGCTATACTGAGACGCCCACTTATTTTTCCCAGATACTCAAGGCTGACTTAGTGAATATAGAATTTCCTAATGACTCCACTTTAATTCAATATGTGGATGATTTCTCTTGCATTCAAACACTAAGTTGGATTCTCAGAAGGACACAATTTATCTGTTGCAACAGCTAGCATCTAAGGGGCATAAATTGTCCAAGGACAAATTACATTTTTTGCCTGCCTGTTGTAAAACATCTAGGACACTTGATATCTAAGGATGGACTGTTGATTGATTCTGAAATGATTAAAGGAATCCTGGTTTTTTCTCTCCCTAAGACAAATTTAAGAGGATTCCTAGGACTAACTGGATATTGCAGGAACTGGGTACCTAACTTTTCACTTATTGCCCAGCCCTTATATACATTACTAAAGTCTGACCAGCCTGATTTAATTGTATGGACACCAGAAGGAGAGAAGGCAGCAACTACCTTAAAGTCTGTTTTGGCCCAAGTACCAGCTTTAGGAAATCCTAATTACAGCTTGCCATTTTTCCTCTTCATACATGAAGATAGAGGAAATCCCTTAGGTATCTTAAGTCAAAAACATGAAGGTCGACATCGACCTATAGGTTATTATAGTCAGCAGTTAGACTCAGTGGCAAAAGGGCTTCCGCCTTGTATGAGAGCCATTTCAGTAGCAGCGCTCTTATGCAAGACCAGTGAAGAAATGCTGATGGGGTCTCCTTTGACTATCTATGTTCCTCACTCAGTCAAATCTCTCCTAAATTCTCATCACACTCAGCATTACTCTGTCAGCCGACTAGCCTCCTATGAAGTTCTGTTGTTCTCTGCTCCTAATATTACCTTAGCCCTGTGTAATAATCTTATCCCTGCAACCTTACTTCTAGCATCACAAGAAGAAGATGCCCACGACTACATTTATTAACTAATTACCTACTTACTCCTAGGAATGATTTGCAAGAAACTCCCGTTGATAATGCTGATCTAATTTGGTTTACAGATGGATCTTACTCAAAGGATGAACAAGGATGTTATCGAGCTGGATATGCAGTAATGTCCTCAATAGACGTAATCGAGAGTTTTTACTTACCAGACATAAAGTCAGCACAGCAAGCCGAGTTAACTGCTTTAACTTGAGCTTGTCAATTGGCCAGAGACCAGGTAGCAAATATCGACACTGACAATCGTTATCCTTTCGGGGCAGCACATGACTTTGGAATGCTGTGGAAACAACGAGGGTTTTTAACCTCTTCAGATCAGCCTATAAAGAAGGGGAAACAGGTTGCAGAATTATTATATTCTATACAGCTATCGAGACAACTAGCGATTATTAAAATGCCAGGGCATTCAAAATCTGATACTTTGGAAGCTAAAGGAAACTAGCTTGCTGATGCAGCTGCTAAACAAACAGCCTTGAAAGCTTTCCCTACCCAGCCTCGAGAATGCCTGCTGCTTCCTATTAACTCTGCTAACCCAGTAAAAGACTTCCTTCTACAGGCCCAAGAAGTGGCCATGGAAGAAGAAAAACACATATGGCAGTCAAAAGGGGGAATTTTTGACACCCCCTCACAGATGTGGTTTGGACCCAATAGGAAACCCATGGTACTTGTTGGAGCACAATTGCCCCTGCTCCAGCATATACACCAACTAACCCACTGGGCACCTGAAAAGGTGATTTTATGGGAAAAACAATACTTTTGGAAACTTTTTCCCACAGTGGCCCATAAAACTTATACTCGTTGTGTTATATGCCCAAAGTATAATCTAGGGAAACCACTTCATGGGTCACAAGGCCACTTTCCCCCTCCTAAGTGACCCTTTGAGGAATGGCAATTGAACTTGGTCTAAATGCCACCATCTCAAGGATATAAATATATCTTGGTAATAATCTGTATGTCCTCACATTGGGTTGAGGCCTTTCCTTGCAGAAGAGCAACGGCTGTAACAGTAGGTAAATTACTATTAGAGAGAATAATTCCTGCTTGGGGAATTCCTACCGAGTTACATAGTGACCGGGGAACTCATTTCACCGGACAAATAATTAAATCTATATGTAGTATTTGGCCAATAATGCAGCATTTCCACTGTGCTTACCATCCCCAATCCTCAGCATCGGTGGAAAGAACTAATAGCTCGATCAAAATTCAGTTGGCAAAGCTTTCAGAAGCATTTAGCTTCTCATGGCCAAAAGCTCTTCCACTAATGCACCTCAGTCTTAGATCTACATCCTTTGGTAAACATCGACTGTCTCCTTTCGAAATAATAACTGGACGACCTATACAATTAGATGAAGAAATGTAGGAACCAACTTTACTTAAAGGAGATATTTTACATTATTGTCAAGGTCTCATTGAGGCTCTTAAGAGAAATGAGAAATTGGTAGCTAATTCTTTTCACTGTAAGCTCCCAGGAGACAAAGACCTTAAGGATCATGGATTACAACCTGGAGATTTTGTTTATTGGAAAAGATACCTGATAAAGGACTCTTTGCAGCCCCGTTGGAAGGGACCATATCAGGTGCTTTTAACCAATCCATGTGCTGCAAAATTAAAAGGCATAAACTCATGAATTCACATTTCTCATTTAAAAAAGACTTCTCCACCTGAATAGACTTCAACTCCAGTCTCTGACACCCAAATTTGACAGACCAAGACGAATATCTCCAAATCAGGATGAGAAGAAGACGACATCTGTTGTAGGCAGCTGTCCTGAGACTCTGGACCAGGTCTGTATTCCTAACCTTATATCTCCTCATTTAAACCCTTGTAGTGTTTAACCTTTATGTAATTGCTAAAATAATCAATTTCTAGATTGCCTTACCATTTTCCTACACCAATGTTTACACTTCAACTTTATAAGATAGATTAGAACCTAATTACAAAACCATTTGTTGATTACAAAAAAAAAAATGCCATTTAAGGTTTCCCTAATGCTATGTTTGTTTTTCCAATCTACATCTGAATGGACCTCTGATGGCAATGTTTTTCTGCAATGGGCACATTCCTTTGCTACACATGAAAATCAGTCTACTTGTTGGTTATGTGGCCAACTTCCACTTTCTAAGACCCTTGGTGGGTCTTTCCCTTTTGAGGCACAGATTGGAAAGCTCTAAAGCAATTTATTGTGATACGAAGATCTAGTTCTAATGTTCACAGTTCGTCTGATATTACTAATTATGATCCTGAAACATGGTCAGTAGCCCATACTATTAGTAATACAGGACACGGTTATTCTTTTCTATTACTCAAACCATCCAATTATCCCAAAAAATTGCAGATAAACAAAAGAAACCAGACATTACAGTAAAAACCATGGAAGGTTTCACACAAATTTGGGATGGATATGTTTGGCTTACTCCTAACCATGGATCTTTAAACATACCAGCACCTTTATGTTGGTTACAGAGAAATCATTCCAAACAAAATCTACCAAATTACACTCTAAAGATAGGCTGGATACCCACTGAGTCATGTCAGAATACTATTATACATAAAAAAGTGATTGGTTTGGAACAGACTGGTCTCGAAGACCAGGCGTCTATTAGATGGCTCCTAATGGAACTCACTGGTTATGTGGAACAAACCTCTGACCTTGGCTGCCACCAAGATGGCTAGGGCGCTGCACTCTGGGCTTCTCTTGCATACAGGGAAAGAGTCGTCCAGAGCTAACATCTGTTGCCAATCTGCCTCTCCTTAAGGCCAGATGGGCTCATTCAGTGTTACACTTGTATGACCACCTAGTAGCTATATTTGCTCCTTCCTTGGGGCTGGAAGATGTCATATCACCTATAGAGGCTCTGACAAAATTTACTCAACAAGCCCTTAACGATAGTCAGGAAAGAATAGCTTTCTTAAATACTGAAATGTCTTTAATGAGAAAAGCTGTCCTTCAAAATAGAATGGGCTTAGATATTCTTACAGCACCCCAAGGTGGTACATGTGCAATCATTCAAACTGAATGCTGTGTGTTTATACCAAACGAGTCTTCCAATGTGTCACCTCTACTAAAGCACATGGAAAAACAGGTGAATGCCTTAAGTGATCCTACACCCAGCCTTGATTTGTTTGGTTGGCTCCCTTCTGGTATTGGTTCCCTTTTTCGATCTGGATTGCAATTCCTATTTCTATTACTTCTTGGAATTCTTGTACTAATCATTATATTCAAACTGTTGTTTTCTTTACCTAGTGTTGTAAGACTGGCATGCAAACTAGAGTAATGGTGGCTCGGTGACTTGAGATGGCCGATCAATCTTATAACCCTGGACAAATTTCCTTTTCTGATAAGGACTATGCCTAAAAACTCATTTTAAACTAATCTTTTAAAAAAATGTTTAATTATTATCATTGTTACCGTACTTGTTCTATAATTGTGCACAATGTAGCATAAGGGGCTATATATATTAAAAAAAAAAGCACATATACAATGTTTGTGCAACAACCTAAAATTAATCCAAAACCCATGAAATGCTTCCTCTGTTTATATATATATACCTCTTTGCTTGTCCACAATATCTGACTAATTCCACCCAACATGAATAACTGGGCAAATAGATGAGATAAAAGCCTGGCACCGAGGGACGTGATAGACCCAGGGCATGCAGCAACCACCCTGACTCTGAGGGACAATATTTTGATCATCAATGTTTTCTATCAAAAGATTATACATCAAAAGGGGGAAAATGATAAATAAATGGCAAGCAATAGGATATATTGGAGCACATGAGGAAGCCATTTGGTGTAAAACTAGTTGGGCTTGACCTAGATTTTTTTTTCCGAAAGGGCCCTGTAGCCTCTGTTCATCCATTATATATCTATTTTAAGCAATTAACATGTCCCAAAGACAAGAACAATACCCTTAAGATGTAAATGCAACTTCCCCCACAGTGGCATTTCTTTAAGGATAAGCATTTCTCCCTAGGCTAGGATTTGATTGCTGTGCCCATCCTGTGACCACCCAACTCAAGACAACAGCCATGCCCATGGAAACAGCAGAGCTGATACCCACCGTGTCCAACAATTGATGTGCCGACAGGTCAATGTCGTGGCTATTGTAAAAAGGACATTGCAATCACATGTGGTACATGCTCTTTGATGGTATATAACCACTCTGTACACCCCACTTCTTTTTTTTTAATAATTTTATTTATTTATTTATTTTTTCCCCCAAAGCCACAGTAGATAGTTGCATGTCATAGCTGCACATCCTTCCAGTTGCTGCATGTGGGACGCAGCCTCAGCATGGCCAGAGAAGCTGTGCGTCAGTGCGTGCCCGGGATCCAAACCTGAGCCACCAGCAGCGGAGCATGCGCACTTAACCGCTAAGTCATGGGGCTGACCCTGTACACCTCACTTCGTTGGAGTGCTCCATTTCTTCATGAAAGGACTCTCCCGGGCTATGTGGTCCTCAAAGGTTGATTCATAATAAACTCACCCCAATTTTCATTTATAGATTGGTTATGGATTATTTGCGTCGACATTCTATTTGTCCCTCCAGTATCTAAACACAGTACTTGACACCTTTGGTGCACTCAGAAAATGTTTGAAGACTGAATAAGTATGTGGGAGACCACACTGACTGGAGCAGAAGGGGCTTTTCGGGGAGTGGTAGAAAATTCGCTGACATTCCTACCATAGTAGTTGAAACTCTGAGCTTTGGACCAGTTTGTCTGGGCACCAATCCCAGTTATTCCACTTTTAACTGGGGAATCTGTGCAAATTATTTACTCTCTGAGCCTTAGTTTCCTCATCTATAAAATGGGGCTACTGAGAACTCCTGTCTCATAGGGTTTTAGCGAGATTTAAATGCATTAACTAATGTAAAGTGCTTACAAGAGCTCCTGGCACATAGTAGGCACTAAAATGTTAGCTGTTGTGTTATCATTATTGCTCTTATTTCTGAGCAACACTCTGGTTTTGAAAAGATGTTTTCATAATATAGTTGATCCTCATTATTTGTGGACTCCATGTTTGCACACTTGCCCACTAGCTAAAATGTACTGGCAGCCCCCAAATGAACACTCTCAGGGCTTTCATGTCCATTTGCAGATATGCACAAAGTGGTGAGAAATTTGATTCACTCGACGTGCACGTTCCCAACTAAGGGGGAACCGGGTGACGCTCTGCCCTCTTGTTGAGCCTATACTGTAAACAAATGTCCTTCTTGCAGTCTATTTAGTGCCCCATTTCTCATCTTTTTGTGCCTTGTGTTGGTGACTTTCCTGTTTATTATGTGCCCCATGTGTAGTGCTGCAATGCTTCCTGGTGTTCCTCAGGGCAAGAGGCTGTGACGTGCCTTTACAAAGAAAGTATGCGTGTTCGACAAGCTTCTTTCAGACACGAGTTACAGCGCTGTTGGTGTGAGTTCAATGTTAATATATCAACAATATATATTAAATAAGGTGACTTTAAAGAGAAACACAGAGAACAAGGTTATGTATTGATCAGTTGAAGAAAATGTGACTAAGGCTTGCAGGAACCTAACACTGCATTTCCCGTAGGAGCAGTGGGTCATATTCACTGATTCAGTGTTCACAGTGACTTTATAGAATGTCACACTGTGCATAATTAGAACTGTCTGTATCTTATGTAATCCTCACATACTCCTTTATAGTAGGTAGGGTAGGGAACAGGGTGTCCATATTTTGCTATTAAAGTAAGGTTATTACAGACGTTATGAACCAAGTAGAGAATTTAAAATATCTTGTGCTCAGCATAAGAGCCATGATTTTTTTTTTTTTTTGGTGAGGAAGATCAGCCCTGAACTAACATCTATGGCCAATCCTCCTCTTTTTGCTGAGGAAGACTGTCCCTGGGCTAACATCTGTGCCTATCTTCCTCCATTTTATATGGGACGCTGCCACAGCATGGCCTGACAAGCGGTGCATTGGTGCGCCCCTGGGATCCGAACCTGGGCTAACAGCAGCAGAGCGTGAGCACTTAACTGGTATGCCACGGGGCTGGCCCCTAGCCATGAGTTTTTGAGCAAGGAAGATCTATGATGAACTGATGTTAAAGGAACAATTACCTGACAAGAGAATGTGGTATTGAGAGGAAGAGGGAGAACTGAACCGGAAATGAGGACCAGCTGTGAAACTCTCTAAGAATTCTCATTGCTAGGTGAGGAGATTCAGAGCTAAGGTGCTGATGTGATAAAGGAAAAGTAGCAGCCAAAGGATGAAATAATGGGTTTTGTAATCATATATAGGGTATAAATCAGGCTGTGGTTCTCAAAGTGGGGTCCCTGGACCGGCAACATCAGCAGCACCTGGGAACTGGGTAGAAATGCAAATTCTCTGGTGCTGTTGCAGACATGCTGAACTGGAAACTCTGTGGTGGGGCCTGGCAATCTGGGTTTCAACAAGGCCCCCAGGTGCTTCTGGTGCTTCTAGTGCCCATCAAGTTTAAGAGCCAATGAATTAGAAAAATGATTCCAACACGTCACCATGCCCAGGTAAGCCACAAGGCAGGGAGGTGGTGTTTGTTTGGAGGATAAGATGCATTTTAAATTTTAGGAAAAAGTAGTTCAGCATCTGTTTCATCATAAGGTTTCCAGAGATGCCATTTTAGCTCTCTACCTGTGAAGCTCTTTTTTCCACAATATGTTCTCCTCTAGAGAGCCCTTGGTAAGTTATTTATCACTTACCACATGTTCTGAGAATCCCTTCTTTCTTGAAATCCCCTTTCAGACTTGAATATGTATTCTTGTGCATAATCTCCTCTATTTAAAATCTGGATTTCTCTTCCTATAGGATCATGTATGGCACATGCAACCTTACTGTCAATTTGGAATGCCATTGGTTTGTTCCAAAACCTTAGAAAGTTTTAGAATTTAGAACCTGATGAATAGAGAATGTATAAGCTTTTGTGTAGGACTCATATTTTTCATATGTCTAGAGATATTCCCAACTTGCCAGTAATGTGGCCCTAGATTTAGCAGAACTTGAAAATCTGAATATAGTAGAAAATGACTTATATATCTCATATTAACATTTACAAAATAAATGATCAGAATGTTAACTTGCCAATAAGCACTTTCCATATTCTAGGCTCTGAAAGTATCTTGCTTACATAATAAACATGATAAAGTTTCAAAGATGAGCCAATTAACTTTTGAACAAAAGCTTTACTTGAGTGTATCTTGGCTTCCTTTTTGACAGTTGTAGCCTTAATGTTACATTAACCTTTTCTTTTTCTGGGAATCAGATGATCTTGTATTTGGTGAACATTTTAATTTTTAATGGCCACTTGTATTTTGGGATATGCACGTCTTCAAACAATCTATAAGAACTAACCATTACCACTCATATATAAGATTATACAGGAATGGAAGAATTTTGGCTGACTTGTATTTAATTGTTCAGCCAAAGCAGATGGCAGACTCTACCACATACAATGATTTAAGGGTTTGAAGCAGTATTTTTAAATACAAATAATCTCCAAATTGATAATATATACAATATATTACTTACTGTGTTAACTAACCAAAACAGTTAAATTTGCTATCTTTCCTCCATTTTTAAAGGATGCACCAATTATATAGATTCTGTACAAAATTGCAAAGATCACTTTTTCCATTTTCAAAATTTATTTATTTTAATTTTTAATAGTGAGAACCTTAGTGTTGGGTAAATTGCTGCACAATTACTGGAAATGCTGAGAGTCTTTTGGAAAAGTGTAGAAGTCTAAAGATAATGAAAAGTACATTTCTCCAATGTCAAGTCCTTTGAGCTTCTGTCTAGTTGTGCTCTGAAGAGATGGAAGATTAAGTACCAGCACAGGACACAAGGGAACAGGCTGCCAACTTGAGGGTTTCCCACAGACCACAGAGCGCCCCGCAGACTCTTGGAGATTAAATCTGGGCTTTGTCCATTGGTGGGCCCTGAGAGGAGAATTTTGCTTAAATGACCAGAGAAGAGACAACCTTTTTTCTTGATAATAAGTAATATTTATCATGTAAATTTCTTTATAAATCTCTGAATAAAATAAAAAAATGTAACCCGTATAGCAATCAACTCTTACTGACAAGCACCACAGCCTTCTCTAGAGAGCTCAACAGAAAATGTCTCCACTGACTGTGAATTGCTCTTCTCTGAAAGCCAGCCAGCCCTTCACTGATAGCCCTGGATAAAGAAGGTCAGATACAATTCTTTGAAGATATTTAGCTGAATTCAGAACCAAAAATCCTACCTCCAGTTGGCTCCTTTGTGAGAATGGATGGCCGGCCTTATTTCACAGGCTGGGCAGTTGAGGTTTCAGATGAGCTTAATTGCTCTCTTCCCCAAGTATGGAAAATGTGGCTTAGGGACGAGATTTTGCAGGTAAAGATAGGGTCATAGAGGGGAATAAATATTTCAGCAAATAGTCTCTTTCTTCAACTTCTCTTCCCTTTTCTCTATTTGTAATATCACTATAAAAATTCTCTCTATAAAAATTTCAGTATTTTTTCTTTGCAGTCTGTTTATTATCATCTTTATGAATTCTTTGACTTCACCACCTTCTTGGCACCACAACGCTAGCCACTGAGATATTACTATAGATTCAGTTTTGCAATTTCATCCTCTTATCTCTATTTCCTCTGCCATTTCTTAGTTTTAGTTCATTTTTTTAAATTTTTTGTTTATTGCAGTAACATTGGTTTATAACATTGTATAAATTTCAGTTGTACATCATTATACATTTATTTCTGCATAGATTGCATCATGTTCACCATCCAAATACTAATTACAATCCATCACCACACACATGTGCCGAATTATCCCTTTCATCCTCCTCCCTCCTCCTTTCCCAACTGTTACTTTTAGTTCTTATTGTATCTTATGCTTCAAAACATATGAAGCTTACAGAGTATATCAGTTCCTTATTTTCTCAACTTTTTATTATGTAAGTGCCCTCAACTATCATTTTTTTAAAAAAGAAGTGAAATACATAACAGAACAATACACTGTAATAAATTGACCACTTATAAAGTTAAGTTCAACCTGAAATCCCTCCCCACTTAACAGAGACAATCTTTTATAATTCACCATGATTTAGTTCAGGCAGGACCAGTTTATCAATGATTTTTGGATGCTTTAAACCACATGAGATAAGTACAGTGTAAAGTAAAATGGTTAATCTTGCAGAATTTGTAGAATTTCTTGATGGTTAAGGAAGTTGATGGTGGAGAGCCTGAATCATATGAAAAGTAGTTGATTAATTAACACCTGACAGAGTTTGTTAATTTGGTAAAGACATATATGTTGAAAAATAACTTTGCATATCAGAGTATTGTCAGATGCCACTGGGAAAATTCATAATGTTCTCAAATACTACAAAAAATGACCATTTTTTCATAAAAGATGACATACATGATGACATCATATACCTCTGTCAGAAAATTTGCAATGAAGAAAATTAACACTTGAGTCATTTTAATTCTAACAATTTGTTTATGCTTATTATTAGGTTAAAAAAATTTTCTAGAAATAAAGTGATAAGTGATATACTTGCTTAATTTTTAATTTTTTTTAGGAAATAACATTTTCACATTAAAAAAATATTTATTTGTATTTATTTTATGCTGAATTTATTCCTGGGCCCAAAGACTTTTTTTTAATTAACAAACACCAATTCTTTTCAAATGCTTTCCAAAAGTTGAAGAGGAGAGAATACTTCTAAAGTCATCCTGTGAGGTTAGCACTACCCTGATATCAAAGCCAAATCAATTAAAAGAAAAGAAAACTACAGGTCAATATCTTTGATGAAGAGTGATACAAAAATCCTCAATAAAATAATAACAAACCAAATTAAGCAGCATATTAAAAGGATTATGCATCATTTTTCTAAAATAATTTTATTTATTTACTTAATTTTTCCCCCCAAAACCCCAGTAGATAGTTGTATGTCATAGCTGCACATTTTTCTAGCTGCTGTATGTGGGACGTGGCCTCAGCATGTCTGGAGAAGCGGTGCGTTGGTGCGCACCCAGGATCCAAACCCGGGCCGTTAGCACTGGAGCACGTGCACTTAACCGCTAAGCCATGGAGCCGGCCCATTTTAAGTGGGATTTATTCCTGGAATTCAACATGTTTCAATATATGAAAATGAATCAGTGTAATAAACCACATTAATAGGATGAAGGAAAAAAACACATGATCATCTCAATGGATGCAGAAAAAGTGATTGACAAAAGTAAACATGCTTTCATGTTAAAAACACCAAAAAACCCTCATAGTAAAAGGAAACTACTTCAACATAATAAAAGCCATATACAGAAATCCACAAAGAACAATGTATTCAAGTGTGAAAGAGTGAAACTATTTCCTCTAAGATCAGGAACAAGGCAAGAAAGTCCACTTTCACCACTTCTATTCAACATGGTATTAGAAGATCTAGCCAAAGCAATTAGGCAAGAAAAAGAAAGAAATAGCATCCAAATTGGAAAGGAAGAAATAACATTGTATTTTTTCACACATAATATCTTATATGTTGAAACCCTTAAAAATTCCACAAAGAAATTTTTAGAACTAATAAATTCTGCAGAGTAGTGGGACACAAAATAAATATGCAAAAATTAGTTGTTCTTCCATACATTAATAATAAGTAATCTGAAAAAGAAATTTAAAAACTTTATATTTTTATTTACAGTAGCATCAAAAAGAGTAAAATACTTAAGAACCAACTTACTCAAGGAGCTAAAAAGTCCAATGATGTTTTTTGCAAAAATAGAAAAATATATCCTTAAATTCATATGAACTCTCAAGGGACCCTGAATAGCCAAAACAATCTAGAAAAAGAAGAACAAAGTTGGAGAACTCTCACTTTCTGATTTCAAAACATACTACAAAGTAAACAAAACAGTGCAGTGCTGGCATAAATACACACAATATACTAATGAAATAGCATAGAAAGCCCTGAAATAAACCTTTGCATATATGTTCAAATGAATTATGACAAGGGTGCAAAGACAATTCATTGGATAAAGGATAAGTTTTTCCAAATATGGTCCTGGGAAAACTGGATACCCACGTGCAAAAGAATGAGGTTGGACTCTTACCCTACACCACATACAAAAATTAACTCAAAATGGATCAAAAATCTAAATGTTAGAGTTGAAGCTATAAATCATTAGAAGAAAACACAGGGTATAAGCTGCATGTCATTGGGTCCAAAAGACATTGCCAACAATGATTTCTTTCATCTGACACCAAAGCCATAAGCAACAACAACAACAACAAAATAACAAATTGGACTTCATCAAAATGCAAAAGTTTTCTGTATCACAAGATACTATCAACAGAGTAAAAAGGTCACCCACAGAACAGTTGAAAATATTTGCAAATCACATATCTGATAAGGGATTAATAGCTAGAATATATAAAGAACTCCTACAACCCAACATTTAAAAAAAACACAATTTAAAAATGCAAAAAGGACTTGAATAGCCATTTCTCCAAAGAAGATATAAAATGGCCAGTACACACATGAAAAGATGCTCAACATCACTAAGTATCAGGAAAATGCAAAATAAAACCACAATGAGATACCTCTTCACATCCATTAGGATAGTTACTATCACAAAATCAGAAAATAATAAGGATTGGCAAGGATGTTGAGAAATTGGAACGGCTGTGCTCTGATGGTGAGAACATAAAACTGTGGAAAACAGTATGACAGTTTCTTCAAAAATTAAAAATAGAATTACCATATGATATAGCAATTCCACTTATGGGTTCTGAAATAATAGAAAATATATTTATTGGTCTCTGCCTCCAATTCCTGGCACAGAGCTACTAAAACCCTTGTACTTTCCTAAACGATAAGGACACTAGGAGCATCTCTTGTTCTAATATTTGTCTTTGACTCCATCCCTGACACAGAGCTCCTAAAACCCTTGTAATTTCCTAAGTGATAATAACACTAGGAGAATCATTTGTTCTATTGAGGCAACTCTGGGTGGGCTCCTGGATGGCTCCTGGATGGGGGCTGGTAACCAGAAAGACCAAGGCCTGATTAAAAGGTTGAAATTTTTAGCCCTACCCCTTATCCATCACAAAGGGGAGAGGGGCTAGAAACTGAGTTAATAATTGATCATGTCTATGTGAGGGAGCCTTCATAAAAATCCCAATAGAAGGAAGTTCACAGAGCTTCCAGGTTGGCCATGACAGGGAGTGCTTGGAGAGTGTGAACCTGGAGATGGCATGAATGCTCTGTGCCCCTTCTCACATATCTTTCCCTATGCACCACTTCCATCAGGCTGTTCTTGAGTTATATCCTTTTATAATAAACTGGTGATCTAGTAAATGTTTCTCTGAGTTTTGTGGGCCACTCTAGCAGATTAATCAAGCCCAAGGAGGAGGTTGTGGGAACCTCTGGTTTACAGCCAGTCAGTCAGAAGTACAGGTAACAGCCTGGGCTTGTAACTGGCACCTGAAGTTGAGGTGAGGTTGGGGTGGGTGTGCAGTCTTATAGGACTGAGCCCTCAACTTGTGGAATCAGATGTATCTCTGGGTTGACAACATCAAATTGAGTTGAATTATCTGATGACCAGCTGGCATTCCAAGAATTGCTTGTTGGAGGTGTGAAGAACTCTCCCACATGTGAAAAAATGAATCTCAGAACACCATCTATGGGTATAAACCTAAAAGAATTGAAGAGAGAGGTAGAAAGACATATATACACCCGTGTTGTTAACAGCATTATTCAAAATAACCAAAAGCTGGAAGCAAGCCAGGTATCCATCAATAGATGAATTGACAAAAAAAAAAATGTGGTGTATACAGACAGTGCAATACCATTCACCCTTAAAAAGGAAGGAATTCTGACACATGCTATGACATGGATGAACCTTGAGGACTTTATGCTAAGTGAAATAAAGCCAGCCACAAAAGGAAAAATATTTTGATTCCACTCATATAAGGTACTTAGAGTAGTCAAATTTATAGGAACAGAAAGGAGACTGGTGCAAGAGGGAGGGACAACAGGGAGTTGTTGCATAATGGGCACAGAGTTTCAGTGCAAGGTGAAAATAGTTCTGTGGATGGTTGGAGGTTATGGTTACACAATAATGTGAATGTACTGAATTTCACTGAACTGCACACTTAAAAATGGTTAAAATGGTCAATTTTATGTTACGAATATTTTATGACCATTAAAACTATTATTTTCAACAAATGAACAAACACTAGCTACATGCAACAGCATCGATGAATATCACAACCATAGTGCTGCATAAAAGAAATTATATTCAAAAAACTATATATTTTATAATTCCATTTGTATAAAATCCAAAAAAGAAACAATACTGAGATCTGGCTTCCAGTAATGGTTGAGTAGTTTGTTGAACTAACACTCTCACAGATAACAATGATGAAATCTGCATAAAATATTATATATATTTACATAGAATCATGTATCTATATGTAATACAGATACAATAAATGTGTATACGTGTGTATGTATAAATCTCTTCCAAAAGCAAGCAGAACTGAGAGGGAGTCTTCCCTTGAAGGATGAGAATTGCACCAGGAGATATTTGCAAGCTTGAGTCTTTTTCCTCAAAACATTGCAAAATCTGTACGTGGCCCAGACAGGGGAAAAACTACAGTCTTACTTGTAATGTTAGAGCATGTATTTTGGGGCTGGAAGAGTAGCTGGAAAGTTAGGGGAGAAATTCTGGAAGGGAGGGAACCACAAAGAGGAAAAATCTCAAAATATGTGTGTAAGTCTCCCACGCACAGACATCAAATTTGCAGATCTTTGAACAACACACATGCAGGGTAGGCCCCAGAGGGCCTAGTGTAAAATCAGCAGTTGGAAGATGAAAGAACTGAATGAGGATTTCAGCTATGACCTCTGTAAAGGAGAGAAGATTGGAATTTCACTCCAGCCAAGTTAACTCCTTGCTAGAAAAATAACAACACTCTTCAAAGGAATACAATAGAATCCAGAGTCTCTATAACTATGACTCATGGTTTCCAGTAGACAATTTAAAAAATCATGATATTTGAAGAAATAGGAAAATGTAATCCATATATGACCAAAAGCAGGCATTAGAAATTATCCCAAACGTGTTGCAATTAGCAGACAAGGATAAGAAATCAGCGATTATAAAGATGATCATGGTGGTAAAGAAAAATATTCTCATAATGAATGAACAGATGTTGAAACTCAGCAGAGAAATTGAAATTACAAAAAAGAACCAAATAGGAAGATGAAATAAAAAAATACTTTTGAGTTTACCAGTAGATTAGAAATAGTAGAAGAAACATGAAGATAGAGCAATAGAAATTATCCAATCTGACGAAAAGAATGTAAAAATTTTGAAGAAAAATGAAGAGAGCCTTACCTGTGAGATGATTGAGTCCCCGGCAGAGAGGGGAGAGACAGAAAAATTAAATGAGGCAGAAAGGCAAATCAACAGGTAGTAGCATAAAACTTCCAAAATTTGGTGGAAAATCTAAAATTTTAGATCGAAGAAAGTTAGCCACCTCACAAAATAAAATACAAAATAAAAGCATACATAGGCACATGATAGTCAAGCTGCTAAAATCCAAAGATAAAAAGAAAAACTTGAAAGCAGTCAAGGAAATACTGGGGAAGACATTACATACAGGGAGAAATAATGTGAATGATGAATGATATATTATCAAAAACAAAAGAGACAAATCAACAACAAAATGACATCTTTCAGGTGCAGAAAGAAAACCCAAAAGTCAACACAGGATTCTATATTTAGCAGAACTCATTTTCAAAAAGGAAGCAGAAGCCACAATAAGAAACCGGGCACCTATTAGTTGGCTAAAATAAAAAATAAAATTGCAAATACCAATAAAATTGCAAATACCAAGTGCTAGTGAGGACTAGAAACAACTAGAACTGGGAATGCAACATGATAGTTGCATTCGGAAAACAATTTAGCAGGTTCTTATAAAGTTAAACCTACACTTATTATGTGACTCAGATATCCCACTCCTAGGGATTTACTGAAGCAAATTGAAAACTAATAATTAAACAAAAATCTTTGTGTGAATATTGATAGCCATTTTATTCATAATTGTCAAAAGCTGGAAATAAACTAAATGTCCTTCATCAGGTGAATGGAGAAAGAAACTGTGTTGCACTGGGACATTAGAATACTACTTGGCAATAAAAAGGATAAACTCTTGATTCACACAATAAGATGGATGAATCTTGGATGCATTTCTCTAAGTGAAGGAGGCCAGATTCAAAAGGCTATGTACTATGATTCCATTTACATGACTTTCTAGAAAAGTCAGAATTAAAGGGATGGAAAATGATCAGTGGTTGCCAAGAGATGGAGTGGGGGAAGGGGTTGACTACAAAGAGACAGTATGAAAGAATTTTGGGGGTGAAAAAAACAGCTCGGTATGGTACTGTGGAGGTGGATACACGACCATAAATTTGTCAAAACCCGTAAAACTGTACACCACAAAGAGTGAATTTTACTCTGCAAATTTTACAAATCAATCAGGATGCTGAGGAACTCAGATGGAATGCAGTGACAAATGAATCTCACTGTATTACAAGTATGTGACATAGCCACACTGAAGGGCTGGGGATGGAAGGTCCTAACCTAAGTAACTTTGGAAGACAGTGTTTTGATGGGATACTGTAGAATTAAAGTACTGGACACAAACACTGTACTCTAGGTGGTAAATTTGTTTTTCATAAGGGTATGGATTAGTAATTCTGAAACTAGTTGACACATTAGTAAATATTGCAAATATCTGGAGTTAAGTTTCTCACTGTTGGTGAAAGAAGTGACGAATAAACAAAAGGAAAAGGTTAGAATAAATTCTGTGGTGCTGGATTGGAGTTGGAAGTATCAGTATGAATCCATGTCTCTTTTAATATATCTATCCAAATAGAAAGATAGATTGATAGATAGATTGAAAGATCTATAGATAGATGTGTATACCTGAGTTTATATTCATACATACATTTCCAAGCACTGCTGAGAGAGTCTAGAAGCAATGACACTCTAGTATCAATGAGCATACCCAGCTCCCTGATCTTGGTTTCTAAATATCATTCTCCAATAAAAAGAACCAGGTTTTCTTGGAGAAATGGCTGATTCTAGGGCTGGAGATGGAAAATACAAGGTGAGCCTGGAGCATCATGTAGTGCCAGAAAGTAAGAAAGTGCTTTAAAAAAACACAGAAAATGATGAGATGTGTCAAAAAGAATCAATCTGAAAGACATCCCAGTGGCTCAAGCTAGAAAACTGTGAGCAACAAAATAAATAACAGTAGCATTGGATTATTACCCAGAAAATAAAATAAATATCCATGAGTCTATACTGATATAAAAAAGATTAAATAAGAAAGGAAGAAAGAAAGAATAAAAGGGGGAAAAAAGAATGAGAGAAAGAGAAAGAAAGGAAGAAGGAAGGGGGGGGAATCTTCCTCACAGAATTCCAAATAAGAAATGCGGCTGGATAGCATGAAATAGAAAATCGCCACTAGAACGCTACAGTAATAATTACTGTGGGCATGACTGACTGATGAATGCAAAAACTGTGGGTGAAACTTAAAGAAGAAACAGTACCTTTGCAGAGCCTCAAAGCATCTCCCTCCAAATACTTAACTTTTTTCTCTTAAATTCTTAAAAGACTTATGACTATTTAAAGCAAAAATTATAACACTGTATTGTGGGATTTATAACATGGGTAGATGTAAATTTTATGACAACAATAGCACAAAGGACAGACAGAGATAAATGCAACTGTTCTGTAGCAAGACTTCCATATTTTACATTGAATAAACTGGTGAACTATTAAGTCCAGGTAGACTGTGATATGTTAAAGATGCATATTGTAATCTGGACCAACCACTAAAAACTGCAAAGGTGTGACACTTAAATGCTAATAAAGGAATTAAACGGCATACAAAAAGCGTTTATACAAGAATTTTCGCAGGAGATGAGCTGCACGTCCCCAGGAGGAAGATGAGCGCACTGCGGGGCATCCACAGAACAGAATGCCCTCAGCTGTGCTGAGGAGCAAACGCTGACACACACATGCTGTGTGAGTCTCACCAACCTCGTGCCAAGGGAGGCAAGGTGGACAGAAAACAATACACGTGGGATGATTTCAGCCAAGATGAGCCTATGGTGAAAAAACCAGAACAGTGGTTGCTTCAGAGGAACGAAAAAATTGCCTGGGAAGGAACAGGAAGGAGTTTTCTGGGGGTGATGGAAATCTCCTATTCTTAAAGGGGTGAAAATTATATGGGCATGTTTATTTGCCAAAACTATACGGTTCTTATTTCTGCCTTTCAGTGTGCATACATCTTACCCCACCCCCACACACAAAAGACTAAAAGAATAATAAAGTGAGGTGGGAATGGGATGGAGCATGGATGAAACAAAAATGGCAGATAATTAGTAGTTGTTGAAGCTGGGTGACGGGCCTACTATGCTATTTTGTTTATTTTGTATATTGTTTAAATTGTTCTGTAATAAAACACTTGTGTAAGAAGACAAACTTGATATACAGTGTTCACTGGTAAGATACTGGTTATATTTGGGGAGGAAGGAAGGAGAAAGGGATTGTTGGGGCCTGAGTGAAGCTGGTGCTAGTTCTTAGTCACACAAGTGTGTTCACTTTGTAATAATTCTTTGAGGTTTACATAGATGACTTCTGCATATATTTCTGTACATATGTTATACATCAATAAACATTTTAAATCCTGCATATATGCACAAAGATGCTAACTCATTATCTCAGACTAACAGCAGTGTTTTGTTTTAAAGTGGAACACATTCACTCATGACACCATTAGATGGATTTTCATACTCCCAAGTATCTATTAATGCCCTCACCTTTGTGCGACTCTTAGGGTCTTTCCATTTTTGACTCAATTTGGCAAGTGGCATGGCTTTGAGTTTTTATGATGCAATCTTTTTCCAGCAAGGCCCACCCCCATGATGATACTCACCAAGGCCTCGACACCTAGCACAGTGCCGTGTTCACAGCATGAAGTCAAGACTTGTGGGACTGGGTTGAATGAGGAAGAAAACGAGGAGCAATGATGTTCCTAACTTATGTCTAGGTGCCATAAGGTGACTTAGGAAATTGGTAGGGTTTTTCAATAGATTTGCTATGACTTCTAATTTTTCCTATTTAAAACAATGGGAAATAGGATCTCAGGGATCTTTCTCAGAGGAAGTCTGACATTTCAGGCACAGGTTACTGACAATTATTAATGGCATATGACTTTCCCACCTCATCTTAGTGTTAAGTTTTTAATTCCTTACCTTGGAAATGACCTAACTTTGCTTCTTCCAAATCTTGTGGTAATACTGAAGGTCCAGAAAGTCGGGCCACGGATATTCTGCTGTTGTGCGTCCTCCCTGCAAAGAAGTGGAGCTGTGCATCCACCAGTCTGAGAAACATGTGGTGCTGTAGTATTTGGAGTCTTTGTATTTGTAGTGCTGTAGTATTTGTAGTCTTTGGAGAGAAGCTAAATGGAAAAATGACTTCAGAGAGTTATCACCATAAGCCCCCACAGCAACAAATTATTTTGCTTCATTATTTTGTGATTCTGAGGGTATATTTAAAAAGGGATATTAAAACTGGTTCCCAGGAGCCAGCCCTATAGTAGACCAGAAATTGCATATTACATTCCTCGACGAACTTGCCTAACATTGTGGGAAGGACGAAGGGGAAGTTTCAGTGCTGTTGCCTGTGTCAATGAGGTCAAGAGGTCCAGACTGGGATAAGGAAGTCCAGTGAACAAGCCTGTGTGCAGCCTCAGAGAAGGGGCGTGCGTGTGGGCCCCAAAGTGGCTTAGGGGTCACTTACCAGTACACGTGGTTTTCCTGTCTGTATAATGCAGGAATGGGGCCGCCCACTGTGATGTTTTCTCCTTTCAATGACATGGCTCAGGGCAGTCCTTCTAAGACGCCTGACCAAGGTATGGGGCCTTCAGGTGGGCGGGATCCAAAGGGAGGGTCTCTGTAGCGACCCTGACCACGGGGTCCAGAGGGGGGATCATGGCAGCCTAGAAGGATGGAGGGGATGGTAGGACAGGTGGCTTTGAAAAGGCAAATTCCAGGATCCCAGGCACCCGGTATTTCTATTTGAGATATGGAAGCAGAGGGGCGGGGCCCAGGGGCAGAGGGACAAGGCGGGAGTTGGGGCCCCTAGCTGTGCATGTTGGGAGTTTTTGTCTCTTAACCGCTCCCAGCCGGCAGCCTGCATGGCTGCAGGACTACAACTCAAAGGATGCTCTGGGAACGGGATGATGCCTAGCCCTGGGGGGAGGAGCAGGGCGGTGTGAGCTTGGCCGAGGGCCAAACCGCCGTTGACTCAGGACTCTGGTCCTACACCCGCTCCGAGTGGACTGAGTCCCAGAGGGATGTGATGGGATGAGAGGGACCACGGCGTTACGAAGGTGTGGTGGCTGCATGGGCAGCTGCGGGCCTGCAGCGTGCAACTACTTTTGTCCAAAACTGAAGCCGGACTCGTGCCTCTTCCCCACCGCCTCCCTCCATTGCTTGATTCCTCCTCCCACCTGCATGCCTGTGGGTCTTTCCACAGCCTCCTACCTAGTCCAGGGCCAGGTGTTTCTCTAAACTGCTTATGGGAACTGGTTTGACATCCCAGAAACTTTCCACTTTGCCTGCTGCCCTCTGCCTTCTCCAGCCAAAATGCCATCATTTCATCAGCTTTTGGGAGACATTCGCCCTTGTGGTCCCTCTTGCAAGCACAACTTAGGAGCTTTGCAGGGTGGTGACATTGGCTGTTGCTTGCCTTTTTTGCAGATGTGGAAGTTGAGGTATCTGTGAGGTTAATCATTGATTTCCCCGGGATCCGCTACATTATTTTGTGATTCTGAGGGTATATTTAAAAAGGGATATTAAAACTGGTTCCCAGGAGCCAGCCCTATAGTAGACCAGAAATTGCATATTACATTCCTCGACGAACTTGCCTAACATTGTGGGAAGGACGAAGGGGAAGTTTCAGTGCTGTTGCCTGTGTCAATGAGGTCAAGAGGTCCAGACTGGGATAAGGAAGTCCAGTGAACAAGCCTGTGTGCAGCCTCAGAGAAGGGGCGTGCATGTGGGCCCCAAAGTGGCTTAGGGGTCACTTACCAGTACACGTGGTTTTCCTGTCTGTATAATGCAGGAATGGGGCCGCCCACTGTGATGTTTCCTCCTTTTAATGACATGGCTCAGGGCAGTCCTTCTAAGACGCCTGACCAAGGTATGGGGCCTTCAGGTGGGCGGGATCCAAAGGGAGGGTCTCTGTAGCGACCCTGACCACGGGGTCCAGAGGGGGGATCATGGCAGCCTAGAAGGATGGAGGGGATGGTAGGACAGGTGGCCTTGAAAAGGCAAATTCCAGGATCCCAGGCACCCGGTATTTCTATTTGAGATATGGAAGCAGAGGGGCGGGGCCCAGGGGCAGAGGGACAAGGCGGGAGTTGGGGCCCCTAGCTGTGCATGTTGGGAGCTTTTGTCTCTTAACCGCTCCCAGCCGGCAGCCTGCATGGCTGCAGGACTACAACTCAAAGGATGCTCTGGGAACGGGATGATGCCTAGCCCTGGGGGGAGGAGCAGGGCTGTGTGAGCTTGGCCGAGGGCCAAACCGCCGTTGACTCAGGACTCTGGTCCTACACCCGCTCCGAGTGGACTGAGTCCCAGAGGGATGTGATGGAACGAGAGGGACCACGGCGTTACGAAGGTGTGGTGGCTGCATGGGCAGCTGCGGGCCTGCAGCGTGCAACTACTTTTGTCCAAAACTGAAGCCGGACTCGTGCCTCTTCCCCACCGCCTCCCTCCATTGCTTGATTCCTCCTCCCACCTGCATGCCTGTGGGTCTTTCCACAGCCTCCTACCTAGTCCAGGGCCAGGAGTTTCTCTAAACTGCTTATGGGAACTGGTTTGACATCCCAGAAACTTTCCACTTTGCCTGCTGCCCTCTGCCTTCTCCAGCCAAAATGCCATCATTTCATCAGCTTTTGGGAGACATTCGCCCTTGTGGTCCCTCTTGCAAGCACAACTTAGGAGCTTTGCAGGGTGGTGACATTGGCTGTTGCTTGCCTTTTTTGCAGATGTGGAAGTTGAGGTATCTGTGAGGTTAATCATTGATTTCCCCAGGATCCGCTAAGAGCGGAGGATAAAAACCCAATTCCCAGGCAAGTATCTACTAGGCCATTTTCACCAACCCATTCCAGTGCAGAGGCCTCCGAAACAGCAACCTTAAGATTAGAATAGCTTAAGCATTTTGCCCTTTAGGTTGATCACCTAATCTCACCTCAGGCCTGAGTGGCCGACCAGTCTCTTAGGGACACGAGTGGCAACTCAGATCCCTCAGGAAGAGAACGGTGGTCCAGCTTTGGGAGAGGGATGTTCAAGGTAGACAGCACTTGGACAGCATTTGAAACCCGTCAGCTTTAACATCTCTGCTTTGGATTCCGGCAAGGTTCTCAGATAAACACGCCTATGGATAGTCAGATGTATAGTGTTCTTTAAAAATTGATTAGAGTAGTGAAAAGAACAGAGCATAAAATATCCTGCTTATTTGCAGAAGATAAAATGCAAGCAAGACCTGCCTGTTAACTTTTTTCCGGTCATTCTCTTGCCTGTACCATACACTTGAATGCAGAAACAAAAAACTTGAAATGCCAAATTCTCTTTTCCTGAGATTAGTAAATTAAGTTAAAAGTCTTATTGAAACCTGTGGAGGAATGGTTAGCAGCTTTCATGATTTATGTCATCCCTAAAAATCTGGGCTTCGATCTACATGATGAAAAGTCCTTGTTTATAGTACACATCCCGATAGGTTATCTTTCCTTCCTCAATGTGGGATATTATCAAAACAAGTGAAAAACCTGGTCATGGAAACTGGACCCTGTCACTTTGTCAAGAATTTGCTTCTATATGAATTAATGACACATGAATTCTTTAACATTTTTGTAGAGAAAGGATGAGAAACTGTAGTGTCACTGAATGTGACAAGACAGGGAATTCTCATTAGACCACATCCTCGGGTTCTTCTCTCGTGTTCAATAGGCCCAGGTGATAGTCCGTGTAGTCAGGTGCAGCGCCGCCACCCCAGCCCCCAGTGTTCCATACTACTCTGGCCTGTGCCCTCTTCAGGGTGTTCTGATGACACTCGTCCACAAAGGTTGGAAAAAGACATTGTAACATGACGATATTCATCATCTTGAAACCGGGATTAATGGAGAGGAAAGTATCGGGGTCTGTGTGCTCCGATGCACTGCTGTTGGGGTGTGGCCGCAGTGACCACTGTGCTCCCAGGAGTCCCCACAATGGCTGTCTCAGAAGTTTGATCCCCTGGCGCAACCACAGCAGCTGTTGACAGAGCTGGGCGCTTGTGCTTCAGTGTCTTCCGTCAGATTTTGTGGCTCTGACAATCTTCTGCTCGGCCCCTTCTTATTCCTATCTGTTGCATTGGTTGCTTTGTAGTTGTCTCCTAGGAGCCACTGTATGTAACTGTATTTCAGTGTCTTTAGGGACCCACGATCTCTAAACGAGTCACTACACAACACCCACTTATCCTGGTGTAGCCCGTGTTCATCGTCTCCAGTGGAGCTGTGAAGAGCCCTGCTTACTTGGAGCTCCTCTTATTCTCATGCTACTGGGGCTGTTACGAAGCTGGGCATCTTGTCTTTGGTCTCATTAACATTATTCTTTTCATCGATTATTTTGAAGTCGGATATGACTTTGTTAATAATGTGGACACTGGCTGTCACAGGCACTTTTATGTATCTTCCCCAACAGCTCTGTGAAGTAGGCCTGTGATCCCCATTTTCCAGGGGGGACACTGAGGCTCAGAGAGGTCGAGTAGCTTCGTTCACTTCACACAGTTTCTTGGTACATTCTGAGCCTCCACCTGGATCTCCGCCTCTCAGGTGTGTGCACTTAGCTGGTGTTTCACTTTGTTCCTCTCTGCCAGGATTCCCAAAGGCACATGCCCCATCCTGAGTCCATTGTCTGCTTGATGCAAGTCACCCTGCACAAACAGGCCCTGGGCGGGGAGTGGACTAGCAGGGCGTGGTCCTCAGGCTTACCCTGGGCAGGTTCTAGGTTTATTGTGAGAGCTGGAACAGTGGAAGATACTGACCGTCACTCACCTGGAAGGTTTGTTATGGAGAAATACTCCACTGACTTTTTACAGGTGTCATGTCTTTCTGTCTTCATTGCTCCTCTGGGCTTTCTCCTACAGTTCGTGCTGTGCAGTAACATACAGTACAGAGACTGGTGAACATAATACTGTTGCCCTGCACCAAATGGTCACATCACTCATTTTTCTAATTATGAAAGAAATACATACTATTAAAAAAGTCAAATTAAACAGATCTATGTAGAGCAAAGTGAAAGCTTCCCCTTCCATCCCCTTCCCTAAAACTCACTCTGCTAGTCGGAAGGAACTATTGTAAAGAGGTTGTGGCTTATTCTTCTGTACATTTCCTATGAATTTATAAATACACAAAGTTATTTTAAGTTACATAACTATATCGTTTTGCAATTTGCTGTTTCTCACACCATATATCATAAATGTCTCTCCTTATCAGTGCATGTCACTCTAACTTAGCTTTTTATATGTTTTAGAGGTATTGCAAAGAACAGGAATACGATGATCTGTTTATTTCTTCTTTGATAGAGTTGGGATTACATCCAGTTTCACTATTATACATAATGCTGCAGTAAGATCTTTGTATGGAATTTATTACACTGCTATTCAACTGCTCAATTTGTTTTGTTTCCATTTAGTCAGAGACTATGATATTTTCAACATTTTTATGGGAATTAATTTATAGGGAAATTAATTTTATCACTGAATAAAGACATTTACGGGGAAACTGGCATTCAAGGTAATTCATCTCAGTATTCTGGAGAAAAATTATGAAACTTAGAATGTATTATGCTTGTTCCGTCACATTCTAACAAGTCATGTTAACAATTTATTTATTTATTTATTATTTTTGTTAGGAAGATCAGCACTGAGTTAACATCCATGATAATCCTCCTCTTTTTGCTAAGGAAGACCGGCTTTGAACTAACATCTATTGCCAATCCTCCTCCTTTTATTTCCCCAAAGCCCCAGTAGATAGTTGTATGTCATAGTTGCACATCCTTCTAGTTGCTGTATGTGGGACGCGGCCTCAGCATGGCTGGAGTATCGGTGCATCAGTGCACGCCCAGGATCTGAACTCAGGCCGCCAGTAGCAGAGCGTGCACACTTAACCGCTAAGCCACGGGGCCGGCCCCCATGTTAACAATTTAAAGTTGAATGTTTGACTAGCCTCTACTCTCTCTGTTCAGAAGGATGACTTTTTCTTGTCTTGAAAACTTTTGAATCCAGGGACTCTCCGTTGGACTTCAGAGAGGATAAGATATTGCTGTTGTATCTATTTCTCTTCAGCTGTAGGCTGCATCATCTAAAGATCATAGAATTGAACATGGTCTAATCGATGTATGTGATTTGGGTCAAAAAATCAAAGTAATGAACCCAAGATAGGAATCTATAACTTTGGTTCTTAATAAAGAATTTCCTTTTATATCCTCAAGTATCTGTGATTACTAGTAAAAAATCACCTGTGGGTGATGAGATGTGGCTCTGCTGGTAATGTCTGGCTTGAACATCCATAGTTAAGGCTGCCAAATCCGTAGGTAGATTAGACTTGACCTCTCGATGACCTCTGCCCTTGGTCATTGACATGGGAAAAATAAGAATTTAAAAAAGCTGCTGTTATTGACACTCAATGCTAGAAATGCCCATTAAAGAGTGAGTTTGATTTGGTAAACCAAAGACAGTACAAACAGAACAAAGTCTTTAATATCTACAAAATTTAAAAAACTTCTAATTTTTAAAAATATAACTCTATTTTTGCCACAGTGCAAACTGTGTATATATGAATGAAATATCCCTCTGTCCATTTCTTAACTTGTTTCCATTGATTTGATGGATTTTTCCTCTAATCCGTATTCCAAGTGTGAAAGAACATCTTGGTCCTTCAAAGAAAATAAGCCATTGAAATTTGATTTTCTTTTAGCTTGGCATCCTAGAGGTTTGAGGAATAAATTATCATGTAATGATACAATGATTTTGAAATCTAATTGTTAATTAGAGGTGTGTAAAGGATGATTGAATAGTGGTTCACCCCCATGGTCAGGGGTATTGTACACATGAACGTGTAAACATGATTCAGGAAGCTGCTTCAGCCCTGTGACATTCCTGAGAACCACAGTGCAGGAGGATCTAGGCACACAGCCATCTGCCTCGATCTCCTGGGTTACATGTAGATCCAGGGGTCTTAAGAGTAGCTTCAGAGCAGCTAACTTTTATCTATTTCTCCCCTTCCTTCTCTCCAGAAATAAACCCACACATCTATGGACAGCTAATCCTTGACAAAGGAGCCAAGAACATACAATGGAGAAAAGAAAATCTCTTCAACAAACGGTGTGGGGAAAACTGGACAGCCACATGAAAAAAAATGAGAGTAGACCCTTACCTTACACCATACACAAAAATTAACTCCAAATGCATTAAAGACTTGAATGTAAGACTTGAAACTATGAAAATTCTAGAAGAAAACATAGACAGTACGCTCTTCGACATTGTTCTTACCAACATATTTTCAAACACCATGTCTGACCGGGCAAGAGAAACAATAGAAAAATTAAACAAATGGGACTACATCAAACTAAAAAGCTTCTGCACAACAAAGAAAACCATCAACAAGACGAAAAGACAACCTAACAATTGGGAGAAGATATTTGCAAACCATGCATCTGATAAGGGGTTAATCTCCAAAATATATAAAGAACACATGCATCTCAACAACCAAACTACCAACCCAATTAAAAAATGGGCAAAAGACCTGAACAGACATTTCTCCAAAGAAGATATACAGATGGCCAACAGACACATTAACTATCAGGGAAATGCAAATCAAAACTAGCATGAGATATCACCTCATGCCCGTCAAGGGACGAATGGATAAAGAAGATGTGGTATATATACACAATGGAATACTACTCAGCCATAAGAAACGATGAAATCCAGCCATCTGTGACAACATGGATGGACATTGAGGGAATTATGCAAAGTGAAATAAGTCAGAGGGAGAAGGTCAAATACCATATGATTTCTTTCATTAAGTAGTAGATAAAACAACAATAAACAAACACATGGAGACAGAGATTGCATTGGTGGTTACCAGAGGGGATGGGGGGAGAGAGGAGGGTGAAAGAGATAATTCGGCACATGTGTGTGGTGATGGGTTGCAATTGGTATTTGAGTGGTGAACATGATGTAATCTATGCAGAAATAGAAGTATAAACGATGTACACTTGAAATTTATACAATGTTATAAACCAATGTTACTGCAATAAACAAAAAGTAAAAAAAAAAAAGAAGTGTCTATTTAGCCCAACACAAGATTTTAATTAATCAAATCATCATAAATTAAGATAATGTACTGTCTTTTTGATGATCGGGAGGAACATGGGTCCATTTTGAAAATATGCCCGTCTGTCTTTGTTCCCCACGGAAAGCTTCTGGTCACTAGGTCTCCAGTGGCTTGCACAAGCCCTAGGTCTATAACAGCTTGGTGCCTCTCCTTCTACTTGGGGTAGAAATAAAAGAGGTCAGAGAGACTTACTGTAGTTTTGGAGACTTGTAACGTCTTCTATGGAGACCATCCATGCATATTGTTCTGGATAGCTCTCTGTGCCTAAGACTACTAGTTACTTTAAAGGTTTGTCGGAAACTGTGAAAGGTCTGATATTTTACCTTACCTGCAAACCAATAAGTTAGCCTACCATGGTCTTACAGATGCTGGCAAAAAACACGAGACCCATGCGTAAGAGACAAAGGACTTAATGACACAACAATAGCAGTGACCAGAGTATCAGCATTTGCACCGGTTCACTAAATCCCACTTCCTACAGGGTGATACACAGTGGGCCAGGTGAGACACAGAGGGTTGCAAGAGCTCAGAGCTTAAGAAACTCAAATCTTTGATAACGGGCAGGAAGTCTGCTGACGTTTGCCTCGGGGGTGTGTGTTATTTTTATTATACTGGGCAGTAAGCAAGCCTGCCCTTTGCTCCAGAGGAGGCCACTATTTCTATTTTCCAAGGCTGACAGTTCTACACACATCCTTGAAAAGATAACCTGGTTTTACTGGGTTTCAAAGATAAACTTGAATGAATCATCATTCAGCTCTTCTGTTTCCTTTATTGAGATTGTGCAAATATGCTCTTTTCTCTGTAAAGTTCACTAACTTTATTCATACATAAGGGATGCTTTTGGTTTTATTTATTAAGTTGAAATTTTCTTATTAGAGAAAATGAGGAAACAATTATGGGTTGGATCTGAAGGTATGCTTTTCCAAGAAAAATGTGAAAGATCAGTGTTCATAGAAATTTGCCACAAGGAACTGATAGCAACTTAAATGATTTTAATTTGAATACTGTTTTGTGCAAATTTCTTCCATCTTACTTCATCCTCTCTGCTTCCTGTAACTCTCATATGGGAATGGGGCAGTTTCAGGGATTCACTGAACTCATTTACAACATTAAAATGGTTTTGTCTGTTGTGTTTTTTTAATTGAGGTAAAGTTGACATATAATATTATATCAGTTTCAGGGGTACAATGTAATGATTCAATATTTGTATATATGTTGAAATGATCACCACAATACGTCCAGTTAACATCCGTCCCCGTACATAGTTACAAATATTTTTCTCTTGTGACGAGGACATGGTGTGTTTCAAGGTGCAGAAGAATCAATGATGATGTCATACTTTTCCATATACAGCTTGATGAATTTGGACATAAGTATACACCCTTGAGACTGTCACCACCATCAGGGCCACAAACATATCCATCACGTCCCAAAGTTTTCGCTCATCTCCTTTTGTACTATTATTCTGTGGTAAGAACACAACATAATATCTACTCTATTAGCAAATGTGACATATGCCATATAGTCTTGTCAGCTGTAGGCACTATGCCGTACCCTAGATCTCCAGAACTTATTTATCTTGATAACTGAAACTTTGTATCCTTTGACCATCAGCTCCCCATTTCTCCATGCCCCCAGCCCCTGGCAACCACCATTCTAACCTCTGCTTATACGAGTTTGACTATTTTAGATTCCACATATAAGCGAGTATTTGTCTTTCTCTGTCTGCCTTATTTCACTTAGTATAATGTCTTCTAGGTCCATCCATGTTGTCAAAAATAGCAGCAATTCCTTCTTTTTTCAAGGTTGACTAATATTCCATTTCTTTATCTATTCATCCATCAGTGATGTTTAGGTTACTTCCGTATCTTGGCTATTGTGAATTAGCTGCAATGAACATTAGAGTGCAGGTACTCTCTTTGAGACCCAGATTTCAATTCCTGTGGGTAGATACCAGTAGTGGGATTGCTGGATCATATGCTAGTTTTCATTTTTGGAGGAACCTCTATACTGTTTTCCATAATGGCTGTATTAGTTTACATTCCCACAAGGGTTCCTTTTCTCCACATCCTCACCAACATTTACCATCTTTAGGTTTTTTTGATAATCGCCATCTTAACAGGTGTGAAGTGGTAGCTCATAGTGGTTTTGATTTGCATTCCCTGATGATCAGTGATGCCGAACACCTTTTTGTACACCTGTTGGCCACTTGTATGCCTTCATTGGAAAAAGTCTTTTCTGGTCCCTTACCCATTTTTAAAATTGATTGTTTTTTTCCTATTGAGTAAACACAAAAAAAGAGAACAAAATTTCCACGAATTATGGGTTCTTCCCAGTTGATGCAGATGATTTTGTATTTACAGTGGTACCAAAAGGTCATGTTTCGTGCTTTTTCTTCAGCTTGTTATAAGACCAGCAGTAGCTGCGGCATGGCAGATAATCGGGATCATCTGGGTTTGGAGGTTTACAACATAAATGAGTGGTAAGGAATTTTTTATTATTCCAAGGAAATTATTGAGATCATAGTCCATGGAATCTAGGGTTGATAGATGTAGGAGGAAATTAAGGTGAGGATTGGTGATCTGTCATTACTTCTGATCTTGAGGGACAGGTATCTACTGTATGAGTATTTGAATAAAAATATTAGAGATCAGGAATTTGTGTGGGTGAATGTTTTCTGAATTATTTACTTTCGAACATCACCATTTGGATTATGTGAACATCTGGGATATGGGAGAAAGTCACTAACAGGGGGTGGTTGATAATGTCACTATTGATTTAACTTCTAAAGGAGCTATAAACACCAAATGGTCAATGGATTAAGCAAATGAGTAGTCAGAAAACACAGAAATGGTAGGATTTGGAATTTAGTAAACGACTAGGGACCGACTGTCCTGAGAGGGAATGCCAGGACTTGTGCGGTTGAGAGTGACAAGGACAAGAATAGAATAGAAACACACTCAAAGAAGGAGTTAACAGGATGGAGGAGGAGAAATGATCTGGAGAAGCCTTGAGCTTTGACCTTGAGCTTTCTGTTCTTGATGCAAAGCTGCCTGATGACATCCCAGGACATAGGTCAGATCTATCCCCAGAGGATAACGGGAGGGTGGAAGTACAAAACAGCCAGGATAATTGTCCTAAAATGGCAGGCTTCCTTTATCATTTGACCCAATTTCATGATTTATTTTTGTAGAGTAAGAGGAAAAGAAGGATGACAGTCACGTTTTCACAGAGGAAGCAGCCTGACTGTGGGAACCAGTCCAAACCAAAGCCTGGTTTAAGCATCTTCATCCCTTTAAGGATGTCCAGTGACATATTCAAGAGGCCGGTTACTAGAATCCCATCCCATCCTGGCAATGACGGATCTCTGGGAGGACACCTTGGACCAGCCCCGCCAGGTCTGCTGGCACGAGAGACCACAAGGACTCCAGGTCTGCAGCAGTGCAGGACAACTGGTAAGTCCTTTCAATCTTGCCACAGCGTTGCAAAAACTTGCACCTAGTCACACAGGTGAATCCCTGCCAGGTGTGCTCGCAGGTGGTCTGCACTCCAGGTCTCATGCCCACTCCTGCCGGTCTTCAGATTTGGCAAGGATGATTCCAGGAGCTGACCTGGGAATTCCACAGCTCCACTGCCAACAATTTCTGGTGACTGAGGAAGGCATCAGGAAGGAGGACAGGGCAGTGAAGAGCACAGGAGAGACATTGGTGATAGCACTGATGGCGGACAGACTTGCTAGCGAGGCAGAGAAAGTGAGGGGTCAAGAAGGACGTAATGATAGCAGATGAAACGGAGCAGGCATCTCAGTTAGGTGTTTTAGCAGCGTCTCTAATGTTTTCTTGCTTTGAGCTCTTGAAATTTTAAAACATATGAATACTTTTCTTTTATTAAACTCCACTGTATGACATAGAAAATATAGACATCAGTTTCCTTCTGAGGTGAGAGGTTGGGTTTCAGGTGAAGAGAACAAGGAGATCTTCCTCTTTCATGCCATTCGCTCATTTTCCTTTACTATGTACATTATTTATTTGTACTTTAAAATCAGCAGCGAGTTATCAACGTCACGGGATGATTCAGTTTTTCCCTTCACAGTCACAGTAAAACCTACTTAAAGTGGATTATTCTTTTTGTGTAATATTCCAAAATATTATTTCAAAAGTACTTTTATGTCTATGTTCTCAAATTAGATATTTACTTCTAGGTCTCCATTTTTATGTTCTTTGTTGCATGCTAATTCAAAGTTGCACCTAAGGAAATATCAGATTTCCCTCAGTTTTTGGGATCCATATGTGTTGCTAATTTGATCCATGAAGATGGACATGGCAGTTGGGGGATCGTGCAATTATCTTTTTATTTTTTTAATTTTTTGTTTATTGCAGTAACATTGGTTTATAACATTGTATAAATTTCAAGTGTACATCATTATACTTCTATTTCTGCATAGATTACATCATGTTCACGACCCAAATACTAATTACAACCCATCACCACACACATGTGCCGAATTATCCCTTTCGCCCTCCTCCCTCCCCCATTCCCCTCTGCTAACCACCAATCCAATCTCTGTCTCTATGTGTTTGTTTATTGTTGTTATTATCTACTACTTAGTGAAGGAAATCATACGGTATTTGACCTTCTGCTGCTGACTTATTTCGGATCGTGCTATTATCAAAAGAGATCTTTTCAGCATCAGGAATCTGACAACAACCCACTGCTTGTTGGGATTTAATTGACTATTTGAGGCATCAAGCTTTCACTGTTGGCACTTCTCTTTCTCTTTGGAGGGAAAGTACCGCCTCCCCAGTCTTTCCATTACCAAATCACATTCCTGGGTGGCTGTGTTGTGTCAGGAAGGGCTTGGGATGCCTGGAACCAGGATTCATCCTCAGCTTCTGGCTGTCCTGACAAGGCTTCCCTGGCAGAGTCCAGCCTGTGTGTCTAGGTGACACTTGCAGCCATCAGAAAGGAGGTGATAACTCACAAGTGCCAAGTGATTCATCTGGCCCTTGTCTTACAGGGCGTTCCCAAGGGATGAGGTTCAAAATGCCACTTGGTTACCCTTTGAAAGCTCATAGTCATGAGGTGGGTTCTCGGTGTGAGCTCAGAGCAGTGACTGTTCACCGCCAGAGGTGAAGTATTTCAGTATTTTAATTGGAAAGGCTGTGCTCATGCACGTCCATGGATCATCAGTTCCGTGGCATTCCCTGCTGGAGCCACCCACACCCCTGTCACGTCTCATCTTTCAAAGCTCCAAACAGGGTTCACACCCCAGCAGGTGGTGGTAATGTAACCGCAGCACAGGACTGGGGAAAAAAAGACAACCACCAGGGGCAACACAGTTTCAGGGCTCGGGCCCATTTGCCCCATTTGGATGAGTTGGTAACACCAACATTTAGTGTGTAAACTGGAGGATTGTCCAAGACCATGGACCTCAGAACGACACAGGCTCAGAAGTCACCTTGGACAGCAAAGGACAGTGTGGGGTCATTCACTGGCCAGGATTATGGTCCCTTATACTGGAAAAGTAGAGCTCACCAGGGGTCCATCAGGCCAAGCCAGGGAGGAGCCTGGGGGCCATCTAGGGAATTTCTGCCCTAAAGGGAATTGCATAAGGAAGGCAGGGGTGCTGAAAATCCTAGTCCACAGAGAGCAGTCATGTTTATGGAACAAGGCCCAGCAGTAGCCTTAAAAGCTGCATCACAAATCTTTCCTCCTGGATACAGAACAAGCAGGAAAAGGAGTTCAGAGTCCTGGACAAGGATCATAGTAGGATTCAAATCCAGTCCAAGGGTGAACACGGAGCCCCTAGAGGGGCCTCAGGAGGGAAAGTCCTGCCTGCCTTTAGTCCATTTGCAAATGACCTTCCTTGGGCCTTGTCCTCTCCACGTGCACGTTTTGATCTTTTTACATTGTTTTCCCCAATTAGAGCTGATGGAATTCCAGAGATTGTACTAGAAAACTACAAGTTCCTAAAATTTGCTCAAAAGAAATCTCAACAAGAGAAGCAGAAAACGTTCCCTGTTCCTCCAGAATGTAGAAAGGCAGCCCCTGCCCATGGGACGACATGGTCCTGGGTAGTGCTGTTTTAAAGACACCCACATTTCAGTGGTTGTTGCTTTGCCTGTGAAAGTACCTTCAACCTTTAAATCCCAAGAGAAAGGGCGGGGGCCGTGTCTGTTCCTGGAGGAGCTGAATGATACTGAAATGAACTGGTCTTCGGAGTTAGGGGGACTTGGGAGTGTCCCCATTAGCCAGGGAAAGGGCTGGCTATTTTCCCTTCTCCCACATACAATAAGCTGACGACCCAGAAGAGTTCTTGATTCAAGGAAAAATGTGAGAGTCTGTGTCTCACTTACATGCCTACAGAAAGCGAGAGAACCACACCACAACTCCCAGGCTGTGAAGGGAACAGGATTTTAATATAATATTCATATATGGCATTTATTATTTACAACAAATAATTATTGTCCCTTCCCAATGGGTGAATAGGTGCTAGGGTAGAGATATCAGGGAGCTGGGGTGGGGTCATCTCCTCTCTCTTGGGCTTCAAGGGACCCCAGGGATCAGATTGCAATGCTCCCCTTCCCATCATGTGTGAGGAGCTGGCCTGGTGATCGCAAGCCTCCCAGCTGTGTCCCTGCTGCTGAAGATGGGGTTGTGATTGGCCACTGGTATGGGGCTCGGTGTTGGGGCCTGGGGACTGAGTAGAAGAGTAGGGTTATCTTGGGGGCCCTCCCTCAGAATCATGGCCCCCACCCTGTCCCCACTGTCCTGGGTGCTCCAGAGTCTGTGCTCAGTGCTGTCAGCCACCAGTACCCCATTTATCCCTGCCACGTGAGCGATCATTTAGTATCACCTATTTCACAGAGGAGGAAACAGTCTCAGGAAGCTGAAGAGAGTCACCCTAGTCACAGGACTGCTCAGTAGTGGAGCTGGGATCCCAGTGCCAGCTGTCCAACTCCCCAAGGCCACGCTTAACCCAAAGCTTTACAGAACCCCTAGGAGTCAGTCACCCCGGCCCAGACACTCACTCACCCCTGACCTTGATGATGGCCGGAACTTCCTGGCCTTGAGTATTCTGCTGGCTAACTAGGTCTGGAGCTCCAGCTGGCAGGACAGGCTGTAGCTACAGGACAGAGAGTCACCTGTGAGCCTACCAAGACCTACACGTCAGGTGTCCCCCTGTTGCCTTCCCAGCAGATGGAGTCTGAGTGTCCCAGAGGTCGCCATGCAATAAGGCCTGGGGCTCACCGGAGGCCCACGGAGACAGGCTCTGTGGACTGGCCAACAGGGAGAGTCCACCCCTGCCCTCACCCAACTCCGGCCCGGCCTCACCTATCATTCTCGTTGAGCAGCTCCATGTCCTGGAACCAGGCCCCAAATTGCTCCTCAGGCTCTAGGTTGTAATTCTTTGCAGCCACCTGGAGCAGCAGGATCTCCCTCATGACTGGGTATTCCTGGGACCAGAGGGAAGGAGAAGATGCAGACAGGGCCTGGGTAGGGGATATTGCATGGGCCTTGTGGGGTGTGAGGAGTGGGGCAGGGGATCAGTCCTGGGAACCATCCTTCCCTCCAGTTCCATCCAGGCTCTACCTGTTCGCAGAATGGGAATAATCAGCGCCTCCTCCAGGAATATTTCCTTGATGCCATCCTCCCCTCAACTCACCTGCCAATTGGATGGGTCTCCCACTTCTCTGTTATCAAACTCTTCCACTCAATGTAAGATACAGGGGGTGGATCCAGGGACTGTTCTGCCCAGAGGGTCTCTGAATTCCTCCTCCTTCCCCTCCCCTGCAGGGGATGCTGCAAATGTTCACTTCAGTCCTCTTCTCAGGTTGATCTCATTCCCCTGGAAGGCAGACAGCCAGAGTCCATCAGACAGAGCCCCCTAGCCTGACTAGCCCCCTAGGCCCACCCCTTCTCATGTTGCACTACTGCCAGGTCCCCAGAGGGGGCCGCGCATGCAGAGAAAACAGGACTTGGATCTAGGACAGGCTCTGGGCTCCAGAGAAGAAAGACATGGGGGTGAGGTTGAGGGACGTGGCAGCACAACCCACTCTGATGACAGACTTGGAGGGTGAGGCCTCAGGCAGAAGGGACTGCTCAGCCACTTATGTGCTGCCTGACTTGGAGGGGCCCGACTTCTCTCTCCCTCCATGGGCAGCATGAGAAGGAGAGGTTGAGTCCAGCTCAGATAAAACCTCATGCAGCTGTGCCATCAGGCAGCCCTGAGCTTCCCCAGCCTCTCGAACCGGAATGGGTGTCTCAGGTGGAGCCTCTGTTCATTCATCCCTAAGATGGGCCTGATGCCCCAGCTCCCAGGGGCGGCTGCGAGTCTCTCAGGAGAGATATCCCAAGTGCTGGGAGCTCAGAGCTCACTTTGGGGGCTCCCGCATCCCAAGGCTCAGTATCCTGGTCCTCCCTGCCTGGTCCTCAGGTTCACCCACCTGGAGATTATCACCCATCAGCAGGTGCAGCATCAGCAGGTCACCGAGGAAATTGCGAAGATTGGGGGTGACAGCCTGTGACACCGGGGTGCGGGTAGGATGAGTCCTTTATCTCAAGTCTGCCCCCGGCAGACCTTCTTCTGAAAAGTCCTCACCCTCAGCCTCCTGGCCCACCCCAAGTTTCCCACGGGGAGCAGCCTAGGACCCTTAGCAGCCTCCCTTCAATTCCTCCTCCCTTCACACCCAAGAACACCACACTCCTCCTCCTCACCTCCCAGGGTCGGCTTCTGGCAAATCACAAGGTGTGCAGTCTCTGGCCCTCCCCAAAACAAACTCATCCTGCACCAGCTCTTCAAGGCCCTCCTTCTGGTCACTTCTATTTTGAGATTCAGGCACTGTGGCAGCAAGAGGAAGGGCCCTCCTCTCTTGATGTGAGGCCTCCAGCTGGGAGGACAGAGCCCCTAACCCTCAGGCACACTCACTTGCTGCTGCTGCTTCTGCTCTCTGAGGGATGATCTCCGAGGGAACAAACGTGGAGGCCCCCTCCTGCCAGGGTCAAGGACAGCGTCAGCAGGCCATACTCCCTTCACCCCATTTCTCTCCAACACCACTGGCCTCCAACACTGGACATCCGACTCTAAGCAACTGGTACCAATGCCACTACATCCTCCAAGGTTTTGTGACTCTAGAACAAGTCTAACTCCAACTCTCACTGTGGGTGTGAGCTTGGGTTTGTGGCTGGGCCTCCCCAAGCCTGTTTCCTCATCTGGAAGGTGTGAGAACTCCAGCTACTTCACAGGTTCTCCTGAGGACTCAGTGTCACATGACTGTCATCATTGTGCTCGCCCTCACCCCTCCAGGTGGAGCAGGCAGAAAGCTCCCACATTCCTTTCCTCCCCCTTATCTCATCACCACCCTGTGAAGCCTGCACCACACAGTCACCATCCCTCCCTTTCCTGATGAGGAGACAGAGGCCCAAACAGGTACAGTGAGTTGCTCAGGGGCCCATAGAAGAGAGGCTTCTTACCCCTCCCAGCCAGATGGTCTGTTCCAACACCCTCCCTTAACCCCCAGCCCCACCACAGACAAGAGTCCTGTCCTCTGAGCTCTCAAAGCTTGGCCCTGGGCCGAGCCGAGGATAGAGAGGACGGGGTGTCTTTGGAGTCTTGTTGAGTGGTTCCTGCCTGCCTCAGTCCCATGGAGTTTCTGGACCCAGGCTGGGACAGAGGCCGTGCCAAAGCCTTCTCCTCCCCAAGGAACCCCTCACGACATTCCCCTGCACTGAACTCTTTCTTTATCCACTCAGGAACTGAACACCCAAGGTACCACCTCTGATCCACAGGGAAGCGGGTGACAGGACTCTTTGCTTCCTCGTTTACATGAAGCTCCTAACGTCCTTTCAGCAGCATCCACTAAGAATCCATCAGTTGCCTAGATGCTTCTCATAAACCATCGGGGGCATATGTCATTGACAACCGGACACTCAGGTGAGACTCCTGTGGTTGACTCTAGTGACTGCTTTATGGGTTCGGGGGTGAGTCCCAGAATTCACACACATTTGTCTCTGGTCCAGCCATTCAGACCCAAAGATGAGCAGCCTGTTTGTCCACCTGGGCCATGGGAATCCTCTGTCATGCCCGTCCCTGTGGCAGGCAGGGTTCCCTCCCCTTGGAGACATGGTGAAGGCAGAAGGAACAGCAGAGGCCTCCCTTCCCGAGGAGAGGTTTAGGCTGAGGGCTAAATGCACCCCAATCACCCAACATCCTGGAAGAAGCTACATCCAGCAGGATGGACATGCATGGAAGCCAGATGGCACCAGCTCAGCATCTCCTCCTGGAACAGCCCAGCCAACACCACTGTGTCCCATGACCAGGGCCTCTTGCCCAAAAATGTCACCCCAACGGCCAATGGGCCTAACAAATCCCTCTGCTTGTTAACCTGGACAAGATAGGCGGGAATGTTTCCGAGAAAGTTCAAGTGAGAAACTGTTAAACCCACAGCCTGCCCAGGCCCCCTGACCCTCTCCCCCCTCCTCTCTTTCCAGACCCCCAGCCTCCACTCTACCTTGGTCATCAGTTCTCTGCTCAAGGACTCGTCTTGGTTATAGAGCTCCTTCAGTTTTTCAGAGCTCTCCCTGAGAGGAGGGGAAAGAGGGAAGGATAAATTTAGGGAAAATGTGAGGGGTCTGAGTGCAAATCCCTTTTCTTTGACAACCCAAGAGATTCAACCTGCCTGGAGGAGTGTTCTCACTGGGCTCCTCTGAGTGCTAAGGTCTGATGGGACTTGGAGGCAGCTCTCCTGTTGGTCAGTGGGGTCTCCACTCCCCAGCTCTACAGAGCAGCTCTGTTTTGGCCACTTTGAGTTTCAACTGGGCATAGACTTCTGTTGCTATAAACACTTGGAAATCTCCAATGGCTCAACCAGTACCATGGGGATCAGACTAGAATCTACTTCCTAGGGATGTCACCCGGTGTATATGACATAATATCTATTACCCCTGTGGGCTGGTGTCACATGTACCTAAGGCACAAACTTAGAGATGGAAGAATAACAAGAAGGGGTGACAGGTAGCACAGAACACCACTCAAAGCAGGCCTGGGTTCTAGCAATGTGATATTGGAACTGTCGCTTCCAACTTGGCCTCATTTTCAGGTCAGCATCATGAGGGGGTTGAAACTAATGGAAATTTGGATACTGCCATCCTGCAGCATAAAACCATTCAATTGTTTCCTGTTTAATGGAGAATGAGACCCAAGTGCCTTGTCTTGGCCTATGAGGTGGGCAACCTCCACAGTGGTACTCAGTAAGCGCTACCCATGGTATAGCCATCCCAGTGGAACCACTAACTAGTTAGTAACTGGCTTCTTAACATAATAACAGCCAGAGTGATGGGATGTCTTGTCTAAATTTTAACTAAAAATGTCTCTCACTTCCTCTTAATACCTCTTTCATGTTCCATCTCTCTCTCTCTCTCTCACTCTGTCGAATCCCTGTAACTGAGGAATCAAATACCAGTATGTGGGGCTGCCCAATGTGGAGCCCTATAGAGGAGAGAAGCACGGGAGTGCCCAGGCCAACGACATAAAGAAACTCAGGCTCTCAGTCCAAACTGAACCCTGAAGGCTGAGAGAGAACTTGTAGGCCAGTCCTCCCCCAGTTGAGCGTCAGTTGCAGGCCTCACAAGGTGGTGATGAAGTAAGAGGGAGGAAAGGAATGTGGGAGCTTTCTGCCTGCTCCACCTAGAGGGGTGAGGGCGAGCACAATGATGACAGTCATGTGACACTGAGTCCTCAGGGGAACCTGTGAGGTAGCTGGAGTTCTAACACCTTCCAGATGAGGAAACAGGCTTGGGGAGGCCAGACCGAAAGCCCAAGCTCACACCCAGAGTGAGAGTTGGAGTTAGGCTTGTTCTAGAATCACACCTTGGGGGATGGAGTGGCATTGGTACCAGTTGACTCGAGTCAGACGTCCAGGGTCGGAGGCCAGTGGTGCAGAGAGAAATGGGGTGAGGGGAGGATGGCCCGCTGACACTGTCCTTGACCCTGGCAGGAGGGGCCCTCCACGTTTGCCCCCCCGCAGATCATCCCCCAGAGAGTTCAGGAGAAGCAGCAGCAGCAGCATGTGAGTGTGCCTGAGGGGTAAGGGCTCTGCCTTCCCAGCTGGAGGCCTCAAATCAAGACAAGAGGGCCCTTCCTCTTGCTGCCACAGTGCCTGAATCCCCCAGTAGAAGTGACCAGGAGGAGAGCCTGTGAGATCTGGTGTAGGATGGGTGTGTTGTGGGGAGGGCCAGGGACCGCATACCCTGTGATTTGCCAGAAGGCGGCTCTGGGAGGTGAGGAGGAGGAGTGTGGTGTTCTTGGGGTGTGAAGGAAGGAGGAATTGAAGGGAGGCTGCTAAGGGTCCTAGGCTGCTCCCTGTGGGAACCCTGGGGTCCGCCAGGAGGCTGAGGGTGAGGACTTTTCAGGGGAGGGTCTGCAGGGGGCAGACCTGAGAGCAAGGGCTCATCCCACCCACACCCCGATGTCACAGAGTGTCATCCCCTATCTTGGCACTTTCCTCGGTGACCTGCTGATGGTCTACTTGGTGATGGGTGATTATCTCGAGGTGGGTGAACCTGAGGACCAGGCAGGAAGGACCAGAATCCTGAGCCTTGGGATGCGGGAGCCCCCGAAGTGAGCTCTGAGCTCCCAGCACTTGGGATATCTCTCCTGAGAGCCTCGCAGCCACCCCTGGGAGCTGGGGCATCAGGCCCATCTTAGAGATGAGTGAACAGAGGCTCCACCTGAGACACCCATTCCGGTTCCCCAGGCTGGGGAAGCTCAGAGCTGCCTGATGGCACAGCTGCATGAGGTTTTATCTGAGCTGGACTCAGCCTCTCCCTCTCATGCTGCCCATGGAGGGAGAGAGAAGTCGGGCCCCTCCAAGTCAGGCAGCACATAAGTGGCTGAGCAGTCCCTTCTGCCTGAGGCCTCAGCCTCCAAGTCTGTCATCAGAGAGGGTTGTGCTGCCAGGTCCCTCAGCCTCACCCCCATGTCCTCCTTCTCTGGACCCCAGATCCCGCCCTAGGTCCAAGTCCTGTTTTCTCTGCATGCGTGGTCCCCTCTGGGGACCTGGCAGTAGTGCAACATGAGAAGAGGTGGGCCTAGGGGGCTAGTCAGGCTAGGGGGCTCTGTCTGATGGGCTCTGCCTGTCTGCCTTCCAGGGGAAGGGGAGCAACCTTGAGAAGAGGACTGAGGTGAGCAGCTGTGGCACTCCCTGCAGGGGAGGGGAAGGAGGAGGAATTCAGAGACCCTCTGGGCAGAACAGTCCCTGGCTCCAGCCCCTGTATCTTACATTGAGTGGAAGAGTTTGATAACAGAGAAGTGGGAGACCCATCCAATTGGCAGGTGAGTTGAGGGGAGGATGGCATCAAGGAAAACTTCCTGGAGGAGGCGCTGATTATTCCCATTCTGCGAACAGGTAGAGCCTGGATGGAACTGGAGGGAAGGAGGGTTCCCAGGACTGGTCCCTTGCCCCACTCCTCACATTCCACAAGGCCCCTGCAGCATCCCCCACACAGACCCTGTCTGCATCCTCTGCTTCTCTCTGGTCCCAGGAATACCCAGTCATGAGCGAGATCCTGCTGCTCCAGGTGGCTGGAAAGAATTACAACCTAGAGACTGAGGAGCGATATGGGGCCTGGTTCCAGGACATGGAGCTGCTCAATGAGAATGACAGGTGAGGCCGGGCAGGACTTGGGTGAGGGCAGGGGTGGACTCTCGCTGTTGACCAGTCCAGAAAACCTGTCTCCATGGACCCCCACTCAGCCCCAGGCTTTATCGTGTGGCCACATCTGGGACACTCAGACTCCAGCTGCTGGGCAGGCAGTCGGAGGACACCTGAGGTGTAGGTCCTGGTAGGCTCACAAGTCCCTCTCTCTCCTGGAGCTACAGCCTGTCCTGCCAGCCAGAGCCCTAGACCCATATGGACTGCAGAATACTCAAGGCCTAGAAGAACCCGCCATCATCAAGTTCAGGTGTGAGTGAGTGTCTGGGCCGGGGTGACTGACTCATAGGTGTTCAGTAAAGCTTCGGGCTAAGCGTGCCCTTGGGGAGTCGGACAGCTGGCACTGGGATCCCAACTCCACTACTGAGCTGTCCTGTGACTGGGGTGACTCTCTTCAGCTTCCTGAGACTCCGTTTCCTCCTCTGTGAAGTAGGTGATACTAAATGATCGCTCACGTGGCAGGGACAAATGGGGTATTGGTGGCTGACAGCACTGAGCACAGGGTCTGGAATACCCAGGGCAGTGGGGACAGGGTGGGGGGCCATGATTCTGAGGGAGACCCCCAAAGATAACCCAACTCTTCTACTCAACCGCCAGGCCCCAACACCGAGCCCCGTACCAGTGGCTGATCACAGCACCATCCTCAGCAGTGGGGACACAGCTGGGATGCTTGCAAGGCACTGGGCCATCTCTTCCCACCTGAAGGGAAGGGGAGAATTGTAAGCTGATCCCTGGGGTCCCCTGAAGCCCAAGAGAGAAGGAACGACCCCACCCCAGCTCCCTGACATCTCTACCCCAGCACCTATTCACCCATTGGGGAGGGACAGTAGTTATTTGTTGTCAATAATAAATGCCATATTTGAATATTATATTAAAGTCCTGTGCCCTTTACAGCCTGGGAGTTGTGGTGTGGTTTTGTCGCTTTTTGTAGGCATGTAAGTGAGACACAGTGTCTCATATTTCTCCTTGAATCAAAAACTCTTCTGGGTCGTCAGCTTATTGTATGTGGGAGAAGGGAGAACGGCCAGCCCCTTCCCTGGCTAGTGGGGACACTCTCAAGTCCCCCTAATTCCGAAGACCATTTCATTTCAGTATTATTCAGCTCCTCCAGGAGCAGACGCGTCGCCCCCGTCGTTCTCTTGGGATTTAAAGGTTGAAGGTACTTTCACAGGCAAAGCAACAACCACTGAAATGTGAGTGTTTTTAAAACAGCACTACCCAGGACCAATTCGTGCCACAGGCAGGGGCTGCCTTTCTACATTCTGGAGGAAGAGAGAACGTTTTCTGCTTCTCTTGTTGAGATTTCTTTTGAGAGAATTTTAGGAACTTGTAGTTTTCTAGTTCAATCTCTGGAATTGCATCAGCTCTAAGTGGAGAAAACAATGTAAAAAGATCAAAACGTGCACGTGGAGAGGACAAGGCCCGAGGATGCTCACTTGCAAATGGACTCAAAGCAGGAAGGACCTCCCTCCTGAGGCCCCTCTAGGGGCTCCGTGTTCACCCCTGACCTAGCTTTGAATCCTCCTGGGAGCCTTGTCCAGGACTCTGAATTCCTTTTCCTGTTTGTTTTGTATCCATGAGGAAAGATTTGTGACGCAGCTTTTAAGGCTACTGCTGGGCCTCGTTCCATAAACATGACTGCTCCCTGTGGACTAGGATTTTCAGCACCCCTGCCTTCCTTAAGCAATTCTGTTTAGGGCAGAAATTCCCTAGAAGGCCCCCAGCCTCCTCCTTGGCTTGGTCTGATGGACCCCGGATGAGCTCTACTTTGCCAGTATAAGGGACCATAATCCTGGCCAGTGAGTGACCCCACACTGTCCCTTGCTGTCCAAGGTGACTTCTGAGCCCGTGTCATTCTGAGGTCCATGATCTTGGACAATCCTCCAGTTTACACACTAAGCGTTAATATTACCAACTCGTCCAAATGGGGCAATTGGGCCCGAACCCTTAAAGTGTCTCTCCCCTGGGTGGTTGTGTTTTTTTCCCCCAGTCCTGTGCTGTGGTTACATTACCACCACTTGCTGGAGTGTGAACCCTGTTTGGAGCTTTGAAAGATGAGGCATGACAGGGGTGTGGGGGGCTACAGTAGGGAATGCCACGGAAGTGATGATCCATGGACATGCATGAGTACAGCCTTACCAATTAAAATACTGAAATGCTTGCCATCTGGTAGTGAACAGACATTGCTCTGAGCTCACACTGAAAACCCACCCCATGACTAGGAGCTTTCAAAGGGTTACCAAGTGGCATTTTGAACCTCATCCCTTGGGAACACCCTGTAAGACAAGGGCCAGATGAATCGCTTGACACTTGTGAGTTATCCCCTCCTTTCTGATGGGTGCAAGTGTCACCCAGACACACAGGCTGCACTCTGCCAAGGAAATCTTGTCAGGACAGCCAGAAGCTGAGGATGAATCCTGGTTCCCGGCATCCCAAGCCCTTCCTGACATGGCACAGCCACCCAGGAAAGTGATTTGGTAATGGAAAGACTGGGAAGGCCGTACTTTCCCTCCAAAGAGAAAGAGAAGTGCCAACAGTGAAAGCTTGATGCCTCAAATAGACTATTAAATCCCAACAAGCAGTGGGTTCTAGTCAGATTCCTGATGCTGAAAAGATCTCTTTTGATAATAGCACGATCCCCCAACTGCCATGTCCATCTTCATGAATCACATTTCCAACACATGGATCTAAAAAACTGAGGGAAATCTGGTATTTCCTTAGATGCAACTATGAATTAGCATGCAGAAAGGAACATAAAAATGGAGACCTAGAAGTAAATATCTAATTTGAGAACATAGACACAAAAGTGCTTTTGAAATAATATTTTGGAATCTATTGGAATATTATACAGAAAGAATAATCTACTTTATATTTGCAAACCATACATCTGATAAGGGCTTAATCTCCAAAATATATAAAGAACTCATGCATCTCAACAACAAAAAACTACCAACCCAATTAATAAATGGGCAAAAGACCTAAACAGACATTTCTCCAAAGAAGATATACAGATGGCCAACAGACACATGAAAAGATGTTCAAAATCAATAACTATCAGGGAAATGCAAATCAAAACTACAATGAGAGAACACCTCATGCCCGTCAGAATGGCTATAATTAAGAAGACAAGAAACATGTGTTGTAAAGGATGTGGAGAGAAGGGAACTCTCATACACTGCTCGTGGGAGTGCAAACTGGTGCAGCCACTATGGAAAACAGTATGGACATTCCTCAAAAAATCAAGGATAGAACTACCATATGATCCAGCTATTCCACTGCTGGGTATTTATCCAAAGAACTTGAAAACACCAATGCGTAAAGATACATGCACCCCTGTGTTCATTGCAGCGTTATTCACAATAGCCAAGACTTGGAAGCAACTTAAGTGCCCATCAAGGGACGAATGGATAAAGAAGATGTGGTATATATACACAATGGAATACTACTCAGCCATAAGAAACGATGAAATCCAGCCATTTGTGACAACATGGATGGACATTGAGGGTATTATGTAAAGTGAAATAAGTCAGAGGGAGAAGGTCAAATACTGTATGATTTCCTTCATTAAGTAATAGATAGTAACAACAATAAGCAAACATATAGAGACGGAGATCAGATTGGTGGTTGCTGAGGGGGTGAGGGAGGAGGACGAGGGTGATGGTTCGGCACATGTGTGTGGTGATGGGTTGTAATTGGTATTTGGGTGGTGAACATTATGTAATCTATGCAGAAATAGAAGTATAATGATGTACACCTGAAATTTATACAATGATACTGCAATAAACAAAAAAATTAAAAAAAAAAAAGAATCCACTTTTAGTAGGTTTTACTGTGACTGTGAGGGGAAAAACTGAATCATCCCGTGACATTGATAACTCGCTGCTGACTTTAAAGTATAAATAAATAATGTACATAGTAAAGGAAAAGGAGAGAACAGCATGAAAAAGGAAGATCTTTCTCTCCTCACCTGAAACTCAACATCTCACCTCAGAAAGAAACTGTTGTCTATATTTTCTATGTCTCGAAGCAGAGTTTAATAAAAGAAAAGTATTGGTATATTTCAAAATTTCAAGAGCTCAAAGCAAGGAAACATTAGGGACGCTGCCAAGAGACCTCATTGAAGTGCGTGCTCCATTTCATCTGCTGTCAGGACGGATTCTTGGCCCCTCACTTTCTCTGCCTCACTAGCAAGTCTGTCCGCCATCATTGCTATCACCAGTCTCCCTCCTGTGCTCTTCACTGCGCTTTCCTCCTTCCTGATACCTCCATAGTGGAGCTGTGGAATGCACAGATCAGTTCCTGGAATCATCTCTGCCAAATCTGAAGACCAGCAGGAGTGGGAATGGGACCTGGAATGCAGACCACCTGCGAGAACACCTGGCAGGGATTCACCTGTGTGACTAGGTGCATGTTTTTGCAACGTTTTCACAAGATTGAAAGGACTTACGAGTCGTCCTGCACTGCTGCAGGCCTGGAGTCCTTGCTGTCTCTTGGGCCAGCAGATCTGGTGGGGCTGGTCCAAGTTGTCTTCTCAGAGACCATTCATTGCCAGGATGGGATGGGATTCTAGTAACTGGCCTCTTGAATATGTCACTGGACATCCTCAAAAGAATGGAGATGGTTAAACCAGGGTTTGGTTTGGACTGGTTCCCACAGTTACACTGCTTCCTCTATGAAGACATGCCTATCATCCTTCTTTTCCTCTTACCCTATAAAAACAAATCATGAAATTGGGTCAAATGATAAAGGAAGCCTACCTTTTTAGGACAATTATCCTGGCTGTTTTGTACTTCCACCCTCCCCCTACCTACTGGGGCTAGATCTGACCTGTGTCCCGGGATGTCATCAGGCAGATTTGCATCAAGAACAGAAAGCTCAAGGTCAAAACTCAAGGCTCCTCCAGATCATTTCCGCCCCTCCATCCTGTTAACACGCCCTCCTTGTTTGAGTGTGTTTCTATTCTCTTCTTGTCCTTGTCAATCTCAACCTCACAAATCCTGGCACTCTCTTTCAGGAGACTCAGTCCCCAGTTCTTTACTAAATCCCAACTCCTACGATTTCTGTGTTTTCTGACTACTCATTTGCTTAATCGATTGATCACTTGGTGTTCATAGAAGTTAAATCAATAGTGATATTATCAACCACCCCTTTTTAGTGACTTACTCCCATATCCCAGACGTTCACATAATCCAAATGGTTATTTTCAAAAGTAAATAATTCAGAAGACATATTCACCCACCACAAATTCCTGGTCTCTAATATTTTTATTCAAACACTCATTCAGTAGATACCTGTCCATCAAGATCAGTAGAAATGCCAGATCACCAATCCTCACCTTAATCTCCTCCTACACTTATCAATCCTGGATTCCATGGATTATGATCACAATAATTTCCTTGGAATAATAAAAAATTCCATACCACTCATTTATTTTGTAAACCTCCAAACCCAGGTGATCCCGATTATCTGCCATGCCGCAACTACTGCTGGTCTTATAACAAGCTGAAGAAAAAACACGAAACATGATCTTTTGGTACCACTGTAAATACAAAGCCATCTGCATTAACTGGGAAGCACCCATAATGCCTGGAAATTTTGTTCTTTTTTTGTGTTGGCTCAAAAACAAAAAGACAAATCAATTTAAAAATGGGCAAGGGACCAGAGTAAACTTTTTCCTGTGAAGACATACAGGTGGCAAATAGGTGTATGAAAGGTGTTCGGCATCACTAATCAGGGAATACAAATCAAAACCACAATGACCTATCACTTCACACCAGTTAAGATGGCGATTATCAAAAAATACTACAGATGGTAAATGTTGGTGAGGATGTGGAGAAAAGGAACCCTTGTGTGAATGTAAACTAGTACAGCCATTATGGAAAACAGTATGGAGGTTCCTCCAAAAATGAAAACTAGCATATGATCCAGCAATCCCACTTCTGGTATACACCCACAGGAATTGAAGTCAGGATCTCAAAGAGATACTTGCCCTCTAATATTCATTGCAGCTAATTCACAATAACCAAGATATGGAAGTAACCTAAACGTCACTGATGGAGGAATGGATAAAGAAATGGAATATTCAGGGCCGACCCCGTGGCTCAGCGGTTAAGTGTGCACGCTCCGCTGCTGGCGGCCCAGGTTCTGATCCCGGGAGCGCCCGGACGTACTGCTTCTCCGGCCATGCTGAGGCCACATCCCACATACAGCAACTAGAAGTATGTGCAGCTATAACATACAACTATCTACTGGGGCTTTGGGGGGAAAAATAAATAAATAAAAATCTTTAGAAATGGAATATTCATCAACCTTGAAAAGAGAAGGAATTGCTGCTATTTTTGACAACATCAATGCACCTAGAAAACATTGTGCTAAGTGAAATAAGGCAGACAGAGAAAGACAAATATTCACTTATTTGTGGAATCTAAAATAGTCTAACTCAAACAAGCAGAGGTTAGAATGGTGGTTGCCAGGGGCTTGGGGGATGGAGAAATGGGGAGTTGATGTTCAAAGATACAAAGTTTCAGTTATCAAGATAAATAAGTTCTGGAGATCTAGGATACGGCAGAGTGCCTACAGCTAACAAGACTGTATTGCATACATTACATTTGCTATCAGAGTAGATATTAAGAGTTCTTACCAGAGAATAATAGCAATAAAGGAGGTGAGAGAAAACTTTGGGAGGTGATGGATATGTCTGTGGCCTTGATGGTGGTGACAGTCTCAAGGGTGTATACATATGTCCAAATTCATCAAGCTGTATATGGAAAAGTATGACATCATCGTTGATTCTTCTGCACCTTGAAATATGCCATGTCCCCATCACAAAAGAAAATGTTTATAACTCTATATGGGGACGGATGTTAACTGGACTTATTGTGGTTATCATTTCAACATATATACAAACATTGAATCATCATGTTGTACCGCTGAAATTAATTTAATGTTGTATGTCAACTTTATCTCAATAAAAAAACCACAACAGACAAAACCATTTGAATATTGTAAATGAGTTCAGTTAATCTCTGAAACTGCCCCATTCCCATATGGGAATTACAGGAAGCAGAGAGGATGAAGTAAGATGGAAAAAAGTTGTACAAAACAGTATTCAAATTAAAATCATTTAAGTTGCTATCAGCTCCTTGTGGCAAAGTTCTGTGAGTACCGATCTTCTTTCACATTTTTCCTGGAAAAACATACTTTCACATCCAACCCATAATAGTTTCATCATTTTCTCTAATAAGAAAATTTCAACTTAATAAAACCAAAAGCATTCCTTATATGTGAATAAAGTTAGTGAACTTTACAGAGAAAAGAGCATATTTGCACAACCTCAATAAAGGAAACAGAAGAACTGAATGATGATCAAGTCTCATTCAAGCTTATCTTTGAAAGCCAGTAAAACCAGGCTATCTTGTCAAGGATGTGTGTAAGGAGCTGTCAGCCTTGGAAGATAGAAATATTGGCCTCCTCTGAGGCCATTATTTCTTACTGCCCAGTATAATAAAAATAACACCCCTCCCCGGGCAAAGGTCAGTAGACTTCCTGCCTGTTATCAAAGATTTGAGTTCCTTAAGCTCTGAGTTCTTGCAACCCTCTGCATGTCACCTGGTCCACTGTGTATCACCCTGTAGGAAGTGGGGTTTCATGAACCGCTGCAAATGCTGATACTCTGACCACTGCTATTGCTGTGTCATTAAGTCCTTTGTCTCTGACGCATGGGTCTTGTGACTTTTGCCAGCATCTGTAAGACCATGGTAGGCTAACTTATTGGTTTGCAGGTAAGGTAAAACATCAGATCTTTCACAGTTCCTGACAAGCCCTTAAAATAACTAGTAGTCTTAGGAACAGAGAGCTATCCAGAACAATATGCATGGATGGTCTTCATAGAAGACTTCACGCAACCAAAACTTTAATAAGTCTCTCTGACCTCTTTTATTTCTACCTCAAGTAGAAGGAGAGGCACCAAGCTACTACAGACCTAGGGCTTGTGCAAGCCACTGGAGACCTAGTGACCAGAAACTACCCATGGGGAGCAAAGACAGAGGGGCATATTCCCAAAATGGACCCATGTTCCTCCCGGTCATCAAAAAGACAGTACATTATCTTAATTTATGATGATTTTATTCATTAAAATCTTGTGATGGGCCAAAGATACACTAATAAGAGGAGTGAGGCACATGGCAGTTCTAAGCAGATTAACACACTTGGTGAATATCAAACTCTGAACTAACTTTAGTGTTCTAATCCATTAAAAGGTACAACAAATTTAATTAGATGGATTAAATGATATTTAATTGTATGCCTGATTATCACTCTAAAATAATGTACAAGAAGCTCATGTAAATAACTATAATTGGTCTTACTTTAAAACATGATAGTCAGGACTGTTTGAGATAAGCTGGAGAGAAGGAAGGGGAAAAATAGATAAAAGTTACCTGCTCTGAAGCCACTCTCAAGACCTCTGGATCTACATGTAACCCAGGAGATCGAGGAAGATGGCTGTGCCCCTAGATCCTCCTGCACTGTGGTTCTCAGGGATGTCACGGGGATGAAGCAGCTTCCTGAATCGTGTTTACACGTCCATGTGTATAATATCCCTGACCATGGGGATGAACCATCATTCAATCATCCCTTACACCCCTCTAATGAACAATTAGATTTCAAAATCATTGTATTATTACATGATAATTTGTTCCTCAAACCTGTAGGATGCCGAGCTAAAAGAAAATTAAATTTCAATGTCTTCTTTTCTTTGAAGGACCAAGATGTTCTTTCACACTTGGAATCCAGATTAGAGGAAAAATCCATCAAATCAATGGAAACAACTTAAGAAATGGACAGAGGGATATTTCATTAATATAGTTTGCATGTGGCAAAAATAGAGTTATATTTGAAAAAATTAGAATTTTTTGAAATTTTATAGATGTTAAAGACTTTGTTCTGCTTATACTCCCTTGGTTTACCAAATCAAACTCAATCTTTAATGGACATTTCTAGCATTCAGTGCTAGTAACAACAGCTTTTTGTTTGTTTGTTTGTTTTTTTTATTTTTTAATAATTTCATTTATTTATTTTTACCCCCAAAGCCCCAGTAGATTGTTGTATGTCATAGCTGCACATCCTTCTAGTTGCTGTATGTGCGACACGGCCTCAGCATGGCCAGAGAAGCGGTGCGTCGGTGCGCGCCCGGGATCCGAACCTGGGCCGCCAGCAGCAGAGCGAACGCACTTAACCGATAAGCCACGGGGCCACCCCAACAACAGCTTTTTTAAATTCTTATTTTTCCCAGGTCAAAGACCAAGGGCAGAGGTCGTAGAGAGGTCAAGTCTAATCTACCTACGGATGTGGCAGCTTTAACTATAGATGTTCAAGCCAGACATTGCCAGCAGAACCACGTCTCTTCATCCATAGGTGGTTTTTACTAGTAATCACAGAGACTTGAAGATATCAAAGGAAATTCTTTGTTAAGAACCAAACTTATAGATTCCTATCTTGGGTTCATTACTTTGAATTTTTCACCCAAATCACATATATCGGTTGGACCATGTTCAATTCTATGATCTTTAGAAGATGCAGCCTACAGTTGAAGAGAAACAGGTACAACACCAATATCTTATCCTCTCTGAAGCCCAACTGAGAGCCCCTGGAGTCAGAAGTTTTCAAGACAAGAAAAAGTCATCCTTCTTCTGAACAAAGAGAGTAGAGGCTATTAAAACATTCAACTTTAAATTGTTAACATGAATTGTTAGAATGTGATGGAGCAAGCATAATACCTTGAAGTTTCATGATTTTTCTCCAGATTACTGAGATGGATGACCTTGAAATCCAGTTTCCCCATAAATGTCTTGATTCAGAGATAAAATTAATTTCCCTATAAAATAATTCCCATAATATTGTTAAAAATATATCATAGTCTCTGACTAAAATGAAACAAAGCAAATCGAGCAGTTGAATAGCAGTGTAATAAATTCCATACGAGGATCTTACTGCCGCATTATGTATAATAGTGAAACTGGAAATAACCCCATCTCTATCAAAGAAGAAATAATCAGATCATGGTATCCTGTTCTTTGGAGTAGCTTTAAAACTTCTTAAGAGCTAAGTTAGAGTGACGTACACTGATAAGGAGAGACGTCTATGATATATGGTTTGGGAAACAGCAAATTGCAAAACGATGTAGTTATGTAATTTATGTTAAAAAAACTTTATGTGTATTTATAAATTCATAGAAAATGTCCAGAAGAATAAGCTGCAACCTCTTAATAGTTCCTTCCGAGTAGAGGGGTGAGTTTGTAGGGAAGGGGATGGAAGGGGAAAGTTTCACTTTACTCTACATAGATCTGTGTAATTTGACTTTTTTTTACAGTATGTATTTCTTTCATAATTAGAAAAATGAGTGATGTGACCGTTTGGTGCAGGCCAACAGTATTATGTTCACCAGTCTCTGTACTATATGTTACTGCACAGCACGGACTGTAGGAGAAAGCCCAGAGGAACAATGAAGACAAAGAAGACATAACAGCTGCAAAAAGTCAGTGGAATATTTCTACATGACAAAACTTCCAAGTGAGTGATGGTCAGTATCTTCCACTGCTCCAGCTCTCACAATAAACCTAGAATCTGCCCAGGGTAGGACGGACGAACACGCCATGCTAGTCCACTCCCCGCCCAGGGCCTGTTTGTGCAGGGTGACTACCATCAAGCAGACAATGGACTCAGGATGGGGCATGTGCCTTTGGGGAGGCTGGCAGAGAGGGACAAAGTGGAACACCAGCTAAGTGCACACACCTGAGAGGCGTAGTTCCAGGTGGAGACTCAAAATGCACCAAGAAACTGTGTGAAGGAAGCTACTTGACCTCTCTGAGCCTCAGTGTCCCCCCTGTAAAATGGGGATCACAGGCCTACTTCACAGAGCTGTTGGGGAAATTACATAAAAGTGTCTGTGACAGCGAGTGTCCACGTTATTAACAAAGTCATATCTGATTTAAGAATAATCGATGAAAAGAATAATGTTGATGAGACCAAAGACAAGATGCCCAGCTTCGTAAGCAGCCCCAGCAGCATGAGAATGAGAGAAGCTCCGAGTAAGCAGGGTTCTTCACAGCTCCACTGGCGAGGACGAACATGGGTTACAACAGGATAAGTGGCTGTTGTACAGTGACTCGTGTAGGGAGGGTGGGTCCCTAAAGACACTGTGAAATCCAGTTACACACAGTGGCTCCTAGCAAAAAACTACAAAGCAATCAACGCAGCAGTTAGGAATGAGAAGGGGGTGAGCAGAGGAGGGTCAGAGCCACAAAATCTGATGGAAGACACTAAACAACGACTACCGCCCAGCTCTCTCAACAGCTGCTGTGGTTGCGCCAGGAGATCAAATGTCTGAGACAGACATTGTGGGGACTGCTGGGAGCACAGTGGTCACTGCAGCCACACCCCAACAGCAGTGCATCGGAGCACAAAGACCCCTAGACTTTCCTCTCCATTAATTCTTGTTTCAAGATGAGGAATATCCTCATGTTACAATGTCTCCTTCCAACACTTGTGGACGAGTGTCATCAGAACCCCCTGAAGAGGTCACAGGCCAGAGTAGGATGGAACACTGGGGGCTGGGGGATTGGCGCTGGACCTGACCACCCCAACTATCACCTGAGCCTATTGAACACGAGAGAAGTACCTGAGGATGTGGTCTAGCAAGACTTCCCCGTCAAGCCACATTCAGAGACACTACAGAGTTTCTCATTCACTCTTTATAAAAATGTTAAAGAATTCATGTGTCATTAATTAATAAAGAGGCAAATTCTTGACAAAATGACAGGGTCCAGTTTCCATGACCAGATTTTCCAGTTGTTTGATAATATCCCACATTCAGGTATCAGAAATGTAACCTATTGGGATGTGTAATATAAACAAGGACTTTTTTTCATTTAGATCAACGACCAGATTTTTAAGGATGACATAAGAATCATGAGAGCTGCTAATCATTCCTCCACAGGTTTCAATAAGACTTTTAAGTTAATTTACCAATCTCAGGAAAAGAGAATATGGCAATTCAAGTTTTTTGTTTGTGCATTCAAGCTTACAGTGCAGCCAAGAGAATGAGCAGAAAAAAATTAAGAGGAAGGTCTTGCTTGCATCTTATCTTTTGCAAATAAGCAGGATACTTTATGTTCTGTTCTTTTCACTACTCTAATCAATTTTTAAAGAATACGGTACATCTGACTATCCCTAGGCGTGTTTATCCAGGAACCTTGCCGGAATCCAAAGCAGAGATGTTAAAGCTGACGGGTTTCAAATGCTGCCCAAGTGCTGTCTACCATGAACATGCCTCTCCCAAAGCTGGACCACCGATCTCTTCCTGAGGGATCAGAGTCCCCACCCAGGTCCCTAAGAGACTGGCCACTCAGGCCTGAGCTGACATTAGGCTATCAATCTAAAGGGCAAAATGCTTAAGCTATTCTCATCTTAAGGATGCTGTTTCAGAGGCCTCTGCACTGGAATGGGTTAGTGAAAATGGCCTACTAGATACTTGCCTGGGAATTGGGTTCTTCTCCTCTGCTTTTAGCGGATCCTGGGGAAACCACTGATTAGCCTCATAGATGCCTCAACTTCCACATCTGCGAAAAAGGCAAGCAACAACCAATGTTACCACCCTGCAAAGCTCTTAAGTTGTGCTTCCAAGAGGGGCCACAAGGGCGAATGTCTCCCAAAAGCTGATGAAATGATGGCACTTTTGCTGGAGAAGGCAGAGGGCAGCAGGCAAAGTGGAAAGTTTCTGGGATGTCAAACCAGTTCCCATAAGCAGTTTGGAGAAGCACCTGGCCCTGGACTAGGTAGGAGGCTGTGGAGTGACCCACAGGCATGCAGGTGGGAGGAGGAATCAAGCAACGGAGGGAGGCGGTGGGGAAGAGGCCAGAGTCTGGCTTCAGTTTTGGACAAAAGCAGTTGTACGCTGCAGGCCCTCGGCTGCCCATGAAGCCGCCACACCCTCCTAACTCCCTGGTACCTCTAGTCCCGTCACATCCCTCTGCGACTCAGTCCACGTGGAGCGGGTGCAGGACCAGAGTCCTGAGTCAATGGCGGTTTGGCCCTCGGCAGAGCCTTCACCGCCCTGCTCCTCCTCCCAGGGCTAGGCACCACCCCGTGCCCCGAGCATCCTGGGAGTTGTAGTCCTGCAGTCCTGCAAGTTCCCAGCCAGGAATGGTTAAGAGACAAATGCTCCCAGCATGCACAGCTAGGGGACCCAACTCCCTACTGTCCCTCCACCCATGGCCCACGCCCCTCTGCTTCTACACCCCACCTTCTACCCCGCCTCTTCTCTATACCACGCCAACTGTCCATGCCCTGCGCATCCCCCAGAGTATGTGCAGTGTGGTTGGGCTGCATCCTTTGAGGCCAGTACTCAGGTTGGAGTGGGGCTTACCTGCCTGGTTGTTGCTGAGGATGCTTGCAGCCCTGGTGGAAGCTCCCTGGCCAGTATTTGAAACGTAAATTCAATATCTAAAATGGAAATACTGGGTGCATGGGATCCTGGATTTTGCCTTTTAAGGCCCCCTGTCCTACCATCCCCTCCATTCCTCCAGCCTGCCATGATCCTCCCTCAGGACCCCGTGTCAGGGTCGCTGCAGAGAGCCTCCCCTTGGAGCCCACCCACCAGAAGGGCCCATACTCATCATAAAAACTCAAAGCCATTCCACTTGCCAAATTGAGGCATAAATGGAACAACCCAGGCAGGCCACGCAAGGGTGAAGGCATTAATAGATAATTGGGAGTATTAAAATCCATCTGATGATGTCATGAGTGAACGTGTTCCACTTTCAAACAAAACATTGCTGTTATTCTGAGATATTGAGTTAGTACCTTTGCACAAATATGCAGGATTTAAAATATTTATTGATGTATAACACGTACAGAAATATATGCAGAAGTCATCCATATAAACCTCAAAAAATTATTACAATGTGAACACACTTGTGTGACCAAGAACTAGCACCAGCTTCACTCAGGCCTCAACAATCCCTTTCTCCCCCCTTCCTCCCCAAAGGTAACTGACATCTTACCAGCGAACACTGTTTATCAAGTTTGTCTTCTTATATAAGTGTTTTATTGCAGAACAATTTAAACAATATACAAAATAAACAAAATAACACAAGAAGGCCCGTCACCCAGCTTCAACAACTACTAATCGTTTGCCATTTTTGTTTCATCCACACACCATCCCATTCCACCTCATTTTATTATTCTTTTAGTCCTTTGGGTGTGGCGGTGGGGTAAGAGGTATACACACTGAAAGGCACAAATCTCAACCGTACATTTTTGGCAAATAAACATGCCCATATAACCTTCACCCCTTTAAGAATAGGATATTTCCATCACCCCCAGAAAACCACTTCCTGTTCCTTCCTAGGAAATTTTTCCTTCCCCCGAGGCAACTCCTGTTCTGTTTTTTTCACCTTAGGTTCATCTTGGCTGAAATCATCCCACGTGTATTGTTTTCTGTTCAGCTTGCCTCCCTTGGTACGAGGTTGATGAGACTCACCCAGCATGTGTGTGTCAGCGTTTGTTCCTCGGCACGGTTGTGGGCGTTCTGCTCTGTGGATGCCCCGCAGTGCACTCATCTTCCTCCTGGGGATGTGCAGGTCATCTCCTGTGAACATTCTTGTACAAATCCTTTTTGTATGCTATTTAATTCCTTTATTAGCATTTAAGAGGCACACCTTTGCATTTTTTAGTGGTTGGTCCAGATTACAATATGCATCTTTAACAGATCACAGCCTACCTAGACTTAATAATGCACCAGTTTAATCAATGTAAAATATGGAAGACTTGCTACAGAACGGGTCAATTTACCTCTGTCTGTCCTTTGTGCTATTGTTGTCATAAATTTTACATCTTCCCATGTTATAAATCCCACAATACAATGTTATAATTTTTGTTTTAAATAGTCATAGGTCTTTTAAATAAATTAACAGAAAAAAGTAAAGTATTTGGAGGCAGATGATTTGAGGCTCTGCAAATGTACTGTTTCTTCTTTAAGTTTCACCTACAGTTTTTGCATTCATCAGTCAGCCTTACCCACAATAATTATTACTGTGGTGTTCTAGTGGCAATTTTCTATTTCATGCTATCCAGCCGCGTTTATTATTTGGAATTCTGGGAGGAAGTTTCCCTCCCTCCCTCTCTCTTCCTTCTTCCTTTCTTTCTCTCTTTCTTTTTTACTCCTCTTTCTTTCTTCCTTTCTTATTTAATCTATTTTATGTCAGTATAGACTCATGGATATTTATTTGATTCTCTGTGTAATGATCCAATGCTACCATTATTTATTATGTTGCTCACAGTTTTCCAGCTTGAGCCATTGGGAAGTCTTTCAGATTGATTCCTTTTGACACACCTCATCATTTTCTGTGTTTTATTTAAATCACTTTCCTACTTTCTGGCACTACAAGATGATCCAGGCTCATCTTTTATTTTCCATGTCCAGCCCTGGAATTAGCCATTTCTCCAAGAAAACCTGGTTCTTTTTATTGGAGAATGATATTTAGAAACCAAGATCTGGGAGCTATGTGTGCTCATTGATACTAGGGTGTCACTGCTTCTAGACCCTCTCAGCAGAGTTTGGAAATGTATGTATGAATATAAACTCAGGTATACACATCTATCTATCAATCTACCAACCTATCAATCTATCCATCTATCTGGATAGATATATTAGAAGAGACATGGTTTCATACTGATACTTCCAACTCCTATCCAGCACCACAGAGTTTATTCTAGCATTCTCCTTTTGTTTATTTTTAACTTCTTTCACCAACAGTGAGAAACTTAACTCCAGTTAGCTACAATATATTTACTAATGTGTCAACTAGTTTCAGAATTGCTAACCCATACCCTTATGAAAAAAATTTACCACCTAGATTACAGTGTGTCCAGTACTTTTGTTTTACAGTATCCCATCAGCATACTGTTTTCCAAAGTAACTTAGGTCAGGACCTTTCATCCCCACGCCTTCTGTGTGGTTATGTCACATGCTTGTAATACAGTGAGATTCATTTGTCACTGTATTCCATATGTGTTCCCCAGCATCCTGATTGATTTTTAAAATGTGCAGAGTAAAATTCACTCTTTGTGGTGTACACTTCTATGGGTTTTGACAACTTTATGGTCGTGTATCCACCTCCACAGTACCATACAGAGCTGTTTTTTTCACCCCCCAAAATTCTCTCATACTGTCCGTTTGTAGTCAACCCCTTCCCCCATTCCATTCCTTGGCAACCACTGATCATTTTCCATCTCTGTAATTCTGACTTTTCTAGAACGTCATATAAATGAAATCATATACTGCATAGCCTTTTGAATTGGGCTTCCTTCACTTAGAGAAATGCAGCCAAGATTCATCCATGTTGTTGTGTAAATCAAGAGTTTATCCTTTTTATTGCCAAGTAGTATTCTAATGTCCCAATTCACCACAGTTTCTTTCCCCATTCACCTGATGAAGGACATTTAGTTTATTTCTAGCTTGTGGCAATTGTGAATAAAATGGCTATGAAGATTCACACAAAGATTTTTGTTTAAACATTAGTTTTCAATTTTCTTCAGTAAATCCCTAGGAGTGGGATATCTGAGTCATATAATAAGTGTATGTTTAACTTTACAAGAACTTATTAAACCGTTTTCCTAATGCAACTATCATGTTGCATTCCCAGTTCTAGTTGCTTCTTGTTCTCACCAGCACTTGGTATTTACAATTTTATTTTTTATTTTAGCCATCTACTAGGTGTGTGGAATACTATTGTGGCTTCTGCCTCCTCTTTGAAAGTGAGATCTGCTAAATATAGAATCCTGTGTTGACTTTTGGGTTTTCTTTCTGCACTTGAAAGATGTCGTTTTGTTGTTGAGTTGTCTCTTTTGTTTTTGATAATATATCATCCATCATTCACATTATTTCTCCCTGTATGTAGTCTTCCCCTGTATATATGGATTTCCCTGACTGCTTTCAAGATTTTTGTTTTATCTTTGGATTTTAGCAGCTTGACTATCATGTGCTCAGGGGTGGTTTAATTTGTATTTTATTTTGTGGGTTTCCTGACTTTCTTGGATCTAAAATTTTAGATTTTCAACCAAATTTTGGAAATTTTATGCTATTACTTATTGATTTGCCTTTCTGCCTCATTTAATTTTTCTGTCTCTCTCCTCTCTGCTGGAAACTCAATCATCTCACAGGTAAGGTTCTCTTCATTTTTCTTCAAAATTTTTACATTCTTTTGTTCAGACTGGAAAATTTATATTGCTCTCTCTTCATGTTTCTTCTACTGTCTCTAATGTACATGTAAACTCAAAAGTATTTTTTTTATTTCATCTTCCTATTTGGTTCTTTTTTGTAATTTCCACTTCTCTGCTGAGTTTCCACATCTGTTCATTCATTATGAGAATATTTTTCTTTACCACCATGATCATCTTTATAATAGCTATTTTCTTATCCTTGTCTGCTAATTGCAACACCTTGGGGAGAGTTTCTACTGCCGGCTTTTGGTCATACATGGATTACATTTTCCTATCTCTTCAAATTTCATGATTTTTTAAACTGTCTACTGGAAACCATGAATGATAGTTATAGAGACTCTGGATTCTATTGTATTACTTTGAAGAGTGCTGTTATTTTTCTAACAGGGAGTTAACATGACTAGACTGAAACTTCAATCTTCTCTCCTTTACAGTGGGCATAGCTGAAATCCTCGATCAGTTCTTTCATCTACCAATTGCTGTTTTTACACTAGGCTCTCTGGGGCCTACCCTGCATGTGTGTTGTTCAAAGATCTGCCCATTGGGTGTGTGTGTGAGGGAGACTTACATATATATTTTGAGATTTTCCTCTTTGTGTCTCCCTCCATTCCAGATTTTCTCCCCTAACTTTCCAGCTACTCTGTCAGTCCCAAAATATATCCTCTAACATTACAAGTAAGACGGTAGTTTTTCCCTTATGTGGGCCATGTACAGATTTTGGAATGCTTTGAGGCAAAAGAATCAAGCTTGCAAATATCTCCTGGTGCAATTCCCATCATTTAAGGGAAGACTCCCTCACAGTTCTGGTTGCTTTTGTAAGAGATTTATACATACACACATATACACATTTATTGTATGTGTACTACATATAAATACATGATTCTATATAAATATATATAATACTTTATGCAGATTTTATCATTGTTATCTGTTAGAACATTAGTTCAACAAGCTACTCCACCATTCCTGGAAGCAAGACCTCGGTTTTGTTTCTTTTTTGTATTTTATATAAATGGAATTAAAAAATGTATAGCCTTTTGAATATAATTTCTTTTATGCAGCCTTATGGTTAGGATATTTATCCATGCTATTGCATGTAGCTACTGTTTGTTCATTTGTTGAAAATAATTAATTTTTTTAAATGGTCATAAAATATGCATAACATAAAACTGACCATTTTAACCATTTTTAAGTGTACAGTTCAGTGACATTCAGTGCATTCACATTATTGTGTAGCCATAACCTCCAACCATCCACAGAACTATTTTCACATTTCACTGAAACTCTGTGCCCATTAAGCAACAACTCCCTGTTATCCCTCCCTCTTGCCCTTGGGAACCACCATTCTCCTTTCTATTCCTATGAATTTGAGTACTCTAAGTACCTTATATGAGTGGAATCATACAGTATTTTTCCTTTTGTGGATGGCTTTATTTCACTTAGCATAAAGTCCTCAAGGTTCATCCATGTCATAGCATGTGTCAGAATTTCTTCCTTTTTAAGGGTGAATGGTATTCCACTGTCTGTACACACCACTGATTTTTGTCAATTCATCCGTTGATGGACACCTGGCTTTCTTCCAGCTTCTGGTTATTTTGAATAATGCTGTTAAGAACATGGGTGTACATATATGTCTATACCTCTGCATTCAATTCTTTTGGGTGTATGTCCACAAATGGTGTTCTGAGATTCATTTTTTCACACGTGGGAGGGTTCCCCACACCTCCAAAAAGCAATTCTTGGAATGCCAGCTGGTCGTCAGATAATTCAACTCAATTTGATGCTATCAACCCAGAGATACATCAGATTCCCCAGGTTGAGGACTCAGTCCTATAAGACTGCACCCCCACTCAACCTCACCTCAATTTCAGATGCCAGTTAGAAGCCCAGGCTCTTACTTGTACTTCTGACTGACTGGCTATAAACCAGAGGTTCCCACAACCTCCTCATTGGGTTTGATTAATTTGCTAGAGTGGCTCACAAAACTCAGAGAAACGTTTACTAGATCACCAGTTTAATATAAAAGGATATAACTCAAGAAAAGCCTGATGGAAGCAGTGCATAGGGAAAGGTATGTGAGAAGGGGCACAGAGCTTTCATGCCATCTCCAGGTTCACCACTGTCCAGGCACTCCTTATCATTGCCAACCTGGAAGCTCTCTGAAGCTCCTTCTATTGGGATTTTTATGGAAGCTCCCTCATGTAGGCATGATCAATTACTAACTCAGTTTCTGGCCCCTCTCCCCCCTCTGGAGGATAAGGGGTAGGGCTAAAAATATCAAGCTTCTAATCAGGGCTTGGTCTTTCTGGTGACCATCCAGGAGCCATCCAGGAGCCTAACCAGAGTTGCCTCAATAAAACAAAAGATTCTCCAAGTGTTCTTATCACTTAGGAAATTACAAGGGGTCTTACCCTGTGGCTTAGCACTTAAGTGCGCATGCTCCGCTGCTGCCAGCCCAGGTTCGGATCCTGGGCGCGCACCGACGCACCGCTTGTCTGGCCATGCTTAGGCCACATCCCACATACAGCCACTAGAAGGATGTGCAACTATGACATACAACTATCTACTGGGACTTTGGGGGAAAAAATGGAAGAGGCTTGGCAATAGATGTTAGCTCAGAGCCGGTCTTCCTCAGCAAAAAGAGGAGGAATAGCACGGATGTTATCTCAGAGCTGATCTTCTTCTTCAAAAAAAAGGCAATTACAAGGGTTTTAGGGGCTCTGTGTAAGGGATGGTGTCAAAGACAAATATTAGAATAAGAGATGCTCCTATTGTTCTTATCATTTAAGAAATCACAAAGGTTTTAGCAGCTCATTGCCAGGAACTGGAGGCAGAGATTTATAAATATTTTTTCTATTATTTCAGAACCCATAAGTGTAATTGCTAGATAATATCGTAATTCTATTTTTAATTTTTGAAGGAACTGCCATACTGTTTTCCACAGTTTTATATTCTCACCCTCATTGCACAAAGGTCGCAATTTCTCAACATCCTTGCCAACACTTGTTATTTTTTGATTTTGTGATAGTAACTATGCTAATGGGTGTGAAGATGTATCTCGTTTTGGTTTGATTTTGCATTTTCCTGATATTTAATGATGTGGAGCATCTTTTCATGTGTTTACTGGCCATTTTATATCTTCTTTGGAGAAAAGTCTATTCAAGTCCTCTGTGCACTTTTAAATTGTGTTTTTTTTTTATTGCTGGGTTGTAGGAGTTCTTTATATATTCTAGACATCAATCCCTTATCAGATATGTGATTTGCAAATATTTTCAACCATTCTGTGGGTTGCCGTTTTACTCTGTTGATAGTACCTTATGATACAGAAAACTTTTACATTTTGATGAAGTCCAATTTGTTATTTTGTTGTTGTTGTTGCTTATGTCTTTGGTGTCATATTAAAGAAAGCATTATTGGCAATGGCATTTGGACCCAATGACATGTAGCTTTTACCCTGTGTTTTCTTCTAAGGATTTTATAGCTTCAACTCTATCATTTAGATCTTTGATCCATTTTGAGTTAATTTTTGTATATGATGTAAGGTAAGGGTCCAACCTCATTCTTTTGCATGTGGGTATCCAGTTTTCCAGCACGATTTGTTGAAAAACTTATCCTTTCTCCAATGAATGGTCTTTGCACCCTTGTCAAAAATCATTTGACCATATATGTAAAGATTTATTTCAGGGATCTCTATACTGTTTCATTAGTATATTGTGTGTATTTATGCCAGTACTGTGCTGTTTCGATTATTTTGTAGTAAGATTTGAAATCAGAAAGTGTGAGTTCTCTAACTTTGTTCTTCATTTTCTAGATTGTTTTGGCTATTCAGGGTCCCTTGAGAGTCCATATGAATTTTAGTATAGACTTTTCTATTATTGCAAAAATTTCATTGGAATTTTTAGATCCGTGAGTAAGTTGACTCTTAAGTATTTTACTCTTTTTGATGCAATTTTAAATAAAAATGTAAGGTTTTAAAATTTCTTTTTCAGATTATTTATTACTAATGTATAGAAGAACAACTGATTTTTGCATGTTGACTTTGTGTCCCACTACTGTGCAGAATTTATTAGTTCTAACAATTTTTTGAGCAATTTTTAGGGGTTTCAGCATATAAGATATTATATGCTGAAACCCCTAAACAAATATAATATTACTTCTTCCTTTCCAATTTGGATGCTATTTCTTTCTTTTTCTTGTCTAATTGCTTTGGCTAGAACTTCTAATGTCATGTTGAATAGAAGTTGTGAAAGTGGGCCTTCTTGCCTTGTTCCTGATCTTAGAGAAAAAGCTTTCAGTCTTTCACCCTTGAATATGATGTTCTCTGTGGATTTCTCTATATGGCTTTTATTATGTTGAAATAGCTTCCTTTTACTCTGAGGGCTTTTTAGTGTTTTTAACATGAAACCATGTTTAGTTTTGCCAAACACTTTTTCTGCATCCATCGAGATGATCATTTTTTTCCCTTCATTCTGTTAATGTGGTTAATTACATTGATTCATTTTCATATATTGAAACTTCCTTGTATTCCAGAAATAAATCCCACATAAAAGTGATGTATAATCCTTTTAATATGCTGCTGAATTTTGTTTGTTACTATTTTATTGAGGATTTTTGTATCAATATTCATGGTAGCTATTGACCTGTAGTTTTCTTTTCTCTTAGTGTCTTTGGCTTTGATATCAGGGTAGTGTTAACTCCATAGGATGACTTTAGAAGTATTCTCTCCTCTTCAACTTTTGAAAGAGTTTGAAAAGAATTGGTGTTAGTTAATTAAAAAAAGTCTTTGGGCCCAGGAATAAATTCAGCATAAAATAAATACAAATAAATATTTTTTTAAATGTGAAAAAGTTTTTTCCTAAAAAACATTAAAAATTATGCAAGTACATCATTTATCACTTTATTCCTAAAAAGTGTTTTTAACCTAATAGTAAGCATGAACACATTGTTAGAATTAAAATGACTCAAGTGTTAATTTTCTTCATTGCAAATTTTCTGACAAAAGTATATGATGCCATCATGTATGACATCTTTTATGAAAAAATGGTCATTATTTTGTAGTATTTGAGAACATTAAGAATTTTCCCAGTGGCCTCTGACAATACTCTGATATGCAAAGTTATCTTTTCAACATGTATGTCTTATTATCATCTTTCACAAATTAGCAAACTCTGTCAGGTGTTAATTAATCAACTACTTTGCATATGATTCAGGTTCTCCACCATCAACTTCTCTACTCATCACGAAATTCTACAACTTCTGCAAGACTAACAATTTTACCTTACACTGTATTTATCTCATGTGGTTTAAAACATCCAAAATCATTGATAAACTGACCCTGCCCAAACTAAAGCATGGTGAATTATAAAAGATGGTCTCTGTTAAATGGGGAGGTATTTCATGTTGAACTTAATTTTATAAGTAGTCAATTTATTACAGTGTATTTTTCTGTTATGTATTTCACTTCTTTTTTAAAAGAAATGATAGTTGAGGGCACTTGGATAATAAAAATTTGAGAAAATAAGGAACTGATACACACTGTAAGCTTCAAATGTTTTCAAGCATAAGATACAATAAGAACTAATACCAAGAAATGGCAGAGGAAATAGAGATAAGAGGATGAAATTGCAAAACTGAATCTACAATTATATCTCAATGGCTACGGTTGTGGTGCCAAGAAGGTGGTGAAGTCAAAGAATTTGTATAGATGATAAACAGACTGCAAAGAAAAGACTGAAATTTGTGTGTGTGTGTGTGAGGAAGATCAACCCTGAGCTAACACCCATGCTAATCCTCCTCCTTTTGCTGAGGAAGACCGGCTCTGAGTTAACATCTATTGCCAATCTTCCTCCTTGTTTTCCCCAAAGCCCCAATAGATAGTTGTATGTCGTAGTTGCACATCCTTCTAGTTGCTGTATGTGGGTCATGGCCTCAGCATGGCCGGAGAAGCAGTGCGTCGGTGTGCGCCCGGGGTCCAAATCCGGGCTGTCAGTAGCAGATTGCGCACACTTAACCACTAAGCCACGGGGCCGGCCCAAGACTGAAATTTTTATACAGAGAATTTTTACAGCGATATTACAGATAGAGAACAAGGAAGAGAAGTTGGAGTGAGAGACTATCTGTTCTCTTGAACAAAAAACCAATTTGCTGAAATCTTTATTCCGCTCTAAGACACTATCTTTACCTGCAAAATCTGAGCACTGAATCAATGTCACAATCCTCCTTTTCCATCCCTGGGGAACAGAGCAATTAAGCTCATCTGAAACCTCAACTGCCCATCCTGTGAAATAAAGCCGGCCATCCATTCTCACAGGGGAGCCAACTGGAGGTAGGATTTTTCGTTCTGAATTCAGCTCAACATCTTCAAAGAATTGTATCTGGCCTTCCTTATCCAGGGCTATCAATGAAGGGCTGGCTGGCTTTCAGAGAAGAGCAATTTACAGTCAGCTGAGACATTTTCTGTTGAGCTCTTTAGAGAAGGATGTGGGGCTTGTCAGTAAGAGTTGATTTCTATACGGGTTATAATTTTATTTTATTCAGAGATTTATAAAGAAATATACATGGTAAATATTACTTAATGTCAAGAAAAGAGGTTGTCTATTCTCTGATCATTTAAGCAAAATCCTCCTCTCAGGACCCACCCGTGGACAAAGCCCAGATTCAATCTCCAAGAGTCTGCCAGGCACTCTGTGGTTCATGGGAAGCCCTCAAGTTGGCAGCCTGTTCCCTTGTGTCCTGTGCTGGTCCTTAATCTTCCATCTCTTCAGGGCACAACTAGACAGAGGCTTATCATATCCTAAAGGGACTTGACATTGGAGAAATAAACTTTTCATTATCTTTAGATTTTTACACTTTTCAAAAATTCTGTCAGGGCCGGCCCCATGGCTTAGCGGATAAGTGCATGCAGTCCGCTGCTGGCGGCCTGAGTTCGGATCCTGGGTGCGCACCGACACACCACTTCTCCGGCCATGTTGAGGCCCACATACGGCAACTAGAAGGATGAGCAGCTATGGCATAAAACTATCTACTGGGGCTTTGGGGGGAAAAATATCTCTCAACATTTCCAGTAATTGTGCAGCAGTTTACCCAACACTAAGGTTCTCACTACTAAAAATTAAAATAAATAAATTTTGAAAAGGAAAAAAGTGATCTTTGCAACTTTGTACAGAATCTATACAATGGGTGCATCTTTAGAAAGGGAGGAAAGATAACAAATTTAACTATTTTGGTTAGTTAACACAGTAAGTAATATATTTTATGTATTAGCAATTTTGAGATTATTTGTATTTAAAAATACTGCATCAAACTCCTAAATCATTGTATGTGGTAGAGTCTGCCATCTTCTTTGGCTGAACAATTATATACAGTAAGTCAGCCTAAATTCTTCCATTCCTGTATAATATTATATGTGGGTGGTAAAGGTTAGTTCTTATAGATTATTTGAACACGTGCATATCGCAAAATACAAGTGACCATTAAAAATTAAAGCATTCAACAAATAGAAGATTAGTTGATTCCCAGAAAAAGAAAACACTACTGTGACATTAAGGCTAAAATTGTCATAAAGGAAGCCAAAATACACTCAAGTCAAGCTTTTGCTGAAAAGTTAAATGGCTCATCTTTGAAACTTTATCAGGTTTATTATGTAAGCAAGATACTTTCAGAGCCTAGAATACAGAAAGTGCTTATTGATACGTAAGCATTGTGATCATTTATTTTGTAAATGTTAATATTACAGATATAATTCATTTTCTACTATATTCAGATTTTCAAGTTCTGCTAAATCTTAAGGCCACATTACTGGCAAGTTGGAATACCTCTAGACATCTGAAAAATATGAATCCTACACAGAAGCATATAAATTCTCTATTCATCAGGTTCTAAATTCTAAAACATTCTAAGCTTTTGGAACAATCCAATGACATTCCAAATTGACAGTAAGGCTGCATGTGCCACACATGATCCTATAGGAAGAGAATTCTAGATTTTAAATAGAGGAGACTGTGCACAAAAATAAAGTACATTTTCACATCTGAAAGGGGATTTCAAGAAATAAGGGACTCTCAGAACATGTGGTAAGCAGTAAATAACTTACCAAGGTCTCTCTAAAGGAGAACATATTGTGGAAAAAAAAGCTTCACATACAGAGAGCTAAAATGGCATCTCTGGAATCCTCACGATGAAACAGACACTCAAATACTTTTTCCTAAAATTTAAAATGTGTCTTATTCTCCAAACAAATACCACTTCCCTGCCTTTCAGCTTACCTGGGCATGGTGACATGTTGGAATCATTTTTCTATTTCATTGGCTCTTAAACTTGATGAGTACCAGAAGCACCTGGAGGCCTTGTTGAAACCCAGGTTGCCAGGCCCCACCCTAGAATTTCCAGTTCAGCAATTCTGCAGCAGCACGAGAGAATTTGCACTTCTGCCCAGTTCCAAGGTGATGCTGATGCTGCTGGTTCAGGGACCCCACTTTGAGAACCACAGACTAATTTATACCCTATATATAGTTACCAAATCCATTATTTTATCCCTTGCCTGCTACTTTTCCTTTATCACATCAGCACTTTAGCTGCGAATCTCCTCACCTAGCAATGGGAATACTTGGAGAGTTTAACAGCTGGTCCTTCTTTCTGGCTCAGTTCTCCCTCTTCCTCTCAAAACTATAGTCTCTTGCCAGGTAATTTTTCCTTAAACATCAGTTCATCATAGATCTTCCTTGCTCAAAAACTCATGGCTCTTATGCTGAACACAAGACATTTTAAATTCTCTACTTGGCTCATAAGGTCTGTAATAGCCCATAGAATGTGGACACCCTGTTCCTTACCCTGCCTGTTATACGGGAGTATGTGAGGATTACATAAGATACAGTCAGTTCTCGTTATGCACAGTGTGACATTCTATAAAGTCACTGTGAACACTGAATCAGTGAATATGACCCACTGCTCCTACAGGAAATGCAGGGTTAGGTTCCTGCAAGCTTTAGTCACATTTTCTTCAACTGATCAATACATAACCTTTTTCTCTGTCTGTTTCTCTTTAAAGTCACCTTATTTAATATATATTGTTGATATATTAACATTGAACTTAGACTAACAGCACTGTACCTCGTGTCTAAAAGAAGGTTGTCGAACACACATACTTTCTCCGTAAAGGCACGTCACAGCCTCTTGCCCTGAGGAACACCAGGCAGCATTGCAGCACTACACATGGGGGATATATTAAACAGGCAAGTCACTAACACAAGGCACAAAAAGATAACAAATGAGGCACTAACTGGACTGCAGGAAGGACACTTGTTTACAGTATGGGCTGAAACAACAAGGCAGAGCGTCACCTTGTTCCCCTCAGCTGGGAACGTGCACTTCAAGTGAATCAAATTTTTCACCACTTTGCGCTTATCTGCAAATGGACATGAAAGCCCTGTGAGTGTTGAGTTGGGGGCTGCCAGTACATTTTAGCTAGTAGGCAAGTGTGCAGACACGGAATCCACAAATAATGAGGATCAACTATTTTATGAAAGCATCTTTTCAAAACCAGAGTATTGTTCAGATATAAGAGCAATAATGATAACACAACAGCTAACATGTTAATGCCTACTATGTGCCAAGAGCTCTTCTAAATACTTTACTTAAGTTAATGCATTTAAATTTCACTAAAACCCTATGAGACAGGAGTTCTCAGTAGCCCCATTTTATAGATGAGGAAACTAAGGCTCAGAGAGTAAATACTTTGCACAGGTTCCCCAGTTAAAAGTAGGATAACTGGGATTGGTGCCGAGACACACTGGTCCAAAGCCCACAGCCTCAACCACTATGGTAGGAACGTGAGCGAATTTTCTACCACTCCCCAAAAAGCCCCTTCTGCTCCAGCCAGTGTGGTTTCCCACATACTTATTCACTCATCAAACATTTTCTGAATGCCTCCAAGGTGTCAGGTACTGTGTTTAGATACTGCAGGGACAAATAGAATGTCGACGCAAATATTGAATAAAAAATCTATAAAACCAAATTGGGGTGAGTTTATTATGAGCCAACCTTTGAGGACCATATAGCCCAGAAGAATCCTTTCACGAAGAAATGGAGCACTCCAAATAAGTGGGGTGTACAGAGTGGTTATATACCATCAAAGAGCATGTACCACATGTGATTGCAATGTCCCTTTTACAATAGCCTCGACATTGACATGTTGGCACGTGGATTGATGGACACTGTGGGTATCATGTCTGCTGTCTCCATGGGCGTGGCTGTTGTGTTAAGTTGGGTTGTCACAGGATGAGTGCAGCAATCAAATCCTAGCCTAGGGAGAAATGCTTATCCTTAAGGAAATGTCAATGTGGGGATGTTGTATTTACATTTTAAGGGCATTGCTTTTGTCTTTGGGACACGTTAATTGTTTAAAGCGGATATACAATGGATGAACAGAAGCTACAGGCCCCTTTTGGAAAAAAAAAACAAGATCAGGCCCAATTAGTTTTACACCAAATGGCTTCCTCATATGCTCCAATATATCCTATTGCTTGCCATTTATTTATGGTTTTCCCCCTTTTGATCTATAATCGTTCCATAGAAAACATTGATGATCAAAATATTGTCCCTTGGCACCAGGGTGCTTGCTGTCTGCCCTGGGATTATCATGTCCCTTGGTACCAGGCTTTTTTTATCTCATCTATTTGCCCAGTTGTCCACCGTGTAGGGAATTAATGGGATATTGTGGACAAGCAAAGAGGTATATATATATAAACAGAGGAAGCATTTCATGAGTTTTGGATAATTTTAGGTTGTTGCACAAAGATTGTATATGCGCCTTTTTTTTTTAAATATATATATCCCCTTATGTACATTGTACACAATTATAGAACAAATACGGTAACAATGATAATAATTTAACATTTTTTTGAAAGATTAGTTTAAAATCAGATTTTAGGCATAGTCCTTATCAGAAAAGGAAATTTGTCCAAAGTTATAAGATTGATCGGCCCTCTCAAGTCGCTGAGTGATCATTACTCTATTTTGCATGACAGTCTTACAGCACTGAGTAAAGAAAACAACAATCAGTTTGAATATTATGATTAGTACAAGAATTTCAAGAAGTAATAGAAATAGGACATGCAATCCAGATCGAAAAAAGGAACCAATACCAGAAGGGAGCTGATGGTGCTCAGGGCAAGCTACCCCAGGAGGCACCACTCTGGTATGTGGATCATTTCGAGCTGAAGACAATAAGGACTCAGAGAACTCAGGAAGAATATTTGAGTTTCCCCTCCCAAACTGCCTAAAGAATTTAAAACAAAAGATCTGTTTCAGGAAGGAGTTATTATCATGATGGCTGTAAAGATAATGTAGGATAGAGGTTACAACAGGAAAGGTACCAAGCCCCTTTTATCAAAAACTCTATCTCTCCCTGACCACATTATCTATAGATGACTCTGAGAAGAGTTGTCAGGCAAACATTTGCATTTCTATCTCCATGTGAGTTGTCTTCTTGCCCTCTGAGGTCCCAGACCACTACCCACCCCCAACACCTTCCTCGCCTTTAGCTGCAATACTTAAGCGGGCAGCTTAGACAGAGGGACGAGTTGCTCATTTCTGAGTTCTCCCATGTATGTATGTTATTAGACTTGGTATTACTTTCTCAGGCTAACCTGTCTTGTTAATTATTTGGCCAGCCATAAGAACCTTGAGGAAAAGGGCAGAGGGAGATTCTCCCTCTCTCCCGACAGAGCCAAGCAAACAAATCAAGGCTGGGTGGAGGATCACTTATGGCATTCACCTGTTTTTTCATGTGCTTTAGTAGAGATGACACATTGGAAGACTGGTCAGGTATAAAAACACAGCATTCGGTTTGAATGATCGTGCACGTACCACCTTGGGATGCTGTAAGAATATCTAAGGCCATTCTCTTTTGAAGCACAGCTGTTCTCATTAAAGACATTTCAGTATTTAATAAAACTATTGTTGCCTGACAATCGTTAAGGGCTTTTTGAGTACATTTTGTCAGAGCCTGTCTATGTGATATGACATCTTCTAGCCCCAAGGAAGGAGCAAATATAGCTGTTAGGTGGTCATACTAGTGAAATACTGAACGAGCCCATCTGGCCTTAAGGAGAGGCAGATTGTCAACAGATATTAGCTCTGGGCAAATCTTTCCCTGTATCCAAAAGAAGCCCAGAGTGCAGCACCCTAGCCATCCTGGTGGCAGCCAAGGCCAGAGGTTTGTTCCACATAACCACTGAGTTCAATTAGGAGCCGTCCAATACAAGCTTGGTCTTCGAGACCGGTCTGTTCTAAATCAATCACGTTTTTTAAGTATAATAGTATTCTGACATGACTTCAGCAGGGTATCCAGCCCATCTTTTGAGTGTAATTTGGTAGATTTTGTTTGGAATGATTTCTCTGTTCCCAACATGAAGGTGCCGGTATGTTTAAAGATCCAAGGCTAGAAGTAAGCCAAACATATCCATCCCAAATTTGTGTGAAACCTTCCATAGTTTTTATTGTAATGTCTTGTTTCTTTTGTTTATCTGCAATTTGTTGGGATAACCGGATGGTTTGAGTAACAGAAAAAGAATAACCATAACCTGTATTATTAATGGTATGCGTTATTGGCCATGTTTCAGGATCATAATTAGTAATATCAGATGAACTGCAAACATTAGAACTAGATCTTTGTATCACAATAAATTGCTTTAGAGCTTTCCAATCTGTGCCTCGAAAGGGAAAGACCAACCAAGGGTCTTAGAAAGTGGAAGTTGGCCACATAACCAACAAGTAGACTGATTTTCATGTGTAGCAAAGAAATGTGCCCATTGCAGAAAAACATTGTCTTCAGAGGTCCATTGAGATGTAGATTGGAAAAACAAACATAGCTTTAGGAAAACCTTACATGGCATTTTCTTTTTGGTGATTAAGAAAAGGTTGTGTAATTAGGTTCTAATCTATCTTATAAAGTTGAAGGGTAAAGTATTGGTGTAGGAAAATGGTAAGGCAATATAGATATTGATTATTTTAGCAATTACATAAAGCTTAAACTTTACGAGGGTTTACATGAAGAGATATAAAGTTAGGCATACAGGCCTGGTCCGGAGTCTTGGGACAGCTGTCTACAACAGATGTTGTCTTCTTCTCATCCTGGTTTGGAAATGTTCATCTTGGTCAGTCGAAGTCAGGTGTCAGAGACTACAGTTGAAGTCCATTCAGGTGGAGAAGACTTTTATGAATGAGAAATGTGAGTCCATGAGTCTACGCCTTTAAATTTTGCAGCACATGGCTTGGTTAAAAGCACCTGATATGGTTCTTTTCAACGGGGCTGCAAAGAGTCTTTGCTCAGATGTCTTTTCCAATAAACAAAATCTCCAGGTTGTACTCCATGATCCTTAAGGTCTTCTTCACCCGGGAGCTTAGTGTGAAATGAATTAGCCACCAATTTCTCATTTCTTTTAGGAGCCACAATGAGACCTTGACAATAATGTAAAATATCTCCTTTAAGTAAAGTTGGTTCACACATTTCTTTGTCAAATTGCATGGGTCGTTCAGTTATTATTTCCAAAGGAGACAGTCGATGTTTACCAAAGGGCATAGAACTAAGACTGAGAAGCAGAAGAGCCTTTGGCCATGAGGGATTAAATGCTTCTGAAAGCTTTGCCAATTGAATTTTGAGGGTGCCATTAGTTCTTTCCATCAATCCTGAGGATTGGGGATGGTAAACGCAGTGGAAATGCTGCATTATTGGTCAACTATTACAAATAGATTTAATTATTTGTCCAGTGAAATGAGTTCCCCGGTCACTATGTAACTCGGTAGGAATTCCCCAAACAGAAATTATTCTAATAGTAATTTTCCTATTGTTAGAGCCGTTGCTCTTCTGCAATGACAGGCCTCAACCCAATGTGAGACCATACAGATCATTACCAAGATGTATTTATATCATTGAGATGGTGGCATTTGGACAAAGTCCAATTGCCATACCTCAAAGGGTCTCTTAGGAAGGGGAAAGTGGCCTTGTGACCCATGAAGTAGTTTCCCTGGATTATATTTTGGGCATATAGCACAAGGAGTATAAGCTTTATGGGCCACTGTGGGAAAAAGTTTCTTAAAGTATTTTTTTCACCATAAAAATCATCTTTTCAAGTGCCCAGTGGGTTAGTTGGTGTATATGCTGGAGCAGTGGAAATTGTGCTCCAACAGATACTGTGGGTTTCCTATTGGGCCAAAACCATATCTATGAGGTGGTGTGAAAAACTCCCCCTTTTGAATACCATATCACTTTTTCTTCTCTCGTGGCCACTTCTTGGGCGTGTAGAAGGAAGTCTTTTACTGGGTTAGCAGAGTTAATAGGAAGCAGCAGGCATTCTCGAGGCTGGGTAGGGCAAGCCTTCAAGGCTGCTTGTTTAGCAGCTGCATCAGCAAGCTGGTTTCCTGTAGCTTCCAAAGTATCAGATTTGGAATGCCCTGGCATTTTAATAGTCGTTAGTTGTCTTGGTAGCTGTATGGAATTTAATAATTCTGCAACCTGTTTCCCATTCTTTATAGGCTTACCTGAAGAGGTTAAAAGTCCTCGTTGTTTCCACAGCATTCCCAAATCACGTGTTACTCTGAAAGCATGACGGCTGTCAGTGTAGATACTTGCTACCTGGTCTCTGGCCAATTGACAAGCTCGAGTTAAAGCAATTAACTCAGCTTGCTGTGCTGACTTTAACTCTGGTAAATAAGAACTCTCGATTACTTCTACTGAGGACGTTACTGCCTATCCAGCCTGATAATGTCCTTGTTCATCCTTTGAGTAAGATCCATCTGTAAACCAAATTAGATCAGCATTATCAATGAGAGTTTCTTGCAAATCATTCCTAGGAGTAAGTAGATAATTAATTAACAAAACGCACTCATGGGCATCTTTTTGTGATGCTGGAAGTAAAGTTGCAGGGTTAAGATAATTACACCGAGCTAAGGTAATATTAGGAGCAGAGACCAACAGAACTTCATAGGAGGCTAGCCGGCTGACAGAGTAATGCTGAGTGTGATGAGAATTTAGGAGAGATTTGACTGAGTGAAGAAGATAGATAGTCAAAGGAATCCCCATCACTATTTCTTCAGTGGTCTTGCATAAGAACGCTGTTGCTGAAATGGCTCTAATACAAGGTGGAAGCCCTTTTGCCACTGAATCTAACTGCTGACTATAATACCCTATAGGTCGATGTCGACCTCCGTGTTTTTGAGTTAAGATACCTAAGGCATTTCCTTTATCTTCATGTAGGAAGAGGAATAACGACAAGCTGTAATTAGGATGTCCTAACGCTGGTACTTGGGCCAAAACAGACTTGAAGGTAGTTACTGCCTTCTCTCCTTCTGGTGTCCATTCAATTAAATCAGGCTGGTCAGACTTAGTAACATATGTAAGGGCTGGGCAATAAGTGAAATGTTAGGTACCCAGTTCCTGCAATATTCAGTTAGTCCTAGGAATCCTCTTAACTGTTTCTTTGTCTTAGGGAGAGTAAAAGCCAGGATTCTTTTAATCCTTTCAGAATCAATCAACGGTCCATCTTTAGATATCAAGTGTATTAGATATTTTACAATAGGCAGGCAAAAATGTAATTTGTCCTTGGACACTTTATGCCCCTTAGATGCTAGCTGTTGCAATAGATAAATTGTGCCCTTCTGAGAACCCAACTTAGTGTTTGAACACAAGAACAAATCATCCACATATTGAATTAAAGTGGAGTCATTAGGGAATTCTGTATTCACTAAGTCAGCCTTGAGTATCCGGGAAAAATAAGTGGGGCTTTCAGTCTAGCCCTGTGGCAACACTGTCCTGGTATCCTGGCGATCTTCCCACGTGAAGGCAAAAAGATATTGACTATCCTTTTCCATGGAAATGCTAAAGAAGGCACTGCATAAATCAATGACTGAGCAATAGCAGCTGTTAGTTGGAATGGTTGAGAGCAAAGTGTGTGGGTTAGGACCCACAGGATGTCGGGGAATCACGATATTATTTATAGCTCTCAGATCTTGAACAAATCTCCCGCCTTTCCCATTCGGCTTTTTTACGGGCAAGATAGGTATATTACAGGGACTAGCACAAGGAAATATAAGTCTCTTTTCAAGAAATTCCTGAATGATAGGCCTCATCCCATTTAATGCTTCTGGTTTAAGTGGATATTGCCGAATATTAGGTAGACGTTTAGAGTTGTCAACAGTCACCTTAATAGGAGTAGCTGATTTAATTTTCCGAATATCTGAAGGGGATGATGACCATAATTATCTAGACACTTGTGATAACAGGTCATCAGTTTTCTCTTCTTCTATTTGAGTCATTGATTTCACAGTCATCAACCTTTCAGCAATTACATTCTGGTCAGCATCCCGATTTTCTGAATCCAGAAGCATTTTGCCCTTTTGTGAAAAGGCAATATGGGTGTTGTATGCTTCTAAAAGATCTCGTCCAATCAAATGAATTGGAGCACATTTAACCAGAAGAAATATATTTTTTCCTGTGATGGTTCTTAATTGAAAAATGATTGGTTCTGATTTAAAAACCTGCATTGGAAAATTCGAAACACTTACCATTTGAACTGTCTGTTTACTCCGAGGGAGAGGGCAATGAATAAGGGTAGGGCTGAGGACAGATAAGGTAGCCCCGCTATCTACTAGGGCCTTTAAAGTTTCTCCTCTAATAGTTATCTCAATTTTCCCTAAGGCATTTGTGAGGAGGAGGGGAAATGCCCTCTCGTAATCCTCTGAGCAGCCTAATTCCTGTTTATTGCTGTCACGCCCTAAGTCCCATTTGACTTTACGGCAGTGTCCTTTGAAATGACCAGGCTTTTTGCAATAGTAACAGACAAGGTCATTTCGTTTCTGGTTAGATTTGAAAAGGTTTGCTTTTGTTGGGGCACTAAGCTGTTGTAGCTGTATACTCATAAGCTTAGTGGCCTTTTTGTTTTCTGTAATGTTTTAGATAATTTATCTGTAATAGTGACAAGAGCACTAGCATGCATTAAAGTGCAATCCAGTTCATGTCTCTTAACTAACTTTGCTAATTCCTCATCTAATCCTTCTAAAAAAATTGAATTGAAAATTGAATCATTCTGGTGATCCTCAAAACTTTCAGGAGCCATCCCAGAGTGCTGTTTGAATGTTTTCTCAAGCCTTTCAAAATAATCAAAGATAGATTCCTCGGGTCTATGCTTACATTACTGGAATTTAGCACCATCTATCTTCCTGGAAAAAATTACTGGAATGGCTTTGTGTAAGTTTTGAGTGATATCCCTACACTCCTTAAGGCCATGAGGCTCATGCCTATGGAAATCCTCCAGGGGGTCTCCAATCTGCCTCTTTTATCCATTCATTTGTTTTGTTCTCAGACACCAGCAAATGCACAAGCTGATATAAATCTGAACATCCTGGTGCATATGTTCTAACAATTAAGTCAAATTCTCGAGCAAACCCTAAAGGATCTTGCAAAGGGTCTGGGAAGCCCTTTGTCAAATTCTTAAGTTCAGTTCTAGTCCAGAGAGTATACACAAGAGCAGGCTCACCTCTCCCAGTAACAGGTTTCTCCTTAAAGGGAGCCACTATAACTTTAGGTCTTTCAGTATCTGCCCCTGAGTGTTACTCCTTGTTTTCTCTAGGGGTGGAGGAGGAGGGAAAGGTGCAGGAGGAGGAGATGAGCTCTGAGGTGCCAAAAGCGGTGGCGGTGGAGGAGGTAGAGGAGGTGAGGGGGGTGGACAGCTTCTGACTTCTTATCTCTCTTTAATTCAGAAAGAGTCTCTGTCAATTTACAGTTAGTCTCCTGTAAAGAAGTCATTTTACCATTATGACGCTTTGAAGCCTCTAAATGCCAAGCACATAAACTTCCCCTTCTTTTGTTTTGGTTTTATTGCCAGCTTTTTCAACCTGTGCACGCAAAGTCAGTAGTTTTCAGAAGTCAAACTTTCCCCATTTTGGCCATTTATGACCTAAGTCATCCTTGGTTAATCTCTCCCATTTAGTTAAATATTTGCAAGCATTGTTGCGGTATGTATTATACATGAAACCCGCTGCAGTCCCAGTGGGGGGTTGTCCTTCCGTGAGCCAGCTGGCTTTTGAAGCACGGCTTCCCATTTTCTTTTAGTTCTGTTTGTTTGTTTTTTATAAAGTCTGAACAACTTCTAGGAACTATATAGTGGGTCACAAGTGTGCTGCTTTGAGTGTTACTCCCCAAAGGAATGTCAGAATCACTCTCTTATGTGTCTCAGTTTCTCCCGCCGGCAGTCTTAAGACCACTGTCAGGGTTGGGAGTGTGGGTGACCAACACTTAGGTGCACGTCCTGGGACGAAGCTATAATTAATTAAGGTGAATGATAGTGGAACGCCCTATAGGACCACTACACGTTGTGAGGTTCACCTCTGACACTCCTACTGAGGATTTTCAGTCACACAAAAAATGCCTTTTCAGTCGGAAGGAGCAATGTCCCTTTTTTTTTTTTTTTGATTTTTTATTGATATTTTAATGGTTTCTAACATTGTGAAATTTTGGGTTGTACATTTTTGTTTGTCCATCACCCCATATATGACTCCCTTCACCCCTTGTGCCCACCCCCCACCCCCACTTCCCGGGTAACCACAGTCCAGTTTTCTCTGTCCATGTGTTGGTTTATATTCCACATATGAGTGAGATCATACAGTGTTTGTCTTTCTCTTTCTGGCTTATTTCACTTAACATAATACGCTCCAGGCCCATCCATGTTGTTGCAAATGGGACGATTTTGTCTTTTTTTATGGCTGAGTAGTATTCCATTGTATATATATACCACATTTTCTTAATCCAATCGTCAGTCGAGGGACACTTAGGTTGCTTCCACTTCTTGGCTATGGTGAATAATGCTGCAATGAACATAGGGGTGCATAAGCCTCTTTGGATTGTTGATTTCAGGTGCGTTGGATAGATTCCCAGTAGTGGGATGGCTGGATCATAGGGCATCTCTATTTTTAATTCTTTGAGGAATCTCCATACCGTTTTCCATAGAGGCTGCACCAATTTGCATTCCCACCAGCTGTGTATGAGGGTTCCTGTTTCTCCACATCCTCTCCAACATTTGTTGTTTTTTGTCTTGGTGATTATAGCCATTCTAACGGGCGTGAGGTGGTATCTTAGTGTTGTTTTGATTTGCATTTCCCTGATGATTAGTGATGTTGAGCATCTTTTCATGTGCCTATTGGCCATCTGTATATCTTCCTTGGAGAAGTGTCTGTTCATTTCCTCTGCCCATTTTTTGATCGGGTTGTTTGTTTTTTCGTTGTTCAATTGTGTGAGTTCTTTATATATTATGGAGATCAACCCCTTGTCAGATGTATGTTTTGCAAATATTCTCTCCCAGCTGGTTGGTTGTTTGTTCATCTTGATTCTGATTTCATTTGTCTTATAAAAGCTCTTTAGTCTGATAAAGTCCCACTTGTTTATTTTTTCTTTAGTTTCCCTAGTCTGGGTAGGCATGTCATCCGAAAAGATTCCTTTAAACCCAATGTCAAATAGTGTGTTGCCTATATTTTCTTCTATGAGTTTTATAGTTTCAGGTCTCACCTTCAGGTCTTTGATCCATTTTGAGTTAATTTTTGTGAATGGCGATAGCACATGGTCCACTTTCATTCTTTTGCATGTGGATGTCCAGTTTTCCCAACACCATTTATTGAAGAGACTTTCCTTTCTCCATTGCATGTCCTTAGCACCTTTGTCGAAAATTAGCTGTCCGTATATGTGTGGTTTTATTTCTGGGCTTTCAATTCTGTTCCATTGATCTGTGTGTCTGTTTTTGTACCAGTACCATGCTGTTTTGATTACTATTGCTTTGTAGTATGTTTTGAAGTCAGGAATTGTGATGCCTCCTGCTTTGTTCTTTTTCTTTAGGATTTCTTTAGCTATTCGGGGTCTTTTGTTGCCCCATATAAATTTTAGTATTCTTTTTTCTATTTCTGTGAAGAATGTCATTGGGATTCTGATTGGGATTGCATTGAATCTGTAGATTGCTTTAGGTAATATAGACATTTTAACTATGTTTATTCTTCCAATCCACGTGCATGGGATATCTTTCCATTTCTTTATGTCATCGTAGATTTCCCTCAGTAATGTCTTGTAGTTCTCATTGTATAGGTCCTTCACCTCCTTGGTAAGATTTATTCCTAGGTATTTTATTCTTTTTGATGCAATTGTAAATGGTATTATCTTTTTGAGCTCTCTTTCTGTTAGTTCATTATTAGCATATAGAAATGCAACTGATTTTTGTAGATTGATTTTGTACCCTGCAACTTTGCTGTAGTTGTTGATTGTTTCTAACAGTTTTCCAACAGATTCTTTAGGGTTTTCTATGTATACAATCATGTCATCTGCAAATAGTGAGAGTTTCACTTCTTCGTTACCTATTTGGATTCCTTTTATTCCTTTTTCTTGCCTAATTGCTCTGGCCAAAACCTCCAGTACTATGTTGAACAGGAGTGGTGAGAGTGGGCAGCCCTGCCTCGTTCCTGTTCTCAGAGGAATGGCTTTCAGTCTTTCCCCGTTGAGTATGATGTTAGCTGTGGGTTTGTCATATATGGCCTTTATTATGTTGAGGTACTTTCCTTCTATTCCCATTTTATTGAGAGTTTTTATCATAAATGGATGTTGTATCTTGTCAAATGCCTTCTCTGCGTCTATTGAGATGATCATGTGGTTTTTATTCTTTGTTTTGTTGATGTGATGTATCACGTTGATTGATTTGCGGATGTTGAACCATCCCTGCGTCTCTGGTATAAATCCCACTTGATCATGGTGTATGATCTTTTTAATATATTGTTGTATTCGGTTTGCCAATATTTTGTTGAGGATTTTTGCATTAATGTTCATCAGCGATATTGGCCTGTAATTTTCTTTCTTTGTATTGTCTTTGTCTGGTTTCGGTATCAGGGTGATGTTGGCCTCATAGAATGATTCAGGAAGTGTTCCATCTTCCTCTATTTTTTGGAATAGTTTGAGGAGGATGGGTATTAAATCTTCTTTGAATGTTTGGTAAAATTCACTGGAGAAGCCATCTGGTCCTGGACTTTTATTTTTTGGGAGGTTTTTGATTACTATTTCAATCTCTTTACTTGTGATTGGTCTATTCAGATTCTCCATTTCTTCTTGGTTCAATTTTGAGAGGTTGTATAAGTCTAAGAATTTATCCATTTCTTCTAGATTGTCCAATTTGTTGGCATATAATTTCTCATAGTATTCTCTTATAATCCTCTGTATTTCCATGGTATCCGTTGTAATTTCTCCTCTTTCATTTCTAATTTTATTTACTTGAGCCTTTTCTCTTTTTTTCTTAGTTAGCCTGGCTAAGGGTTTGTCTATTTTGTTTATCTTCTCGAAGAACCAACTCTTTGTTTCATTAATCCTTTCTACTGTTTTTTTGGTCTCAATATCATTTATTTCTGCTCTGATTTTTATTATTTCTCTCCTTCTGCTGGCTTTGGGCTTTGTTTGTTCTTCTTTTTCTAGTTCTGTTAGGTGTAATTTAAGGTTGCCTATTAGGGCTTTTTCTTGTTTGTTAAGGTGGGCTTGTATCGCTATGAGTTTCCCTCTCAGGACCGCTTTTGCTGCGTCCCATATGGTTTGATGTGGCATGTTATCATTTTCGTTTGTTTCCAGATAGTTTTTGATTTCTCCTTTAATTTCATCAATGATCCATTGGTTGTTCAGTAGCATGTTGTTTAATCTCCACATTTTTGTCACTTTCCCAGTTTTTTTTTCCTGGTTCATTTCCAGTTTCATAGCCTTATGGTCTGAAAAGATGCTTGTTATGATTTCAATCTTCTTAAATTTATTGAGGCTTGCTTTGTTTCCCAACATATGGTCTATCCTAGAGAATGTTCCATGCGCGCTTGAGAAGAATGTGTAGTCAGCTGTTTTTGGGTGGAGTGCTCTGTATATGTCTACTAGGTCCATCTCGTCCAGTTTTTCATTTAAGTCTAATATTTCCTTATTAACTTTTTGTCTGGATGATCTATCCATTGCTGTAAGTGGGGTGTTAAGATCCCCTACTATTATTGTGTTGTTGTTGATTTCTCCTTTTAGGTTTGTTAATAGTTGTTTTATGTACATTGGTGCTCCTATGTTGGGTGCATATATATTTATAAGTGATATGTCTTCTTGATGGAGTGTCCCTTTTATCATTATATATTTCCCTTCTTTGTCTTTCTTAACCTGTTTTATCTTGAAGTCTACTTTGTCTGATATGAGTATGGCAACACCTGCTTTCTTTTGTTTGCCATTAGCTTGGAGTATTATCTTCCATCCTTTCACTCTGAGCCTGTGCTTGTCTTTAGTGCTAAGATGTGTTTCCTGAAGGCAGCATATTGTTGGGTCTTGCTTTTTAATCCATCCTGCCACTCTGTATCTTTTGATTGGAGAGTTCAATCCATTTACATTTAGGGTAATTATTGAAACATGAGGGTTGAATGTTGCTGTTTTGTCACTTATTTTCTGGTTCTTTTGCATTTCCTTTGTTTCTTGTCCCATTTGTTTTGGACTGCCAATTCAGTTTGGTTGTTCTGTCTTATGATTCTTCTAGTTTTCTCTTTGTTTATCATATGTGGTTTTAATTTGATTATTTGTTTAGTGGTTACCTTGAGGTTTGGGCGAAAAATCTTCTGTATGAGATAGTCCGTTATCTGATAGCCTCCTATTTCCTTATACTAAGTCAATTCAGTCACTTTCCTCTTCCCCTTCTAAGTTGCTCTTGTTATACCTTATTCTATCTTGTGTTGTGGCTGTGTGTTTACAGTGATGAGGTTAAATTTATTTTTGGTGAATTTCTTCCTTTGATCTTTGAGTTTAGTATTTAAGTGGTTGCTAACCTATTCCGGTAAAGATCTACTATTTCTCTGATTTTGTCTACCTACTTTTCTCCTTACTCCAAGCTTTGTGTTCCCTTTCTCTTCTTGTTTTCAGGCCTGAGGGCCTTCTTGAGTATTTCTTGTAGTGGCGGTCTCGTGGCCATGAACTCCCTTAGCTTTTGTTTATCTGGGAGAGTTACTATTTCTCCATCATATTTGAAGGATATTTTTGCTGGATAGAGTATTCTTGGCTGAAAGTTTTTGTCTTTTAGTATTTTGAATATATCATTCCAGTCTCTTCTAGCCTGAAAAGTTTCTGTTGAGAAATCCGCTGAGAGCCTGATGGGAGTTCCTTTGTACGTTATTTTTTGTTTTTGTGTAGCTGCCCTTAATATTGTTTCTTTGTCGTTGACCCTGGCTAGCCTTACCACTAGGTGTCGTGGTGAAGGCCTTTGTCTGTTAATATATATAGGAGTCCTGTTGGCTTCGCTTACTGGTATTTCCTGCTCCTTCCCCAGATTTGGGAAATTTTCAGCTATTATTTCCTTGAATAGGCTCTCTGTTCCTCTTTCCCTCTCCTCTCCCTCAGGAATACCTATAATTCTTATGTTACATTTTCTAATAGAGTCCGATATTTCTCGGAGTCTTTCTTCATTTCTTTTTAGTCTTAGTTCTCTCTCTTCTTCCATCTGGAGCATATCTGTATTCCTATCCTCTAAAGTACTAATTCTTTCCTCCATATTGTCAGCTCTGTTCTTTAAAGATTCCAGATTCTCCTTTATCTCCTCCATTGTGTTCTTCATCTCCATCAGCCCTGATAGGTTTTTCTTTATGATTTCAATCTCTTTTGTGAAGAAACTCCTAATCTCATTTAATTGTTTGTCTGTGTTGTCTCGTATTTCGTTGAGTGTTTTTATGATAGCTATTTTGAAATCTCTGTCATTTAGTTTATGGATTTCTGTGTCTTCGGGGTTGATTTCTGGGTGCTTGTCATTTTGTTTCTGGTCTGGTGATTTCATATATTTTTGCATTGTGGTTCCTGTGTTGGTTTTGATTTTCCTCATCCTGGAAGTCTCTGGTTGCAATTTCCACCTGCCGCCACTGTGTGGTGGTAAAGGGCTGTGTAGTCTAAGCCCCCTGCGCTCTGCCCCAGTTTTTCTGCTGCGATCCGCAGTTTTGTTTTGTTTTGTTTTGTTTCTTTTCCCCACTGCGATCCACGGGTCCAGTCCAGTTTATTCAGGTCTGCCTCGGACCGCTAGATCTGGTCGAGCTGCAGACTCCGGGTTGCGGGGAGGGGGGAGCTCTCTCTTTTGCCCTCTGGGTCCCTGACGTGGGAGGCTTCTCGTTTGCCCCTCTTTATCCGCTCTCTGGGTTGCTCAGATGTTGATGGTAGCCCTGTGGCTCCTCTGAGCCCTCTGTGCGGGAGTTTCCCACTGGCTGAGAGCGCCCGAAGAGCTACAGTTTCCCGCCGAGGGCCGCCCCTCCCCCCTCTCTGGTAGCCGCGCGGACCGGATCGCTGATCTGATGGGGAGGGAGCGGAGTTCTCCTTACCTCTCCCCACTTCCTCCGGGGGCCCAGCACGTTCCGCTCTCAGATGTGCGGCAGTGTGGATCCCTCTGCTCCAGCTTTTGACTGTCTGGGATTCCGTTGTTGGTCTGTGGCTGTTACTTTTGTTGTATTTTGTGGGGGAAGAATTCACGGGAAAGCTCACTCCGCCATGATGCTGACGTCACTCTCCCCTTTTCTTCAGAGCTGAACATGTCCAGACTCTCATTTCTCTATCAAGAAGATTTGTTCAGACCTTATAAACATAATGCTTTCCAATTTTAAATCCAAATTAAAAGGACAACCAACCCAGTTTACTCCAAGCTTCCCCTAAGCTCCCTTGGCCTAGGAAATTCCCCCTAGGTTTTTTTTTACCTAGGAAATGTACCGGTACCCTTCAAAGCCTTTAGTCTTAAGACCTTAAAACAGCTCAAATAAACTCTTGGACCGTCAACTTAAAATAAGGAGGTCCAGGTTTCATGAGAACTCACCAGGTTCACCTGAAGAATGCAGTGATCCAGATGGGGCTCAAAGGGCCCCTGCGGTACCAAGAACCAGTTCAGTGTAGATTGCAGATTGTCTCCAGTGGTTTTCTCTGAAATCCTGCCACAACTATGCCAAGAAATGTCGACACAAATAATCCATAACCAATCTATAAATCAAAACTGGGGTGAGTTTATTATGAGCCAACCTTTGAGGACCATATAACCTGCGAGAGTCCTTTCACGAAGAAATGGAGCACTCCAAAGAAGTGGGGTGTACAGAGTGGTTATATCCTATCAAAGAGCATGTACCACATGTGATTGCAATGTCCCTTTTAAAATAGCCACGAGATCAGCCCTGGCAGATTGCCCTGCCAGAACAGCTATTGATGAATACAACGGGGAACAGATCTGCTGTCTTGATGGGCGTGGCTGGTGTCAGGTCTGTTGTCTGGAGCTGGGTGGTCAAAGGATGACTGCAGCAATCAAATCGTAGCCTAGGGAGAAATGTTTATCCTTAAGGAAATGCCAATGAGGGGTAAGTTACATTCTTATCTTAAGGGCATTTACACTTCGCTTTGGGACATGGCAAAGCAGATACATAATGCAGGAGACAGGCCCTTTTGGAAAAACAAATTCAGGCCGAATTAACTTTACCCCAAATGGCTTCTTCATATGTTCCAATATATCCTATTGCTTACCATTTATTTATCAAGCTCAATATGTCTTTCAAACAGAAATCGAGAGTAGCATGAAGTAGTCACTTACCAACAGATGTCACTGTGGCAACAGAATATTAACAAGTGGCCTTCAAACATAACCATTCTCCCAAATACTGTATTTCACTGACTTAATCAAAAAGGAATTCCTCTCTCTTATACTGACAAATCTCCATTCTGAACTTAGCACTAGATGTAGCCAATTTTGAATAAAGACTTTTAACATCAAAGCCAGCAAATAGTTCTTGTTAAAGCAAATCCAAACTTGGGAACACATTTGTTTTCAGTCACATGTAAATCCTCTCAAACTCAAAATAGGGTCTCGGCTTTGTGCAGATGGAGAAAAGCTTCTGTTCCTCTTTTTCTATTCAGATAGTGCAGGGAAGAGCCCAAAGTGTCTCTTGGTGGAACACTAACAGTTCTTTACATTAGAAATGCATGCAGTGTTCCTAGCTTCTTTTCCATAGTCTGAGACGCGCTGACCTGTGCAGAGGAGCAAACTTCTGGGCTCCAACAGTAAATAAGACTGTGTGCAGTTTACCACAACAATGAACTACAAAGATGTATCAGGAAATATTTTGAACACCCACACCTAAGCTTTCAGTTTCCCTCTGTCTAATTCCATGGCTACCTGAAGTGAATTCGTTCTCCATCCCCATCCCTTTTGCGACAGTTTTTATTTCCTTGAATCAGTATGTTATAACATCTAAGAGAAATTTATCAAAATACTCTCTTCAAAATAGCTAGCTGAAGTATAGGAGTTATAGAGAGTCAAGATTTTAAGATGAAAGTGATGTACAGAGTAACTGTACTACAAAATAAAAAGAAAATGAATGAGAATAATAAAAGACAGAGGAAAAAATGATAAGGAGAAAGAATATAATAGAGAGTAAAAGTCAGAAAGAGAGAAAAAAGATGAAAGAACGTGTAGGAAAGAAAAAGAGTCAGGAGAAACATGAGAAATGGCAGAAAGGGGCACGAGCAGAGGGAAGACACCATGCTCAGAGTGAACGACATGTCAACTGGCTTCTGAGCAGGGCTCAGGTCTAGAGTCACTGGGCTACATTTGAGAACTGCACTCAGTTCTAACATCCTGAGAATGACCACGCCTCATTCAAACTCGGACGGCACCGGTTACCAGGGCTCTCCTCTCCCAGGACCTGCTGGAGCTTTGGGAACTGCCTCTCTCAACTCTGGGACTGACAGAATCTCCACTAAATATTCATCAACTGGGATGGTTGTTTTGAAAGAATAACCCAGAGAAAGCTCTCTCAAGGATACACTTAAACCTGAGAACATCTTCACTCACACTTCTGAAGAATTAAGAAACTACTTTTTTTTTGTTTTTGTTTTTTAATTACTGTGAAGCAAAGTAGGAGAAAACTTTCCTGGCAAAATTTTAAATGTTCCATCTTTTTAGAAGTTACATCACAAAAATTCTGAGCATAATCTAAAATTCTGGGCTCCCCACAATTCCAAATGTGTTTCAGAAATGATCTCTTTATCATTACAAAGTAAGCCTATGCCTTATAAAACAAAATAAACTTGGATGAGTTTTATCTTGTAGAGAGAGGGCAGCAAGAAAAAGACTAGGATGTGCCTCTCTGCTATGAAGGAAAATAAATAAAGTCACACCAAAATATACAAAATATGCTTCTAAAAATGAATGAAGTGGCCTCTAAAGGGTTTTACATTTTAAGTAATAGTGCACTTACATAAAATTATGCATCAGTTTGACTAAAATCTAGTCAACTTAATAGAGGAAGAACTCATTAAATTTCATTTAAATAGCATGACTTATGATTAGCTGCAAAACAAATGGTAGATATTTTAATTCTAGTATAGTATGTCCTTCCAAAAATGAAGGTGGGCTTAAACCTGTCATTTTCCTAAAAGCGGCCAACCGTATGGTCTTCTTATTTGATTATTTAATAGTATGGATCTTCTCCTCATTGCCAACGAAGGATGTCTACACACAGCCTTTAGCTTGCATAGGTAAGGGGAAATGCAGGCTGAGTTTACAAAAAGAAAAGTTCAAAATAGGGCATTATCTTTAGGAGACGTGGTCAATGTGTTCAAGAATATTTTCTCCCTTGGTCAAGTGAGCAGCTGAGAGAGAATGCTGTCAACCTCTTCCGTGGCCCCTTATAGAATGTGTGCATTACCTCAATTCAACGTGTCCTAAAGTGTTTGAACTAAACTTAGAAATGAGTTGATGATACTGTATTTGCATTACATCACACAGAATCTCTTTCATTAGGCACCATTCAAAACACATTTGTGGGACATTAGAGGCCAGAAAACTTTTGCTTCTCTGAGAGACTGTTGCTTTTCATCTCCTGGACATGAGATGATCAGGAATTGTTCCCATTTCTCTTTCTACTTTAAACCTGAGGGATACATTTCTGACTACCTTTAAATACTGCAGGTTCATCTGAAACACATTTCAGTGCGCTGGCTTACTTCAGCTTCATTGCATTCTTCCATCCTAAACTCCTTTCAGTTTGATCTATTTTCCTTTGTAATCCTTTTTTATACCTAGATATTTAAAAGGTGCTCAAATCTGTGTTGGAGAAATGTTGAGTTACAATTCTTTCAACCAGCATGTAAACTCAATTTTTGGGTGTCTACACAAAAAGTTTCTGCCATGTTTCTACCAGCTCTCCTTCCATACGTTTTCCTCCAGGATTTCCTGTGACAAAATTGCCTTTCTAAAAGCCAATTCTCTGTTCACTCTCTTGGCCAGTCACCTTTCCATAGAAAGATAAAGGACTGCATTTTCCAAAGATGCAACAAGAATGATCAAGTCCCGATTCTCACCTAGACAGACAACTCCTGTTCTCCATGAGTTTTAAAACTCAAGTTAATTATCTCTTTGATTTTGTTTCAATCTCTCGAGAAACCTTGACACTGAGCTCCTAAACTGCACCACAGCCTGCTTCAGCAGACACAAAACTCTCTCTCTAATGCTTGCATTCACGTGCTGAGTAGCTACTGTATTTATTTAGACCTTTTCAACAAAGGATCTTCATTGATTCACTCAAATACTGAAGTATATACTATGTGCCCAAAGGTCTTGAAATGTTGGGGGCCTACAAGGAAGACAGATATGTATAAACAGATAAATTAGACTACAGAGATAATTTGAATGAAAGAGATATGAATAAACTGCTGTGGGACTCCAGGAAAAGAACCACCATGAGTTGACCAACAACTAAGATATATAGCTATGTACTGGGGCTTTGAGGAAAAAAACAACCACCATGGCTGGTGGACAGGATTTGTACCGTCTAGATAATGGAAAATGAAAGGAAAGAAGATAAAGAGAAAACAAGATAAACGGAAAGGTTTTCTTCTTCTTCATGTTTCTGCCACCAACTTTTGGAGCACACTGCTTGCTGATGTCCTTTCTAGCCAGACTTATCCTTCAGCCGGCTTCTATAGACTTCAAAAATTCGATTGTAACAAGCTGGGCTTCTCCGTGCAGACAATGCCAAGTATGTAGGGAGCCAGGAGGGCAGGAAAAGATTCACAGGAATCTGCAGCCCTTCTGCAGCTCACTGGTGGGGCTGGGCACCGAGGCTTCACCTTGGCCTCTGTCTCCAAGTTCACAGAAAGGAGAGTCGGTTCCTTCCTTGATATATGAACATGGAGAGAAACCTATTTCACAGAAGGGGTAATGGAAAAATTAAAGTGAGAGCCATGAAAAAGGCAGAGGAGGTAGCACCATGAGTCTGAAGTAACTGCACTTGTGAATTAGCAACCAGTATAAAGAAGAGTTGAAGACAAAAGAAAGGCAAAAAACAAGTTCTCAATGTTCTAAGATGGAAATGCAATGCTTTCTTCTTCCAAAAGAAAAAAGTCATTGATCCTGTTCTGTTCCTTTAAAATAAAATTGAAAGGGGCCACATGTTGCAAATAATGGTTTTACCATGATGTCACTACACAATAATGTGTAGCAATCAGTTGTTAAGTTCACTGCAAATAATTTATTCCTTAACAATTATGTCATCAAAGTTTGCAATTGATATATATACACTTTAGAAAATAGAAGACTCTGTCCAAATTGGTCATTATTATTGACAATGTCACTCTTACAACTGAAAGCTTGATTAGGAGTGAGCAGGTGCCGTGAGCCTAGATTGCTAGAGTCACAGCAAGAACAGTTAAGAGAGTGCCATCAGGACATTTGGACAAAAGAATGTTATATGGCTGTTCGGTTTATAACAGATCAATTGGAGAAAAACAAGTCACTACATTAAATTATTTTCCACTTACCTTCATCACCCTTTCCAAGAATACATATTTAAAATGAGACAAGTTATGATATTAAAAATTACTGGCTCTGGCATTTTGAAAACTACATCCAATAATGAAGTAAAAACTGGGTTACAAACATCCTGGTGTCAATTCCAACTACCATCATTTCCCAAACTAAAACTCTCATTATCACTAATTCACTTGCAATCTAGTGCTCCTCCAATATACAAAATCAACAACTTAAAAATGTGTCCTAACTTTTTTAAAATTTCCCTAAAATTTTAGGGGATAATATAAATATGTCTCTTGGAGAAGTTGAGAACGATGGAGACACTAGGAAAGTAAAAGATGAAAATATTACCCTAATCAATGATGTAAAACACAAGGTATGAACAACTGTTAAAACAATTCTCTATGACATTGATCAATTCTACTAGCTCTACACCTGGCTATTTCCTATCAGTAATTAGATATATAAACAAATAGAATAGTGTATTTAACAGGATCACTTCTTTACTTCTGTGCTTTCCCTTTTAAAACTACATATACTTTTATGTATTTTCTTTATTTTCAGGTGGAGTCACATTAGAACACCCTCATCTCTGAAGATCTTTGCATTAAGGAACTCTACCTTGGCCTTTGATCACTGTACTCTGTGTTATGGTCAACTCAGAGCCCTACATGCACCAATGTTTCCTACATGATCTCTCCCGTGTGTTGTTCATGTCAGGGAGCATAGTCCACCAAGTGAACCCTAAGCAGTGTTTCAAAAGCATCAGATATTAAAAGGAGGACATGCAGGGTTTGGTATGGGCCCCCAATCAGTGCCTCAGTGCAAAGAAGAAATAGATCAATGCATCCCCCCAGAGACTGGGATTAAAACAGGAGGTTATGAGCACGAGGTTCCCTCTGCAGGCCTTTAAGCAGGGACCTGGAATAAAACTGCTGACACCATGGACCATGGTTGGTTTTACAGGGAACTCACGAGGAAGATAAGGAAATAATGATAATTATAATAACAGCAACCAACAATTCTACTGAGCCAAGGACTGCACTCTGAATGTAAAATTTGTGCTTGAACATACATGAACTCACATGATCCTAAAAATATCCTGATGTAGTAAATGTTGACCTTTTCACCATTATATAGGTGAAGAGACTGCATACTGTGGCAAGAATACTCACCTAGGTTACAAAGCTGATTAACGGCAGAACCCAATCTCAGTGCTCTTATGTTATGCTCCTTAACTATAACACCAAGTTAAGTCTCTAATGAATATCTCCACTTGCAACTGCCAACAGCATCGTCCTCCATCGATGCAGGTAGGTGTGGGCAAGGCAGGGACCCGGGTATGGGAGGCAGCCTGATCTCACATCTGGCACACTGGTTGCCAGGCTGCTTCCTCCTCTGACGGGGCCCAGCACACACCCCAGGAGACTTGGTGGCCGTCCGCAGGGCTATTTCCTCTGGAAATTGTCCCCTTGGAAGGGGCCTGTCCCAGGTGGCAGGTTGGGCTGGTTGGCCAGGCTCCTTTGGAGAAAGCAGGCGAGCCCTGCCAGCCTTGCAGTCGCCCTGGGTGTGACGCCTCTGCCCTCAGGCAGAGTGCCTCACGTATGCACTCCATTGCGGATTTCTCCCCAGAGCCTTGGCCTGGTCACTAGGAAGGCCAGGCCCTCCCGACTCCAGAAAGGAGGCTGGGACCTGTTGCCGGAAGGGCTTGCCCAGTGTGACCTTGGCTCCCTAGGCCTGCGGGCTCCTGGGGCCGCACTCACTGCTGTGCCATATGTCTGTCTTGGCCCTTCTGAGTCCACAGAGCCTTTCCTCCACCTGGCTGCAGTCGAAAAGTGCAGGCGTGGGGTAAGGCCATGGCTTTGTCTTTCCAGGTATAAATGAGCCCCTGGACAAAGCAGCTGGCCCAGGCAGAGCCTTGAGCTCGAACCCCAGTCCGCCTGGGGTGACCAGGGCCAGACCAAGGCTTCCAAGGCAGTGAAGCTGCCTGCGAGCTGAGAGGAATTGGGCGAGGGGAGGGAGACAACAGCTGAAGCCAAGTCAAGAAGGGCAGTGTTTTTCAACTGCAGCTGGTAGCCGCCCTAGGGACGACCCAGCTGGTCAGAGCCTGGCAGGAGGGCGGGACCTTCCCTGAGGACCCCTGAGGCCCACCCTAGTCCCCGGCAGCCACGCATGCTCCCTTGGCCTGAGGGTGTTGAACCCAAGCTCGCAGGGCTCCTGCAGCGGCCAGAGAAATAAGGGCCCATGGTAGAGGTAGGCGATGTGGGCAGAGCACCCCACCTTCCTCTCCTCAGTTCCCTGAGGGAGAGAGAGAGAGAGAGAGACAGAGAGAGAGATAGAGACAGAGAGAGAGATTCCTGAATTCTGAGTCGCTGCCTCCACAGCTGGTACCAACTCACACGCCATGCCACTTCCACCTGCCGCCCCCACGCCTACCCCAGGGCCAGCCCCACCACACAGAGGCGGGTTCCTGGTCACCTCCTTGCTGTCCCTTCCAGACCTGATCCCAGTGCAGGGGAAACTGTTCAGACAAGACTTTACATGTCCCTCTCCATGAGAATTGTCTTCTTCCCCTCTCACATCCCACATGCCCACCCTCCAACATCCTCCTTTTTCATTAGCTCACGAGAGGATGCAAGATGAGAATCTCTGCCATTGTGTGGAGAGACTCAGGTTCCCAGGTTCCCCCCATGGACACACGTTCCTCATCTCAGTATGATTTTCTCCAATGAACCTGTCTTGTTAAGGATTTGGCCAGCCATAAGAACCTGAAGGGAAAGGGCGGAGGGGGATTCTCTCTCTGCCCGTGACAGCCCCGAGCTGTCAGTCCCTCAGACCTGGCCAGGGGCAGCCCATCCCCTGGCGCCCTCTCCCAGACCATCCCAGAGCAAGCCTGATGCCAGCCCCACCCCACTCGCCACTGCCACGACCATTGTCCTCCCTCGGGAGGCCTGGGTAGGACAGGGACCCAAGTGTGGGACGCCGCCACATCTCAGGTCTGGCACACCGCTTGCCAGGCTGCTTCTTCCTCTGATGGGGCCCAGCACATGCCCCAGGAGACTTGGCAGCTGTCCCTAGGGCTATGTCTTCCGGAACTTGTCCCCTTGGAAGGGGCCTGTGCCAGGTGGCATGTTCGGCTGGTTGGCCAACCTCCTTTGGAGAAAGCAGGCGATCCGAGCCAGCCATCCTGTTGCCCTCTGCATGGCTCCTCTGCACTCAGGAAGAAGGCCTCACACGTGCCCTCCTTCAAGCTTTTCTCCCCAGAGCCATTTCCTGGGCTACTGTTAGTCTTACTGTTAGTGTTATGGTTGGTTTCCAGTTACTGTCATTTTTATGGTTAGGTTTAGTTTTCGGGTTACTCTTAGGTTTATATTTAGGTATATGTTTAGGGTTAGGGTTAGGTTTATGGTTCTGGTTAGGGATAGGCTATGATTCGCGTTAATGGTATGTTTGAGTTTAGGTTAGGGTTAGGGTTAGAGTTGAGGTTAGTGTTATGGTTGATTGCCAGGTTTGGGTTAGATTTCAGGTTAGGGTTAGGGTTCAGTTAGCATAGGGTGATCATCTGGTTTGTGTAAGGATTACGATTTCTGTTACTGTTGGGGTTAGGGTTATGGTTAGCATTAGGGTCATGGTTCTGGTTAGGGTTAGGGTTTGGGTTTGGTAAAGGTTTGTTTTACGTGTTAGAGTTTAGGGTTAGGCGGTTAGGGTCAGTGGTCAGGTTCAGTTTAGTGTTGGGATCAGTGTTAGGGTTCCAGTTAGATTTAGGTTTAGGGTTAGGTGTAGTGTTAGTGTTAGTTTTCAGGTTAGTGTCAGGGTTAGCGCTTGGTTTTCATATCGGTTTAGGCTTAGGGTTGTGGTTGGGTTAGGAATCGGGTTAGTCTTAGGGTTCGGGTTCGGGTTAGGGTTCTTGTTAGGGTTTGGATTCAGGTTAGCGTTTGGGTTAGTGTTAAGCTTAGGGTTAGGCTGAGGTTTAGGGTTAGTATTCGGATTAAGGTTATGATTAGGTTTCGGGTTCGAAAAAGGCTTAGCTTTAGCGTTAGGTTTCTTGTTAGGGTTAGGGTTAGGGCTAGGGTTCAGGTTAGGGTTAGGGTTGGGTTCGGGTTATTGTTAGGGTTAGGTTTACCTTTTGATTTCTGATTAGGGTTAGGGTTTGATTGAGGTCTAGGGTTAGGGCTAGGGTTAGGGTTAGCATTGGGTTTGGATTAGGGTTAGGATTAGCATTAGGGTTAGAAATATGGTTAGACTTCAGGTTAAGGTTAGGGTTAGCAATAGGGTTTGGGTTCGGGCAATGTTTAGCTTTAGTGTTAGGGCTAGTGTTCGAGTTAGGGTTAGGCTTAGGGTTTGAGTCGGGCTACGATTAGGTTTAGAGTTAGTGTTACAGTTCGGGCTAGGATTCCTGATAGGGTTAGGGTTAATGTTCATGTTAAGTTTAGGTTTATGTTTAAGGTCAGGGTTGTTTTCGGGTTAGGGTTACGGCTAGGGTTCGAGTTCATTTTCCGGTTAGGGTAAGGGTTATGTTTTGCTTTATTGGGGCGGTTAGGGTTAGGTTTACTGTTAGGGTTTTGTTAAGGTTAAGGGTGAGGTTAGTGTTTGGATTAGTGTTAGGGTTAGGGTTTGGGTTCTCCATGGGGTTAGTGTTAGGGTCGGATTAGGCTTTGAGTTTGTGTTAGTTTTAGGGTTAGGGTTATGGTTAGGTTTAGAGTCAGGGTTAGGGTTGGGGTTCACGTTAGGTTTTGGCTTAGGGTTAGGGCTAGGTTTGGGGTTAGTTTTGGATAAGGGATAGGGCTGGGCTCAGGTTGGGCTTGGGTTCGAGTTAAGGTTAGGTTTAGTATTCGGTTTCGGGTTATGGTTAGGGTTATTTTTCATGTTAGAGGTAGCGTTATGGTTACAGTTAGGGTTTGGATTAGAGTTAATGTTAAGGTTAGGGTTATGTTTTGGCTTATGGTTCAAGTTATGGTTATGGTTAGAGTTAGTGTTAGAGTTAGGATTAGAGTTAGGTTTAGGTTAGGGTTGGGTTCGGGTTCAGGTTAGGGTTAGCATTAAGTTTAGTGTTAGGGTTAGTGTTTGGTAGGGTTATGGTTAGTGTTTGGTATCTGTATCAGGTTAGGTTTACTGTTAGGGTTCGGGTTAGTGTTTGAGTTAAGGTTAGGGTTAGGGTTCAGGTTGGTTCGTGTTCGGGTTCGGGTTAGTGTTCACCTTAGGGTTAGGGTTAGTTTTTGGAGTAGCGTTGGGTTCTGGTTCAGTTTAAGGCTAAGTGTTGGTTTAGAGTTAGGGTTCCGATTCGTGTTCATGTTAAGGTTAGGATTAGGGTTACTCTGAGGTTTAGGCTTAGGTTTATTTTAAGGTTTGCCTTCGGATTAGGGTAAGGTTTAGGTTTCTGGTCGGGATAAGATTAGGTTTAGGTTTAGTATCAGATTAGGTTTCGGGTTAAGGTTAAGTTTGGAGCCCGGTTTAGGGTTTGGGTTAAGTTTCGGCTTATGCTTAGGGCCAGGTTTAAGGTTAGGGTTGGGTTGGGTTAGGGTTACTGTTAGTGTTGATGTTAGGGTTAGGGTTATGTTTAGTCTTAGAGTTAATGTTCAGATTAGGGTTAGGGTTAGGTTTCAGGTTCGGGTTAGGGTTAGGAATAGCAGTAGGGTTCGGGTTAGTGTTAGGACTAGGGTTCGTGTTAGGGTTGGGTTCGATTTAGGGTTAGGGTTAGGGTTCGGGTGAAGATTAGGGTTAGTGTTAGTGTTAGGGTTAGGGTTAGGGTTGGGATTATGCTTCGGATTAGGGTTAGGATACGGTTTCGGGCTCAAGATCTGATTAAAGTTAGGTTTAGGGTCGGGTTAAGGTTAGGGTTAGTGTTCCGGTTCGGGTTAGGTTTAGGGTTAGGGCTAGGGTTAGAATTAGTGTTGAGATTAGGGTTAGGATTAGGTTTCAGGTTCATGTTAGGGTTAGGATTAGTGCTAGGGCTCATGTTAGATTTATGGCTAGGTTTCAAGTTAGGGTTGGTTTCGGGTTAGGATTAGGGTTAGGGTTCGGCTGAGCGTTAGGGTTATTGTTAGGGTTAGGTTTAGGGTCAGGATTAGGTTTAGGATTCGGGTTAGGTTTAGGTTTAGGGTTAGGGTTCAGTTTAGGGTTAAGGTTAGGGTTTGGGTTAGGTTTAGGGTTAGAATTAACATTTGGGTTCGGGTTCGCATTCTGCTTATGTTTAGGGTTAAGGTCAGGGTTAAATTTAAGGTTCAGGTTATGCTTAGTGCTAGTTTTTGGGAAAGGGTCGTGTTAGGGTAACTGTTAGAGTTAGGGTTCAGGTTAGGCATAATGTCAAGGCTAGGGTTAAGGTTATGGTTCGGAATAGAGTTAAGGTTCACATTAGAGTTAGGGTTTGGGTTAGGGTTAGGGTTATGGTTAGAGTAACGGTTATTGTTAGGGTTCTGGTTAGGATTCAAATTAGGCTTAATGTTAGGGTTCAAGTAAGGGTTCATTTTATGGTTAGTCTTAGGTTTTGGGGTAGGGTTAGGGTTAGAGTTAAGGTTACTGTTAGAGTTAGGGCAAGTGTGAGGGTTCCATTTTGGATTAGGGTTATGGTTAATTGTAGGATTAGATTTAGTGTTAAGATTGGGTTTATGGTTCCAGTTAGGTTTCGGGAGTCGGGTTAAGTTTAGGGTAGGGTTAGGCTTTGGGTTAGGGTTAGGGTGAGTGTTCGTTTCAGGATTAGGGTTAGTGTTAGGCTTGGCTTTACGATTCGGGTTCAGGTTCAGGTTAGGTTTAGCGTTAGGGTGGGGTTATGCTTTCGGTTACGGTTTCGATTTGATTAGGGTTAGGGTTTGGGTTAGGGTTAGGCTTAAGGTTAGAGTTCATGTTAGGGTTAGGGGTAGTGTTTGGGCTAGTCGTTGGTTGTGTTAGGGTTACAGTTTGGTTTAGGTTTAGGGTTAGTTTTAGGGTTAGGGTAAGAGTTTGGATTAGGGTAAGGTTAAGGTTAGGGTTAGGTTTAGTATTTGGGTTCGGGTTCGGTTTAAGTTTGGAGTTCAGGTTAGGGTTAGGGTTAGGGTTAGGGTTAGGGTTAAGGTTATGGTGTGGGTTAGTGTTGTTCGGGTTCGGGTTAGGGTAAGTGTTCAGGTTCAGGTTAGAGTTAGGGTGCCTGTTCGGGTCAGAGATACAGTTCTGGTTAGGGTTTGGGTTAGGATTAGGGTGCAATTAGTGTTAGGGTTGGGGTTTGGTTTAGGGTTAGTGATAGTTTTAGTGTTATGAGTAGGTTTAAGGCCATTGCTAGTGTTAGTGCTAAGGTTCGCATTAGGTCTAGGGCTTGGTGAACGTTTACAATTCGTTCTAGAGCCAGAGTTAGGGTCAGGTCTAGGACTGGTTTAGGGTTAGGTCCAGGTCAAGGAGTAGGCTTGGTGTTAGTTAGGATTAGGGTTATTGTTGGTTAGGGCTAAGGTTAGGGTTGGGGTTAGTGTAAGTGTTAGGGCCCTTGTCAGGGTTAATGTTAGGGTTAGGGTTATGTCTAAGGCTTGGTCAAGTGTTAAGGCTTGGGTTAGGGTTAGTGTTAGCCTCAGGTCTAGGACTAGGTGAGGGTTAGGGTCAGGGTAAAGATTGGGGTTAGGATGAAAGTTACCATTGGTGTTAAGGTTAGCGTTGCTTATGGCTAGGGTTAGGGTTAGTGTTAGGGCTAGGGCTGGGTTATGTTTGGGGTAGTGCTAGGATTAATGTTATGGTTATTCTTAGAGTTATGGGAGGTGGTTTGAGTTTCGGTTAATGTTAGGTTTAGCGGTAGGGGTAGGATTAGGAATAGAGCTAGGGTTTGTGTTAGGACTGGTTTAGGGCTACAGCAAGGCCTAGTGTTAGGGTTAGGGTTGCATTACATGTAGGGTTAGGGTGAGGGTTAGGGGTGGGGGTAGTGTTAGGCGTAGTGTTATGGCAAGAGTTATCATTAGGGCTGGGCTTAACGCTAAGTTTAGTTATTACATTTAGGGTTAGGTTTCCTTTTAGGTTTATAACTAGATTTATTTTTATGGTTAGAGACGAGGCTGGTTTTGAGGTTAGGGCTAGGGGTATGATTAGGGTTAGGTCTGACGTTAGTGTTGGGTGTGCCTTAGGGTTGGGACAACGGAAAGTGTAAGAGTAGGCGTAGAGTTTTGGTTTGGGTTAAGACTAGGGTTAGATTTAGGGTTATGCTAGTGTTAGGGTTACTGTTAGGGTTAGTGCTAGGACTAGGTTTAAAGTTAGGGTTAGAGTTAACATAGGGTTACCATTACAGTGAGTGTTAGGGGTAGGCATATGATTAGGGTTAGGGCTAGGGCTAGTTTTAGGATTTGGGGTAGGTTTAGGGTTAGAACTAAAGTTGGGTTAGCGTTCATGATACAACCCCCAACCCTAGCCCTAAAACTAATGCTAACATTAATCCGAACATGAAACCTAATTCTCACCATAGCCCTAAAACTTACCCTAAACCTAACCATAGGCCTAGACTAATCTTATGCTTTACCCTAACCTAAAGCTAAGCCAACACTTACCCAGACACTATTCCTACGCCTGCAACTAACTCTATACCTGACCATTACCACAACACAACTCCAACCCAAACACTAACATTAACCCTAACAATAATCCAAGAATTAACACTAAGCCTAAGCCTATCCCTATCCCTAACACTAACCTTAGTCCTAGCCTTAACCCTAACCCTGGCAGTAACTCTAGCCCTACCCCTAACCCTACTGTAACCCTACCCCTATCCCTTACTCTAGATCTAGCCATAACCCAACCTACCCCTGAAACTAATCCTAGCCCTAGCCCTAGCCATAAAACCCAGACCTTACACCATCCATAATCTTAACTCTATGTCTAAACCTAGCCCTTGCCCAAATCTTAACCGTAACACTGACACTATGCTAACTCTAGTACACTAACTCTAAGCACTAAGACTAACACTCACCTTAACTCTAACCTTAACAATAACCCTAACACTAATACAACCCTAGCCTTAACCCTAACCCTAACTCTAACCCAAACCCTATCCCTATCCCCAATCTTAAATCCAAGTCTAACACAACCTTAACCCCAACCCTACCCCTCCTTCTCTCCATAAAACTAACTCTAACCATAAGCAAAAACTAACCCTAACCCTATCCTTAACCCTGGGAACAGATTTGTATAGGACAGGGAATCCAGAGTAGAGCTGAGCCAAATCACGTCTAGCACACATTCCTGGAAATAACATCATACCCCATCTCCCTTCCTTCCAGCTAGTAAAGATCACATAATACCTAAACAACATTTGGCACAAATTGCTGTTTGGAATCCTAAACCAAACCAGTACACAAACCCTAATCCGAACCCTAAACCTAACCTTAACCCTAACACTAACCCGTACCCGAACCCTAATCCTAACCCTAAACCGAATGCAAACTTAACCCCAACCCTACTCTCATTCTCTCCATAAACTAAATCTAACCCTAACCAAAACCTAACCTTAAGCCTATCCTTAACCCTAACACTAATCCTAGCCCTACCTCTACACCCCTACACCTACCCAAACCCTAACCCTAACCATAATCCAATCCGAAGCCTAAGCCTACCCCTACCCCTAACACTAATCATATGCAGAACCCTAACGCTAGCACAAACACTAACATTAAACATAACACTAAAACTAAACATCCCCCACCCCTAACTTTACCTTTAACTTTAACCCTAAACCTAACTTTAACTGTGCCCTTATCCCTACCCCTACCCTTAACCCAAACACTTAGCCTACCCCTAACCCTAATCCTAACCCTAATCCTACCTTAATGTTAGCCATGGCCTTAAAATAACGCTTGCCCTAGACTTAATGTTAGCTCTAATCCTAATCCTGGTTCTAGCACTAGACCTAACCCTAACCCTAACCCTAACCCTAACCCTAACCCTAACCCTAACCCTAAACCTAACACTAACCCTAGCCCTACCCTAGCCCAAACCCTAACCCTAGCCCTAAGCCAACACTTACTACTACCCCAGACCCTATTCATAGCCCTAAACCTAACCGTAACACTAACCCTTACTCTAACCCAACCGTAACTCTAACCCTAAGCCTAACCCTAATCCTAGACAAAGTCCTAACACAAACCCTTGCCCTAAAGCTAACCCTTTTCCTAATCCTAAGCCAAACCCAAACCCTAAACATAATGATAACCCTAACACTAAACCTACTCTTAAACATAAACCTCACCCTAATATCAGCCCTAACCCTAACACAATTGTTAAACCTAACACTAGGCTTAACTGAATGCTAGCCCTACACATAACACTAACTCTAAAGCTAGCAGTAACCATAACCTCAACCAAGCACTAGACCTAACCTTACCATAACACTCCACACAAGCCTTAACCCTAACACAAATCCAAGCCCCAGACCTGACCCTAAACCTAACCCCAGACATATTCATATCCCTAAGCATAACCCTAGCTCCAGCCCTAACCATAACTATAGACCTAGGCCTAGCCCTAATGATAACCCTTGCTCTTTCCATAGCCCTGGCACTAACGCTAACTCTAACACTAGCACTATCCCTAAACTTAGTACTAACACTAAGGCTAACCTTAACCATAACCCTAAACCCAACCCTAGCCCTAGTCCTAACCCTAATCCTAAGCCTAGACATAAGCCTAGACCTAACCCTAACCCTAGCCCTAAAACAAACACTAAGCTTAACTATAACTCTAACGTAACAATAACCTTAACCGTAGATACAAAACTACCCTTAACCTAAACACTTATACTAACCCACCCTAACCCAAGTCCTAAACCTATCCATAAATCTAGGCCTATTATTAGCCCTAAACCTAACACTTGCCCTAACCTGAACTCTAGCCCTAACGCTAACTCTAACACTAAAACTACCCCTAACTCTCACCGTAACCGTAACCATAACCCAACACAAGACCTAAGCCTACACTTAGCCCTAGGCATAACTCTAACCCTAACCTTAACTCAAACTCTAACCCCAACCCTAACCGTACCCCTCCCCCTTCCCCACTCCTAAGCCAAACACTAACAGAACACCTACCCCTACTACTACCATACCCAGACCTAACCAAACACTAACCCTACCCCTACCCCTAACCCTAATCCAAACCTAACTCTAACTCTAACCTTAACCTTAACCTGAACCTTAATTCTCACTCTAGCTCTAGGCTTAACCTTATCTTTAAGCCTAAACCTAAGGCAACCCTAACCCTAACACTACCCCTTCCCCTCCCCTAAACCTAAACCTAACCAAACGCTTACCCCTACCCCTAACCCTAACATCAAGCATAACCCCACCCTAATCCTAAACCGAACACTAATATTAGCCCGAGTTCTAATCATAAAACTAGCCTTAGTTCTAACAATAACCATAACACTATTCATAATGCTAAACCTAGTCCTGTCCCTAGCCCTAACCTTAAACATTACAAGAACCCTAACCCTAACCCAAAACCTAATGCTAACCATAACCTTAGTCCAACCCCACCCCTATCCTTACGCCTACCTCTAAGCTTAAAACTTATGCTAAGTGTAACTGTACACTTATACGTAACCCTAAACCTAACCCTAACCCTACCGCTGTGACTAAACCTAAACAAATGCCTAGCCCTAAACCTAACCATAGCCCTAAACCTAAAACTAACACTAAACCTAGCCTTAACCCTCGCCATAGCCATAAACCTAACCCTAGCACTAACCCTAACCCTACCCCTAACCATAGCCCTAACCTTAAACCTAAATCTACTTCTAACCATAACCCTAACTCTAACCTTGACCCAAGCCTTGAACTAACCCTAACCCATAACCCAGCCCCAACCCTAACCCTAATCCATGTCCTCACCTGACCCCTAACACTATCCCTAACCTTAACACTAACACTAATGTTAGCCATAATCCTAACACGAGCCCCAGCCCTAGACCTAACCCTAACTGTAACCCTAACTCTAAAACTTGACCTAACACTTAGCCCAACCCAGAACACTAACACTAAGCGCAGCCCTATGTCTAGCCCTAAATCTGACACTAACCGTAACAGTAAAACTGAACCTAACCCTAGTCCAAGCACTAGACCAAACCCTAGCCATAAACTTAACCCTAGCCCTAACTCTAGCCCTGGCCCTAATGTTAACCCTAATGCAATTCCCACAGCTAACCGTATCACAACCCTTAACCTTAACTGTAACCCTACCCCATCCCTAAAACACTCTTTACCCAAAACCTAAGACTTAAGGTAACACGAACCCAACCCTAAACCCAACCCTAACCGAAACCCTAAACCTAAACTTAAGCCTAACCATAGCCCAATCCCTAGTGATAATACTAACACTAATCTTAAGCATAATCATAACCCTAAACCTACCCCTACGCCTAACCCTAACCCTATGCCTAACTGTAACCATAACCGTAATCGTAGCCAAACCCTACCCCTAAGTCTAACCCTAACTCTAACTCTAATGCTAACCCTAACCCTAACCCTACGTCTACCTCTAATACTACCCTGAACCCTAACATTAACATTTTAATGCAACCGCAAACCTAAGCCCAACACTAATCCTAACCTTAACCCTTTCCCAAACCCTTGCCCTAACCCTAGCACTAACCCTAACCCTAACCCTAGGCCTAACCCTAAAACCAGCCCTAGACCCAGCAGTAAACCCTAAACCTAAGACAAACCCAAAACCTAACCCTAATTGTACCCCAGACCTAACCCTAACCATAAACCTACCCTTAACCCTAACCGTGGCTCTAGACCCTAATGTCAACTCTAACACTAGCCGTAAACCTAAATCTAACCCTAACCCTAAAACTAACTCTAACCCAATCCATACAACTACCACTGACCATAACCCTAACACTAACCCTAAACCTATCCCTATACCTACTCCTCCCCTAACCATAACCCTAACCGAAACCCTACTCCCTCCATAACCTTAGGCCAATCTCGAATGCAACTCTAACCCCAACCCTACTACTAACCATAAAGCTAACCCTAACCCAAACTTAACTCCAACTCCATCCCTAATACTAACAGTATTCCTAGCACTAGCCATAATCATAACCTTAGCCCTACCCCTAACCCTAACCCTAGCCCTAGCCCTAACCTTATCCCTAACCTTAACGCTAACACTAACCCTAACACTATGCCTACACATAACGCTCTGCGAAACCTAACCTTAAGCCAACCCTAACACTAACCCTTACCCCAGTCCTAGCACTAACACAAACCCTAACACTAAGCCTAACTCTACCCCTACACCTACTCCTCCCCTAATCCTAATCCAAACCCTACCCCATCCCTAAGCTTAAACCTAACCCTAACACAAGCTTAACCCCAAACCTAACACTACTGTTAACCATAAAACTAACATTAACCCTGTACCAAACCTAACCTTAACCCTAAACCTTACTCTAACACTAATCCAAATCCTGAACATAACCTACCATTAACTCTAAACCAAACCCTAAGGCAAACCGACCACTAACCCCACCCCTACCCCATCCCTACTCCTAAACCAAATGCTAACACTAACCCAGCTCTACCCCTAACCCTACCCCTAACGCTAACCCTAACCTAATCGTACCCCAACCTTAATCCGACCCATAGCCCTAAACATAAAACCAACAACACCCTTAGCCCTAACCCTGACCTAGCGCTAACCCTTAGCCCTAAACATAACACTAACCATAGTCCTACACTAACCATTGCACTAACAGTCCATCGCCACCCTGAGCCCTAACTCTCACCCTAACCCAACTCCAACCCAAACTCAAACCTAACCCTAACCCTAACCCTAACCCTAACTCTAACTCTAACCCTAATATTAATTCTAGCCCTAGACCTAACCTTAACACAAGCACTATCGCTCACACTAACCATAACCCTAGCCATAACCCTGACCCTAGCACTAACCCCATCTGTAAGCTTAAGGTTAACCATTGCCATAGACCTAACACTAACCCAGCCCTATTCATAAAATTAATCATAGTCCTAGCCTTAGCTGTAAACCCAAGCCTAGACCTAGCGCTAAATCTAGACCTATCCCTAACCCTAGCCCTGGCTCTAACCTTAACCCTAACATTAACACTATCCATAATCCTAGCACAAACACTAATGCTAACCCTGAACCCAACCATAACACTAAAAAGCTGTCTTCATTCCCCACTTTAAAACCATCCCCATACCCCCAACACTAACCCTACCTTTAACCTTAAACCTAGCCCTAACCGTGACTCTACACTACACCTAACACTAAACCAAACCCTTACCCTAGCATAACTCCTAATCGTACCTTAATTCTAACCCTAGCTCTACCCTGACGCTAGTGCTAGACATAACACTAGCCCTAATTCTATCCCTAGCCCTAGCCTAACTTTAAGCCTAACACTAGTCTAAATCCTAGGACAAACCCTAACACTATCCTACGCCAAAATCTGCCATTACACCTGACTCTAACCCTAACCATTACCCTAACCCTAACCCTCAACATTAGCCCTAACCCAACACAAATCCTAGCCGTAGATCTGACTCTAAACTTAGCCCTAGCCCTAGCCATAATTCTAACCCTAACACTAACACTAGCTCTAACCCTAACCCTAACCCTAATCATAAATCTAGACCTAGTTCTAGCACTAAGGCTAACCCTAACCCTGTCCATAGCCCTGGTTCTAACCGTAACCCTAACACTAGCCCTATCACTAACCCTAACTCTAACCCTAAAACTACTCCTAAACTTAACCCTAAACCATCTCTAACCCCAACCCTACCCATTCCCCTAAGCCTAACATTAATCCTAACTCTAACTCAGCCCTACGCTAACCCTGACCCTAACCCTTATCCCAGTCTGAGCCACAACTCTAACCCTAGTTTGATCCCTAACACTAACTGTAACTCTATCTCTAACAAAAACCGAGCCCCAGCAATTGCCCTAGCCCTACCCCTAAACTAAACTTACATCTAACAATAACTCTACCACTAAAAGTAAACCTAACCCTAGCTCTAGAACTAACCCAAAACTTATCCTAACTCTAACTCTAGCTCTAGGCCTAACCCCAACCCTAGCCTAGAGGTGAACCTAACGCTAACGATAACCCTAATGTTAACACTGTCCTAATCCTAGACCTAAACCCTGTGTCAACACTAGCCGATGTCCAAACCCTAACACTAACCCTTGTCCTAATCATGAAACTAGCCCTGAACCTCACACTAACCCTAGGCCTATACCTAACCCAAACCTTAACCCTAAACGTAACTTTAAGATCCCACTAACCCTAGGTGTAGCCATAAAATTGTACCAACCCATAATTCTAACCATAACACTAATCCTAGACCTACTCTTAACCCTACTTCTAATGCTAGGTTCAACCCTAGCCCTGAGCATAATCCTAGCCCTAACCCTAACTCTAGCCCTAAGGTTAACTCTCATGCTATCACCAGCCCTAACACTCACCGTAACGCTAACCCTAACCCAACCCTCACCCTACCTCTAAGTCTACCACTCCTCTAACCCAAACCCTAACCCAACTCTTACCACTATACTAGCCCTAATCCTAGCCTAACCCTTACTCTACTCCAACCCCTACCCCTAAACTTGACTGAAAACCTAAACAATCCCTAACCATAACCATAACACTAATCCTAACCCTAACTTTTATTCTAAGCATAGCCTTAGCCCTAACGCTATCCCTAACTTAGCCGTAACCCAACGATAGCCCTAGCTCTAGCTCTAGTCTTAACCCTAGCCCAAAACTAACCTTAACCCTACCATAATCTGAACCCTAGCCCTAACCCTAAACCGAAGACCAGCCCTAGCCCTAACCCTAGCTGTAGCACTAACTCTAGACCTAACTTTAACTGTAGTTATCAACCTAACCCAAATCCAAAGCTTAAACATAACATTAATCCTAGGCCTAAACCTAGACCTAACCCTAAACCTTGTCTTAACACTAACCCTAACGCTAGACCTCCCCGTAAATCTAGCACTAAATCTAAACCTAACACAATCATACCCTTAACCATAACCGTAGACCTAACTCTAACCCTAGCCGTAACCCTAACCCTACCCTAACCCTAGCTGTAACTCTAACCCTACCCCTAAACGTAAACCTAAACCTAGTTCTAGCACTAACAGTAAACCTAAACTTGACCCTAAACTTAGCCATAGACCTAGGGCTAACCCAAACGAACGCTAGACAGAGACCTGAGCCTAACACGAGACCTACCACTAACCATAACTGTAACGGTAAACATAAACCTAACCATAACCCTAAACATAGGCTTAACTTCTATCCTAGCAGTAGACCTGACCCTAACCACAACCGTAACCCTAACCCTAACCCAACAGTAGCCCTAACCCTAATGCTGACCATGACCTAATCCTAGCCCTAGCCCTAACCCCAAGATAAGCCCTCGTCCTAACCCTAACCCTAACCACGGGCATAAATCTAGTCCTAAACCTAAGCCTAACCCTAAACATAGCCTTAACCCTAACCCTTACCCTAGCCCTAACCCATACTCTAACCCTAACAGTAACCCTAGACCTGGTCCTAGAACTAACACTAACCCTAGCCGTATCCTTAGCCCTGGTGCTAAGCCTAACCCTATGTCTAACACTAGCCCTAACACTAATGCTAACCCTAACCCTAAGCCTAACTCTAGCCCTAACCATAGCCCTAACTCTAGCCATAGCCCTAACCTTAATGCTAACACTAACAGTAGCCCTAACCCAAACACTAACCCTAGCCCAACCATAACCCTAACTCAAACCCAACTCTAACCTTACCCCTAACTCTACTGCTACTCCTACCTGTCACCTTAAGGCTCACGCTAATTTTTTTTCCCACAAAACCAGAGTAGATAGTTGTATGTCATATCTGCACATCCTTCCAGTTGCTGTATGTGGGACGCGGCCTCAGCATGGCCGGAGAAGTGGTGCGTTGGTGTGCACCCAGGAGCCAAACCTGGGCCACCAGCAGTGGAGCCCACGCACTTAACCCCTAAGCCACAAGGCCGGCCCCACAATTACCCTAAATATAAAGCTAACCTTACACATAACCCTAAAGTTAACCCTGACCCTACCCATAACCCAAACTCTAACGCACGCAACATTAACCCTAACACTAACCCTAATCCTAGACATAGCCATAAGCCAAAAGCCAGCCCCAGCCCTAGCCCTAACCAGCATCCTAGCACTAACCCTAGCCCTAAGACTAACCATAGCCATAAACCTAACTGAACTCTAACCCTAAATCTAACCTTAGCTCTAACCCTAGACCTCAACCTAAGCCTTTCCCAAAACTTAATCCTAATGCTAACCATACCCCTGACCCTCACCCAAACACTAAACCTACCCCAAGCATAACCCTAAAACTAACCCTAACCCTAGCCTTTAGTCTAGCCCTAAGACTCACCAGAAATCTGTTCTTAACCCAGCCCCAAGCCCTAACAGTGACCCTAACCACAACCACAACCAAAATTGCTACCCATACCCCAAACCTAAGCCTAACCCAACATTAAGCCTAAACCTAGCCCTATGCCAAAACCTAACCTTAAGCACAATGTTAACCTTAACACTTGCCCTAGAGCTAATCCTAACCCAGCCCTAGACCGGACCCTTACACTAGCCCTAACACTAACCCTAATCACAGACCTATCCCTAGCCTTAAGTGTAACCCTAGTCCTAACCCGAGCCCTGGCCCTAAACCTAACTCTAACACTAATCTTATCCCTAACCATAACCACAACACTAATGCTAATCCTAACCCGAACTATGACCCTAAACCGATCTCTCTCATTCCTAACCCATAGCTCAACCCTTAACACTAAACCTAACAGTACCCCTGCCACTAAGTCTAACACAAACCATGACCCTAAACCAAACTATAATCTTAGCCATAGCACTAACCAAATGCTAGACCTAGACCTAACTCTAACCCTAACCCTAGCACTAAACTTAACCATGGCACTAACCCTAATGCTCAATCTAGCCCTAGCCATAACATTAACACTAAACCGAACTGTAGCCCAAAGCCAACACCTACCACTATGTGTAACCCTAACCCTAAACGGGGTATTAATCCTAACGCTAACCCAAATCCTATCCATAAACCTAACCCTAACCCTAGCCCTAGTGCTATCACTAACATAACCTTAAAGCTAACACTAATCCTTACCCTAATCTGTAACCTATCCCTAACCATAGCACAGACTTAATCCTAATCATATTCTTAACCCTCACTCTAACCCTAAAACTGACTCTCACCCCTAAGCCTCACCCTAAACCTCACCAAACCAGAACCCAAACACGAACCCAAACCCTTACCCGAGCACAAATCCGAACCTGAAGCTAACAAGGACCCTAACCTTGACACCAACACTAGGACTAAGCCTAAACATAAACTTAACCTTAACCATAGCCCTAACCATAGCCCTAGCCCTAGCCCTAATGCTAGCCCTAGCCCTAGACTTAGACCTAGCCCTAACCATAACTGTAACCCTAAGGCTATGCTAGCCATAACACTAGGACTAGCCTTAGCTCTAGACCTAACACTAGCCCTAGACTAGCCCTATATCTAAGTCTAGAGCTAACAGTAGCCCTAGCCCTAAACCTAGCACTAAACCTAATCCTAATCCTAGCCCTAGATATAACCCCGACCATAACACTAACCCTAAGCCTAACACTAAACCTAACCATAACACTAAACGTAGCCATAAGCCTAGCCCTAGCAGTAATCATAACCCTAACCCTAACCCTCACAATAACCCTAGCCCTAACCCTAATACTAACACTGGCCCTAAACTCAATGCTAAACCTAACCCTAATCATAGCCCTAATCCACACCCTAGCCCTATCCATAACCCTGACAATAACCCTAAACCTAGCACTAACCCTAGCCTTAGCCCTAAACCTAACATAGCCCTAGTCCCAACCCTACCTGCAAGCCTAACCCTAGCCCTAACCCTAAACCTAGCCCTAGCCATAAGCCTAACACTAAACCTAACCCTAGCCTTAGCCCCAGCCCTAGCCCTAACCCTAAACCCTAGCCCAATCCCTGACCATAACCCTAACCAAAACTCTAAACCTAATGCTAACACTAACCCTAACCCACACACAATTGGTTTGATTTCAACATATGTGAAAGTTGTCACACACAATAGGTGCGATGTCATACATAAAAATGTGAATTGTGTTACAAAAAAGGTGAATGGTGTCACAGATATCAATGGGTGTGTTTTCACACACAAATGTGAGCCTTGTCACACCTACACCATTGGTGTGATGTCACACACACATTGAGTGAGGTCAGACACACAATGTGTGTGAAGGCACACACCAACCTGGTGAAGTCACAGACAATGGGGATGGTTTCTCTCATGAAAATGAGTGTGAATTCACATATAATGAGAGTTACACAATACACACATGTGGGATTTAAGTCAGAGTAAAATGTGAGAGATTTCACAGACACCTAAGTGTTATTTCGTACATAAGAGCAGAGGTCACATCACACTGAATAATATGACTGCCGTCACACACAATGGGAGTGATATCACACAATATGTGAGATGTGACTGCCTATCCTCGTGTTATCACAATCAAGCTTTGTGATGTCTAAAAAAGGGTGTGATGTCACACATAATGATTGCAGTGATGTCGCACACAAAATGTGAATGATGTTGCAAGCACGATGTTGGAGTGATGCCACACTCAATTGGTGTGATGTCATACATAATAATGGCAGTGACACCAACATAACAACAGTTGGGATATCATATGCTAATTAAGTTTGATGTCACACACAATTGATGTGATGTGACACAAGGTGAGGATGTTGTCACACACAAGTGGTGTGATGTCACTGATAACCGTGTGTGTCATGTCACTCATAATGATGGGAGTAATATCACATGCACACAATGGGAGTGATGTCACACTATAAAATGTGAGTTGTGTCAAAAGGGATACGACGATGTCACACATAGTAGTGAGAGTGTTGTCACACAATTCATATGTCACACATAATGTGAGTGATGTCACACAGAAACAGGTGAGTAATACAGCAGAGGACCCGCGACTGATGTCAGACGTGTGTCAGTGATGTCACACTATTGGTGTGATGTCATAAACACAACAGGAATGTTGTCTCAAATAACAGAGAGATGTCACTCGAAATATATGAGTGAAGTCACAGAAACACCATGAGAGTCATGTCACAACAGTAGTAGAGTGATGTCCTCAAGAATTAGTGTGACGTCACACAGAATATTGGAAGTAACATCACAGGTAACAATAGCGATTTCATATGCTAAATTGCATTCATGTCACACACAATTGGTGTGATATCAACATCTGTGAATGTTTTCACGCTCATAATATATGTGATGTCATACATGAAAATGTGTCTTGTCTTATGTCACAAAAAAGTGAATGGTGTCACACATATCATTGGGTATATTTTCAATCACAAATATGAGCCCTTTCACAAGTACACCATTGGTGTGATGTCAGACACACAATGTGTGTGAAGGCTCACACTAACCTGGTGATGTCACAGAAAATGGGATTGGTGTTTTAAGGAAAATGAGTGAATATTCACACATAGCAATGAGAGTTACACAAAACACACAAGTGCGATATGTCAGAGTAAAATGTGAGTGATTTCACAGAAACCTGGAAGTGACTTCGTACATAACAGTGGGTGTCACAACACCCAGTTAAGAATATGACTGCCACCACACACAATGGGAGTGATATTACACAGCTTGAGAGATGTGACCGTCTATCGTAGTGTTAGCATACTCATGTTGTGTGATGTCCCAAAATGGATGTGATGTCCCACATAACGATTGGAGTGATGTCAGACACAAAATGTAAACCACTTCACACTCCGTTGGAGTGATGTCAAATACTACCAGAGTGATTGCACACTCAATTGGTGTGATGTCATACATAATATTGGGAGTGACACCACACATAATAATGGTTGGTATATCATACGGGAATTAAGGTTGATGTCACGCACAAGTGTTGTGGTGTGACACACAATGAGGATGTTGTCACTCTCAAACAATTGATGTGATGTCACCAAGAAGCATGTGGTCACGCCACGCAAAACAGTGGGAGTGATATCACATGCACACAATGGGAGTGATGTCACACATCATAATGTGAATTATGTCACTAGGGACATGTCACTGATGTCACACATAGTGGGAGTAATGTCACACTATTGATGTGATGTCACACATAATGAGACTGAGGTCACACATAAACATGTGAGTAATATCACAAAGGACATGTGACTGGTGTCACACATATGTGGGAGTGAGGTCACACTATTGGACTGATGTCATACAACACAACAGGCGTGATATCACACATAACAGAAAGATGTGACCCAAAATATATAAATGAAGTCACAGAGACTCCATGGGAGTGATGTCACAACACTAGTAGAGTGATGTCCTCGAGAATTAATGTGACATCACACAGAATATTGGGTGTGACATGACACTTAACAATAGCCATTTCATATGGTAAATTCGAGTGATGTCACACACAATCGCTGTGATGTCAACATATGTGAATGTTGTCACACACACACCAGGTGTGATGTCATACATAAAAATGTGAATTATGTCACAAAAATGTGAATGGTGTCAGACATATCAATGTGTGTGTTTTCACACATAAATGTGAGCACTATCACACATACACCATTGGTGTGATGTCATACAGACATTGAGTGAGGTCAGACACACAAAGTGTGTGAAAGCACACACCAATCTGGTGATATCATGGACATTTGGTGTGGTATCTCTAAGGAAAATGAGTGTGAATTCATACATAACAATGAGAGTTACATAAAACACAAATAGGGATATAAGTCAGAGTAAAATGTGAGAGACTTCACAGAAAGCTGGGAATGATTTCATACAAAACTGTGGATGTCATATCTAAGTTAACAAAATGACTGCCCTCACACAACGGGAGTGATATCACACAATTTGAGAGATGTGACAGGCTAACCTAGTTTTATCCTGCTCAAAGTGTGTGATGTACCAAAATGGGTGTGATGTCACACAGAACGATTGGAGTGATGTCAGACACAAAATATGAGCCATGTCACACACCAGTGGAGTGATGTCAAACACTATGAGAGTGATGCCACACTCAATTGGTGTGATGTCATACATAATACTGGGAGTGACACCACACATACTAATGGTTTGATATCATATGACAAGGTTGATGTCATTCACAATTGATGAGATGTGACACGCAAGGAGGATGTTGTTACACACACACAAGGGGTGTGATGTTACCCATAGCCAAGTGTGTCACATCACGCTTAACATAGAGTATGATATCACATGAACACAATGGGTGTGATGTTACAAGTTACATGTCTCTCATGTCACAGATAGCAATGGGAGTGATGTCACACTATTGGTGCGATGTCACTCATAACAATGGGAGTGATGTCACACATAAATATATGAGTAATCTCACTAAGGACACATGACTGATATCACAAATATGCTGTTAATAGTCTACACTCAGGTTTCTATCCAATGTATTGAAAGAGCACTTCTGCTGAACTCTGCTTGCCAGTAGCTCTAGGGAACATACTCTAATGAGACCTTTTATACTTTTCACTACAACTGGTACAGATTATCTGTAAGATCCATTGAACGAAAGTATAGTGTGAAGAAAGACTCCTTTTTTAAATCTGTTTATGATCGTCTTGAAAAGTCCCTTTTCAAAAGTTGCAGTTCGCGTCTTTCATTCAGGCTTTCTCTTACATGGAACGAAAGAATGTGCTCATTGATCTCAGTTTGCCAGTAGCTGTTGGGAGCATCTTCCTATGAGAGGGTTTAAATTTTTCACTACACAAGGAAGAGAATATATCTAATATCGATTTATGAAAAGCACAGTGTGGAGAAAAACACTTGCTTGTACCTGTTTAGCATCTGCACTGAAAAGTACTTTTTCAAACATTGCAGCTCACGACATTTACTCAGGCTCTCTCACACAGTATATGAGAGAATGTTCTTACTGAGCAAAGGTTGCCATTAGCTGTAAGTAAGATCTTCCGAAGACAGCTTTGATCCTTTTCACTACTGCTGGGAGAAAGTATCTATAACATCCATTGAAATAACATACACGGTGGAATAAAACTCTTCTTAGTTGTTGAGGATCATCTTGATGAGTGAATTTTTCAATCATCGATCTTCATGGCCTGCACTCAGGCTTTCCCTCAAATATAATGGAACAACACCCGTTCTGAACTCAACAGCCCTGTAGCTGTAAGTCAGTTCTTCCTTGGAGGGCTTTTAAACTTGTCACTACAGCTGGGAGAGAGGATCTGTAACATTCATAAAATGAAAGTCAAGTGTGCAGAAAATCTCTGCCTGGTATGTGTATAGGATCCTCCCGCAAGTTGCCTTTTCCATCATTGTAGATAACGACCGTCACTCTGGCTCTCTCTCCTATGTAAGGCAAGAAACTACTTGCTGAACTCAGCTGGCAAGGAGCTTTAAGCAGCATCCTCCTTTGAGAGCTTGTAAACTTGCACTGCAGCTGCAAGAGAATATCTGTAACATCCATTCCATGTAAGTTCTCTGTGGAGGAAAGCACTTCCTTTTAGCTTTTTAGGATCATGTCGTAAAGTGCCTTTTCATCTTTGCAGCTGATTGCATGCACTCAGGCTTCCTTCCTGATATAAAAGAAAACACCCCTGCCAAAACTACTTTGCCAGTGGCTGTTAGGAACACCTTACTAGGAGAGTTTCCACTTTTCACCACAGCTCGAAAAGAAGCTGTATCACATCCATTCAATGAAAGTACACCGTGAAGAAAGCCTCCTCTGTAAGTGTTTATGATCGTGTTCTTAAGTGGATTTAAATACACTGCAGTTCAATCTGTATTCAGGGTCTCACTAGCATATCATGATGACCATTATTGCTTAACACAGCTTGCCAGCATCTGTTAGTAACAGCTTCATATGAGAGGATTTAAAATTTCATTACCACTGGGAGAGTGTATCTATAACATCCATAAAACGAAAGTCCAGTATGTATAAAATTTCTTGCTTCTATCTGTATACGACTATTCTGATAATTGCCTTTATCAACATTGCCGTTAACTACCTTCAATCAGGAATTCTTTCCCATGTAAAGCAAGAAAGTTCTTGCTGACCTCTGCTTCCAAGTACTTTACAGGAGGATCTGCCTCTGAGAGCTTTTAAACTTTCCACTGCAGTGGGGCGAGTATTTCGCTAACATTCATTCCATGAACCTACTCTGTGGTGAGAAACTCTTAAGGTTAACATGTTAGGATATGTTCAAGTGCCTTTTCCTCTTTGTCGCTCATTGCCTGCACTGAGGCTCCCTTGCCAACCGAAAGACCAATCACCACTGCTCAAACAAGTTTGAAAGTAGCTGTTAGGAACAACGTCCTGTGACAGCTGTCCAACTATCACTACAGGTGGTGCAGATTATCATTACCATCCATTCAATAAAAGTTGACTGTTCAGAGCAACTCCTGCTTGTAGGTGTTTAGGATCATCTTGAGAAGAGTCTTTTAATTACTGCAGTTCAATCTGCATTCGGGGTCTGAGTAGCACATTATGATGAACACTACTGATTAACACAGGTGGCCAATATCATAGGTTACATCTTCATATGAGAAGTTTAACAGTTCCATTTCAGCTAGGGTGGAGTATCTATAACATCCATAAAATGAAAGTCAAGTGTGGAGAAAATCTCTGCCTTGTATCTATATAGGATCTTCTTGCAAATTGCCTTTTCCCTCTTTGCGGTTAACGACCTTCACTCAGGCTCTCTCTCCCAAGACATGCAAGAAAATGTTTGCTGAACTCAGCATGCAAGTATCTCTGAGGAGGATTTTCCTCTGAGATCTATTAAACATTTCACTGCAGCTGGGAGAGTATATCTCCAACATCCATTCCGTGAACATACTCTGTGCAGAAAAACTCCTCCTTTTAGGTATTAGGATCATATAGTAAATTGCCTTTTCCTCTTTGCTGTTCATTGCCTGCAATGATGTTTCCTTCACTAATATAGAGACAAAACACCACTGCTTAACCAATTTTGCCAGTAGCTGTAAGGAACGTCTTCGTATGAGAGCTTTCAAAGTATTATTACAGGTTTTGCTGATTATATTTAACATCCATTCCATTCAAGTTGAATCTTCAGAGAAACTCCTGCTAGTAGCTCTTTAGGATCATCTTGAGAAGAGACATTTAATACACTACAGTTCAACCCACCTTCAGGCTCTCATGAACATATCATGACAAACATTATAGCTTAACACATGTGGCCTATATCTGTAAGTAACATCTTCATCTGAGATGTTTTAAAATTTCAGTACAGCTAGGAGAGTGTATTTATAACATCCATAAAATGAAAGTGAAATATGGAGAAAATCTGTGGCTTGTCTCTTTATGGGATCAACCTGCATATTGCCTTTAGATCACTGCAGTTAACGACCTTCGCTCAGGCTCTCTATCCCATGTAATACAAGAAAGTGTTTCTTAACTCGCCTTGCAGGAATCTTTAAGGATGATCTTCCTCTGAGAGCTTGTAAACTTTTCACTGCAGCTAGGAAAACCTATTCCTTACATCCATTCCATGTAAGTACTCTGTGGAGGAAATCACTGCTTTTAGCTTCTTTCGATCATATTGTCAATTGCATTCTCACCTTTGAATTTCATTGCCTGCCCTCAGGCTTCCTCCCTGATGTAAAGAAAAAACACCACTGTTAAACCTACTCTGCCAGTAGCGATTAGGAACACCTTCCCATGAGAGTTGACACTTTTCACCACAGCTCAGGAAAAAGCTCTATCACATCCATTTAATGAAAGTATACCGTGAAGATAACTTCTGCTTATAACTGTTTAGGGTCATTTTCATAAGTGACTTCAAATACACTGCAGTTCAATCTGCGTTCAGGGTCTCACTAGCATATCATGATGAACACTATTGCTTAACACAGGTGAAGAATATCTGTTAGTAACATTCTCAATGGAGAGGTTTTAAAATTTCAGTACGGCTGGGAGACAGTATATGTAACATCCATAAAATGAAATTCCAGTTTGGAGACAAACTCTTGTTTATATCTGTATAGGATTATCCTGAAAATTGCCTTTTACATCATTGCTGTTAACGACCTACACATAGGAATTCTCTCCTTGTAATGCCAGAAAGTTCTTGTTCAACTTGCTTGCAAGTATCTTTAAGGAGCACCTTCCTCTGAGAGCTTTTAAACTTTCCATTGCAGCTGGGAGAGAATATCTATAACATCCATTCCATGAACATACTGTGTGGTGGAAAAGTCTTCCTTTTAGTTTTTTGGATCACATAGTAAAGTGCCTTTTCCTCTTTATAGTTCATGTTCTGCACTGTGGCTTCCTTCCCACAGGCAAGACAAAATACCACTGCTCAACGACGTTTACCAGTAACTCTTTGAAACACTGCTAGGAGAGCTTTCAAACTATCACTACATGTGGTGCAGATTATCATTACCCTACATTCCAGGAAAGTGGACTCTTCAGAGAAACTCTGCTTGTAGCTGTTTGGGATTATCTTGAGAAGAGACTTGACTACACTGCAGTTCAATCTGCATTCAGGTTCTCAGTAACGTATCATGATGAACACCATTGCTTATCACAGTAGGCCAATATCTGTAAGTAACATCTTCATATGAGTGGTTTTCAAATATCAGTACAGCTGGCAAAGGGTATCTATAACATCCATAAATTGAAATTCAGGTATGGAGAAAATCTTTTGCGTGTATCTCTATAGGACTATTCTGAAAATTGCCTTTCCAACATTGCAGTAAATAAACTTCACCCGTGCTCTTTCTCCCAAGTCAGGTAAAAAATGTTTGCTGAACTCAGCTTGGAAGTATCTTCAAGGAGGCTCTCCCTCTGAGAGCTTTTAAACTTTTCACTGCAGCGGGGAGCGAATATCTATAACATCTATTTCAGGAATGTACCCAGTGGAGAAAAATTCTTCCTTTTAGCTTTTTAGGATCATATTGTAAAGTGCCTTTTCCTCTTTGTCGTTCATTGCCTGCACTGAGCCTCCCTTCCCATTGGAAATACAAAACATTCCTACTCAATGCCTTTTGTCAGTAGCCATCAGGAGTATCTTTTTAGGAGATCTTTTGAACGATCACTACAGGTGGTGCAGATTATTGTTATGATCAACTCAATGAAAGTTGACGCTTCAGAGAAACTCCAGCTTGTGGCTGTTAAGGGTCATCTTGAGAAGAGACTTTTAATAGACTGCAGTTCAAACTCTATTCAGGGTCCCACTAGCATATCATGATGAACTATATTGCTCAAGACAGGTGGCCAATATCTGAAAGGAACATCTTCATCTTAGAGGTTTTAAAATTTCAGTACTGCTGGGAGAGAGTATCTATAATATCCATAATATGAAAGACAAGTTTGGTGAAAATCTCGTTCGTGTGTCTGTGTAGGTTCATCATGCAAATTGCCTTTTCCCTCATTGCATTCAATGGCCTTCACTCAGCTATCTCTCCAAAGTAAAGCAAGAAAGCATTTGTTGAACACAGCTTGCAGGGTCCTTTAAGAATGGTCTTCCTCTGAGAGCTTTTAAAATTTTCGCTGCAGCTGGGAGAACTTATATATAATATATATTCCATGTAATTACCACGTGGAGGAAAACACTTGCTTTTAGCTTCTTCAGATCATATTGTCAGTTGCATTTTCATCTTTGCATTTCATTGCCTGCACTCACGTTTCCTCCCTGGTTTAAAGAGAAAACACTACTGCTAAACCTACTCTGCCAGTAGCTGTTAGGAACACCTTCCTAGGAGAGTTTCAACTTTTCAACACACCTCGGAAAGAAGCTCTATCAAATCCATTCAATGAAAGTATACCATGAAGAAGACCTCTTCTTGTACCTGCTTAGGATTATCTTCATGAATGACTTTAAAGGCACTGCAGTTCAGCCTGCATTTAGGGTATCATTAGCATATCATGATAAACACTATTGCTTAACACAGGTTGCCAATATCTGTTAGTAACTTCTTCATATGAGAGGTTTTAAATTTTCAGGACAGCTGGAGAGAGTATCTATAACATCCATGAAATGAGAGTTCAGTGGGGACAAAATCTCTTGGTTGTATCTGTATAGGAGTATCCTGAAAATTGCCTTTTCCACCATTGCGGTTAAGGACCTTCCCTTAGGAATTCACTCCCAGGTAAGGCAAGAAAGATCTTGATGAAACTCAGATGGCAAGTAGCTTTCAGCAGATCTGCCTCTGCAAGCTTTTAAACTTTCCACTGCAGCTGGGACAGAATATCTATACCATACATTCCATGTAAGTACTCTGTGGAGGAACATACATCATTTTAGCTTTTTAAGATCATCTTGCAAAGTGCCTTTTCATCTCTGCAGTTCACTGCCTGCTCTCAGGCCTCCTCCCCAACATAAAGACAAAACACCACTGTAAACCTATTTTGCCAGTTGCTGCTAGGAGCACATTCCTATGAGATGTTAAAGTTGTCACCACAACCGGGGAAGAAACTCTATCACATCCATTCAAGGAAAGTACCGTGTGAAGAATATCTTGTCGCTGTTTAGAATCATATTCATGAGTGACATTAAAAACATTGTAGTACAGTCTACCTTCAGGGTCTCACTAGCATATCATTATCAACACTATTGCTTAACACAGGTTGCAAATATCTGTTAGGAATACCTTCATATGAGAGGTTTTAAAATTTCAGTACAGATGGGAGTATCTATAACATCCATAAAATGAAAGTTCATTGTAGAGAATATTTCTTGCTAATATCTGTATAGGACTATCCTGAAATTTTTCTTTCCATCCTTGCAGTTAACAACATTCACTTAGTAATTCTCTCCCTATTTAATGAAAGAAAGACCTTGCTGGATTCAGATTGCAAGTGGCTTTCCGCAGGATCTGCCTCTGAGAGTTTTTAAACTTTCCACTGCAGCCTGGACAGAATATCTATAACATCCAGTACATGAACGTACCTTGTGCAGAAAAGCTCTTCCCTGTAGATTTTTGGATGATGTGGTTCAGTGACTTTTCCTCTTTGCCGTTCATTGCCTGCACTGAGGCCGTCTTCCCAATGGAATGACAAAACACCACTAATCAACCAAGTTTGTCAGTAGTTTTCAGGATCATCTTACTAGGAGAGCTATCACTACAGGTGGTGCAGATTATCCTTACCATCCATTCAATGACAGTTGACTCTTCAGAGAAACTCCTCCTTGTACCTGTTTAGGATCATCTTGAGAATTTGAATACACTGCAGTTCAAACTACATTCAGGGTCTCACTAGCATATCATGACAAACACTTTTGCTTAACACAGGTACCCAACAAGTGTAAGTAACATCTTCATATGAGAGCTTTTAAAATTTCAGTACACCTGGGAGATAGTATCTATAGCATCTGTAAAAGGAAAGGCCAGTATGGAGCAAAATTCTTACTTGCATCTGCAGAGGACTCTCCTGAAAATTGCCTCTCCCAACATTGTGGTTAACGACATTTACTTAAGAATTTTCTCCCTGGGGCCTGCCCGGTGTCACGAACAGTTTCGTGTGCACGCTCCACTTTGGTGGCCTTGGGTTTTCAGTTTCCCAACCCTGGGCACGCACCAATGCACTGCTTGCCAGGACATGCTGTAGTGGCGTCCCATATAAAGTAGAGGAAGATGGGCACTCATGTTAGCTCAGGGCCAAACTTCCTCAGCAAAATAGAGGAGGATCAACATCGGATGTTACCTCAGGGTTGATCTTCCTCACACACGCTAAAAATAATGTCTCTCCTATGTAATGCCAGAAAGTTCTTGCTTAACTCTGCTTGCAAGTAGGTTTAAGGAGCATCTACCCCTGAGAACTTTTAAATTTTCCACTACAGCTGAGAGCGAATATCTATAGTATCCATCTAATGAACGTACTCTGTGGAGAAAAACATTTCCATTTAGTTTTTGAGTATCATAATGGAAAGTGCCTTTTCTTCCTTTTGGTTCGTTGCCTGCACTGAGGCTGCCTTCTCAATGGAAAGACAAAATACTACTGCTCAAGCACTTTTGCCAGTAACAAGTAAGGAAATAACTTCGTGCCCTGTCTCTCTTCCTTCCGGCAAATGAAGTCAACCTACCTTACCCAGGTTGGGGACATATTGCCATTTCAGGCCTTGAGAAGGAATATCACATTCCTTTGAGAAGGCAATTTCTGATCCCGGGTTCTAAGTAGAGCTCTAGCAACAAGTTAGTAAATGAGTTTCAAAGATTACTGGAACTTAGCTGAACTATGTATAACACCCATTGTTGGAAATAACTTCATGCCCACTATCTCTTCCTTCCATCTCGTAAGGATCAGAAACCTAAAACAGGTATATAACAGAATGCAGTTTCAGGCCTTGAGATTGAATCTCATATTCCTTTGAGAGGGCACTTTCTGATCCAGGCTTGTAAGTAAATGTCTAGAAACGACTTTGTATGTGAGTGGCAATCATTAATACAGCTGAGCTAATCTATGGCTAACACCCATTTCTGGAAATATCTTCATGCCCAATCTCTCTTCCTTCCAGCTCTGAAGGTTTACATTCCTAAAACAGGTTTTGAATATATTGCTGTTTCGAGCCTTAGGAGGGAATATCACATTCCTTTGAGAAGGCATTTCTCGTCCCAGCATGTAAGTAGATGTCCAGGATCAAGTTAGTATATGAGTGGCAATCATCACTACAGCTGAGCTCATCTGTATAAAATACCCATCCCTGGAAGTATCTTTGTGCTCACTCATTCTTCCTTTCAGCTCGTGAGAATCACCTTCCTAAACCAGGTTTAGAACATAATGCTATTTTGGTCGTTGAGAGCAAATCTCACATTCCTCTGTGAAGACACTTACTGATAACTTCTTGTAAGTAGATGTCTAGGAACAAGTTTATATTGGAGCATCAATCAGTACTACAGCTGAGTAAAATGATTTATAATACCCATTCCGTGAAATAACTTCATGTAAAAACTCTCTTCCTTCTAGCACTAAGATTCACTAAACTAAACCAGTTTTGGACCATATTGCCTTGTTGGACCTTGAGAAGGAATCTCGCATTCCTTTGAGAAGGCACTTTCTGATCCCAGAGTGGAAGTAGATGTCTAGGAACAAGTTTGTATATGAGTGGCAAGCGTTACTACAGCTGAGCTAAGCTGTGTATGATACCCATTCCTGAAAATAACTTTGTGCCTCATCTCTCTTCCTTCTAACTCATAAGGATCACAAAGCTAAACCAGGTTTGCAACATATCGCCATGTCACTCCTTGAGATGGAATCTCATATTCCTTTGAGAAGACACATTCTGATCCTGTCCAGAATGTTGAAGTCTAGGAATAAGTATGTATATGAGTGTTAATCCTTACTAGATCTGAGCTCAACTGTCTATAACAACCATTCCTGGTAATACTTTTTGCCTCATCTCTCCTCCTTCAATCTCATAAGGATCACAAATATAAACCAAGTTTCATGCATCATGCCATTTCAGGCCTTGAGAATGAATCTCACACTACTTTGAAGGCACTTTCTGATCCCTGCTTCTAAGTAAATGTCCAGGACAAGATTCTATATAAGTGGCAATCGTTACTACAACTGAACTATTCTTTGAATAACACCCGATCCTGAAAATAACTTCATGCCCAATCTATCTTCCTTCCAGCTCGTAATGAAGACCTTCCTCAACCAAGTTGGGAACATATTGCCATTTCAGACCTTGAGAAGAAATCTCACAATTCTTTCAGACAGCAGTTTCTGATCACAGCCTGTATGTAGACGTCTAGGATCAAGTTTGCATGTGAGTGGCAATCACTAATAGAACTGTGCTTCTCTCTTCCTTCCATCTCGTAAGGATCACAAACCTAAATCAGGTTTGGAACATAATGCCATTTCAGGCCCTTGAGAACAAATCTCACATTCCTTTGAGAAAGCACTTTCTGATCTCGGCTTGTAAGTAAACGTCTAGTAACGAGTTTCTAAATGAGTGGCAACCATTACTACAGCTGAGCTAAACGGTGTATAAGAGCCATTCCTCAACATAACTTCCTACCCCATCTCTCTTCCTTCCAGCTCTAAAGGATTACATTCCTAAGCAAGGTTTTGAATGTAATACCATGTCGGGCCTTGAGAAGGAATCTCACATTACTTTGAGATGGAACTTTCTGATCCCAGCTTCTAAGTAGATCCCTAGAAACAAGTTTGTATATGAGTGGGAATCATTACTACAACTGAGATGAACTATGAATAACACCTATTCCTGAAAATAACTTCGTGCCGGTCTCTCTTCCTTCCAGATCATAAGGCCCACCTTCCTCAACCACGTTTGGAACATATTGCCATTTCCGGCCTTGAGAAGGAATCTCATATTCCTTTAAGAAGGCACTTTCTGATCACTGCTTCTAAGTATATGTCCAAGAACAAGATTCTATATAAGTGGCAATCGTTAGTACAACTGAGCTATTCTATGAGTAGCATCAATTCCTGGAAAAAGACTTCATGCTCAATCTCTCTTACTTCCAGCTCGTAAGTACCACCTTCGTCGACCAAGTTTGGAACATATTGCTGTTTCAGGCCTTGACAAGGAATATCACATTCTTTTGAGAAGTCACTTTCTGATCCTGGGGTTATGTAGATGTCTAGGAACAAGTTTGTATATGAGTGGCAATCATTACTACACCTGAGTTAATCTATGTGTAAAACTCATTCATGAATATGTCATTGTGCCCAATCTCTCTTCCTTCCATCCAGTAAGGGTCACAAACCTAAGCCAGGTTTGGACAATATTGGGATTTTGGGCCCTGAGAAGGAATGTCACATTCCTTTGCGAAGGCCCTTTGTGTTCCTGACCTGTATGTAGATTTCTATGAACAAGTTTGCATATGAGTGGCAATCATGACTACGGGAGCTAAAGTATGTATAACAGCCATTCCTGGAAATCACTTTTTGCCTAATCGCTCTTCCTTTACCTCATCAGAATCAGCTTGCTCAACCATTTTTGGAACATCATGCTATTTCTGGCCTTGAGAAGGAACCTCATAGGGTCCAGCCCCATGGTGTAGTGGTTAAGTGCACCCTCTGTTGCTGGTGGCCCAGGTTCAGATACCGGGCACACACCGACACACTGCTTGTCAGGCCATGCTGTGGTGGCACCCCACATAAAGTGGAGGAAGATCAGGACGGATGTTAGGTCTGGGCCAGCGTTGCTCAGCAATTAGAGGAGGATTGGCATGGCCGTTAGCTCAGGGCTGATCTTACTCACAAAGAGAAAAGAGAAGGAACCACATATTCCTTTCAGAAGGAACCTTCTTATCCCAGCTTCTAAGTAGAAGTCCAGGAACAAGTTTGTATATGTTTGGCAATCATTACTACAGCTGAGCTAAACTGTGACTAACAGCCATTCCTGGAAATAACTTCATGCCCAAACTCTCTTCATTCTGGCTCGTAAGGACCATCTTCATCAACCAGGTTTGGAACATAGTGTCCTCTCAGGCCTTTAGAAGGAGTTTCACATTCTTTTGAGAACACATTCTCTGATACCACCTTCTAAGTAGATATCTAGGAACAAGTTTGTTTAGGCGTGACTGTCATTACTGGGGCTGACAAACTTGGTATAACACCCATTCCTGGAAATCACTTCGTGCCTAATCTCTCTTCCTTTCATCACGTAAGGATCACAAACCTAAACCAGATTTGGACCATAGTGCCATGTCTGTCCTTAAGAAGGAGTCTCACATTGCTTTCAGAAGGAATGTTCTGATCCTGGCTTTTACGTAGATGTCTAGGAAGAAGTTTGTATATGATTGGCAATCATTACTACAGTTGAGGTAAACTTCACATAACACTCATTCCTGGAAGTAACTTTGTGCCTAAACTCTCTTCCTTCCATCTCATAAAGATCACAAACCTAAACCAGATTTCGAACATACTGTCATTTTGCACCTGGACAACAAATCTCACATTCCCTTGAGAAGGCTCTTTTAAAAAGTGTGTAACACCTAATCCCTGAAATAACTTTGTGCATAACCTCTCTTCCTCCCATGTTGTAAAGATCACTTTCCTCACCCAGGTTTGGAACATAATGCCATTTCTGGACCTGAGAATTAATCTCACTTTCCTTTGAGAAGGAAATTTCTGATGCAGGCTTCTAAGTAGAAGTCCATGAACAAGTTTCTATATGAGTGGCAATCATTCCTAGAGCTTAGCAGAAGTATGTGTAACGCCCATTCCTGGAAATAAATTTGTGCCTAACCTCTCTTCTTTCCATCTTGTAATGGTGAAAAACCTGAACCCGGTTTGGAGCATAATGCCATTTTGTGCCCTGAGAACGAATCTCTTACTCCATTGCTAAGGCACTTTCTCAACCCCCTTGTAAGTAACAGTCTAGGAACAAGTAGCTATGTGAGTGGTAATCATTACTACAACTGAGCTAACATATGTATATCACCTGTTTCTGGACATGACTTCGTGCCCAATCTCCCTTCCTTCCAGCTGCTACAGATCTCCTTCCAAAAGCAGGTTTGTAAACAGGGCCATGTAGGGCCTTGAGGCAGGATCACTCTCAAATGCCTTGGAGAACACAATTTCTTTTCCCGGTTTGAATGTAGATGGTATGAAACACCTTGGTATCTGAAAGGCATTCATTACTACAGCTGAGTTGAACTATGTATTACAACCATTCCTGATAGTAACTTCATGCCCAATGTGTCTTCCTTCCAGCTCCTAAGGATCGCCTTCCCAAAGCAGGTTTTGCACAGGGCCATGTAGGGCCTTGAGAGAGAATCTCACGCACATGTCTTAGAGAAGGAACTTTCTTATCCCGGTTTGTAAGTAGATGGTAAGGAACATCTTTCTGAGTGGCATCACTACTACAGCTGAGTTAAACTATGGATAACACCAGTTCCTGGAACGAAGTTCAGGCCCAATATCCCTTCCTTCCAGTACATGAGGATCGCCTTCCTAAGGACGGTATGGAACGAGGACCATGTACTGCCTTGAGACAATCTCACTCACAAGCCATAGAGAGCACACTTACTGATAGCGGATTCTAAATAGATGGTTAGGATCATGTTTATATCTGAGTGGCAAGAATTGCCACAGCTGAGCTAAACTAAGTATGACACCCATTCCTGGAAATGACTTAGTGCCCAATCTCCCTTCCTTCCAGCTCCTAAGGATCGCCTTCTCAAAGCGGGTTTGGAAACAGGACTGCGTAGTGTCTGGCGACAGCATCCCACTCATAATCCATTGAGAGCACGTTTTCTCATACTACATTCTAAGTAGATGGCTAGAAACATGTTTGTATCTGAGTGGCAGGCATTATTACAGCTGAGCTAAACTAAGTATAACTCCCATTCCTGGAAATTACTATGTGCCCAATCTCCCTTCCTTCCAGCTCCAAAGGATCACTTTCCCAAAGCAGGTACAAAAACAGGGCTGTGTAGGGCCTTGACACAGGATCACTCTCAAATGCCTTAGAGAACGGAATTTCTTATCCTGGGCTGGAAGTAGATGGTTAGAAACATCTTTGTTTGTGAGTGGCAGTCATTACTACAGCTGAGTTAAACTATGTATAAGACCCATTCCTGGAAACAACTTGGTGCCCAATCTCCCTTTCTCCCAGCTCCTGAAGATCGCCATCCAAAACCAGGTTGTGCACAGGGCCATGGAGGGCCTTGAGAGAGGATTTCACACACATGCCTTAGGGAAGGCACTTTCTTATCTCGGCTTGTAAGTAGATGGAAAGAAACATCTTTCTATCTGAGTGGCAATCACTACTAAAGCTGAGTTAGACTATGTATAACATCCATTCCTGGAAAAAACATCTTGCCAGATCTCCCTTCCTTCCAGCGCATAAGGATCGCCTTGCCAAAGCAGGTTTACACAGGCCCATGAAGGGCCTTGAGAGACAATCTCACTCACATGATTTAGAGAAGGCACTTTCTTATCCCCGCTTGTATTTAGATGGTAAGAGACATCCTTGTATCTGAGTGGCAATCACCACTACAACTCGGACAAACTATGTATAGTACCCATTCCTGGAAGTAACTTCATGCCCCATCTCTCTTCCTTCCCACTCTTAAAGATTGCCTTCCCAAAAAGGTTTTCCACAGGCCCACATAGGGCCTTCAGAGAGACTCTCACTCACATGCCTTAGAGAGGGCACTTTCGTCTCCTGGAAAGTAAGTAGTTGTTATGAAACATCTTTCTATCTTTGTGGCAATCACTACTAGAGCTGAGCGAAACGATGGATACCAGCAATTTCTGGAAGTAACTTCATGCCCAATCTCCTTTCCTTCCAGCTCCTAAGGATTGCCTTCCCAGAGAAAGTTGTGCACAGCACCATGTAGGGCCTTGAGACAGAATCTCAGTCTCATTCCTTAGAGAACGCACTTTCTTATCCTGGCTTGTGAGAAGATGGTAAGAAACATCTTGGTATCTGAGGGGCATTCACTACTACAGCTGAGTTAAACTATGGATAACATCCATTCCTGGAAGTATCTTCATGCCCCGTCTTCCTTCCTTCCACCTGCTAATGATCACCTTCTGAAAGGTGGTTTGGAAACAGGGCCGTGGAGTTCCTAGAGACAGGAACACTCTCAAATTCCTTAGAGAACACACTTTCTTCTCTCGGTTTGTAAATTGACAGAAAGAAACATCTTTGTATCCAAGTGTGAATCATTACTGGCTTTCGGGTTAAGGTTCGTGCTAGAGTTTGGGTTAGGGATTGGGTTAGGTTTAGGGTTAGGATAAGAGTTCGGGTTGGGTTGCTGTTAGGGTTAAGGTTTGACTTGGGTTTCAGGTTAGGTTTTGTGTACTGGTTTGGTTTAGGTTTATGGTTAGGTTTAGGGTTAGGGCTAGGGTTAGGGTCAGGCTTAGGTCTAGGGTTATCTTTCGGGTTCGGGTTAGGGTTAGGGTTACTGTTAGGGTTAGTGTCAGGGTTATGGTTGGGTTCCACTTAGGGTTAGGATCAGGGTGCGGGTTAGAGTTCAGGCTGGTTTATGGTTAGGGTTACATTTAGGATTTGGGTTAATGTTAGACTTAGGATTCTGGTTAGTGTTAGGGTCGGGTTAGAGTTAGGGTTCAGGTTTGAGTTAGGGTTAGGCTTAGGGTAAGTGTTACTGCTTGCTTAGAATTAGGGTTATCGTTGCCTTCCCATTAGGGTTAAGGTTTGAGTTATTGTTACGTTTCAGGTTATGGTTAGGGTTATGGTTCTTGTTAGGGTTTAGTTTAATGTTAGTGTTGGTGTTTGGGTTGGGGTTAGGGTTAGGGTTAGGGTTCTGGTTAGGATTAGAGTTAGGGTTCGTGTACTACTTTGGTTTAGGTTTAGGGTTAGAGTTAGTCTTCAGGTCAGTGGTCGGGTTAGCTTTAGTTTAAGGTTAGTGTTAGTGTTCTGGTTAGGGTTAGGGTTAGGTTTAGTGGTCTGATTATTGTTGGAGTTAGAGTTAGGATTATGGTTAGGGTTAGGATTAGGGGCGGGTCAGTCTTCACGCTAGTGTTAGTGTTAGGAATCGGTTTAGGGTATGAGTTAGGGTTAGGGTTCGAGTTAGGGTTAGGGTTAGGTTTAGGGGTATGGTTGGGTTCGTGTTCGGATTAGAGATAGAGTTCGGGTTAGGGTTAGGGTTCAGGTTCGGGTTAGTGTTAGCATTAGGGTTGGGTTTCAGGTTAGGATTAGGGTTAGATTTAGGGTTAATGTTAAGTTTACGGTTAGGGTTAGTATTATGGTTCGATTTTGGGTTAGAGTTAGGGTTAGGATTCATGTTAGGGTAAGGGCTATGGTTTGGGTTAGCGTTAGGTTTAGTTTTAGTGCTAGTGTTTGGATTAGGGTTTTGGTTAGTTTTCGGGGTTGGTTTAGGGTTAGCTTTAGCGTTAGGGTTTGCATTAGGGTTAGGATTGCCGTTGGCTTCAGTTTAGGGTTAAGAGTTGTATTGTGTATAGGGTTATGTTTAGTGTTGGGATTAATGTTACGATTACTTTTCAGTTTCGTTTTAGGGTTAGCCTTAGCTTCAGGGTTCGGGTTAAGGTTAGGGTTAGTGCTACTGTTAGGGTTAGGGTTGGGTTCGGGTTTGGGTTCGGGTTAGAATTAGGGCTGGATTTAGGATTATGGTTCAGTGTAGTGTTAGGGTTAATGTTAGGTAAGGGTTAGGGTTAGGGTTAGGATTGGGTTTAGTATTAGCTTAGTGTTCAGGTTAGTGTTAGGGTTAGGGTTCAGCTTCAAGATCACCTTAAGGTTAGGGTTAGTGTCGGGCTGGGAGTCACGGTAGGGTTTGGGTTACGGTTCATGTTAGGGTTTCTGATTGTGTACGGTTAATATTCATGTTAAGATAATTGTTAGCTTTAGGGTTAGGGTTGGGTGCAGGTTAGGGTTAGATCTGAGGTTCAGGTTAGGTTTAGGATTGAAGTCCTTTTTCGGGTTAGTGTTTGTGTTATGTTTCGGGTTAGGTTTAGGGTTAGGATTAGGGTTACAGTTGTTGTTAGTGTTACATTTAGGGAGAGGTTAGTGTTTGGATTAGGGTTAGGGTTAGAGTTCGGATTCTGGATCGGCTTAGGGTTTCGGTTATTGTTGGGTTTAGCTTCGTATCAGGGTTAGATTTAGAGATCGGTTTAGTGTAACGGTTAGGGTGAGGGTTAGGGTTAGAGTTCGGTTTCGGGTTACTGTTAGGGTTGGGGTTATGATTAGGCCTCAGTTTAGTTCTTGGTTATGGTTATGGTTGGGTTGGGTTAGGGTTAGAGTTTGTGTTAGGGTTAGGTGTAGGGCTGGGTTAGGGTTAGGGTTCAGGTTTGGGTTAGGATTAGGGTTAGTGTTAGGGTTAGGCTTTGGGTTAATGCTAGGCTTAGGGTTAGGGTTGGGTTGGGTTGCGGATTGCATTAGGGTTCACGTTAGGGTTAGGTTCAGGGTTCGTGTTAGGGTTAGAGTTAGGGTTATGGTTCGTTTTAGGGTTAGGATTGTTGTTAGAGTTCTAGTTAGGTTAGGCTTAGGGTTAGGTCTAGGTTTACTCTTAGGGTTTCGTTGGGTTAGGGTTACGGTTAGGGTTAGTGTTTGGGTTTGTGTTTGTGTCATGGTTAGGTTTCAGTTTCTGGTTAGGATTAGGGATAGTGATAGTGTTCAGGTTAGAGTTAGGGCTAGAGTTCGGTTTAGGTTTGGTTTTGGATTAAGGTTAGGATTCGGATTAGGTTTATGGTTAGCATTTAGGTTAGGTTTTGGGTTAGGATTAAGGTTAGGTTTAAGGTTACAGTTAGGGTTAGTTTAGGGTTAGGGTACAGGTTAGGTTTAGAGTTAGAGTAAGAGTTAGAGTAAGAGGTAGGGTTAGTGTTATGATTCAACTTCAGGTTAGGGTTTTTATTAGGTTTTGTGTTAGGGTAAGCGTTACAGTTTGGGTTAGGTGTAGGTTTAAGGTTAAGTTCAGTTTTATGGTTAGTGTTTGGATTTGGGTGAGGGTTAGGTTTCAGGTTAGGGATTGGTTATGGTTAGGGTTAGGCTTCAGGTTAGGGTTAGGTTTAGGGTACGTGTTAGGTTTAGGGTTAGGGTTCGTGTTCTGGTGTGAGTTAGTGTTAGGGATAGGCCTATGGTTAGTGTTAGAGTTGAATGCAGGTTCGGGTTAGGGTTAGTGATAGGGTTACTGTTAGGGTTAGGTTTATGGTTATGGTTGGGTTACGGTTAGGTTTAGGATTAGGGTTCAGGTTAGGGTTAGATTTAGTGTTAGGGTTAGGATTAGTGTTAGGGTTCTGGACAGAGTTAGGGGTAGGGTTACTGTTAGGGTTAGGCTTAGGCTATGTTTGGGTTACAGTTAGGTTTAAGGTTAGGGTTCTGGTTAGGGGTCTGGTTAGTGTTAGGTTCAGGGTTCCAGCACCTGTTTTCCTTAGGCTTAAAGTTAGTGTCTGGGTTTAGGGTTAAGGCTAGTGTTCGTGTTAAGTTTAGGGTTAGGGTTTGTGTTAGGGATAGGGTTAGTGTTAGGGTTAGGTTTAGGATTAGCGTTAGGGTTAGTGTTTGCATTAGGGTTGGTCTTACGCTTTGTTTTTGGGATCTGGGAAGTTTTAGGGTTAGGGTTGGGTTTCGGATTAGTGATAGGGTTACTGCTATGGTTTGGGTTATGCTTAGGCAAAGGTTTAGGGCTAGGTTTAGAGTTGGATTAGGTTACGGTTATGGTTATAGTTCGGGTTAAGTTTAGTGTTAATTTTCAGGCTAGGGTTAGGGTTAGGGTTAGGTTTAGGGTTAGGGTTAGGGTTACTGTTAAGGTTAGGGTTAGGGTTATTGCAAGGGTTAGGGTTTGGTTTTGGCTTAGGGTTATGGTTAGGTGTAGGATTAGAGTTAGTGGTCTGATTGGAGTTCTGGTTCCAGTTCGGTTTCGGGATTCGGGTTAGGGTTTAGAGTTAGGGTAGGATTAGGCTTCGGGTTAAGGTTAGGGTTCACGTTAGGATTAGGGTTAGTGTTAGGGTTAGTGTTCGAGTTCGGGTTTGAGTTACAGTTAACGGTAGGATGGGGTGATGCTTTGGGTTAAGGTTATCATTTGGTTCAAGTTACGGTTTGGGTTAGGTTTATGCTTAGGGTTAGAGTTCTGGTTATGTTCAGGGTTAGTGTTTGGGATAGGGTTTAGTTGGATTAGAGCTAGTGTTTGCTTTAGGGCTAGGATGAGTTTAGGGTTAGGCTAAGGGTTCAGGTTAGAGTTATGTTAGGGTTAGGGTTTGAGTTCGGGTTAGTAATTGGGTTAAAATGCAGTTTAGTGTTAGGTTTTGTGTTAGGGTTTGGGTTAGATTTAGGGTTCCGGTTAGGGTTAGGGTTATAGTGCGAGTTCGTGTTAGGGTTAGTGTTCGGTTTAGGGTTTGATTTAGGGTTAGCTTTTGTGTTAGGGTTCAGGTGGGTTAGGGTTAGGGTTCTTGTTAGGGTTATTGGTAGGTAGATGTTTAGGATTAGGTTTGGGGTTAGGGTTAGTGTTCAGGTTAAGTTTACTGTTTGGATTAGGGTTAGGTTTCAGGTTAGTATTAGGGTTGTGTTAGATTTAGGGTTAGGATGAGGGTATGGTTAACGTTAGGTTTAGGGATAGTGTGAGGGTTAACATTAGGGTTCGGTTTCAGGTTACATTTAATGTTAGATTCAGGGGTGGGTTCAGGTTAGGGCTAGGATTGGGTTCGCGTTAAGGTTCTGGTTAGGCTTATGGTTTGGATTAGGTTTAGGTTTAGTGTTATAGTTAGTGTTCAGATTAGGGTTAGGGTTAGAGTTCGAGTTCGGGATCTGCTTAGGGTTAGGATTAAGGTTAGGCTTCTTTTTAGTGTTAGCACTAGGGTTCAGGTGGGTTTAGCATTATGGTTAGGTTTAGGGTTAGGGTTATGGTTAGCTTTACGGCTCAGGTTGTGGATAGGTTAATGATTCGCGTTAATGTTAGGGTTAGGGTTAGGGTTAGTGTTAGGCATAGGGTTGGGATTAAGGTTAGGTTTGTTGTTGGTGCTAGGTTTCTGGTTAGGGTTAGGGTTAGGATTCAGCTACATGTTGGGTTAGTCTTCAGATTCAGTTTACGGTTAGGGTTATGATCAGGTTAGGGTTAGTGTTACTTTTGGTGTTAGGGTTAGCGTTAGGGTTCAGTTTAGGGCAAGGTATACTATTCGGGTTAGTGTTAGTGTTAGAGTTAGGATTCAGTTTCAGTTTACAGTTAGGATTGCATTCAGATTAGGTATTAGGGACAGGCTTTGTGTTCGGGTTAGCTTTATGGATTGGGTTAGGGTTCTGTTTCAGTTTAGAGTTAGCATTCAGGCTCTAGTTATGGTTAGGGTTAGGTGTTCGGTACCGTTTAGACTTAGCATTCAGGTACGGGTTAGCATTAATATTCTGTTTATGCTAAAGGTGAGGGTTCTGGTAAAGGTTAGGGTTATCGTTAGAGTTCGGTTCAGTTTGGGGTTACAGGTAGTTTGGGTCAGTGTTAGGTTTAGGCTATGGTTTGGGTTCTGTTTAGAGTTAGGGTTAGGTTTCAGGTTCAGTTTAGATTTAGGCTTTTGTTTCAGTTAGGGATGTATTTAGGGTTAGGGTTCAGTTTAGGCTTAGTATTAGCATGTGGGTTAGTGTTAGTGTTAGGTTTAGAGTTAGGGTTAGGGTTTCAGTTACGGATAAGGTTTGGATTCCTGGTTGAGTTAGGGTTAAGGTTAAGGTTAACTCTAACCTTGGGCACTTGGAGGACCAAGGTTTCACTAATCCAGAGAAGAGGCTGGGACCTGTCGCCTGAAGGGCACACCAAGGGTGGCCCCAGACCCTTAGACCTCCGTCCTGCTGAGGCCAAACTCACTGCAATGCCATATGCCTGTCTCCACACTTGTCACTCTACAGAGGCTTTCCTCTACCTGGCTGGAGATGAAAAGTGTGGGCGTGGGGTGAGGCCATGGTTTAGTCATTCCAGGAAGAAATGAGGCCCAGGACAAAGCAGCTGGCCCCGGCAGAGCCTTGACCTCGCACCCCAGTCCGCCTTGGCAGGCAGGGCCAGACTACCACTTCCAAAGAAGAGAAGTGGCTGGTGACCTGAGTGGGTGTGGGGGAATAGGAGGGAGACAATAGCTGAAGCCAAGTCAATAAGGGCAGCATTCCTTCTTCACCTGCACGTGGCAAGTGTCAGAGAGCGCCCCACTTGGTCAGAGACCAGTGGGCAGACGAGGCGTTCAATGAGGACCCCCGAGGCCCGGTGGCTGTGCATGTGCCCTGGGCCTGACACATTGAACCCAAGCCCTCAGGGCTCCTGGAGAGACAAGAGAAAGATGGGCCCAAGGGAGAGGTAGGCAAGGTGGGCAGGTTGAGCCCGCATCTCTCCTCAGGTCCCTGAGAGAGAAAGAGAGAGACACAGAGAAACTGAGAGAGAGAGAGATCCCTGAACTATGAGTCGTTGCCTCCACCACTGGTACCAACTCACACACCATCACACTTCCTCCTACCACCCCCATACCCGCCCCTGGGCCAGCCCCACCACAGAGAGGTTGGTTCCTTGTCACTTCCATGCTGTCCCTTCGGGACCTGATGCCAGAGCAGGGGAAAATATTCAAACAAAGTTTCCCATGTCACTATCCATGACAATGGTCTTCTTTCCCTCTCAAATCTGACAACCCCACCCCCAAAATCCTCCTTTGTCTTAATCTGAAGATAGTATTGAAGAGGAGAATCTCTGCCATTGTGTTGAGAGACTCAGTTTCCCTTGTTTCTCCCATCTACACATGTTGTTAATCTTGAGATTATTTTCTCCAGCTAACCTGTACTGTAAATGATTTCTCCAGCCATAAGAAATTTAAGGGAAAGGGCGGAAGAGGGCTCTCACTCTGCCCCCGAGAGCCCTCAGCTGGGTCCCTCCCTCAGACTTGGCCAGGGACAGCCCATACCCAGAGGCCATCTCCCGGGGCATCCCAGGAAAGGCTCACTGCCAGCCCCCATCCTCTCACCACTGTCAAGTCCATCGTCCTCCCTCAGGATGCCTGGGCAGGTCAGAGACCCGGGTGTGTGAGGCAGCTAGATCCCAGGTCTGGTACACCGGTTGCAAGGCAGCTTCCACCTCTGACGGTGCCCAACACATGCCCCAGAAAACTTGGTGGCAGGCCCCAGGGCTCTTTCCTTTGGAACATGTGCCCTTGGAAGGGGCCTGGCCCAGAAGTGTGGGCCAGCCGGCCAGCCGGCCAACTTGGGACAAAACAGGCGAGCCGAACCATCCTTCCAGTTGCCCTGGGCTTGACACTGGCGACCTCAGGAAGAGGGCCTCACTGGTGCCCTTCATCGTGGATTTCTCCCCAGAGTCGTGTCCTGGGCACTAGGAAGACCAGGCCCTCCCGACTCCAGAGAAGAGACTGGGACCTGTTGCCAGAAGGGCTTTTCCAGTGTGGCCCCAGCTCACTGGGCCTGCGGCCTGCTGGGACCACACTCACTGCTTTGCCATATGCCTGTTCCGGTCCTTCTGACTCCACAGAGCCTCTCCTCCACCTGGCTGGAGTTGACAAGTACAGGCGTGGGGTGAGGCCATGGTTTTGTCTTTCCAGGAAGAAATGAGGCCCGGCATGAAGCAGCTGGCCGAGGCAGAGCCTTGACCTCGCACCCCAGTCCGCCTTTGGCTACCAGGGCCAGACCAGCACTTCCAAAGAAGGGAAGCATCCGGCGAGCTGAGTGAAAGTGGTCGAATAAGAGGGAGACAACAGCTGAAGCCAAGTCAAGAAGGGTGGTTCTCCTTCTTCACCTTCAACTGGCAGGCAAAAAAGAGCGCCCCACCTTGTCTCAGACTCTTGGGCGGGCAGGGTTTCACTGTGGACCCTTGAGGCCCAACTGCTGTGCATGCGCCCTTTGCCTGAGTTGTTGAACTCAAGCCGCAGGTCTCCCAGGGTGGCCAGAAAAAGAATGGCCCGTGGGAGAGGTAGGAGAGGTGCGCAGGGTGCGCCTCCCCTCCTCTCCTCAGGGCACCGAGAGGGGGAGACACAGAGAGAGCCAGAGAGACCGAGAGAGAGAGAGGTCCCTGACCTCTCTAGATTTCAGGTTAGAGTTAGAGTTTAGTTTAGCTTCGGAGTATGATCAGGTTATTGTTAGGGTTAGTGTTACCATTGGGGTTAGGGTTAGGGTTAGCGTTAGGCTTAGGATTCTGGGTAGGGTTAGGGTTTGGGCTTGGTACAGGTTTGTTTTACATGTAGGCTTAGGTTTAAAATTTAGGGTTACAGTTAGGGTTAGGATTAGGGTAAGTAGTCTGGTTCAGTTTAGTGTTAGAGTTAGTATTAGGTTTCGAGTTAGAGTTAGAGTTAAGGTTAGGGTTAGGTTTAGTGTTAGTGTTAGTTTTCGGGTTAGGGTCAGGGTTAGGGTTTGCTTTCGGTATCGGTTTAGGCTCAGTGTTATGGTCGGGTTAGGCTTCAGGTTAGGGTTAGGTTTTGGGCTCGGGTTAGGGTTCTTGTTAGGATTAGGATTCAGATTAGAGTTCTGGTTAGGTTTAGGTTTAGGGTTAGTGTTAGGATTAGGGTTATGATTAAGTTTTAGGTTCAGGAAAGTCTTACCTTTAGCATTAGGTTTCTTGTTAGGGTTAGGGTTAGAGTTAGGGCTAGGTTTAGGTTTAGGGTTAAGGTTGGGTTCAGATTATGGTTATGGTTAGGGTTAGGTTTTAGTTTCGGATTAGGGTTAGGGTTAAAGTTAGGGTTCAATTTAGTCTTAGAATTAGGGCTAGGGTTAGGGTTATGGTTGGGTTTGGATTAGGGTTCAGGTTAAGGTTAGTGTTAGCATTTGGGTTAGAATTACGGTTGGAGTTCGGGTTAGGGTTAGGGTTAACAATAGGGTTCCGGTTAGGGTAAGGTTATTTTTAGTGTTAGGGCTAGTGTTCGAGTTAGGGTTAGGGTTAGGGTTCGGTTTCAGGCTCTGGTTACAGTTAGGGTTAGAGTTCAGGCTAGGATTAGGGTTATAGTTAGGGTTACGGTTCGGGTTAGGGCTGCTGGTAGGGTTAGGGTTAATATTCCTGTTATGTTTAGGGTTAGGTAAAGTTAGGGTTGTTTTCAGGTTAGAGTTAGGGCCAGGTTTCGGGTTCATGTTCTAGATAGGGTTAGGGTTATGTTTTGCTTTTTTGTCATGGTTAGGATTAAGCTTACTGTTAGGGTTATGTTAACGTTTAGGGTGAGGTTAGTGTTTGGCTGGGTTAGGATTAGAGTTTAGGTTCTCCATGGGGTTAGCGTTACCGTCACATTAGGCTTTGTGTTTGTGTTAATTTTAGGGCAAGTGTTAAGGTTGGGGTTAGAGTCAAGGTTAGAGTTGGGGTTCGTGTTAAGCTTAGAGTTATTGTTAGGGTTTGGGTTAGATTTAAGCTTAGGGTTAGGGCTAGGTTTAGGGTTAGTTTTGGATTAGGGGTAGGGCTGAGTTTAGGTTGGGTTTTGGTTCGAGTTAGGGTTAGGTTTAGGATTCAGGTTGGGCTTAGAGTTAAGGTTAGTTTTCGCGTTAGAGTTAGCGTTATGGTTACATTTAGGATTCAGGTTGGTGTTAACGTTAGGGTTAGGGTTAGGGTTAGTGTTCACCTTAGGTTTAGGGTTAGTTCTAGGGGTTAGGGTTGGGTTCTGGTTCGATTTAAGGCTGGGGTTCAGTTTAGGGTTAGGGTTCCAGTTCATGTTCATGTTAGAGTTAGGATTAGGGTTACTGTGAGGCTTAGGCTTAAGTTTATTGTAAGGTTTGCCTTCGGATTGGGGTTAGGTTTAGGTTTTGGGTGGGGATAAGAATAGGTTTAAGGTTAGAGTTGGATTAGGCTTTGGGTTAGGGTTACTTTTGGGGTCTGGGTTAGGGTTTGGGTTAGGGTTAGACTTATGCTTAGGGCTAGGTTTAGGGTTAGTGTTGGGTTTGGTTAGGGTTACTGTTAGGGTTCATGTTAGGGTTAGGGTTATGTTTAGTCTTAGGGTTAGTGTTCAGAGTAGGGTTAGGGTTAGCTTTCAGGTTCTGGTTAGGGTTAGGATTAGCCGTAGGGTTTGGGTTAAGGTTAGGACCAGGGTTCAGGTTAGAGTTGGTTTCAGGTTAGGGTTAGGTTTAGGCTTTGGGTAAGATTAGTGTTAGTGTTAGGGTTAGGGTTAGGATTGAGGTTAAGGTTAGGATTAGGGTTAGGGTATGGTTTCAGGTTCAAGATTGGATTAAAGTTATGGTTAGGGTCGGGTTAATTTTAGGGTTAGGATGTGGGTTAAGGATATGTTTAGGGGTAGTGTTAAGGTTAGGGTTCGGATTTGGGTTAGGGTTATGGTTATCGTTAAGGTTTGAGTTAGGGTTGGGATTGGTTTGGCTTATGGTTAGTGTTAGGTTCATGTTAGGGTTAGGTTTAGGTTTAGAATTAGTGTTCAGATTAGGGTTAGGGTTAGGTTTCGGGTTCAGGTTAGGGTTAGTATTAGCGGTAGGGTTGGTGTTATGGTAATGGCTAGGTTTCAAGTTAGGGTTGGGTTTGGGTTAGGGTTAGGGTTCGGTTGAGCGTTAGGGTTAGGGTTAGGGTTGGGATTATGCTTAGGATTAGGTTTCGGATTTGGGTTATGGTTAGGCTTAGGGTTAGTGCTAGGGTTGGGCTCAGCTTAGGGTTAAGTTTAGAGTGCAGCTTATTGTTAGGGCTAGTGTTCTGGTTAGGTTTAGGGTTAGGCTCATGGTTAGGGTTCAGGCACGGGTTACGGTTAACGTTAGGTTTCATGTTAGTGTAAAGTTTATGGTGAAAATTAGGGTTAGGGCTAAGGTTAGAGTTAGGATTGGGTTGGGTTAGTGTTAGCATTATGGTTAGGGTTAGGTTTAGTGTTAGGTTTAGGGTTTGGGTTAGGTTTAGAGTTAGGATTCGGGTTCAGGTTAGGGTTAGGGTTACTGGTAGGGTTTGGGTTATGGTTAGGCTTAGAGTTAAGGCTAAGTTTAGGATTATAGTTGGGTTTGGTTAGTGTTCTGGTTAGGCTTGTGGTTAAGATTAGTGTTAGGTTTCATGATAGTGTTAGGGTGAGGGTTACTGTTTGGGTTAAGGTTAGGCTTATGTTTGCATTTCAGTTAGATTTAAGGTTTGCGTTCAGGTTAGGGTTCGTTTTAGGGTTAGTGTTAGGGTTAGAGTTCGGGTTACAGTCAGGGTTAGGCTTCAGGTTAGTGTTAGGGTTGGGGTTGGAGTTAGGGCTAAGGTTATGTGTATGGTTAGTTTTAGGCTTAGGGTACGGGCACCGGTTTTATTTAGGGTTAATGTTAGTGGTAGGGTTTAAGGTTAGGGTTAGGATTAGGGTTAGTGTTCGGTTAGGGTTAGGGTTTGCGTTAACATTAGGGTTAGGGTTAAGTTTAGGTTTACAGTTCGGGTTTGGTTAGTTTAGCTTTAGGGTGGGGTTATGCTTTCGGTTATGGTTACGATTTGGTTCGGGTTAGGGTTTGTGTTAGGGTTAGGCTTAGGGTTATGGTTCGTATTAGGGTTAGGGCTAGTGCTCGGGTTAGGGGTTGGTTGGGTTAGGGCTAGGGTTTGATTTAGGTTTAGGGTTAGTTCTAGTGTTAGAGTAAGTGTTTAGGTTAGGGTTAGATTAGGATTAGAGTTCTGGTTAGTGTTAGTATTTGGGTTTGGGTTCAGTTTAGGGTTAGCATTCATGTTAGTGTTCGGGTTAGGGTTAGGGTATATGTTATTCTTAGGATTATGGTGTGGGTTAGTGTTGTGGTTCGAGTTAGGGTTAGGGTTCAGGTTCGGGTTAAGGTTAAGTTTAGTGTTTGGGTCAGGAATACAGTTCTGGTTAGGGTTTGGGTTAGGTTTAGAATTGGATTTTTTGTTTGGTTTAGGGTCAGGGCAGTGTTAGTTTTAGGGTTTCTGTTAGGGTTAGGGATAGGTTTAATGTTATGTTTAGGGTTAGGGCCATTGCTAGTGTTAGTGCTAAGATTAGGACTAGTTCTAGGACTTGGTGAATGTTTACGGTTCGTTCTAGAGCCAGGGTTAGTGTCAGGTCTAAGACTGGTTTAGGGTTAGGTCCAAGGCAAAGGGTAGGCTTAGTGTTAAAATTAGAGTTAGGGTTATTGTTGGTTAAGGCTAAGGTTAGGGTTATGGTTAGTGTAAGGTTTAGGGCCATTGCTAAGGTTAAGGCTAAGGTTAGGGTTATGTCTAAGGCTTGGTCAAGCATTAAGTTGTGGGCTAGGGCTAGTGTTAGCCTCAGGTCTAGCACAATGTGAGGGTTAGGATTAGGGTTAAGGTTAGCTTTAGGGTGAGGTTTAGCGTTTGGGTTAGAGTTAGTGTTGCTTATGGGTAGGGAAGGGTTACTGTTAGGGCTAGGGCTGGGTTATGATTAGCTAGTGCTGGGTTATGATTTGATAGGGCTAGGATTAGTGTTATGGTTATTATTAGTGTTAGGGGAGGTGGTTTGAGTTTCGGTTAAGGTTAGGTTTAGCAGTAGGTGTAGGATTAGGAATAGGGCTAAGTTTTGTGTTAGGACTGGTTTAGGGCTACAGCAATGGCTAGGGTTAGGGTTACGGTTGGTTTACGTGTAGGGCTAGGGTGAAGGTAAGGGGTGGGTGTAGTGTTAGGGTTAGTGTTATGGCAACAGTTATCAGTAGGGCTGGGCTAAAGGCTAGGTTTATTTATTATATTTATTGTTAGGTTTCTCTTTAAGTTTATGCCTAGATTTATTTTTATGGTTAGGTATGGGGCAGGTTTTGAGGTTATGGCTAGGGGTAGGATTAGATTTAGGTCTGACGTTAGTGTTGGGTGTGTCTTAGGGTTGGGACAATGGAAAGGGTAGGAGTAGGCATAGGGTTTTGGTTTGGATTAGGACGAGGGTTATAGTTAGGGTTATGCTAGTGTTAGGTTTACTGTTAGGGTTAGGGCTAGGACTAGGTTTAAAGTTAGAGTTCGAGTTTTCTTAGGGTTACAGTTACAGTGAGTGTTAGGGTTAGGCATATGATTAGTGTTAGTGCTCGGGCTAGTTTTATGGTTTGGGATAAGTTTATGCTTAGAGCTAAAGTTGGGTTAGAGTTCGTAATACAAAGCTCAACCCTAGCCCTAAAAGTAATGCTAATATTAATCCAAATGTGAAGCCTAATTATCACCATAGCCCTAACCTTAATCCTAACCCTAACCATAGCCCTAGAACTAACCTTATCCTTAACCCAACCCTAAGGCTAACCCTACACTTACACCTACACTAAACCTACGCCTACCACTAACCCTATGCCTGACCCTTATTGCAACCCAACCCCAATACAGACACTAACCCTAACCCTAACAATGATCCAAGATCTAGCACTAAACCTAAGCCTAGCCCTATCCCTAACATTAGAGTCCAAGACTTAACCCTAACCCTGGCACTAGCCCTAGTTCTAACCGTAACCCTAACTGTAATGGTACACCTAACCCTTGCCCTAGAGCTAGCCCTAACCTAACCCTACACATGAAACTAATCCTAGCCCTAGCCCTAGACCTAAAACCCAGACTTGTCACTAGCCATAACACTAACCCTATCTCTAAGCCTAGCTCCTGACCCTAACCTTAACCCTAACACTAACCCGATGCTAACTCAAGTACAAATACTAAGGCTAACACTAACCTTAACTCTAACCCAAACAATAACCCTAACACTAACACTAATACTACCCTAACCCTAACCCTAACCATAACTCACACCCTATCTCTAACCCTAAACTTAAACTTAAGCCTAATGCAACCCAAACCCCAACCCTAACCCTGCTTCTCTCTATAAACTAACTCTAACCCTAACCAAAAACCTAACCCTAGCCCTATCCTTAACCCTAACACTAATCCAAGCCCTACCCCTACACCTACCCAAACACTAACCCTAGCCTTAATCCAATAGGAAGTCTAAACCTACCCCTACCCCTAAGACTAATCTTATGCGGAACCCTAACACTAGCACAAACACTTATATTAACCATAACACTAAAACAAGACCTCCCCCACCTCTAACTTTACCTCTAACTTTAACCCTAAACCTAACCCTAACTGTGCCCTTATCCCTACAGCTACCCTTAACCCAAACACTTAGCATACCCCTAACCCTAACCCTAAGCCTAACACTAATCTTAGACAGAGTCCTAACACAAAGCCTTGCCTTAGCTCTAACACTAACTCTAACCCTATTCCTAACACTAAGCCAAACCCAAACCCTAAACGTAATGGTAACCCTAACACTAAACCTACTTTTAAACCTAACCCTAACCCTAACATTAGCCCTCACCCTAACCCAATTGTTAAGCCTAACGTTAGGCATAACAAAAATGCTAGCCCTACACACAACACTAACCCTAAAGCTAGCACTAACCATAACCCTAACCCTAGCACTAGACCTAACCCTACACCTAATCATAACACTCCACACAAGCCCTAACCCTAACACAAATCCAAGCCCCAGACCTGACCCTAAACTTAGCCCCAGACATGACCATATCCCTAATCCTAACCATATCTCTAGCCCTAACTGTAACCCTGACCTAGGAATAGCCCTAATGATAACCCTAGCCCTTTCCATAGCCCGGCCCTAACGCTAACTCTAACACTAGCACTATTCCTAAACTTAGCACTAACAATAAGGCTAACCTTAACGATAGCCATAAAGCCAACAATAACCCTAGTCCTAACCCTAACCCTAAGCCTAGCCCTTACCCTATACCCTAGCTCTAACCATAACCCTAACCCAACCCTAACTGTAAACCTAAGGCTAACCCTAGCCAAAACGCTAGGTCTAGCCCTAGCTTTAAACATAACACTAGCCCTAGCCTAGCCCTAAACCTGACTCTAGAGCTAACAGTAGACCTAGCCTTAACACTAATCGTAGCCCTAGCCCTAGTCCTAACCCTTGCACTAAACCTCAGCCTAAGCCTAGTCCTCGCCATAAAACCAACAATAACCCTAAGCCTAACCCTAGCACTAATTTTAACCATAACACTAAACGTAGCCCTAAGCCTAGCCCTTGCAATAACCATAAGCCTAACCCTTACCCTAACTCTAGCCCTAACTCTATACTTAACCATAACGCTAACCTCTGGCCCTAACACTAACCCTGGCAATAACCCTAAACATAGCCTTAGCCCTAGACTTAGCCTTAACCCTAAACCTAGCCCTAGACATAAACCTAGCCACAAGCCTAACCCTAAACCTATTGCTAGCCATACCCTAACCCAAACGCTAACCCAGCCTTAGACCTAACCCCACACCTCACCCTAAGCCTAGCTCTATCACTAACCTTAACCCTAACCAAAACCCTAAAACTAACGCTAACACTAACCCTAACACACACCATTGGTTTGATTTCAATATATGTGAATGTTGTCACAAACAATAAGTGTGATGTCATACATAAAAATCTGAATTATGTCACAAAAAATGTGAATGGTGTCACACATATCAGTGGGTGTGTTTTCACACACAAGTGTCAGCCTTGTCACACATACACCATTGGTGTGATGTCACACACACATTGAGTGACGTCAGACACAATGTCTGTGAAGGCGCACACCAACTTGGTGAAGTCACAGACAATGGGTGTGGTGTCTCACACGATAATGAGTGTGAATTCACACAAACTGAGAGTTATACAATACACACACGTGGGATTTAAGTCAGAGTAAAATGTGAGAGATTTCACAGAAACCTGGGTGTTATTTCATACATAAGAGCGGATGTCACATCACAGTGAATAATATGACTGCCGTCACACACAATGGGAGTGGTATCACACAATTTGTGAGATGTGACTGGTTATCCTCGTGTTATCGCAATTACGGTATGTGATGTCCAAAAAAGGGTGTGAAGTCACACATAATGATTACAGTGATGTCGCACATAAAATGTGAATGATGTCACAAGCACAACGTTGGAGTCATGTCAAACACAGTATTACAGTGATGCCACACTCAATTGGTGTGATGTCATACATAATACTGAGAGTGACACCAACATAATAACGCGTTGGGATATCATATGCTAATTGTTTGATGTCACACACAATTGATGTGATGTGACACACAATGAGGATGTTGTCACACACACAAGTGGTGTGATGTCACCGATAACCGTGTGTGTCACATCATGCATAATGATAGGAGTGATATCACATGCACACAATGGGAGTGATGTCACAGTATAAAATGTGATTTATGTCAAAGGGACACAACGATGTCACACACAGCCGTGGGAGTGTTGTCGTACAATTCGTATGATGTCACACATAATGTGAGTGATGTCACACAGAAACATGTGAATAATATAGCAGAGGACTCGTGACTGATGTCACACACATGTCATGATGTCACACTATTGCTGTGATGTCATAAACACAACAGGCATGTTATCACAAATAACAGAGAGATGTCGCTCCAAATATATGAATGAAGTCACAGAAACGCCATGGAAGTGGTGTCACAACACTAGTAGAGTGATGTCCTCGAGAATCAGTGTGACGTCACACAGACTATTGGCAGTAACATCACACTTAACAATAGCGATTTCATATGCTAAATTGCATTCATGTCACACGCAATTGGTGTGATGTCAATATCTGTGCATATTGTCATGCTCATAATAGGTGTGATGTCATACATAAAAATGTGTCTTATGTAACCAAAAAGGGAATTGTGTCACACACATCAATGGGTGTGTTTTTAGACACAAATGTGAGCCCTGTCACAAGTGCACCATTGGTGTGATGTGACACACACATTGAGTGATGTCAAACACACAGTGTGTGAGAAAGCTCACACCAACCTGGTGAAGTCACAGACAACAGGAGTGGTGTCTAAGGAAAATGAGTGTATATTCACACATAGCAATGAGAGTTACACAAAACACACCAGTGCGATATGTCAGAGTAAAACGTGAGAAACTTCACAGAAACCTGGATATAACTTCATACATAACAGTGGGTGTCACATCACAGTTAAGAATATGACTGCCACCACACATAATGGGAGTGATATCACACAATTTGAGAGGTGTGACCGTCGATCCCAGTGTTATCACACTCAAGGTGTGTAATGTACCAAAAGGGGTTGATGTCACACAGAACGATTGGAGTGATGTCAGACACAAAACATGAGCCATGTCACACACCATTGGAGTGATGTCAAACACTATCAGAGTGATGCCACACTCAATTGGTGTGATGTCATACATAATACTGGGAGTGACACCACACATACTAATGGTTTGATATCATATGACAAGGTTGATGTCATTCACAATTGATGAGATGTGACACTCAAGGAGGGTGTTGTCACACACACACAAGGGGTGTGATGTCACCCATAACCAAGTTTTCACATCACGCATATCATAGGGTGTGATATCGCATGAACACAATGGGTGTGATGTTACAATTTACATGTCACAGATAGCAGTGGGGTTGATGTCACACTATTGATATAATGTCACTCATAACAATGGGAGTGATGTCACACATAAATATATGAGTAATCTCACTAAGGACACAAGACTGATATCACAAATATGCTGTTAATAGCCTACACTCAGGTTTCTATCCAATGTATTGAAAGAGCACTTCTGCTGAACTCAGCTTGCCAGTAGCTCTAGGGAACATACTCTAATGAGACCTTTTATACTTTTCACTACAACTGGTACAGATTATCTGTAACATTCATTCAATGAAAGTACAGTGTGAAGAAAAACTCCTTTTTTAAATCTGTTTATGATCGTCTTGAAAAGTCCCTTTTCAAAAGTTGCAGTTCGCGTCTTTCATTCAGGCTTACTCTTACAAGGAATGGAAGAATGTGCTTGTTGTGCTTGCTTTGCCAGTAGCTGTTAGGGAACATCTTCCTATGAAAGGGCTTAAACTTGTCACTACACAAGGAAGAGAATATCTATAATATCCATTTATGAAAAACACATCGTGGAGAAAAACTCTTGCTTGTATCTGTTTAGCATCTGCACTGAAAACTATTTTTTCAAACATTGAAGCTCACGACATTTTACTCAGTCTCTCTCTCACATTATAAGAGAGAATATTCTTACTGAGCAAAGGTTGCCATTAGCTGTAAGATCTTCCGAAGAGAGCTTTTAAGCTTTTCACTACTGCTGGGAGAAAATATCTATAACATCCATTGAAATAACATACACGGTGGAAAAAAACTCATTTTAGTTGTTAAGGATCATCTTGATGAGTAAACTTTTCAATCATTGATCTTCATGGCCTGCACTCAGGCTTTCCCTCAAATATAATGAAAGAACACCAGTTCTGAACTCAACAGCCCTGTAGCTGTAAGTCAGTTCTTCCTTGGAGGGCTTTTAAACTTGTCACTACAGCTGGGAGAGAGTATCTGTAATATCCATAAAATGAATGTCAAACATGGAGAAAATCTCCGGTGGTATGTGTATAGTATCCTCCTGCAAATTGCCTTTTCCGTCATTGTAGTTAATGACCGTCACTCTGACTCTCTCTCCTATGTAATGCAAGAAACTACTTGCTGAACTCAGCTGGCAGGGAGCTTTAAGCAGGATCCTCCTTTGAGAGCTTGTAAACTTGCACTGCAGCTGCAAGAGAATATCTGTGACATCCATTACATGTAAGTTCTCTGTGGAGGAAAATACTTCCTTTTAGCTTCTTAGGATCATATTGTAAAGTGCCTTTTCATCTTTGCAGTTGATTGCATGCACTCAGGCTTCCTTCCTGATATAAAAGAAAACACCCCTGCTAAACCTACTTTACAAGTAGCTGTAAGGAACACCTTCCTAGGAGAGTTTCCACTAACCATCACATCTCAGAAAGAAGCTGTATCACATCCATTCAATGAAAGTACACCGTGAAGAAAACCTACACTTGAAGTGTTTATGATCATCTTCTTAAGTGGCTTTAAATGCACTGAAGTTCAGTCTGTATTCAGGGTATCACTAAAATATCATGATGACCATTATTTCTTAAGACAGCTTGCCAATATCTGTTAGTAACATCTTCATATAAGATTTAAAATTTCAGTACCACTGGGAGAGTGTATCTATAACATCCCTAAAAGGCAAGTCTAGTATGTATAAAATTTCTTGCTTCTATCTGTATACGACTATCCTGATAATTACCTTTACCAACATTGCAGTTAACTACCTTCAATCAGGAATTCTTTCCCATATAAAGCAAGAAAGATTTGCTGACCTCTGCTTGCAAGCACTTTACAGTTGGATCTGCTTCTGAGAGCTTTTAAACTTTCCACTGCAGTGGGGCAAGTATTTCGTTAACATCCCTTCCATGAACCTACTCTGTGGTGGGAAACACTTAAGGTTAGCATTTTAAGATACCTAAAGTGACTTTTCCTCTTTGCTGCTCATTGCTTGCACTGAGGCTCCCTTGCCAACGGAAAGACAAGTGACCACTGCTCAAACAAGTTTGAAAGTAGCTGTTAGGAACAACGTCCTGTGACAGCTTTCCAACTATCACTGCAGGTGGTGCAGATGATCATTACCATCCATTCAATGAAAGTTGACTGTTCAGAGCAACTCCTGCTTGTAGGTGTTTAGGATCATATTGAGAAGAGTCTTTTAATTACTGCAGTTCAATCTGCATTCGGGGTCTGAGTAGCATATCATGATGAACACTATTGATTAACACAGATGTTCCATATCTATAGATTACATCTTCATATGAGAGGTTTTTCAGTTTCATTGCAGCTAGAGGAGAGTATCTCTAACATCCATAAAATGAAAGTCAAGTGTGGAGAAAATCTCTTCCTTGTATCTATATAGGATCATCTTGCAAATTGCCTTATCCCTCTTTGCAGTTAATGACCTTCACTCAGGCTCTCTCTCCCAAGACATGCAGGCTTAGTGTTATGGCTAGGGTTAGGGTTAGTGTTAGGTTTAGGGTTAGGGTTACTGCTAGGGCTAGGCTTAGGCCTAAGGTTAGTGTTATGGTCAGGGTTACTGTTATGGTTTAGTTTTAAGGTTATGGTTGAGGTTATGGCTAGTGATAGGGTTAGGCTTAGGTTTAGTGCTAGGATTAGGGCTAGGGCTAGGGCTAGGGCTAGGATTAGTGTTAGGGCGAGGGCTACTGTTAGCTCTAGAGTTAGGGTTAGGGCTAGTTTAGGGCTAGTGTTATGTCTAGAGCTAAGGCTAAGCCTAGCGTTCTGGCTAGGATTAGCCTTATGCTTACAGTTATTGTTAGGTCTAGGTCTAGGTCTATGTGTATGGCTAGGGTTAGAGTTAGGGTTAGGGCTATGGTTAGGGTTAGGTTTATGTTTAGGGTTAGTCCTAGTGTTGGGTTCAGGGTTAGGGTTCGTGTTAGTGTTCAGGTTCGGGTTTGTGTTCGGTTAAGTGTTCAGGTTCTGGTTCGGTTAGGGTTAAGTTTAAGGTTAGGGGTTAGGGTCATTTTTAGTGTGAGAGTTAGGGTTAAATTTAGGATTAGTATTAGTCTTGGGCTAATGGTTAACGTTAGGTTATAGATTAGGGTTAGGATTAGGGTTACCTTTAGGGGTCTGTTAGTGATAGCGCTAGGGCTAGGGTTAGGGTTAGGTTTATGGATAGGATTTGGCTTAGGGTTAGGATTAATCCTCCATTTAAGGTTAAGGTTACAGATAGTGGTACTTGTTGGCTTTGGGCTACGGTTCGGGTTAGTGTTGGTGTTATGTCTAGGGCTAGATTGAGTTTTAGGATTAGTGCTAGGGTTCAGCTTAGGGCTAGGGTCAGGGTTAGAGTTAGGTCTAGGTCTAGCGTTATGGTTAGGGCTATGGATAGGATTATAGTTCGGTTTAGGGTCATGGTTGGTGTTAGACTTAGTGGCAGGGGTACTGTTAGGTTCAAGGTTAAGGCTTGGGCTATTTATTGGGAACGGGAGAGGTAGGTTTAGGGTCATGGTTAGGGTTAGGACTAGCATTAGTTTTGTGGCTATGGTTAGGGATAAGTTTAGTGTTAGAGTTAGGATTAGGGCCAGGGCTAGGCTTAGGGCTAGGGATAGATCTGTGTTTAGGGTTAGGGTTATGGCTAGGGTAAGGGTCCGGTCTAGGGCTGGGTTAGGGTTAGGTCTAGAGCAAGTGTTAAGGGTAGCGTTACACTTAAGGTTAGGGTTTGGCATAGGGCTAGGTTTAGGCTTAGGGTTGGGTTAGACTTAGGTTTGGGGTATGGGTAGCGATTTTTGTTGGGGTTGGGGTTACGGTTACTGTTAGGGCTTGGGGTTGGGTTAGGAAGAGAGTTCTGGTTAGTCTTAGGGCTAGGCTTATGGCTAGGGCTAAGGTTAGGGTTAAGGTTGTGCTTGGGGTAGGTTTAGTGTTTGGGGAGTGTCAGGGGTATCGTTAGCGTTAGGATTAGGTTTTGGGAAAGGCTTAGGTTTAGGTCTAGGGTTAAAGCTAGGGTTAGGTTTAGTGTTAGAGTTCAGTTAGGTTTATGGCTATGGTTAGTGTTAGGGCTATTGTTAGCGCTAGGATGCTGGTTAGGGCTGGGGCTTGCTTTAGGCTTATTGTTAAGGCTAGGATTAGGGTTAGTGTTAGGGTTACTGTTGGGTTAGCGTTACAGGTAGCGATATGGGTAGGGTTAGGGTTAGCTTTAGGGTTAGATGTAAGATTAGGCTTATATTTAAGGTAAGTGTTAAGGTGACGGGTAAGATTATCAGTAGAGTTAGGGGTAATGTTAGAGTTGGGTTAGAGTCAGAGTCATGGTTGGCATAGGGTTAGGGTTTGGGTTAGGGCGACTGTTAGTGTTAGCATTAAGGTTAGTGCTAGGGCTATGGCTAGTGCTATCGTTAGGACTAAGGTTAGGGTTAGGTTTAGCGTTAGTGTTAAGGCTAGCGTTAGGCAAAGGGTTAGGGGTACGGTTATGGTTAGCACTAGGGCTAGGGATAGGGCAAGGGTTAGTGCTAATTCTAGGGCTAGGTCTAGTATTATTGTTAGGGTTAGAGTAGGAGTTAGGGCTAGGCTTAGGGTTAGGGTGAGGCTTAGGGTTAAGGCTATGTTTAGGGTTAGCCTTAGGTTTATGGTTTTGGTTAGGGTTAGGGTTAGGACTAGGGCTTGCATTGCGTTTAGGGCTGGGGCTATGATTAGGTCATGGTTAGCATTAAGGTTAGGGTTAGTGTTGGATTAGTGTTAGGGTTAGGGTTGCGGTTAGGGTCAGGTCTACGGCTAGGGTACAATTTAGGCCTATGGCTGGGCTTATGGTTAAGTTTATGGTTACGGTTATGGTTAGTGGTAGATCTCGAGTTAAGCTCAGGTCTCTGTTTAGGGTTTGGGTTAGTCCTAGGTCTATTGCTAGGTTTAGGGTCAGGGTTAGGTTTAGGGTTAGTGTAGAGCTCGATTTATGTTTACGTTTAGGGGTAGGGTTAGATTTACAGCTAGGGTTAGGATTAGGTCTATGTTTCTGGTTAAGGTTATGGTTGTGTTAGGTTTAGAGTTAGTGCTAGAGTTACGAGGAGGGCTAGTGTTAGGGCAAGGATTAGGGTTAGGGCCAGGTTTAGGCCTAGGATTAGTGTTAGGTTTAGGCTTAGAGTTTGGGTTAGGTTAATAGCTACAGTTAGGGTTAAGGCTAGAGTTAGTGCTATAGTTAGTGTTAGGGGTAGGGCTGGTCCTCGGTTTAGGGTTAGGGCTAGAATTAGGTTTAAGGTAGGGTTAAGATTAGGGCTAGGCTAGGGCTAGGGTTAGAGCTAGAGCTAGGGCTATTGTTAGGGTTACGACTAAGTTAAGGATAGTGTTATGGCTAGGGCTATGCTTAGGATTAAGGCTAGATTTAGGATTAGTGTTATGGTTATGGTTAGGGATTGTTTAGGTTTTCGTTTAAGGTTAGAGATATGGGTAGGGTTAGGGTAAGGGTTAGGTTAGGGTTAGGGTTAGTGATAGTGGTAGGAGTTGGGTTAAGGTTAGGTTTAGGTTTAGAGGAGTGGTAGGTTTAGGGGTAGGGTGAGGGTTGGGTTAGGGTTATAGTTACGGTGAGCATTAGGGCTGGTGGTAGCATGAGAGTTAACGTTAAGGCTAGAGTTAGAGTTTGGGCTAGAGTTATGCTGAGGGCTGGGTTACGCCTAGCATTAGGGGTAGGTTTAAGTGTAGGGCTAGGGTGAGGGTTATGTTTTGCATTATTTGTAAGGGCAGTTTTAGGGCTACAGCTAGGGTTACTGGTAGGTTAGGGTTACATTTAGGGTTAGGGTTTGGGTTAGGTATAGGTTTAAGGTTAGTGTCGGGTTTAGGGCTAGTGTCATGGTTAGGAGTAGGATTAGGACTAGGGTTAGGCTTAGGGTTGGACATGGGCTAGTGTTTGCATTAGGGCTAGGGCTAGGGCTAGGTTTAGGGCAGTGTTAACATTAAGGTTAGGGTTAGTGTTGGGTTACGGTTAGGGTTAGAGTTAGGGTCACCTCTAGGGCTAGGGTTGCGGTTAGGACTACAGCTAGGGTTAGAGTTAAGATAAGGTTTAGTTATAGGGTTAGTCCTAGAGCTTGGGTTAGGTTTATTTTTAGTGGTAGTGTTAGGGTTAGAGGTAAGTTTAGGTTAGGTATAGGGCTAGGGCAATGGCTGGGGCTAGTTTTTGTTAGGGATAGAGTTACGGTTAGTGTTAGGGATCAAACTAGGGTTAGGGCTGTGGCTCAGACTAGGATAAGGGTTAGGGTCAGGGTTAGCATAGGGCTCAGTTAGAGTTAGGGTTAATGATCGGTTACGTTTAACGTTAGGGGTAGGGTTAGCTGTAGAGCTCAGTTAGAGTTAGCATTAAATTTAGGGGTAAGGGTAGGGGTGGCGTTAGAGGTCGGTTTGGATTAGGGTTAGGTTTAGAGTTAGTGGTAGGTGTAGGTGCAGGATTCAGATTAGTGTTAGGGTAAAGTTAGGGTTAAGGTTATGTTTGGGACAGGGTTAATGTTAGTTATATGGTTAGCGGTAGGGTTAGGGTTCAGGTTAAATTTAGGGATTGGGTAGTGTTCGGATTAGGATTAGGGGAGAAGTAGGTGTAGGAGTAGAGTTAGGCTTAGGGTTAAGGCTTGTGTTAGTGCTAGGACTGGAGTTAGGGTTAGTGTTAGGGTTCAATTAAGGTTAGGTTTTGCAAAGCGGTATGTGTTGGATAGTGTTAGGGTTGGTGTTAGAGTTAGGGTTAGAGATAAGGTTAGGGCTAGGGCTAGGGTTAGAGTTAGGGGTATGGTTAGGTTTAGGATTTTAGCTAGTGTTAGGAATAGTGTTAGTGTTAGGGGTGGAGTTGGGGTTGTGTTGGGGTTTGGGTTAGTGTTAGTTCTATGGTTAGTGGTAAGGTTGGGGTTAGGGTTGCATTCGAGTTTGCTTTAAGGTTACAAAGGGGGAATGGTTTGGGTTAGGGTTATGGTTAGGGGAGGAGTACCTGTAGGGATTGTTTTAGGGTTAGTGTTAGGGTTAACGTCAGTGGTAGTTGTAGGGATTGGGTTAGGGTTAGTTTTAGGGTTAGGGTTAGATTTAGGTTTACGGCTAGTGGCATTAGGGTCTAGAGCCACGGTTAGGGTTAAGGATAGGTTTATGGTTAGAGTTAGGTCTGGGGTACAGTTAGGGTTAGGGTTTGAGTTTGTTTTAAATTTAGGGTTAGGGTTAATGCTGGGTCTAGGGCTGGTTTTAGGGTTAAGCTAGAGTTAGGGTTAGGGTGAGTGTTAGGGTTAGGGCAAGGGTTTGGGTTAGGATTAGGGCTGGGATTAGTGTTGGGGTTAGGGTTGTGGTTGGGTTAGATTAAAGGTTAATCTTAGGGTTCAGGGTAGTGTTAGGGGTAGGCATAGGGTTAAGTTTAGGGTTAGCGTTAGAATTAGGGTTCGGGTCAGACGCCTAGGTAGGCGGTGGCTAAGATTTAGGGTTATGGTTACAGTTAAGCTTAGGGTTAAGAGTTAGGTGTAGGGGTAGGATTGGGGTTATTATTATGTTTACAATTAGTGTTAGTGTTATCATTAGGGATTGGGTTATGTTTAGGCTTAATGTTAGGGTTAGGGTTACAGTTAGGGTTGGGTTTAGGGTTGGGTTAGGGTTAGGGTCTGTGTTACCTTAAGTCTTAGGGTCTGGGTAAAGCGTGTTTTAGGGATAGGGATAGGATTACACTTAAGGTTAGGGGTAGTGATACGGTCAGCTTTGGGAATCGCGTTAGGGTTAGCATTAGGGCCAGGGCTAGAGTTAGGGCTAGGGTTAAGTTTATGGCTAGGACTTGGTCTAGGGCTAGCTTTAGGGTTTGGGCTAGCATTAGGTTCAGTTCTACTGCTTGAGTTAGTGTCAGATCTAGGACTAGGCATAGGGCTGCGTTTTGTGTTAGTGTTCAGAGTGGGGCTAAGTGTTAGGCCCAGTTTTAGGGTTAAGTTTACAGTTAGTGTTAGGTCTAGGGCTGGGGCTCCTGCTAGGATTATGGTTAACATTAGGGTTAGTATTAATGTTAGGGATAGTGTTAGGGGTCAGGTGATGATAAAGATTAGGGTTAGTGTTGGGGCTGGGTTTAGGGTTAGGGTTAGTGTAAGTCTTGATTTGGGGCCGGCTCCGTGGCTTAGCGGTTAAGAGTGTGCGCTCTGTTACTGGCGGCCTGGGTTGGGATCCCGGGCGTGCACCGACACACTGCTTCTCGGCCATGCTGGGGCCGAGTCCCACATACAGCAACTAGAAGGATGAGCAACTATGACATACAACTATTTACTGAGGCTTTGGGGGAAAAAAAGGAGGAGGATTGGCAATAGATCTTAGCTCAGAGCCGGTCTTCCTCAGCATAAAGATGAGGATTAGCACAGATGTTAGCTCAGGGCTGATCTTCCTCAAACACACACAAAAAAATGTCTTCGGTCAAGGTTTGGATTAGGGTTACAGTTAGAAGTAGATTTAGGTTTAGGGTGGGGCTATAGTTAGGGTTAGGGTTAGTGCTAGGGTTAGTTTTAGGGTTAGGTTTATGGCTAGGGTTAGGGCTAGGTTTAGGGCTAGGTTTAGTGTTAGTTTTAGGTTTATGGTTATGGTCAGGGTCAATGCTAGGCATTTGTTTAGGGTTAGTCGCATTGTTAGGGTTAGGGTTAGGTTTAAGGTTATTATAGGGGTAGGGTTACAGTTAGCATAAGTTTTAGGATTAGAGGTAGGTGTAGAGATAGGGGTGGGGTTGGATTAGAGTTAAGGTTAGAGTTAGGTTTTGCATTAGTGTTAGGGTTAGTGTAATGGTTAAGGTTAGTGTTAGGGACAGGGCTAGGTTTAGGGTTATGACTAGTGTTATAGTTAGTGTTAGAACTAGGGCTAGGGTTAGGATGAGAACTAAGGCTAGGATTAGTGTAAAGGTTAGTATTAGGGTTGGGTTATACTTGGTGTTATGGGTAGGGCTAAACGTTTGTTTAGGTTTAGATTTAGGGGAGGGGTAGGTGTAGGGGTAGTGTTAGGGTTAGGGTTGTGTTAGGGTTAGGGTTAAAGATAAGGTTATGGCTAAGGATAGGGTTAGAATTAAGGTTCACTTTAGCGTTAGGGTTAGGGTTAAGTTTGGTTTAGGTGTAGAGGTAGAGGTAGGGGTAGGGTTAGTAGTGTGTTAGGTTTAGGGGTAGGAGTAGTAGGATCGGTAGGTGTTGGGTTAGTGTTTGGGTTAGGGGAGGGGTAGGGGGTTGGGTACAGTTAGGGTTGGGGTTAGGGTTGGGGTTGGTGTTAGGGTTAGAGTTATGCCTAGGACTAAGTTTAGGATTAGGTCTCGTGTTGGGCTATGGTTATGGTTATGGTGAGAGTTAGGGGTAGGTTTAGCGTTAGAGTTAGGGTTAGGGCTAGAGTTCAAGTTAGGGCAATGGTTAGGGTTAGAGCTAATGTTAGGCCGAGATTTATAGATAGGTTTAGGACTAGGGTTAGTGTGGGTTAGTATAAGTGTTTGGCTTAGGGGTAGTTTTAGATCTACGGTTAAGGTTAGTGCCTCGTTAAAGTTAGAGTTAAGTTTATTGTTTGGTTTAGGGCTAGCGTTAGGGTTGAGGCTAGGCTTATGTTCAAGGCTTAGGGTTAGGGTTAGAACTAGGGCTAGGGTTGGGTTTAGGGCTATGGTTAAGGTTAGCCTTAGTGTTAGTACTAAGTTTAGGGATAGTGCTAGTGTTAGAGTTAGCATTAGGGCCAGGGCTGTAGAAAGGACTAGGGTTATCATTAGGGCTGGGCCTAGGTCTATAGTTATGGTTAGGATTAGAGTTAGGCCTAGAGCTAGGGTTGGGTTAGGGATATGGTCATGTCTGGGGCTAAGTTTAGGGTCAGGTCTGGGGTTTTGATTTATGTTAGGGTTAGGGCTTGTGTGGAGTGTTATGGTTAGGTGTAGGGTTAGGTCTAGTGCTAGGGTTAGGGTTATGGTTAGTGCTAGCTTTAGGGTTAGTGTTATGTGTAAGGCTAGCATTTTGGTTATGCCTAACGTTAGGTTTAGCGATTGGGTTAGGGTGAGGGCTGATGTTAGTGTTAGGGTTAGGTTTAAAAGTAAGTTTAATGTTAGAGTTACCATTATGTTTAGGGTTTGGGTTTGGCTTAGGGTTAGGAATATGGTTAGGGTTAGTGTTAGAGCTAGGGCAAGTGTTTGTGTTAGGACTCTGTCTAGGATTAGTGTTAGGCTTAGTGTTAGGGTTAGAGTTATGCTAAGTGTTTGGGTTAAGGGTATCTGTAGGGATAAGGGCACAGTTAGGGCTAGGTTTAGGATTAAAGTTAAGGGTGGGGGAGGTCTTCTTGTAGTGTTATTGTTAATATTAGTGTTTGTGCCAGTGTTAGGGTTCCGCATATGATTAGTGTTAGGGGTAGGGGTAAGTTTAGGCTTCGGATTGGATTAAGGTTAGGGTTAGTGTCTGGGTAGGTGTAGGGGTAGGACTATGATTAGCGTTAGGGTTAAGGATAGTGTTAGGGTTAGCTTTTTGGTTAGGGTTAGAGTTAATTTATGGAGAGAAGCACGGGTAGGGTTGGGGTTTGGGTTGCGTTAGGCTTAGGTTTAAGGTTAGTGTTAGGGATAGAGTTTGGTTACAGTAAGGATTAGGGTTAGGGTGGTATTAGTGTTAGTGTTAGCGTTATTGTTAGGGTTAGAGTTAAGGTTAGTGTTAGCCTTAGTGTTTGTGCTAGAGTTAGTATAGGGTTAGCGTTAGGGTTAAGGTTTAGGCCAGGGCTAGTCTTAGAAGTAGGGTTAGGGTTATGGTTAGTGACAGGTCTGGGTTTAGGGCTAGGGCTAGGATTACTTTCAGGTGTACGGTTGAGTTAGCGCTAGATCTAGGGCAAGGGTTAGGGGTAATGTTACAGTTTGGGTTAGAGCTAGGGTTAATGCCAGGGTTAAGGTTAAGGCTTGGACTAGGGTTAATGTTAGGGATAGGGCTAGGCTTAGGCTTAGTGCTACGTCTTGGATTATTGTTAGGGTTAGTGTTAGTGTTTGGGTTGGTGTTAGGTTGCAGTATGGGTCAGTTATAGCGTTAGTGGTAGGCGTAGGTTAGGTGTCGGGGTAAGTTTAGGGTTAGCTTTAGGTTTAGGGTTAGAGATAAAGTTAGGTCTACGGCTATGGTTAGGGTTAGGGTTAAGGTTAGGTCTATGGTGAGAATTAGGCTTCACATTCGGATTAATGTTAGCATTAGTTGTAGGACTAGGGTTGAGGTTTGCATCACGAACCCTAACCCAACTTTAGCTCAAAGCATAAGCTTATCCAAAACCCTAAAACTAGACCTAGCACTAACCCTAATCGTATGCCTACCCCTAGCACTCATTGTAACTCTAACCCTAAGCCAACTATAACACTAATTTTAAACTTAGTCCTAGCCCTAGCCATAACAGTAACCCTAACACTAGTATAACGCTAACTCTAAACATTGTTCTAATCCAAACCAAAGTCCTATGCCTACTCTTACCCTTTCCATTGTCCCAACCTTAAGGCACACCTAACACTAACGTCAGACCTAATCCTAATCCTACCCCTAGCCATAACTTCAAAACCAGCCCCATCCCTAGCCATAAAAATAAATCTAGCCATAAACTTAAAGAGAAACCTAACCCCAAATATAATAACTAAACTTAGTCTTAAGCCCAGCCCTAATGATAACTGTTGCCATAACCCTAACCTTAATACTACCCCGACAACTATTCTTCACCCTGACCCTACACGTAACCCAACCGTAACCCTAACCCTAGCCATTGCTGTAGCCCTAAACCAGTCCTAACACAAAACCTAGCCCTATTCCTAATCCTACCCCTACTGCTAAACCTAACCTTAACCGAAACACAAACCACCTCCCCTAACACTAATAATAACCCTGACACTAATCCTAGCTCTATCTAATCATAACCCAGCACTAGCTAATCATAACCCAGCCCTAGCCCTAACAGTAACCCTTCCCTACCCCTAAGCAACACTAACTCTAACCCAAACGGTAAACCTCACCCTAAACCTAACCTTAACCCTAATCTTAACCCTCACATTGTCCTAGACCTGACGCTAACACTAGCCCTAGCCCAAATCTTAATATTCGACCAAGCCTTAGACATAACCCTAACCTTAGCATTAACCCTAACAATGGCCCTAACCCTTACACTAACCCTAACCTTAACCTTAGCCCTAACCAACAATAACCCTAACCCTAATTGTAACACCAAGCCTACTCTTTTCCTTCACCTAACCCTAAACCATTCCTAGACCTGACACAAACACTGGCTCTAGAATGACCCGTAAACATTCATCAAACCCTAGAACTAATCCTAATCTTAGGACTAACACTAGCAATGGCCCTAACCCTAAACATAACACTAAATCTATCCCTAACCCTAACACAAAACCTAAAACTAACACTAACACGCACCCTAAACCTAACCAAAAACCCATGCCCACCCTTAACCCAAACCCTAACTAGAACTGTATCCGTGACACAAACACGAACCTTAACTCTAATCCCAACCTGAACTCTAACCCTAACCCGAACCACAAGCTAGCCCACATCATAACCCTAAGCCTAACACGTATCTTAACCCTAACCCAAACACTAACCTGAATGCTAACCCTAAACTGAACCCAAACCCAAATACTAACACTAACCAGAACTCTAATCCTAATCTAACCCTAACTTGAACACTTACTCTAACCCTAGAACTAACACTAAACCTAAAACAAACCCTAGCCCTAACCCAACCAACGGCGAACCCGAGCACTAGCCTTAACCCTAACATGAACCCTATCCTTAGGCCTAACTCTAACCCGAATCAAATTGTAACCATAACCAAAAGCATAACCCCACCCTAACGCTAAACCTAACCCGAGCCCGAACCGTAAACCTAAACTTAACCCTAACCCTAATCTTAACGTGAACCCTAACCCTAACCCTAACCTAACACTAACCCTAACCCTAAACCCTAACTCTAACACTAACCCTAGATAAAACCGGTTCCCGTACCCTAACCCTAACACTAACCATACCCATAACCCTAGCCCTAACCCCAACCCCAACCCTAACTCTAACCTGAAACCTAAACCTAACTGTAAACTGATCTCTAACCCTAACACTAACACTAAGCCTAAAATGAACCCTAACCCGAACACAAACCTTAAACCTAACCAGAATCCAAACATAAGCCTAACCATAACCTTAACAGTAACCCTCACCCTAACACTAGCCAGAAACCTAACACTAATCCTAACCATGAGCCTAACCAGATCCTTAACCCTTACCCTAACCCAACCCAACCGTAACCCTAACCCTAACAATAACCATAACGGAAACCCTAACAGTAACCGTCAGCCTAACCCGAACCCGAACCCTAAACCTAACCCTAAACCTAACCCTAACCATAACGCTAACCCTAAGCAAACCCAATCCTAAACCTAACCTTAAACCTAACCCTAATTCTAACCCTAAACTTTACAATAACATGAAACCTAATGGTAACCACAACCCGTACCAGAACCCTCACCATGATTCTAACCCTAAAACTACCCAGAACACTAGGCCTAAAACTAAGCCGCACTCTAACCTTAACCCTAAGCTGAACCCTAACCTTAGCCCTAAACCGAATCCTAAACCTAAACCTAAGCATAATCCCAACCCTAAACCTAACCCTAACACTAACTCTAACACTTAACCGAACCCTAACCCTAACCCAAACCCAACCCTAACTTGAAACCTAGCCATTACTGTAACACCAACCCTACCACTAATCCTAACGCTAACCTGAACCCGAAACCTAACACTAACCCTAACCCTAACCCTAATCTGAACACTAATTCTAAACCTAAACCTAGCCCTAACACTAATGCTAACATAAACCCTAACCCTAACCATAAGCCAACCAATCCTAACCCTAACACAAACCTTAACGATAACCCAACTCAAACCCGAACCCAACCCTAACCTTCAATCTAACTCTGATCCTAACCCGAACACTAACTCTAACCATAACCCTAACCTGAACCCTAGCCTAAACCTAACCCTAACCCTAACGTTAACCCCAAACTGAACCCTAACTGTAACCATAACACTAACTCTAACGTGAAAACTAACCTTAACCCTAACGCAAACTTGAATCCTAAACCTAACCCTAACTCGAAGCTAAACCCAACCTGAACCCAGCCCTATCCCTAATCCAAAACTAACCCTAAACCTAGCCCTAACTCTAAGCTTAAACATAACCCAAACTCTAACAATAACCCTAACCCGAACCCCAACCCTAACCTTGATGCTAATCCCAACCTTAACCCTTTCCCTAAAACCAACAAACACAAACCCAAAGCCTAATCCGACGGTAACGCTAACCCCATCGATAACCCACACCCTAACCCTTACCCTAAGCCAAACACTAACCTCACTCTAAACGTTAACATAACCCTAACAGTAACCCTAATCCTAACTATGACAAAAAAGCAAAACATAATCCTAACCCTATCTGGAAAATGAACCCGAAACCCTGCCCTAACTCTAACCAGAAAACAACCCTGACGTTACCTAACCCTAAACATAACACAAACATTAAGCCTAACCCTAACAGCAGCCCTAATCCGAACCATAATCCTAACTATAACCCTAATCCCAGCCCGCCTCTAACCCTAAGCTCTAACTAGATCCTGAAACCGAACCCTAACCCTAACCCTAACTTGAACACTAGCCTTAACACTAAAATTAAACCTTACCCTAACTTGAACCTTATTGCTAACCCTAACCCTAACCCAAACTCTGACTGTAATTCTAACCCTAATGCTAACACAAAACCTAACCCAAACCCGAAGCCTAATCCTACCCTAACTCTAACCCTAACCTGAATCCCGAACCCAAACTGGAACCAGAACCCAATTAGACCACTAACTCTAATCTTACACCTAACCATAACCCTAAGCCAAATCCGAACCCTAACCCTTGCACTAACCCTAACCCTAACCTTAACTGTAACCCTAACCCTAACCCTAACCCTAAACCTAATCTTAACCCTAACCTGAGCCTGAAAACTAACACTAACACTAACCCGAACTAGAATGCTAACCCTAACCTAACCCAACACTAAACCTAGCCCTAAATCTTAGCTTAACCATAACCCAAACCATAGCAGTAACCCTATCACTAATCTGAACCCCAACCCTAACCCTAAAACTTCCCAGATCCCAAAAACAAAGCCTAACCCCAACCCTAATGCAAACACTAACCCTAACACTAATCATAAACCTAACCCTAACCCTAACCCTAACCCAAACACTAACCTTAAACTTAACATGAATGCTAACCCTAACCCTAAACCCTAACACTAACTTTAAGCCTAAAGAAAACAGGTGCTGGAACCCTGACCCTAACATTAACCAGACCCCTAAGCTGCATCCTAATCTTAAACCTAACTGTAACCCAAACAGAGCCTAAGCCTAACCCTAACAGTAACCCTAACCATAACACTGTCCTGAAACCTAACACAAATACTAACCCTAACCTTAACCCTAACTCTAACCTGAACCCTAACCCTAAACCTAACCGGAACGCAACCATAACCATAAACCTAACCCTAACAGTAACGCAATCCCTAACCCTAACCCGAACCTGCACCCAACTCTAACACTAACCCTAGGCCTAACCCTAACACTAACTCGTACCAGAACACGAACCCTAACACTAAGCCTAACCTGAAGCCTAACTCGACCCTAACCCTAACAATGACCAATCCCTAACCTGAAACCTAAGCCTCACCCTAATCCAAACACTAACCCTAAAACAAAACTGAACCTTAAACCTAACCCTAACCCTAACCGTAACGCTTACCCTAACAAGAAACCTAATCTAAACCATAACGTGAAGTTGAATCATAACACTAACCCTAACTCTTACTCTAAATCTTACTCTAACTCTAAACCTAACTTGTACCCTAACCCTAACACTAACCCTAACTGTAAACTTAACCCTAACCTTAATCCTAACATGAAACCTAACCTTAACGCTAAACATAAACCTAATCCAATCCCTAACCTTAACCCAAAACCAAACCTAAACCAAACTCTAGCCCTAACACTAACCTGAACACTATCGCTATCCCTAACCCTAACCAGAAACTGAAATCTAACCATGACACAAACACTAACACAAACCCTAAGCCTAACCCAACGAAACCCGAAGAGTAAATCTAGCCCTAACCCTAAGCCTAACCATAACTCGAACTCTAACAGCAACCTTAACCCTAAACTGAGCCATAACCCTAACTATAACCCTAACATGAATCCTGAACCTAACCAAAACTTGAACCCTAATGCTCTCCATAACCCAATGCTAACTCTAACCCTAGCGCTAACCCAAAGCCTAACCCTAACACAAACCCGAACACTAATCCTAACCCAGCCCTACCCCTAACCCTAACACAAACTCTAACCCTAACACAACCCAACTCTAACCCTAACCATAGCACTAAACCGAAGCCTAATCCTAACCCCAACCCTAATAGTAACACGAAACTTAACTCTAACCCTAACCGTTACACTAAACCAAACCCTAAACCTAACCCTGACACTAAGCAGAGCCCGACAATAACCGAAAACCTAACACGATCCAGAACCCGAACCCTAACCCTAACCCTAATCCGAACACTAACCTCTCCCTAAGTGTAACACTAACAATAACTGTAACCCTCATTCTAACCCTAAACATAACCCAAAACGTAGCACTAACACTAACCCGAACAAGAACTTGAACCCTAAACTTAACCTGAACCCCAGATCTAACCCTAACCCGAACCCAACCCTAACCCTATAGCTAAACTTTATCTTAACATGAATATTAAGCCCAACACTATCAGAAACCCTAACCTGAACCATAACCCTAACCCGAACACAACCCTAACCCTATAGCTAAACATTATCCTAAAGATGAATATTAAGCCCAACACTATCAGAAACCCTAACCTGAACCGTAACCCTAACCCTAATCCGACTCCTAGCCTGACACTAACCCTAACCCTAACATGATCTGGAAGCTCAACCCTAACAATAACACTAACCTGAACGCTAACCCTAACACTAAACCCAATCCTACCCCTAACTCTAACCCTTAAACTAAACTTAACCCTAACACTACACCGAACCATAACCCTAAATCCAGCCCTAATTCTAACCCTAACCCTAACCCGAATCCTAAAGCTAAGTGTAATCCTAAACCGAAACTGAAACCTAATCGTAACATTAATCCGAACACTAAACATAACCCTATACATAACCCAACTCCTAACCCTAAACTGAAGCCAACCGTAGTCCTAACCCTAACGTGAACCCTAACTCTAAAGCTAACCCTAAACCAAACCGAAAACCTAACCATAACCCTAATCCAAACACTAACAATAAAACTAAACCTAACGCTAACCCAAACCATAGCCCTTACCCTAACATGAAACCTAAACCTAACTCTAACCCGAAATCGAACCATAATACTAAAACTAACCCTAAACTTAACATTAACCCTAACCCTAACCCTAACCTTAACCTGAAACCTAACCCTAATGCTAACACTAACCCGAACCCGAACCCTAGCCCTAACCCGAACACTAACTCTAAATGTAATCCGAACTGGAACCCGACCACTAACCATAACCCGAACCCTATCCCTAACCCGAACACGAACCCAACCATACCCCTAAACCTAACCCTAAAACAAACCCTAAACCGATCCATAACCCTAACCCTAACCTGAATACTGACCCTACCTAACCCTAACCCTAACCCTAACTCTAACTCTAACAATTACCAGACCACTAAACCTAACCCTTACCCCAACTTGAACCCTAACACTAACCTTAAACTAAAGCTAACACAACCGCTGACCTGAAGGCTAAATCTAACCATAAACCTAAACCAAAACAGTACACGAAACCTAACTCTAACCCTAATCAGAACCCTAACCCTAACCCTAACCCCAACTCTAACCCTAACACTAACCCTAAATTAAACCCCAAACTGAACCATAACCCTAACCCTAACCTGAACCCTAACAGTAACCCGAACCTTAACCCTAATGGGAAGGCAAAGATAACCCTAATTCTAACCAAACAGCAACACTTACTGTAAGCCTAACCCTAACTCAATCCCGAACCCTAATTCTAACCCTCACCCAAAGCCTACCCCGACCCTAACACTAAACAGAATCCTAAGTCTTACCTTAACGCCAATCCTAAATGTAACACTAACCATAAACCAGCCTGAACTCTAACCCACACCCTGACCCTAACCCTAAGCGAAACTCAACCATAACCCTAACACTAACCCTAACAGTAACTCTAACCCTTACCCGAACCCGAAAGATATCCCTAAACCTAAGCCTGACCCTAACCCTAACCCTAGCATTAACCCTAACCCAAAACCTAAACCAAACCAGTACACAAACCCTAACCTGAACCCTAAGCCTAACCTTAACCCTAACCCTAACCCCAAACCGAACCCTAATCTTAACCCTAAACCTAACCCGATCCCTAACCCAAACTCTAACACAAACCTTAACCCGAAAGCTAGTAATGATTCACACTTGGATACAAAGATGTTTCTTTCTGTCAACTTACAAACTGAGATTAAAAAATGGGTTCTCTAAGGAATTTGAGAGTGTTCCTGTCACTAGTAACTCCACGGCCCTGTTTCCAAACCGTCTTTTGGAAGGTGATCATTAGCGGGTGGAAGGAAGGGAGCTGGGGCATGAAGATACTTCCAGGAATGGATGTTATCCATAGTTTAACTCAGCTGTAGTAGTGAATGCCCCTCAGATACCAAGATGTTTTTTACCATCTTCTCACAAGCCAGTATAAGAAAATGCTTTCTCTAAGGAATTAGACTGAGATTCTGTCTCAAGGCCCTACATGGTGCTGTGCACAACTTTCTCTGGGAAGGCAATCCTTAGGAGCTGGAAGGAAAGGAGATTGGGCATGAAGTTACTTCCAGAAATTGCTGGTATCCATCGTTTCACTCAGCTCTAGTAGTGATTGCCACAAAGATAGAAAGATGTTTCATAACAGCTACTTACTTTCCAGGAGAAGAAAGTGCCCTCTCTAAGGCATGTGAGTGAGAGTCTCTCTGAAGGCCCTATGTGGGCCTGTGGAAAACCTTTTTGGGAAGGCAATCTTTAGGAGTGGGAAGGAAGAGAGATGGGGCATGAAGTTACTTCCAGGAATGGGTACTATACATAGTTTGTCCGAGTTGTAGTGGTGATTGCCACTCAGATACAAGGATGTCTCTTACCATCTAAATACAAGCGGGGATAAGAAAGTGCCTTCTCTAAATCATGTGAGTGAGATTGTCTCTCAAGGCCCTTCATGGGCCTGTGTAAACCTGCTTTGGCAAGGCGATCCTTATGCGCTGGAAGGAAGGGAGATCTGGCAAGATGTTTTTTCCAGGAATGGATGTTATACATAGTCTAACTCAGCTTTAGTAGTGATTGCCACTCAGATAGAAAGATGTTTCTTTCCATCTACTTACAAGCCGAGATAAGAAAGTGCCTTCCCTAAGGCATGTGTGTGAAATCCTCTCTCAAGGCCCTCCATGGCCCTGTGCACAACCTGGTTTTGGATGGCGATCTTCAGGAGCTGGGAGAAAGGGAGATTGGGCACCAAGTTGTTTCCAGGAATGGGTCTTATACATAGTTTAACTCAGCTGTAGTAATGACTGCCACTCACAAACAAAGATGTTTCTAACCATCTACTTCCAACCCAGGATAAGAAATTCCGTTCTCTAAGGCATTTGAGAGTGATCCTGTGTCAAGGCCCTACACAGCCCTGTTTTTGTACCTGCTTTGGGAAAGTGATCCTTTGGAGCTGGAAGGAAGGGAGATTGGGCACATAGTAATTTCCAGGAATGGGAGTTATACTTAGTTTAGCTCAGCTGTAATAATGCCTGCCACTCAGATACAAACATGTTTCTAGCCATCTACTTAGAATGTAGTATGAGAAAACGTGCTCTCAATGGATTATGAGTGGGATGCTGTCGCCAGACACTACGCAGTCCTGTTTCCAAACCCGCTTTGAGAAGGCGATCCTTAGGAGCTGGAAGGAAGGGAGATTGGGCACTAAGTCATTTCCAGGAATGGGTGTCATACTTAGTTTAGCTCAGCTGTGGCAATTCTTGCCACTCAGATATAAACATGATCCTAACCATCTATTTAGAATCCGCTATCAGTAAGTGTGCTCTCTATGGCTTGTGAGTGAGATTGTCTCAAGGCAGTACATGGTCCTCGTTCCATACCGTCCTTAGGAAGGCGATCCTCATGTACTGGAAGGAAGGGATATTGGGCCTGAACTTCGTTCCAGGAACTGGTGTTATCCATAGTTTAACTCAGCTGTAGTAGTGATGCCACTCAGAAAGATGTTCCTTACCATCTACTTACAAACCGGGATAAGAAAGTTCCTTCTCTAAGACATGTGCGTGAGATTCTCTCTCAAGGCCCTACATGGCCCTGTGCAAAACCTGCTTTGGGAAGGCGATCCTTAGGAGCTGGAAGGAAGACACATTGGGCATGAAGTTACTATCAGGAATGGTTGTAATACATAGTTCAACTCAGCTGTAGTAATGAATGCCTTTCAGATACCAAGGTGTTTCATACCATCTACATTCAAACCGGGAAAAGAAATTGTGTTCTCCAAGGCATTTGAGAGTGATCCTGCCTCAAGGCCCTACATGGCCCTGTTTACAAACCTGCTTTTGGAAGGAGATCTGTAGCAGCTGGAAGGAAGGGAGATTGGGCACGAAGTCATGTCCAGAAACAGGTGATATACATATGTTAGCTCAGTTGTAGTAATGATTACCACTCACATAGCTACTTGTTCCTAGACTGTTACTTACAAGGGGGTTGAGAAAGTGCCTTAGCAATGGAGTAAGAGATTCGTTCTCAGGGCACAAAATGGCATTATGCTCCAAACCGGGTTCAGGTTTTTCACCATTACAAGATGGAAAGAAGAGAGGTTAGGCACAAATTTATTTCCAGGAATGGGCGTTACACATACTTCTGCTAAGCTCTAGGAATGATTGCCACTCATATAGAAACTTGTTCATGGACTTCTACTTAGAAGCCTGCATCAGAAATTTCCTTCTCAAAGGAAAGTGAGATTAATTCTCAGGTCCAGAAATGGCATTATGTTCCAAACCTGGGTGAGGAAAGTGATCTTTACAACATGGGAGGAAGAGAGGTTATGCACAAAGTTATTTCAGGGATTAGGTGTTACACACTTTTTAAAAGAGCCTTCTCAAGGGAATGTGAGATTTGTTGTCCAGGTGCAAAATGACAGTATGTTCGAAATCTGGTTTAGGTTTGTGATCTTTATGAGATGGAAGGAAGAGAGTTTAGGCACAAAGTTACTTCCAGGAATGAGTGTTATGTGAAGTTTACCTCAACTGTAGTAATGATTGCCAATCATATACAAACTTCTTCCTAGACATCTACGTAAAAGCCAGGATCAGAACATTCCTTCTGAAAGCAATGTGAGACTCCTTCTTAAGGACAGACATGGCACTATGGTCCAAATCTGGTTTAGGTTTGTGATCCTTACGTGATGAAAGGAAGAGAGATTAGGCACGAAGTGATTTCCAGGAATGGGTGTTATACCAAGTTTGTCAGCCCCAGTAATGACAGTCACGCCTAAACAAACTTGTTCCTAGATATCTACTTAGAAGGTGGTATCAGAGAATGTGTTCTCAAAAGAATGTGAAACTCCTTCTAAAGGCCTGAGAGGACACTATGTTCCAAACCTGGTTGATGAAGATGGTCCTTACGAGCCAGAATGAAGAGAGTTTGGGCATGAAGTTATTTCCAGGAATGGCTGTTAGTCACAGTTTAGCTCAGCTGTAGTAATGATTGCCAAACATATACAAACTTGTTCCTGGACTTCTACTTAGAAGCTGGGATAAGAAGGTTCCTTCTGAAAGGAATATGTGGTTCCTTCTCTTTTCTCTTTGTGAGTAAGATCAGCCCTGAGCTAACGGCCATGCCAATCCTCCTCTAATTGCTGAGCAACGCTGGCCCAGACCTAACATCCGTCCTGATCTTCCTCCACTTTATGTGGGGTGCCACCACAGCATGGCCTGACAAGCAGTGTGTCGGTGTGTGCCCGGTATCTGAACCTGGGCCACCAGCAACAGAGGGTGCACTTAACCACTACACCATGGGGCTGGACCCTATGAGGTTCCTTCTCAAGGCCAGAAATAGCATGATGTTCCAAAAATGGTTGAGCAAGCTGATTCTGATGAGGTAAAGGAAGAGCGATTAGGCAAAAAGTGATTTCCAGGAATGGCTGTTATACATACTTTAGCTCCCGTAGTCATGATTGCCACTCATATGCAAACTTGTTCATAGAAATCTACATACAGGTCAGGAACACAAAGGGCCTTCGCAAAGGAATGTGACATTCCTTCTCAGGGCCCAAAATCCCAATATTGTCCAAACCTGGCTTAGGTTTGTGACCCTTACTGGATGGAAGGAAGAGAGATTGGGCACAATGACATATTCATGAATGAGTTTTACACATAGATTAACTCAGGTGTAGTAATGATTGCCACTCATATACAAACTTGTTCCTAGACATCTACATAACCCCAGGATCAGAAAGTGACTTCTCAAAAGAATGTGATATTCCTTGTCAAGGCCTGAAACAGCAATATGTTCCAAACTTGGTCGACGAAGGTGGTACTTACGAGCTGGAAGTAAGAGAGATTGAGCATGAAGTCTTTTTCCAGGAATTGATGCTACTCATAGAATAGCTCAGTTGTACTAACGATTGCCACTTATATAGAATCTTGTTCTTGGACATATACTTAGAAGCAGTGATCAGAAAGTGCCTTCTTAAAGGAATATGAGATTCCTTCTCAAGGCCGGAAATGGCAATATGTTCCAAACGTGGTTGAGGAAGGTGGGCCTTATGATCTGGAAGGAAGAGAGACCGGCACGAAGTTATTTTCAGGAATAGGTGTTATTCATAGTTCATCTCAGTTGTAGTAATGATTCCCACTCATATACAAACTTGTTTCTAGGGATCTACTTAGAAGCTGGGATCAGAAAGTTCCATCTCAAGGTAATGTGAGATTCCTTCTCAAGGCCCGACATGGTATTACATTCAAAACCTTGCTTAGGAATGTAATCCTTTAGAGCTGGAAGGAAGAGAGATGGGGTAGGAAGTTATGTTGAGGAATGGTTCTTATACACCGTTTAGCTCAGCTGTAGTAATGGTTGCCACTCATTTAGAAACTCGTTACTAGACGTTTACTTACAAGCCGAGATCAGAAAGTGCTTTCTCAAAGGAATGTGAGATTTGTTCTCAAGGGCCTGAAATGGCATTATGTTCCAAACCTGATTTAGGTTTGTGATCCTTACGAGATGGAAGGAAGAGAGAAGCACAGTTCTATTAGTGATTGCCACTCACATGCAAACTTGATCCTAGACGTCTACATACAGGCTGTGATCAGAAACTGCTGTCTGAAAGAATTGTGAGATTTCTTCTCAAGGTCTGAAATGGCAATATGTTCCCAACTTGGTTGAGGAAGGTCTTCATTACGAGCTGGAAGGAAGATAGATTGGGCATGAAGTTATTTTCAGGATCGGGTGTTATTCAAAGAATAGTTCAGTTGTAGTAACGATTGCCACTTATATAGAATCTTGTCCTGGACATTTACTTAGAAGCAGGGATCAGAAAGTGCCTTCAAAGTAGTGTGAGATTCATTCTCAAGGCCTGAAATGGCATGATGCATGAAACTTGGTTTATATTTGTGATCCTTATGAGATTGAAGGAGGAGAGATGAGGCAAAAAGTATTACCAGGAATGGTTGTTATAGACAGTTGAGCTCAGATCTAGTAAGGATTAACACTCATATACATACTTATTCCTAGACTTCAACATTCTGGACAGGATCAGAATGTGTCTTCTCAAAGGAATATGAGATTCCATCTCAAGGAGTGACATGGCGATATGTTGCAAACCTGGTTTAGCTTTGTGATCCTTATGAGTTAGAAGGAAGAGAGATGAGGCACAAAGTTATTTTCAGGAATGGGTATCATACACAGCTTAGCTCAGCTGTAGTAACGCTTGCCACTCATATACAAACTTGTTCCTAGACATCTACTTCCACTCTGGGATCAGAAAGTGCCTTCTCAAAGGAATGCGAGATTCCTTCTCAAGGTCCAACAAGGCAATATGGTCCAAAACTGGTTTAGTTTAGTGAATCTTAGTGCTAGAAGGAAGAGAGTTTTTACATGAAGTTATTTCACGGAATGGGTATTATAAATCATTTTACTCAGCTGTAGTACTGATTGATGCTCCAATATAAACTTGTTCCTAGACATCTACTTACAAGAAGTTATCAGTAAGTGTCTTCACAGAGGAATGTGAGATTTGCTCTCAACGACCAAAATAGCATTATGTTCTAAACCTGGTTTAGGAAGGTGATTCTCACGAGCTGAAAGGAAGAATGAGTGAGCACAAAGATACTTCCAGGGATGGGTATTTTATACAGATGAGCTCAGCTGTAGTGATGATTGCCACTCATATACTAACTTGATCCTGGACATCTACTTACATGCTGGGACGAGAAATGCCTTCTCAAAGGAATGTGATATTCCCTCCTAAGGCTCGAAACAGCAATATATTCAAAACCTGTTTTAGGAATGTAAACCTTCAGAGCTGGAAGGAAGAGAGATTGGGCATGAAGATATTTCCAGAAATGGGTGTTAGCCATAGATTAGCTCAGCTGTATTAATGATTGCCACTCACATACAAAGTCGTTTCTAGACATTTACTTACAAGCCTGGATCAGAAAGTGCCCTCTCAAAGGAATATGAGATTCAATCTCAAGGCCTGAAACTGCATTCTGTTATATACCTGTTTTAGGTTTCTGATCCTTACGAGATGGAAGGAAGAGATAGTGGGCATGAAGTTATTTCCAACAATGGGTGTTATACATAGTTCAGCTAAGTTCCAGTAATCTTTGAAACTCATTTACTAACTTGTTGCTAGAGCTCTACTTAGAACCCGGGATCAGAAATTGCCTTCTCAAAGGAATGTGATATTCCTTCTCAAGGCCTGAAATGGCAATATGTCCCCAACCTGGGTAAGGTAGGTTGACTTCATTTGCCGGAAGGAAGAGAGACAGGGCACGAAGTTATTTCCTTACTTGTTACTGGCAAAAGTGCTTGAGCAGTAGTATTTTGTCTTTCCATTGAGAAGGCAGCCTCAGTGCAGGCAACGAACCAAAAGGAAGAAAAGGCACTTTCCATTATGATACTCAAAAACTAAATGGAAATGTTTTTCTCCACAGAGTACGTTCATTAGATGGATACTATAGATATTCGCTCTCAGCTGTAGTGGAAAATTTAAAAGTTCTCAGGGGTAGATGCTCCTTAAACCTACTTGCAAGCAGAGTTAAGCAAGAACTTTCTGGCATTACATAGGAGAGACATTATTTTTAGCGTGTGTGAGGAAGATCAACCCTGAGGTAACATCCGATGTTGATCCTCCTCTATTTTGCTGAGGAAGTTTGGCCCTGAGCTAACATGAGTGCCCATCTTCCTCTACTTTATATGGGACGCCACTACAGCATGTCCTGGCAAGCAGTGCATTGGTGCGTGCCCAGGGTTGGGAAACTGAAAACCCAAGGCCACCAAAGTGGAGCGTGCACACGAAACTGTTCGTGACACCGGGCAGGCCCCAGGGAGAAAATTCTTAAGTAAATGTCGTTAACCACAATGTTGGGAGAGGCAATTTTCAGGAGAGTCCTCTGCAGATGCAAGTAAGAATTTTGCTCCATACTGGCCTTTCCTTTTACAGATGCTATAGATACTATCTCCCAGGTGTACTGAAATTTTAAAAGCTCTCATATGAAGATGTTACTTACACTTGTTGGGTACCTGTGTTAAGCAAAAGTGTTTGTCATGATATGCTAGTGAGACCCTGAATGTAGTTTGAACTGCAGTGTATTCAAATTCTCAAGATGATCCTAAACAGGTACAAGGAGGAGTTTCTCTGAAGAGTCAACTGTCATTGAATGGATGGTAAGGATAATCTGCACCACCTGTAGTGATAGCTCTCCTAGTAAGATGATCCTGAAAACTACTGACAAACTTGGTTGATTAGTGGTGTTTTGTCATTCCATTGGGAAGACGGCCTCAGTGCAGGCAATGAACGGCAAAGAGGAAAAGTCACTGAACCACATCATCCAAAAATCTACAGGGAAGAGCTTTTCTGCACAAGGTACGTTCATGTACTGGATGTTATAGATATTCTGTCCAGGCTGCAGTGGAAAGTTTAAAAACTCTCAGAGGCAGATCCTGCGGAAAGCCACTTGCAATCTGAATCCAGCAAGGTCTTTCTTTCATTAAATAGGGAGAGAATTACTAAGTGAATGTTGTTAACTGCAAGGATGGAAAGAAAAATTTCAGGATAGTCCTATACAGATATTAGCAAGAAATATTCTCTACAATGAACTTTCATTTTATGGATGTTATAGATACTCCCATCTGTACTGAAATTTTAAAACCTCTCATATGAAGGTATTCCTAACAGATATTTGCAACCTGTGTTAAGCAATAGTGTTGATAATGATATGCTAGTGAGACCCTGAAGGTAGACTGTACTACAATGTTTTTAATGTCACTCATGAATATGATTCTAAACAGCGACAAGATATTCTTCACACGGTACTTTCCTTGAATGGATGTGATAGAGTTTCTTCCCCGGTTGTGGTGACAACTTTAACATCTCATAGGAATGTGCTCCTAGCAGCAACTGGCAAAATAGGTTTACAGTGGTGTTTTGTCTTTATGTTGGGGAGGAGGCCTGAGAGCAGGCAGTGAACTGCAGAGATGAAAAGGCACTTTGCAAGATGATCTTAAAAAGCTAAAATGATGTATGTTCCTCCACAGAGTACTTACATGGAATGTATGGTATAGATATTCTGTCCCAGCTGCAGTGGAAAGTTTAAAAGCTTGCAGAGGCAGATCTGCTGAAAGCTACTTGCCATCTGAGTTTCATCAAGATCTTTCTTGCCTTACCTGGGAGTGAATTCCTAAGGGAAGGTCCTTAACCGCAATGGTGGAAAAGGCAATTTTCAGGATACTCCTATACAGATACAACCAAGAGATTTTGTCCCCACTGAACTCTCATTTCATGGATGTTATAGATACTCTCTCCAGCTGTCCTGAAAATTTAAAACCTCTCATATGAAGAAGTTACTAACAGATATTGGCAACCTGTGTTAAGCAATAGTGTTTATCATGATATGCTAATGATACCCTAAATGCAGGCTGAACTGCAGTGCCTTTAAAGTCATTCATGAAGATAATCCTAAGCAGGTACAAGAAGAGGTCTTCTTCATGGTATACTTTCATTGAATGGATTTGATAGAGCTTCTTTCCGAGGTGTGTTGAAAAGTTGAAACTCTCCTAGGAAGGTGTTCCTAACAGCTACTGGCAGAGTAGGTTTAGCAGTAGTGTTTTCTCTTTAAACCAGGGAGGAAACGTGAGTGCAGGCAATGAAATGCAAAGATGAAAATGCAACTGACAATATGATCTGAAGAAGCTAAAAGCAAGTGTTTTCCTCCACATGGTAATTACATGGAATATATATTATATATAAGTTCTCCCAGCTGCAGCGAAAATTTTAAAAGCTCTCAGAGGAAGACCATTCTTAAAGGACCCTGCAAGCTGTGTTCAACAAATGCTTTCTTGCTTTACTTTGGAGAGATAGCTGAGTGAAGGCCATTGAATGCAATGAGGGAAAAGGCAATTTGCATGATGAACCTACACAGACACACGAACGAGATTTTCACCAAACTTGTCTTTCATATTATGGATATTATAGATACTCTCTCCCAGCAGTACTGAAATTTTAAAACCTCTAAGATGAAGATGTTCCTTTCAGATATTGGCCACCTGTCTTGAGCAATATAGTTCATCATGATATGCTAGTGGGACCCTGAATAGAGTTTGAACTGCAGTCTATTAAAAGTCTCTTCTCAAGATGACCCTTAACAGCCACAAGCTGGAGTTTCTCTGAAGCGTCAACTTTCATTGAGTTGATCATAACAATAATCTGCACCACCTGTAGTGATCGTTCAAAAGATCTCCTAAAAAGATACTCCTGATGGCTACTGACAAAAGGCATTGAGTAGGAATGTTTTGTATTTCCAATGGGAAGGGAGGCTCAGTGCAGGCAATGAACGACAAAGAGGAAAAGGCACTTTACAATATGATCCTAAAAAGCTAAAAGGAAGAATTTTTCTCCACTGGGTACATTCCTGAAATAGATGTTATAGATATTCGCTCCCCGCTGCAGTGAAAAGTTTAAAAGCTCTCAGAGGGAGAGCCTCCTTGAAGATACTTCCAAGCTGAGTTCAGCAAACATTTTTTACCTGACTTGGGAGAAAGAGCACGGGTGAAGTTTATTTACTGCAATGTTGGAAAGGCAATTTTCAGAATAGTCCTATAGAGATACACGCAAAAGATTTTCTCCATACCTGAATTTCAATTTATGGATGTTATAGATACCCTTTGCCAGCTGTACTGATATTTGAAAACCACTCATATGAAGATGTTACTTACAGATATTGGCCTACTGTGATAAGCAATGGTGTTCATCATGATACGTTACTGAGAACCTGAATGCAGATTGAACTGCAGTGTAGTCAAGTCTCTTCTCAAGATAATCCCAAACAGCTACAAGCAGAGTTTCTCTGAAGAGTCCACTTTCCTGGAATGTAGGGTAATGATAATCTGCACCACATGTAGTGATAGTTTGAAAGCTCTCCTAGCAGTGTTTCAAAGAGTTACTGGTAAACGTCGTTGAGCAGTGGTATTTTGTCTTGCCTGTGGGAAGGAAGCCACAGTGCAGAACATGAACTATAAAGAGGAAAAGGCACTTTACTATGTGATCCAAAAAACTAAAAGGAAGACTTTTCCACCACACAGTATGTTCATGGAATGGATGTTATAGATATTCTCTCCCAGCTGCAATGGAAAGTTTAAAAGCTCTCAGAGGAAGGTGCTCCTTAAAGATACTTGCAAGCAAGTTGAACAAGAACTTTCTGGCATTACAAGGAGAGAATTCCTATGTGTAGGTCGTTAACAGCAATGATGTAAAAGGCAATTTTCAGGATAATCCTATACAGATATAAACAAGAGTTTGTCTCCAAACTGGAATTTCATTTTATGGATGTTACATATACTGTCTCCCAGCCGTACTGAAATTTTAAAACCTCTCCATTGAGAATGTTACTAACAGATATTCTTCACCTGTGTTAAGCAATAGTGTTCATCATGATATGCTAGTGAGACCCTGAACGCAGATTGAACTGCAGTGTATTTGAAGTCACTTATGAAAATGACCCTAAACAGTTATAAGCAGAAGTTATCTTCACGGTATACTTTCATTAAATGGATGTGATAGAGCTTTTTCCTGAGCTGTGGTGAAAAGTGTCAACTCTCATGGGAAGGTGTTCCTAATCGCTACTGGCAGAGTAGGTTTAACAGTGGTGTTTTTTCTTTACATCAGGGAGGAAGCCTGAGGGCAGGCAATGAAATTCAAAGGTGAGAATGCAATTGACAATATGATCGAAAGAAGCTAAAAGCAGTGATTTCCTCCACAGAGTACTTACATGGAATGGATGTAAGGAATAGGTTTTCCTAGCTGCAGTGAAAAGTTTACAAGCTCTCAGAGGAAGATCATCCTTAAAGATTCCTGCAAGGCGAGTTAAGAAACACTTTCTTGTATTACATGGGATAGAGAGCCTGAGCGAAGGTCGTTAACTGCAGTGATCTAAAGGCAATATGCAGGTTGATCCCATAAAGAGACAAGCCACAGATTTTCTCCATATTTCACTTTCATTTTATGGATGTTATAGATACACTCTCCTAGCTGTACTGAAATTTTAAAACATCTCAGATGAAGATGTTACTTACAGATATAGGCCACATGTGTTAAGCTATAATGTTTGTCATGATATGTTCATGAGAGCCTGAAGGTGGGTTGAACTGTAGTGTATTAAATGTCTCTTCTCAAGATGATCCTAAAGAGCTACTAGCAGGAGTTTCTCTGAAGATTCAACTTGAATGGAATGGATGTTAAATATAATCAGCAAAACCTGTAATAATACTTTGAAAGCTCTCATACGAAGACGTTCCTTACAGCTACTGGCAAAATTGGTTAAGCAGTGGTGTTTTGTCTCTATATTAGTGAAGGAAACATCATTGCAGGCAATGAACAGCAAAGAGGAAAAGGCAATTTACTATATGATCCTAATACCTAAAAGGAGGAGTTTTTCTGCACAGAGTATGTTCACGGAATGGATGTTGGAGATATACTCTCCCAGCTGCAGTGAAATGTTTAATAGATCTCAGAGGAAAATCCTCCTCAGAGATACTTGCATGCTGAGTTCAGCAAACATTTTCTTGCATGTCTTGGGAGAGAGAGCCTGAGTGAAGGTCGTTAACCGCAAAGAGGGAAAAGGCAATTTGCAAGAAGATCCTATATAGATACAAGGCAGAGATTTTCTCCACACTTGACTTTCATTTTATGGATGTTATAGATACTCCACCCTAGCTGAAATGGAACTGTTAAACTTCTCATATGAAGATGTAACCTATGATATTGGCCACCTGTGTTAATCAGTAGTGTTCATCATAATGTGCTACTCAGACCCCGAATGCAGATTGAACTGCAGTAATTAAAAGACTCTTCTCAAGATGATCCTAAACACCTACAAGCAGGAGTTGCTCTGAACAGTCAACTTTTATTGAATGGATGGTAATGATAATCTGCACCACCTGTAGTGATAGTTGGACAGCTGTCACAGGACGTTGTTCCTAACAGCTACTTTCAAACTTGTTTGAGCAGTGGTGATTGGTCTTTCGGTTGGCAAGGGAGCCTCAGTGCAGGCAATGAGCGACAAAGAGGAAAAGGCACTTGAACATATCCTAACATGTTAACCTTAAGAGTTTCTCACCACAGAGTAGGTTCATGGAATGAATGTTAGCGAAATACTCGCCCCACTGCAGTGGAAAGTTTAAAAGCTCTCAGAGGCAGATCCTCCTGTAAAGTACTTGGAAGCAGAGGTCAGCAAGAACTTTCTTGCTTTACATGGGAAAGAATTCCTGATTGAAGGTAGTTAACGGCAATGTTGATAAAGGCAATTATCAGAATAGTCGTATACAGATAGAAGCAAGAAATTTTATACATACTGGACTTTCGTTTTATGGATGTTATAGATACACTCTCCCAGTGGTAATGAAATTTTAAATCCTCTCATATGAAGCTGTTACTAACAGATGCTGGCAAGCTGTGTTAAGCAATAATGGTCATCATGATATGCTAGTGAGACCCTGAATACAGATTGAACTGCAGTGTATTTAAATCCACTTAAGAACACGATCATAAACACTTACAGAGGAGGCTTTCTTCACGGTGTACTTTCATTGAATGGATGTGATACAGCTTCTTTTCGAGCTGTGGTGAAAAGTGGAAACTCTCCTAGTAAGGTGTTCCTAACAGCCACTGGCAAAGTAGTTTTGGCAGGGGTGTTTTCTTTTATATCAGGAAGGAAGCCTGAGTGCATGCAATCAGCTGCAAAGATGAAAAGGCACTTTACGACATGATCCTAAAAAGCTAAAAGGAAGTGCTTTCCTCCACAGAGAACTTACATGGAATGGATGTTACAGATATTCTCTTGCAGCTGCAGTGCAAGTTTACAAGCTCTCAAAGGAGGATGCTGCTTAAAGCTCCTTGCCAGCTGAGTTCAGCAAGTAGTTTCTTGCCTTACATAGGAGAGAGAGCCAGAGTGACGGTCGTTATCTACAATGATGGAAAAGGCAACTTGCGGGAGGATCCTATACACATACCAGGCAGAGATTTTCTGCACACTTGACTTTCATTTTATGAATGTTACAGATCCTCTCTCCCAGCTGTAGTGACAAGTTTAAAAGCCCTCCAAGGAAGAACTGACTTACAGCTACAGGGCTGTTGAGTTCAGAACGGGTGTTGTTCCATTATATTTGAGGGAAAGCCTGAGTGCAGGCCATGAAGATCGATGATTGAAAAATTCACTCATCAAGATGATCCTCAACAACTAAGAAGAGTTTTATTCCACCGTGTATGTTATTTCAATGGATGTTATAGATACTTTCTCCCAGCAGTAGTGAAAAGGATCAAAGCTGTCTTCGGAAGATCTTACTTACAGCTAATGGCAACCTTTGCTCAGTAAGAACATTCTCTCATATACTGTGTGAGAGAGCCTGAGTAAATGTCGTGAGCTGCAATGTTTGAAAAAGTACTTTTCAGTGCAGATGCTAAACAGGTACAAGCAAGTGTTTTTCTCCACACTGTGCTTTTCATAAATCGATATTAGATATATTCTCTTCCTTGTGTAGTGAAAAATTTAAACCCTCTCATAGGAAGATGCTCCCAACAGCTACTGGCAAACTGAGATCAATGAGCACATTCTTTCGTTCCATGTAAGAGAAAGCCTGAATGAAAGACGCGAACTGCAACTTTTGAAAAGGGACTTTTCAAGACGATCATAAACAGATTTAAAAAAGGAGTCTTTCTTCACACTATACTTTCGTTCAATGGATCTTACAGATAATCTGTACCAGTTGTAGTGAAAAGTATAAAAGGTCTCATTAGAGTATGTTCCCTAGAGCTACTGGCAAGCAGAGTTCAGCAGAAGTGCTCTTTCAATACATTGGATAGAAACCTGAGTGTAGACTATTAACAGCATATTTGTGATATCAGTCATGTGTCCTTAGTGAGATTACTCATATATTTATGTGTGACATCACTCCCATTGTTATGAGTGACATCGCACCAATAGTGTGACATCACTCCCATTGCTATCTGTGACATGAGAGACATGTAACTTGTAACATCACACCCATTGTGTTCATGTGATATCATACTCTATGTTAAGCGTGATGTGACACACTTGGCTATGGGTAACATCACACCCCTTGTGTGTGTGTAACAACATCCTCCTTGCGTGTCACATCTCATCAATTGTGAATGACATCAACCTTGTCATATGATATCAAACCATTAGTATGTGTGGTGTCACTCCCAGTATTATGTATGACATCACACCAATTGAGTGTGGCATCACTCTCATAGTGTTTGACATCACTCCACTGGTGTGTGACATGGCTCATATTTTGTGTCTGACATCACTCCAATCGTTCTGTGTGACATCACACCCATTTTGGTACATCACACACTTTGAGCAGGATAAAACTAGGTTAGCCTGTCACATCTCTCAAATTGTGTGATATCACTCCCGTTGTGTGAGGGCAGTCATTTTGTTAACTTAGATATGACATCCACAGTTTTGTATGAAATCATTCCCAGCTTTCTGTGAAGTCTCTCACATTTTACTCTGACTTATATCCCTATTTGTGTTTTATGTAACTCTCATTGTTATGTATGAATTCACACTCATTTTCCTTAGAGATACCACACCAAATGTCCATGATATCACCAGATTGGTGTGTGCTTTCACACACTTTGTGTGTCTGACCTCACTCAATGTCTGTATGACATCACACCAATGGTGTATGTGTGATAGTGCTCACATTTATGTGTGAAAACACACACATTGATATGTCTGACACCATTCACATTTTTGTGACATAATTCACATTTTTATGTATGACATCACACCTGGTGTGTGTGTGACAACATTCACATATGTTGACATCACAGCGATTGTGTGTGACATCACTCGAATTTACCATATGAAATGGCTATTGTTAAGTGTCATGTCACACCCAATATTCTGTGTGATGTCACATTAATTCTCGAGGACATCACTCTACTAGTGTTGTGACATCACTCCCATGGAGTCTCTGTGACTTCATTTATATATTTTGGGTCACATCTTTCTGTTATGTGTGATATCACGCCTGTTGTGTTGTATGACATCAGTCCAATAGTGTGACCTCACTCCCACATATGTGTGACACCAGTCACATGTCCTTTGTGATATTACTCACATGTTTATGTGTGACCTCAGTCTCATTATGTGTGACATCACATCAATAGTGTGACATTACTCCCACTATGTGTGACATCAGTGACATGTCCCTAGTGACATAATTCACATTATGATGTGTGACATCACTCCCATTGTGTGCATGTGATATCACTCCCACTGTTTTGCGTGGCGTGACCACATGCTTCTTGGTGACATCACATCAATTGTTTGAGAGTGACAACATCCTCATTGTGTGTCACACCACAACACTTGTGCGTGACATCAACCTTAATTCCCGTATGATATACCAACCATTATTATGTGTGGTGTCACTCCCAATATTATGTATGACATCACACCAATTGAGTGTGCAATCACTCTGGTAGTATTTGACATCACTCCAACGGAGTGTGAAGTGGTTTACATTTTGTGTCTGACATCACTCCAATCGTTATGTGGGACATCACATCCATTTTGGGACATCACACAACATGAGTATGCTAACACTACGATAGACGGTCACATCTCTCAAGCTGTGTAATATCACTCCCATTGTGTGTGGTGGCAGTCATATTCTTAACTGGGTGTTGTGACACCCACTGTTATGTACGAAGTCACTTCCAGGTTTCTGTGAAATCACTCACATTTTACTCTGACATATCGCACTTGTGTGTTTTGTGTAACTCTCATTGCTATGTGTGAATATTCACTCATTTTCCTTAAAACACCAATCCCATTTTCTGTGACATCACCAGGTTAGTGTGAGCCTTCACACACATTGTGTGTCTGACATCACACCAATGGTGTACTTGTGAAAGGGCTCATATTTGTGATTGAAAATATACCCAATGATATGTGTGACACCATTCACTTTTTTGTGACATAAGACAAGACACATTTTCATGTATGACATCACATATATTATGAGCGTGAAAACATTCACAGATGTTGATATCACACCAATTGTGTGTGACATGAATGCAATTTAGCATATGAAATCGCTATTGTTACCTGTGATGTTACTTCCAATATTCTGTGTGACGTCACACTAATTCTTGAGGACATCACTCTACTACTGTTGTGACATGACTCTCATGGTGTTTCTGTGACTTCACTCATATATTTCGAGTGACATCTCTCTGTTATTTGAGACAACATTCCTGTTGTGTTTATGACATCACACCAATAGTGTGACATCACTGACACACGTCTGACATCAGTCGCGGGTCCTCTGCTGTATTACTCACCTGTTTCTGTGTGACATCACTCACATTATGTGTGACATATGAATTGTGTGACAACACTCTCACTACTATGTGTGACATCGTCGTATCCCTTTTGACACAACTCACATTTTATAGTGTGACATCACTCCCATTGTGTGCATGTGATATTACTCCCATCATTATGAGTGACATGACACACACGGTTATCAGTGACATCACACCACTTGTGTGTGACAACATCCTCACCTTGTGTCACATCACATCAATTGTGTGTGACATCAAACTTAATTAGCATATGATATCCCAACTGTTGTTATGTTGGTGTCACTGCCATTATTATGTATGACATCACACCAATTGAGTGTGGCATCACTCCAACATCGTGCTTGCAACATCATTCACATTTTGTGTGCGACATCACTGCAATCATTATGTGTGACATCACACCCTTTTTTAGACATCACAAAGCTTGATTGTGATAACACGAGGATAGGCAGTCACATCTCACATATTGTGTGATATCACTCCCATTGTGTGTGACGGCAGTCATATTATTCAGTGTGATGTGACCTCTGCTCTTATGTACGAAATAACACTTAGGTGTCTGTGAAATCTCTCACATTTTACTCTGACTTAAATCCCACATGTGTGTATTGTGTAACTCTCATTATATGTGAATTCACACTCATTTTCATGAGAGAAACCATCCCCATTGTCTGTGACTTCACCAGGTTGGTGTGTGCCTTCACACACATTGTGTGTCTGACCTCACTCAATGTGTGTGTGACATCACACCAATGGTGTAGGTGTGACAAGGCTCACATTTGTGTGTGAAAACACACCCATTGATATCTGTGACACCATTCACCTTTTTTGTAACACAATTCACATTTTTATGTATGACATCGCACCTATTGTGTGTGACAACTTTCACATATGTTGAAATCAAACCAATTGTGTGTGGGTTAGGGTTAGTGTTAGCATTAGGTTTAGAGTTTTGGTTAGGGTTATGGTTAGGGATTGGGCTAGGGTTTAGGGTTAGGGCTAGGGCTGGGGCTAAGGCTAGGGTTAGGTTTAGTGTTAGGCTTATGGCTAGGGCTAGGTTTAGGGTTAGGGCTAGGGTTAGGCTTGCAGGTAGGGTTGGGACTAGGGCTATGTTAGGTTTAGGGCTAAGGCTAGGGTTAGTGCTAGGTTTAGGGTTATTGTCAGGGTTATGGATAGGGCTAGGGTGTGGATTAGGGCTATGATTAGGGTTAGGTTTAGCATTGAGTTTAGGGCCAGTGTTAGTATTAGGGTTAGGGCTAGGGTTATTGTGAGGGTTAGGGTTAGGGTTATGATTACTGCTAGGGCTAGGCTTATGGCTACGTTTAGTGTTATGGTTAGGTTTAGTGTTAGGCTTAGGGTTAGTGTTATGGTCGGGGTTATATCTAGGGCTAGGATTAGGATTAGGTTTAGTGCTAGGTTTAGGGCTAGGGCTACTGTTAGCTCTAGACTTAGATATAGGGCTAGTCTAGGGCTAGTGTTAGGTCTAGAGCTAAGGCTAGTCCTAGTGTTATGGCTAGCATAGCCTTAGGGTTACAGTTATGGTTAGGGCTAGGTCTAAGTCTAGGGCTAGGGCTAGCATTAGGGCTAGGGCTAGGGCTATGGTTAGGGCTATGGTTAAGGTTAAGTTTATGTTTAGGCTTAGTCCTAGTGTTGGTGTCAAGGTTAGGGTCCTTGTTAGCTTCAGGTTCGGATTTGTGCTCGGGTAAGGGTTTGGGTTCGTGTTTGGGTTCTGGTTTGGTGAGGTTTAGGGTGAGGCTTAGGGGTGAGAGTCAGTTTTAGGGTTAGAGTGAGGGTTAAGAATATGATTAGGATTAAGTCTGTGCTATGGTTAGGGATAGGTTACAGATTAGGGTAAGGATTAGTGTTAGCTTTAAGGTTATGTTAGTGATAGCACTAGGGCTAGGGTTAGGGTTAGGTTTATGGATAGGATTTGGGTTAGCGTTAGGATTAATACCCCGTTTAGGGTTAGGGTTACACATAGTGGTAGGTGTTGGCTTTGGGCTACAGTTCGGTTTAGTGTTAATGTTATGGCTAGGGCTAGATTGAGCATTAGGGTTAGTGCCATGGTTAAGTTTAGTGCTAGGGTTAGGGTTAGAGTTAGGTCTAGGTCTAGCATTTGGTTAGTGCTATGGCTAAGATTATAGTTTGGTTTAGGGTCATGGTTTGTGTTAGACTTAGTGGCAGGGGTACTGTTAGGTTTAGTGTTAAGGGTTGAGCTATGGGTTAGGAATGAGAGAGATCGGTTTAGGGTCATAGTTCGGGTTAGGATTAGCATTAGTGTTGTGGTTATGGTTAGGGATAAGATTAGTGTTAGAGTTAGGTTTAGGGCCAGGGCTCGGGTTAGGACTAGGGTTACACTTAAGGCTAGGGATAGGTCTGTGATTAGGGTTAGTGTTAGGGCTAGTGTAAGGGTCCGGTCTAGGGCTGGGTTAGGATTAGCTCTAGGGCAAGTGTTAAGGTTAACATTGTGCTTAAGGTTAGGTTTTGGCATAGGGCTAGGTTTAGGCTTAATGTTGGGTTAGGCTTAGGTTTGGGGTATGGGTAGCAATTTTGGTTGTGGTTGTGGTTAGGGTCACTGTTAGGGCTTGGGGCTGGGTTAAGAACAGATTTCTGGTGAGTCTTAGGGCTAGACTAAAGGCTAGGGTTAGGGTTAGTTTTAGGGTTATGCTTGGGGTAGGTTTAGTGTTTGGGTGAGGGTCAGGGGTATGGTTAGCATTAGGATTAAGTTTTGGGAAAGGCTTAGGTTGAGGTCTAGGGTTAGAGCTAAGGTTAGATTTAGGGTTAGAGTTCAGTTAGGTTTATGGCTATGGTTAGTCTTAGGGCTAGGGTTAGTGCTAGGATGCTGGTTAGGGCTAGGGCTGGGGCTGGCTTTTGGCTTATGGCTATGTCTAGGATTAGGGTTAGTGTTAGGGTTAATGTTGCGTGCGTTAGAGTTTGGGTTATGGGTAGGGTCAGGGTTAACTTTAGGGTTATGTGTAAGGTTAGCTTTATATTTAGGGTAATTGTGGGGCCGGCCTTGTGGCTTAGGGGTTAAGTGCGTGGGCTCCACTGCTGGTGGCCCAGGTTTGGCTCCTGGGTGCACACCAACGCACCACTTCTCCGGCCATGCTGAGGCCGCGTCCCACATACAGCAACTGGAAGGATGTGCAGATATGACATACAACTATCTACTCTGGTTTTGTGGGAAAAAAAATTAGCGTGAGCCTTAAGGTGACAGGTAGGAGTAGCAGTAGAGTTAGGGGTAAGGTTAGAGTTGGGTTTGAGTTAGGGTTATGGTTGGGCTAGGGTTAGTGTTTGGGTTAGGGCTACTGTTAGTGTTAGCATTAAGGTTAGGGCTATGGCTAGAGTTAGGGCTATGGTTAGGGCTAGAGTTAGGCTTAGGGTTAGGGTTAGCATTAGTGTTAGGGCTAGTGTTAGACATAGGGTTAGGCTTAGCACCAGGGCTAAGGATACGGCTAGGGTTAGTGTTAGTTCTAGGACCAGGTCTAGGGTTACTGTTAGGGTTAGAGTATGGGTTAGGGCTAGGGTAAGGGTTAGGGTTAAGGCTATGTTTAGGGTTAGGCTTAGGTTTAGGACTAGATTTATGCCCGTGGTTAGGGTTAGGGTTAGGACGAGGGCTTATCTTGGGGTTAGGGCTAGGGCTAGGATTAGGTCATGGTCAGCATTAGGGTTAGGGCTACTGTTGGGTTAGGGTTAGGGTTACGGTTGTGGTTAGGGTCAGGTCTACTGCTAGGATAGAAGTTAAGCCTATGTTTAGGGTTATGGTTAGGTTTATGTTTACCGTTACAGTTATGGTTAGTGGTAGGTCTCGTGTTAGGCTCAGGTCTCTGTCTAGCGTTCGTTTGGGTTAGCCCTAGGTCTATGGCTAAGTTTAGGGTCAAGTTTAGGTTTACTGTTAGTGCTAGAACTAGGTTTAGGTTTACGTTTAGGGGTAGGGTTAGAGTTACAGCTAGGGTTAGGGTAGGGTTAGGGTTACGGCTAGGGTTAGAGTTAGGTCTACGGTTATGGTTAAGGGTATGATTGTGTTAGGTTTAGATTTAGTGCTAGATTTACGGGGAGGTCTAGCGTTAGGGTTAGTGTTAAGACAAGGTTTAGGGTTAGGTCTAGGTTTAGGCCTAGGATTAATGTTATGTTTAAGCTTTGGATTTGGGTTAGGTTGATAACTACAGTTAAAGTTAGGTCTAGAGTTAGTGCTACAGCTAGTGTTAGGGCTAGGGCTGGTCTTCGGTTTAGGGTTAGGGCTAGGGTTCAGATTATGGTAGGGTTAAGGTTAGTTTTGGGCTAGGGTTAAGACTAGAGCTAGAGCTAGGGCTATCGTTGGGTTACGGCTAAGTTAGGGATAGCGTTAGGGCTAAGGCTATGCTTAGAATAAAAGTTAGGGTTAGGATTAGTGTTATGGTTATGGTTAGGGATTGTTTAGGTTTTCAGTCAAGTTTAGGGGTAGGGGTTGGAGTAGAGTAAGGGTTAGGCTAGGATTAGGGCTAGTATAGTGGTAAGAGTTGGGTTAGGGTTTGGGTTAGAGGAGTGGTAGACTTAGAGGTAGGGTGAGGGTTGGGTTAGGGTTAGCGTTACGGTGAGTGTTAGGGCTGGTGATAGCATGAGAGTTAACCTTAGGGCTAGAGTTAGGGTTAGGGCTAGGATTATGCTCAGGGCTAGGGTTGAACCTAGCATTAGAAGTAGGGTTAAGAGTAGGTCTAGGATTAGTGTTATGGTTAGAATTATGGGTTGGTACAATTTTAGGGCTACACCTAGGGTTAGTGGGATCTTAAAGTTACGTTTAGGGTTAAGGTTTGGGTTAGGTATAGGCCTAGGGTTAGTGTGAGGTTCAGGGCTAGTTTCATGATTAGGACAAGGGTTAGTGTTAGGGTTTGGACATCGGCTAGTGTTGACACAGGGTTTAGGTCTAGGATTAGGACAGTGTTAACATTAGGGTTATCGTTAGCGTTAGGTTCACCTCTAGGCTAGGGTTGGGGTTAGGCCTAGAGCTAGAGTTAGAGTTAGGATAAGTTTTGGGTTAGTTCTAGAGCTAGGGTTAGGTTTACTTTTAGTGGTAGAGTTATTGTTAGATGTAAGTTTAGTTTAGGGGTAGGGCTAGGGCAATTGCTGGGGCTCGGTTTTTGTTAGAGATAGAGTTACAGTTAGTGTTAGGGATCAAACTAGGGTTAGAGTTGTGGCTCAGACTGGGATAAGGGTTAGGGTCAGGGTTAGCGTAGGGCTGAGTTAGAGTTAGGATTAATGTTAGGCTTAGGGGAATGGGTAGGGTTGGGGTTAGAGATGGTTTAGGGTTAAGTTTAGGAGTAGTTTTAGGGTTAGAGTTAGGGTTAGTGATAGGGCTAGTGTTAGGGTTACGGTTAGAACCAGGGCTATGGACAGGGTTAGGGTTAGCCTTAGTGCTAGAACTAGGTCTAGATTTATGATTAGGGTTAGGGTTAGGGTTAGAGCTAGTGTTAGTGTTAGGGTTAGAATTATGGCTAGGGCTAGGGCTAAGTTTAGAGTCAGATCTACGGCTAGGATTTGTGTTGGGTTAGGGCTAATGTTGAGGGTTAGGGTTAGGGTAATGGTTAGGGTTAGAGTCAGGTGTAATGGCAGATTTTGGCGTAGGATAGTGTTAGGGTTTGTCCTAGGATTTAGACTAGTGTTAGGCTTAAAGTTAGGCTAGGGCTAGGGATAGAATTAGGGCTAGTGTTATGTCTAGCACTAGCGTCAGGGTAGAGCTAGGGTTAGAATTAAGGTACGATTAGGAGTTATGCTAGGGTAAGGGTTTGGTTTAGTGTTAGGTGTAGTGTAGAGTCACGGTTAGGGCTAGGTTTAAGGTTAAAGGTAGGGTTAGTGTTGGGGGTATGGGGATGGTTTTAAAGTGGGGAATGAAGACAGCTTTTTAGTGTTATGGTTGGGTTCAGGGTTAGCATTAGTGTTTGTGCTAGGATTATGGATAGTGTTAATGTTAGGGTTAAGGTTAGAGCCAGGGCTAGGGTTAGGGATAGGTCTAGATTTAGCGCTAGGTCTAGGCTTGGGTTTACAGCTAAGGCTAGGACTATGATTAATTTTATGAATAGGGCTGGGTTAGTGTTAGGTCTATGGCAATGGTTAACCTTAAGCTTACAGATGGGGTTAGTGCTAGGGTCAGGGTTATGGCTAGGGTTATGGTTAGTGTGAGCGATAGTGCTTGTGTTAAGGTTAGGTCTAGGGCTAGAATTAATATTAGGGTTAGAGTTAGAGTTAGGGTTAGGGTTAGGGTTAGGGTTAGGTTTGAGTTTGGGTTGGAGTTGGGTTAGGGTGAGAGTTAGGGCTCAGGGTGGCGATGGACTGTTAGTGCAATGGTTAGTGTAGGACTATGGTTAGTGTTATGTTTAGGGCTAAGGGTTAGCGCTAGGTCAGGGTTAGGGCTAAGGGTGTTGTTGGTTTTATGTTTAGGGCTATGGGTCGGATTAAGGTTGGGGTACGATTAGGTTAGGGTTAGCGTTAGGGGTAGGGTTAGGGGTAGAGCTGGGTTAGTGTTAGCATTTGGTTTAGGAGTAGGGATGGGGTAGGGGTGGGGTTAGTGGTCGGTTTGCCTTAGGGTTTGGTTTAGAGTTAATGGTAGGTTATGTTCAGGATTTGGATTAGTGTTAGAGTAAGGTTTAGGGTTAAGGTTAGGTTTGGTACAGGGTTAATGTTAGTTTTATGGTTAACAGTAGTGTTAGGTTTGGGGTTAAGCTTGTGTTAGGGTTAGGTTTAAGCTTAGGGATGGGGTAGGGTTTGGATTAGGATTAGGGGAGGAGTAGGTGTAGGGGTAGAGTTAGGCTTAGTGTTAGGGTTTGTGTTAGTGCTAGGACTGGGGTAAGGGTTAGTGTTAGGGTTGGCTTAAGGTTAGGTATCGCAGAGCGTTATGTGTAGGCATAGTGTTAGGGTTAGTGTTAGCGTTAAGGTTAGGGATAAGGTTAGGGCTAGGGCTAGGGTTAGGGTTAGGGGTAGGGCTAAGGTTATGATTATGGCTAGTGCTAGGAATACTGTTAGTATTAGGGATGGAGTTGGAGTTAAGTTTGGGTTAGGGTTAGCTTTATGGTTAGTAGTAGGGTTGGGGTTAGAGTTGCATTCGAGATTGGCCTAAGGTTATGGAGGGAGTAGGGTTTCGGTTAGGGTTATGGTTAGGGGAGGAGTAGGTATAGGGATAGGTTTAGGGTTAGTGTTAGGGTTATGGTCAGTGGTAGTTGTATGGATTGGGTTAGAGTTAGTTTTAGGGTTAGGGTTAGATTTAGGTTTACGGCTAGTGTTAGAGTTGACATTAGGGTCTAGAGCCACGGTTAGGGTTAAGGGTAGGTTTATGGTTAGGGTTAGGTCTGGGGTACAATTAGGGTTAGGTTTTGGGTTTGTCTTAGGTTTAGGGTTTACTGCTGGGTCTAGGGCTGGTTTTAGGGTTAGGCCTAGGGTTAGGGTTAGGGTTAGTGCTAGGGTTAGGGCAAGGGTTTGGGAAAGGGTTAAGGTTAGGATTAGTGTTGGGCTTAGGTTTGCGGTTGCATTAAAATGTTAATGTTAGGGTTCAGGGTAGTATTAGAGGTAGACGTAGGGTTAGGGTTAGGGTTAGCATTAGAGTTAGAGTTAGGGTTAGACTTAGGGGTAGGGTTTGGCTACGATTACGGTTATGGTTACAGTTAGGCATAGGGTTAGGGTTAGGCGTAGGGGTAGGTTTAGGGTTATGATTATGCTTAAGATTAGTGTTAGTATTATCACTAGGGATTGGGCTATGGTTAGGCTTAAGTTTAGGTTTAGGGTTTCGGTTAGGGTTGGGTTTAGGGTTGGGTTCGTGTTACCTTAAGTCTTAGGTTTTGGGTAAAGAGTGTTTTAGGGATGGGGTAGGGTTACAGTTAAGGTTAAGGGTTGTGATATGGTTAGCTGTGGGAATTGCATTAGGGTTAACATTAGGGCCAGGGCTAGAGTTAGGGCTAGGGTTAAGTTTATGGCTAGGGTTTGGTCTAGTGCTTGGACTAGGGTTAGGTTCAGTTTTACTGTTACGGTTAGTGTCAGATTTAGGGCTAGACATAGGGCTGCGCTTAGTGTTAGTGTTCTGGGTTGGGCTAAGTGTTAGGTCCAGTTTTAGAGTTAGGGTTACAGTTAGGGTTAGGTCTAGGGCTGGGGCTCGTGTTAGGATTATGGCTAACATTAGTGTTAGTGTTAAGGTTAGGGATAGTGTTAGGGGTCAGGTGAGGACATGGATTAGGGTTAGGGTTGGGGCTGGGTTATGGGTTAGGGTTAGTTCAAGGCTTGGGTCAAGGTTAGAGTTAGGGTTATGGTTAGAAGTAGATTTAGGTTTAAGGTTAGGGCTATGGTTAGGGGTAGGGTTAGGGTTAGTGCTAGGGTTAGGTTTATGGCTATGGCGAGGGTTAAGGCTAGGTTTAGTGTTAGTTTTAGGTTTAGGGCTATGGTTAGGTTTAGGGCTAGGCATTTGTTTAGGTTTAGTCACAGCGGTAGGGTTAGGGTTAGGTTTAGGGTTACGTATAAGTGTACAGTTACACTTAGCATAAGTTTTAAGCTTAGAGGTAGGCGTAAGGATAGGGGTGGGGTTGGACTAAGGTTATGGTTAGCATTAGGTTTTGGGTTAGGGTTAGGGTTCTTGTAATGTTTAAGGTTAGGGCTAGGGACAGGACTAGGTTTAGCATTATGAATAGTGTTATGGTTATTGTTAGAACTAAGGCTAGTTTTATGATTAGAACTCGGGCTAATATTAGTGTTCGGTTTAGGATTAGGGTGGGGTTATGCTTGATGTTAGGGTTAGGGGTAGGGGTAAGCGTTTGGTTAGGTTTAGGTTTAGGGGAGGGGAAGGGGTAGTGTTAGGGTTAGGGTTGCCTTAGGTTTAGGCTTAAAGATAAGGTTAAGCCTAGAGCTAGAGTGAGAATTAAGGTTCAGGTTAAGGTTAAGGTTAGAGTTAGAGTTAGGTTTGGATTAGGGTTAGGGGTAGGGGTAGGGTTAGTGTTTGGTTAGGTCTGGGTATGGTAGTAGTAGGGGTAGGTGTTCTGTTAGTGTTTGGCTTAGGAGTGGGGAAGGGGGAGGGGTACGGTTAGGGTTGGGGTTAGAGTTTGAGTTAAGGTTAGGGTTAGAGTTATGCCTAGGGCTAAGTGTAGGCTTAGGTCTTGTGTTGGGTTATGGTTACGGTTACGGTGAGAGTTAGGGGTAGTTTTAGTGTTAGAGTTAGCGTTAGGGCTAGAGTTCAGGTTAGGGCAAGTGTTAGGTTTAGGGCTAATAATAGGCCTAGATTTATGGATAGGTTTAGGACTTGGGTTAGGGTGGGTTAGTATAAGTGTTTAGGTTAAGGGTAGTTTTGTATCTACGGTTAAGGTTATTGTTACGTTAGAGTTATAGTTAAGCTTAGTGTTTGTTTTAGGGCTAGGGTTAGGGTTAGGTCTAGGCTTATGTCTAGGCTTAGGATTAGGGTTAGGACTAGGGCTAGGGTTGGGTTTAGGGTTATGGTTAAGGTTAGCCTTAGTGTTAGTACTAAGTTTAGGGATAGTGCTAGTGTTAGAGTTAGCGTTAGTGCCAGGGCTATGGAAAGAGCAAGGGTTATCATTAGGGCTAGGCCTAGGTCTATAGTTATGGTTAGGGCTGGAGCTAGGGTTATGCTTAGGGATATGAATATGTCTGGGGTTAGGTTTAGGGTCAGGTCTGGGGCTTGGATTTGTGTTAGGGTTAAGGCTTGTGTGGAGTGTTATGGTAAGGTTAGGTCTAGTGCTTGGTTGAGGTTATGGTTACTGCTAGCTTTAGAGTTAGTGTTATGTGTAGGGCTAGCATTCAGTTAAGCCTAGTGTTAGGTTTAACAATTGTGTTAGGGTTAGGGCTGATATTAGGGTGAGGTTTATGTTTAAGAGTAGGTTTAGTGTTAGGGTTATCATTATGTTTAGGGTTTGGGTTTGGCTTAGGATTAGGAAAAGGGTTAGCTTTAGGGCAAGGGTTTGTGTTAGGACTTTGTCTAGGATTAGGGTTAGGCTTAGGGTTAGAGTTACGGTTGGGTTAGAGTAAGGGTTAGTGTTACGGTTAGGTTTAGGGCTATGAATAGGGTCTGGGGTAGTAGTAAGTGTTGGCTTAGGGCTAGGGTTAGGGTTTGGGCTAGGGTAGGGCTAGGGTTAGTGTTAGGTTTAGGGTTAGGGTTAGGGTTAGGGTTAGGGTTAGGGTTAGGGTTAGGGTTAGGTCTAGTGCTAGAACCAGGATTAGGATTAGAGCTAACATTAAGTCTAGGGCAAGCGTTATTTTAAGGCCATGGCTAACATTAAGGTAGGATTAGGGTTAGGATTAGGGTTAGGGGTAGGCTAAGTGTTTGGGTTAAGGGTAGGGGTAGGGATAAGGGCACAGTTAAAGTTAGGTTTAGGGTTAAAGTTAAAGGTAAAGTTAGGGGTGGGGGATGTTTAGTTTTAGTGTTATGTTTAATGTTAGTGTTTGTGCTAGCGTTAGGGTTCTGCATATGATTAGTGTTAGGGGTAGGGGTAGGCTTAGGCTTCGGATTGGATTATGGTTAGGGTTAGGGTTTGGGTAGGTGTAGGGGTGTAGAGGTAGGGCTAGGATTAGTGTTAGGGTTAAGGATAGGCTTAAGGTTAGGTTTTGGTTAGGGTTAGATTTAGTTTATGGAGAGAATGGGAGTAGGGTTGGGGTTAAGTTTGCATTCGGTTTAGGGTTAGGATTAGGGTTCGGGTACGGGTTAGTGTTAGGGTTAAGGTTAGGTTTAGGGTTCGGATTAGGGTTTGTGTACTGGTTTGGTTTAGGATTCCAAACAGCAATTTGTGCCAAATGTTGTTTAGGTATTATGTGATCTTTACTAGCTGGAAGGAAGGGAGATGGGGTATGATGTTATTTCCAGGAATGTGTGCTAGACGTGATTTGGCTCAGCTCTACTCTGGATTCCCTGTCCTATACAAATCTGTTCCCAGGGTTAAGGATAGGGTTAGGGTTAGTTTTTGCTTATGGTTAGAGTTAGTTTTATGGAGAGAAGGAGGGGTAGGGTTGGGGTTAAGGTTGTGTTAGACTTGGATTTAAGATTGGGGATAGGGATAGGGTTTGGGTTAGAGTTAGGGTTAGGGTTAAGGCTAGGGTTGTATTAGTGTTAGGGTTATTGTTAAGGTTAGAGTTAAGGTGAGTGTTAGTCTTAGTGCTTAGAGTTAGTGTACTAGAGTTAGCATAGTGTCAGTGTTACGGTTAAGATTTGGGCAAGGGCTAGGTTTAGACATAGAGTTAAGATTATGGATGGTGTAAGGTCTGGGTTTTATGGCTAGGGCTAGGGCTAGGATTAGTTTCAGGGGTAGGTTGGGTTATGGCTAGATCTAGAGTAAGGGATAGGGGTAGGGTTACAGTAGGGTTAGGGTTAGGGCTAGAGTTACTGCCAGGGTTAGGGTTAAGGCTAGGACTAAGGTTAGTGTTAGGGATAGGGATAGGCTTAGGCTTAGTGTTAATTCTTGGATTATTGTTAGGGTTAATGTTAGTGTTTGGGTTGGAGTTGTGTTGTGGTAATGGTCAGGTATAGAGTTAGTTGCAGGCGTAGGAATAGTGTCTGGGTAAGTGTTGGCTTAGCTTTAGGTTAGGGTAAAGCATAAGATTAGTCTAGGCCTATGGTTAGGTTTAGGGTAAGTTTTAGGGCTATGGTGAGAATTAGGTTTCATGTTCGGATTAATGTTAGCATTAGTTTTAGGGCTAGGGTTGGGGGTTGTATCATGAACGCTAACCCAACTTTAGTTCTAACCCTAAACCTACCCCAAATCCTAAAACTAGCCCTAGCCCTAACCCTAATCATATGCCTACCCCTAACACTCACTGTAATGGTAACCCTATGTTAACTCTAACCCTAACTTTAAACCTAGTCCTAGCACTAACCCTAACAGTAACCCTAACACTAGCATAACCCTAAATCTAACCCTAGTCTTAACCCAAACCAAAACTCTACGCCTACTCTTACACTTTCCGTTGTCCCAACCCTAAGGCACACCCAACACTAACGTCAGACCTAACCCTAATCATACCCCTAGCCCTAACCTCAAAACCAGCCTCGTCTCTAACCATAAAAATAAATCTAGTTATAAACCTAAAAGGAAACCTAACCCTAAATGTAATAACTAAACTTAGCGTTAAGCCCAGCCCTAATGATAACTCTTGCCATAACACTACGCCTAACACTACCCCCACCCCTAACCCTCACCCTAACCCTACATGTAATGCAACCCTAACCCTAACACTAGGCCTTGCTGTAGCCCTAAACCAGTCCTAACACAAACCCTAGCTCTATTCCTAATCCTACCCCTACCGCTAAACCTAACATTAACCGAAACTCAAACCACCTCCCCTAACTCTAAGAATAACCATAACATTAATCCTAGCACTACCCCAAACATAACCCAGCCCTAGCCCTAACACTAACCCTAACCCTAGCCATAAGCAACGCTAACCTTAACACCAATGGTAACTTTCATCCTAACCCCAATCTTTACCCTGACCCTAACCCTCACCTAGTCCTAGACCTGAGGCTAACACTAACCCTAACCCAAGCCTTAACACTTGACCAAGCCTTAGACATAACCCTAACCCTAACATTAACCCTGACAAGGGCCCTAACACTTACACTAACCCCAACCCTAACCTTAGCCCTAACCAACAATAACCCTAATCCTAACTAACACCAAGCCTATTCCTTGACCTGGACCTAACCCTAAACCAGTCCTAGACCTGACCCTAACTCTGGCTCTAGAACGAATTGTAAACGTTCACCAAGCCCTAGACCTAATGCGAACCTTAGCACTAACACTAGCAATGGCCTTAAACCTACTCATAACACTAAAACTATCACTAACCCTAAACCAAACCCCAACCCTAACACTAATTGCACCCTAATCCTAACCCAAACCCTAACCAGAACTGTATCTCTGACCCGAACAGGCACCCTAACTCTAACCTGAACCTGAACACTTACCCTAACCCGAACCCGAACAACACTAACCCACACCATAACCTTAACCCTAACCCTAACCCTAACCCTAACCCTAACCTGAACTCCAAACTTAAACCGAACCCGAACCCAAATACTAAACCTAACCCTAACCTTAACCTTACCCTAATCCAAACTCTTACCCTAACCCTAAAACTAACCCTAAACCTAAACCAAACTGTAACCCTAACACAACCAACGACTAGCCCAAACACTAGCCCTAACCCTAACATGAACTCTAACCTTAAGCTTAACCCTAACCCAAACCCTAACCCTAATCAAATCGAAACCGTAACCGAAAGCATAACCCCACCCTAACGCTAAACCTAACCTGAACCTGAACCCGAATCGTAAAGCCAAGCCTAACACTAACCCTAATCCTGAAACAAACACTCACCCTAACCCTAACCCAAAGCCTAACCCTACCCTAAACTTAACCCGACTCCCGAAACCTAACTGGAACCATAAACCCAATCTTAACACTAAATCTAATCCTACCATTAACCATAACCCTAATCCAAAATGGAACCCTCACACTTGCCCTAACTCTAACAGTAACCTTAACTCTAACCCTAACCCTACCCCAAAACCTAAGACTAACCATAAAATGAACCCTTACTTGAACCCTAACATTAAGCCTAATTTGAATCCTAACCAGAACCCTAACAATAACCGTTACTCTAACCATAACCCTAACCCTAACCCAAACCCTAACTCTAATGTGAACCTTAACTCTATTCCGAACCATAACCTTAACCCTAGCCTTGACATTATGCCTAACCTGAACCCTAACTCTAACAGTTACCCTAACACGACCCTTTCCCAAAAACTAGCACTAAGCATAACCTGAACCTTAAATTTAACCCTGACCTTAACCCTAAACATAAGCAGAATGCGAACCCGAACCCAAATGTTAATTCTAACCCTAAACCTAACCCAAACCCTAACCTTAACCCTAAACTGAACCCTAACCCTAAACCTAAACCTAACCCGAATCCTAAACCTAATCCTGACCCTAAACCTAACCCTAACAATAACCCTAACGCTCAGCCGAACCCTAACCCTAATCCTAACCCGAAACCAACCCTAACTTGAAACCTAGCCATAAATCTAACATGAGCCCTAGCACTAATCCTAACCCTAACATGAACCTGAAACCTAATCCTAACCCTAATCTCAACACTAATTCTAACCCTAGCCCTAACCCTAAACCTAACCCGAACCGGAACACTAACCCTAACCTTAACCCGACCCTAAACCTAACTTTAATCAGATCTTGAGCCCGAAACCGTATCCTAACCCTAATCCGAAGCATAATCCCAACCCTAACCCTAACCCTAACACTAACACTAACCCTAATCTTCACCCGAACCCTAACCCTAACCCTAAATCGAACCCAACCCTAACACGAACCCTAGTCCTAACACTAACCCGAACCCTACTGCTATTCCTAACCCTAACCCGAACCTGAAACCTAACCCTAACCCTAATCTGAACATTAACTCTAAGACTAAACATAACCCTAACCCTAACATCAACACTAACAGTAACCCTAACCCAACCCAACCCTAACCTTAAACCTGGCCCTAAGCATAAGCCGAAACTTAACCCAAACCCTAAACCGGGCTCCAAACTTAACCTTAACCCGAAACCTAATCTGATACTAAACCTAAACCTAATCTTATCCCGACCAGAAACCTAAACCTTACCCTAATCCGAAGGCAAACCTTAAAATAAACCTAAGCCTAAACCTCAGAGTAACCCTAATCCTAACCTTAACATGAACACGAATCGGAACCCTAACTCTAAACCAACACTTAGCCTTAAACTGAACCAGAACCCAACGCTACTCCAAAAACTAACCCTAACCCTAAGGTGAACACTAACCCGAACCCGAACACGAACCAACCTGAACCCTAACCCTAACCTTAACTCAAACACTAACCCGAACCCTAACAGTAAACCTAACCTGATACAGATACCAAACACTAACCATAACCCTACCAAACACTAACCCTAACACTAAACTTAATGCTAACCCTAACCTGAACCCGAACCCAACCCTAACCTAAACCTAACTCTAATCCTAACTCTAACACTAACTCTAACCATAACCATAACTTGAACCATAAGCCAAAACATAACCCTAACCTTAACATTAACTCTAATCCAAACCCTAACTGTAACCATAACGCTACCTCTAACATGAAAAATAACCCTAACCATAACCCGAAACCGAATACTAAACCTAACCTTAACTCGAACCCAAGCCCAACCTGAGCCCAGCCCTATCCCTTATCCAAAACTAACCCCAAACCTAGCCCTAACCCTAAGCCAAAACCTAATGTGAACCCTAACCCTAACCCTGACTCTAAACCTAACCATAACCCTAACCCTAAAACTAACACAAACTCAAAGCCTAATCCGACCCTAACACTAACCCCATGGAGAACCCAAACCCTAACCCTAACACTAATCCAAACACTAACCTCACCCTTAACCTTAACAAAACCCTAACAGTAAACCTAACCCTAACCGCCCCAATAAAGCAAAACATAACCCTTACCCTAACCGGAAAATGAACTCGAACCCTAGCCGTAACCCTAACCCGAAAACAACCCTGACCTTAAACATAAACCTAAACTTAACATGAACATTAACCCTAACCCTATCAGGAATCCTAGCCCGAACTGTAACACTAACTCTAAACCTAATCGTAGCCCGACTCAAACCCTAAGCCTAACCCTAACTCGAACACTAGCCCTAACACTAAAGCTAAACATTGCCCGAACCCAAACCCTATTGCTAACCCTAACCTTAACCTGAAGTCTAACCATATTTCTAACCCTAATGCTAATCCTAACCCTAATCCAAACCCAATGCTAACCCTAACCCTAGCCCTAACCCTAGACCTCAATCAAACCCTAACCCTAATCAGAAATCAAAAGGTAAACCTAACCCTAACAATAACCCGAACCCAACCCTAACCCTAACCTGAACCCTAGCCCTAACCCTAACCCTAACAAGAAACCTAACGCTAAAGCTAAGCCTTTTTCGAACCCGAAACCTAATCATAACCTTAATCCGAATACTAACCCTAAACCTCAGCCTAACCCTAAGCTTAACACTAACCCAAACGCTAACCTGAATCCAAACCCTAACAAGAACCCTAACCCGAACCCGAACCCTAAGACTAACCCGATTCCTAACCCAACCACAACCCTAAGCCTAAACCGATATGAAAACCAAGCGCTAACCCTGACACTAACCTGAAAACTAACACTAACACTACACCTAACCCTAAACCTAAATCTAACTGGAACCCTAACACTGATCCCAACACTAAACTGAACCTGACCACTGACCCTAACCGCCTAACCCTAAACTCTAACACGTAAAACAAACCTTTACCAAACCCAAACCCTAACCCTAACCAGAACCATGACCCTAATGCTAACCATAACCCTAACCCCAACAGTAACAGAAATCGTAATCCTTACACAAACCAGATGATCACCCTATGCTAACTGAACCCTAACCCTAACCTGAAATCTAACCCAAACCTGGCAATCAACCATAACACTAACCTCAACTCTAACCCTAACCCTAACCTAAACTCAAACATACCATTAACGCGAATCATAGCCTATCCCTAACCAGAACCATAAACCTAACCCTAACCCTAAACATATACCTAAATATAAACCTAAGAGTAACCCGAAAACTAAACCTAACCATAAAAATGACAGTAACTGGAAACCAACCATAACACTAACAGTAAGACTAACAGTAGCCCAGGAAATGGCTCTGGGGAGAAAAGCTTGAAGGAGGGCACGTGTGAGGCCTTCTTCCTGAGTGCAGAGGAGCCATGCAGAGGGCAACAGGATGGCTGGCTCGGATCGCCTGCTTTCTCCAAAGGAGGTTGGCCAACCAGCCGAACATGCCACCTGGCACAGGCCCCTTCCAAGGGGACAAGTTCCGGAAGACATAGCCCTAGGGACAGCTGCCAAGTCTCCTGGGGCATGTGCTGGGCCCCATCAGAGGAAGAAGCAGCCTGGCAAGCGGTGTGCCAGACCTGAGATGTGGCGGCGTCCCACACTTGGGTCCCTGTCCTACCCAGGCCTCCCGAGGGAGGACAATGGTCGTGGCAGTGGCGAGTGGGGTGGGGCTGGCATCAGGCTTGCTCTGGGATGGTCTGGGAGAGGGCGCCAGGGGATGGGCTGCCCCTGGCCAGGTCTGAGGGACTGACAGCTCGGGGCTGTCACGGGCAGAGAGAGAATCCCCCTCCGCCCTTTCCCTTCAGGTTCTTATGGCTGGCCAAATCCTTAACAAGACAGGTTCATTGGAGAAAATCATACTGAGATGAGGAACGTGTGTCCATGGGGGGAACCTGGGAACCTGAGTCTCTCCACACAATGGCAGAGATTCTCATCTTGCATCCTCTCGTGAGCTAATGAAAAAGGAGGATGTTGGAGGGTGGGCATGTGGGATGTGAGAGGGGAAGAAGACAATTCTCATGGAGAGGGACATGTAAAGTCTTGTCTGAACAGTTTCCCCTGCACTGGGATCAGGTCTGGAAGGGACAGCAAGGAGGTGACCAGGAACCCGCCTCTGTGTGGTGGGGCTGGCCCTGGGGTAGGCGTGGGGGCGGCAGGTGGAAGTGGCATGGCGTGTGAGTTGGTACCAGCTGTGGAGGCAGCGACTCAGAATTCAGGAATCTCTCTCTCTGTCTCTATCTCTCTCTCTGTCTCTCTCTCTCTCTCTCTCCCTCAGGGAACTGAGGAGAGGAAGGTGGGGTGCTCTGCCCACATCGCCTACCTCTACCATGGGCCCTTATTTCTCTGGCCGCTGCAGGAGCCCTGCGAGCTTGGGTTCAACACCCTCAGGCCAAGGGAGCATGCGTGGCTGCCGGGGACTAGGGTGGGCCTCAGGGGTCCTCAGGGAAGGTCCCGCCCTCCTGCCAGGCTCTGACCAGCTGGGTCGTCCCTAGGGCGGCTACCAGCTGCAGTTGAAAAACACTGCCCTTCTTGACTTGGCTTCAGCTGTTGTCTCCCTCCCCTCGCCCAATTCCTCTCAGCTCGCAGGCAGCTTCACTGCCTTGGAAGCCTTGGTCTGGCCCTGGTCACCCCAGGCGGACTGGGGTTCGAGCTCAAGGCTCTGCCTGGGCCAGCTGCTTTGTCCAGGGGCTCATTTATACCTGGAAAGACAAAGCCATGGCCTTACCCCACGCCTGCACTTTTCGACTGCAGCCAGGTGGAGGAAAGGCTCTGTGGACTCAGAAGGGCCAAGACAGACATATGGCACAGCAGTGAGTGCGGCCCCAGGAGCCCGCAGGCCTAGGGAGCCAAGGTCACACTGGGCAAGCCCTTCCGGCAACAGGTCCCAGCCTCCTTTCTGGAGTCGGGAGGGCCTGGCCTTCCTAGTGACCAGGCCAAGGCTCTGGGGAGAAATCCGCAATGGAGTGCATACGTGAGGCACTCTGCCTGAGGGCAGAGGCGTCACACCCAGGGCGACTGCAAGGCTGGCAGGGCTCGCCTGCTTTCTCCAAAGGAGCCTGGCCAACCAGCCCAACCTGCCACCTGGGACAGGCCCCTTCCAAGGGGACAATTTCCAGAGGAAATAGCCCTGCGGACGGCCACCAAGTCTCCTGGGGTGTGTGCTGGGCCCCGTCAGAGGAGGAAGCAGCCTGGCAACCAGTGTGCCAGATGTGAGATCAGGCTGCCTCCCATACCCGGGTCCCTGCCTTGCCCACACCTACCTGCATCGATGGAGGACGATGCTGTTGGCAGTTGCAAGTGGAGATATTCATTAGAGACTTAACTTGGTGTTATAGTTAAGGAGCATAACATAAGAGCACTGAGATTGGGTTCTGCCGTTAATCAGCTTTGTAACCTAGGTGAGTATTCTTGCCACAGTATGCAGTCTCTTCACCTATATAATGGTGAAAAGGTCAACATTTACTACATCAGGATATTTTTAGGATCATGTGAGTTCATGTATGTTCAAGCACAAATTTTACATTCAGAGTGCAGTCCTTGGCTCAGTAGAATTGTTGGTTGCTGTTATTATAATTATCATTATTTCCTTATCTTCCTCGTGAGTTCCCTGTAAAACCAACCATGGTCCATGGTGTCAGCAGTTTTATTCCAGGTCCCTGCTTAAAGGCCTGCAGAGGGAACCTCGTGCTCATAACCTCCTGTTTTAATCCCAGTCTCTGGGGGGATGCATTGATCTATTTCTTCTTTGCACTGAGGCACTGATTGGGGGCCCATACCAAACCCTGCATGTCCTCCTTTTAATATCTGATGCTTTTGAAACACTGCTTAGGGTTCACTTGGTGGACTATGCTCCCTGACATGAACAACACACGGGAGAGATCATGTAGGAAACATTGGTGCATGTAGGGCTCTGAGTTGACCATAACACAGAGTACAGTGATCAAAGGCCAAGGTAGAGTTCCTTAATGCAAAGATCTTCAGAGATGAGGGTGTTCTAATGTGACTCCACCTGAAAATAAAGAAAATACATAAAAGTATATGTAGTTTTAAAAGGGAAAGCACAGAAGTAAAGAAGTGATCCTGTTAAATACACTATTCTATTTGTTTATATATCTAATTACTGATAGGAAATAGCCAGGTGTAGAGCTAGTAGAATTGATCAATGTCATAGAGAATTGTTTTAACAGTTGTTCATACCTTGTGTTTTACATCATTGATTAGGGTAATATTTTCATCTTTTACTTTCCTAGTGTCTCCATCGTTCTCAACTTCTCCAAGAGACATATTTATATTATCCCCTAAAATTTTAGGGAAATTTTAAAAAAGTTAGGACACATTTTTAAGTTGTTGATTTTGTATATTGGAGGAGCACTAGATTGCAAGTGAATTAGTGATAATGAGAGTTTTAGTTTGGGAAATGATGGTAGTTGGAATTGACACCAGGATGTTTGTAACCCAGTTTTTACTTCATTATTGGATGTAGTTTTCAAAATGCCAGAGCCAGTAATTTTTAATATCATAACTTGTCTCATTTTAAATATGTATTCTTGGAAAGGGTGATGAAGGTAAGTGGAAAATAATTTAATGTAGTGACTTGTTTTTCTCCAATTGATCTGTTATAAACCGAACAGCCATATAACATTCTTTTGTCCAAATGTCCTGATGGCACTCTCTTAACTGTTCTTGCTGTGACTCTAGCAATCTAGGCTCACGGCACCTGCTCACTCCTAATCAAGCTTTCAGTTGTAAGAGTGACATTGTCAATAATAATGACCAATTTGGACAGAGTCTTCTATTTTCTAAAGTGTATATATATCAATTGCAAACTTTGATGACATAATTGTTAAGGAATAAATTATTTGCAGTGAACTTAACAACTGATTGCTACACATTATTGTGTAGTGACATCATGGTAAAACCATTATTTGCAACATGTGGCCCCTTTCAATTTTATTTTAAAGGAACAGAACAGGATCAATGACTTTTTTCTTTTGGAAGAAGAAAGCATTGCATTTCCATCTTAGAACATTGAGAACTTGTTTTTTGCCTTTCTTTTGTCTTCAACTCTTCTTTATACTGGTTGCTAATTCACAAGTGCAGTTACTTCAGACTCATGGTGCTACCTCCTCTGCCTTTTTCATGGCTCTCACTTTAATTTTTCCATTACCCCTTCTGTGAAATAGGTTTCTCTCCATGTTCATATATCAAGGAAGGAACCGACTCTCCTTTCTGTGAACTTGGAGACAGAGGCCAAGGTGAAGCCTCGGTGCCCAGCCCCACCAGTGAGCTGCAGAAGGGCTGCAGATTCCTGTGAATCTTTTCCTGCCCTCCTGGCTCCCTACATACTTGGCATTGTCTGCACGGAGAAGCCCAGCTTGTTACAATCGAATTTTTGAAGTCTATAGAAGCCGGCTGAAGGATAAGTCTGGCTAGAAAGGACATCAGCAAGCAGTGTGCTCCAAAAGTTGGTGGCAGAAACATGAAGAAGAAGAAAACCTTTCCGTTTATCTTGTTTTCTCTTTATCTTCTTTCCTTTCATTTTCCATTATCTAGACGGTACAAATCCTGTCCACCGGCCATGGTGGTTGTTTTTTTCCTCAAAGCCCCAGTACATAGCTATATATCTTAGTTGTTGGTCAACTCATGGTGGTTCTTTTCCTGGAGTCCCACAGCAGTTTATTCATATCTCTTTCATTCAAATTATCTCTGTAGTCTAATTTATCTGTTTATACATATCTGTCTTCCTTGTAGGCCCCCAACATTTCAAGACCTTTGGGCACATAGTATATACTTCAGTATTTGAGTGAATCAATGAAGATCCTTTGTTGAAAAGGTCTAAATAAATACAGTAGCTACTCAGCACGTGAATGCAAGCATTAGAGAGAGAGTTTTGTGTCTGCTGAAGTAGGCTGTGGTGCAGTTTAGGAGCTCAGTGTCAAGGTTACTCGAGAGATTGAAACAAAATCAAAGAGATAATTAACTTGAGTTTTAAAACTCATGGAGAACAGGAGTTGTCTGTCTAGGTGAGAATTGGGACTTGATCATTCTTGTTGCATCTTTGGAAAATGCAGTCCTTTATCTTTCTATGGAAAGGTGACTGGCCAAGAGAGTGAACAGAGAATTGGCTTTTAGAAAGGCAATTTTGTCACAGGAAATCCTGGAGGAAAACGTATGGAAGGAGAGCTGGTAGAAACATGGCAGAAACTTTTTGTGTAGACACCCAAAAATTGAGTTTACATGCTGGTTGAAAGAATTGTAACTCAACATTTCTCCAACACAGATTTGAGCACCTTTTAAATATCTAGGTATAAAAAAGGATTACAAAGGAAAATAGATCAAACTGAAAGGAGTTTAGGATGGAAGAATGCAATGAAGCTGAAGTAAGCCAGCGCACTGAAATGTGTTTCAGATGAACCTGCAGTATTTAAAGGTAGTCAGAAATGTATCCCTCAGGTTTAAAGTAGAAAGAGAAATGGGAACAATTCCTGATCATCTCATGTCCAGGAGATGAAAAGCAACAGTCTCTCAGAGAAGCAAAAGTTTTCTGGCCTCTAATGTCCCACAAATGTGTTTTGAATGGTGCCTAATGAAAGAGATTCTGTGTGATGTAATGCAAATACAGTATCATCAACTCATTTCTAAGTTTAGTTCAAACACTTTAGGACACGTTGAATTGAGGTAATGCACACATTCTATAAGGGGCCACGGAAGAGGTTGACAGCATTCTCTCTCAGCTGCTCACTTGACCAAGGGAGAAAATATTCTTGAACACATTGACCACGTCTCCTAAAGATAATGCCCTATTTTGAACTTTTCTTTTTGTAAACTCAGCCTGCATTTCCCCTTACCTATGCAAGCTAAAGGCTGTGTGTAGACATCCTTCGTTGGCAATGAGGAGAAGATCCATACTATTAAATAATCAAATAAGAAGACCATACGGTTGGCCGCTTTTAGAAAAATGACAGGTTTAAGCCCACCTTCATTTTTGGAAGGACATACTATACTAGAATTAAAATATCTACCATTTGTTTTGCAGCTAATCATAAGTCATGCTATTTAAATGAAATTTAATGAGTTCTTCCTCTATTAAGTTGACTAGATTTTAGTCAAATTGATGCATAATTTTATGTAAGTGCACTATTACTTAAAATGTAAAACCCTTTAGAGGCCACTTCATTCATTTTTAGAAGCATATTTTGTATATTTTGGTGTGACTTTATTTATTTTCCTTCATAGCAGAGAGGCACATCCTAGTCTTTTTCTTGCTGCCCTCTCTCTACAAGATAAAACTCATCCAAGTTTATTTTGTTTTATAAGGCATAGGCTTACTTTGTAATGATAAAGAGATCATTTCTGAAACACATTTGGAATTGTGGGGAGCCCAGAATTTTAGATTATGCTCAGAATTTTTGTGATGTAACTTCTAAAAAGATGGAACATTTAAAATTTTGCCAGGAAAGTTTTCTCCTACTTTGCTTCACAGTAATTAAAAAACAAAAACAAAAAAAAAGTAGTTTCTTAATTCTTCAGAAGTGTGAGTGAAGATGTTCTCAGGTTTAAGTGTATCCTTGAGAGAGCTTTCTCTGGGTTATTCTTTCAAAACAACCATCCCAGTTGATGAATATTTAGTGGAGATTCTGTCAGTCCCAGAGTTGAGAGAGGCAGTTCCCAAAGCTCCAGCAGGTCCTGGGAGAGGAGAGCCCTGGTAACCGGTGCCGTCCGAGTTTGAATGAGGCGTGGTCATTCTCAGGATGTTAGAACTGAGTGCAGTTCTCAAATGTAGCCCAGTGACTCTAGACCTGAGCCCTGCTCAGAAGCCAGTTGACATGTCGTTCACTCTGAGCATGGTGTCTTCCCTCTGCTCGTGCCCCTTTCTGCCATTTCTCATGTTTCTCCTGACTCTTTTTCTTTCCTACACGTTCTTTCATCTTTTTTCTCTCTTTCTGACTTTTACTCTCTATTATATTCTTTCTCCTTATCATTTTTTCCTCTGTCTTTTATTATTCTCATTCATTTTCTTTTTATTTTGTAGTACAGTTACTCTGTACATCACTTTCATCTTAAAATCTTGACTCTCTATAACTCCTATACTTCAGCTAGCTATTTTGAAGAGAGTATTTTGATAAATTTCTCTTAGATGTTATAACATACTGATTCAAGGAAATAAAAACTGTCGCAAAAGGGATGGGGATGGAGAACGAATTCACTTCAGGTAGCCATGGAATTAGACAGAGGGAAACTGAAAGCTTAGGTGTGGGTGTTCAAAATATTTCCTGATACATCTTTGTAGTTCATTGTTGTGGTAAACTGCACACAGTCTTATTTACTGTTGGAGCCCAGAAGTTTGCTCCTCTGCACAGGTCAGCGCGTCTCAGACTATGGAAAAGAAGCTAGGAACACTGCATGCATTTCTAATGTAAAGAACTGTTAGTGTTCCACCAAGAGACACTTTGGGCTCTTCCCTGCACTATCTGAATAGAAAAAGAGGAACAGAAGCTTTTCTCCATCTGCACAAAGCTGAGACCCTATTTTGAGTTTGAGAGGATTTACATGTGACTGAAAACAAATGTGTTCCCAAGTTTGGATTTGCTTTAACAAGAACTATTTGCTGGCTTTGATGTTAAAAGTCTTTATTCAAAATTGGCTACATCTAGTGCTAAGTTCAGAATGGAGATTTGTCAGTATAAGAGAGAGGAATTCCTTTTTGATTAAGTCAGTGAAATACAGTATTTGGGAGAATGGTTATGTTTGAAGGCCACTTGTTAATATTCTGTTGCCACAGTGACATCTGTTGGTAAGTGACTACTTCATGCTACTCTCGATTTCTGTTTGAAAGACATATTGAGCTTGATAAATAAATGGTAAGCAATAGGATATATTGGAACATATGAAGAAGCCATTTGGGGTAAAGTTAATTCGGCCTGAATTTGTTTTTCCAAAAGGGCCTGTCTCCTGCATTATGTATCTGCTTTGCCATGTCCCAAAGCGAAGTGTAAATGCCCTTAAGATAAGAATGTAACTTACCCCTCATTGGCATTTCCTTAAGGATAAACATTTCTCCCTAGGCTACGATTTGACTGCTGCAGTCATCCTTTGACCACCCAGCTCCAGACAACAGACCTGACACCAGCCACGCCCATCAAGACAGCAGATCTGTTCCCCGTTGTATTCATCAATAGCTGTTCTGGCAGGGCAATCTGCCAGGGCTGATCTCGTGGCTATTTTAAAAGGGACATTGCAATCACATGTGGTACATGCTCTTTGATAGGATATAACCACTCTGTACACCCCACTTCTTTGGAGTGCTCCATTTCTTCGTGAAAGGACTCTCGCAGGTTATATGGTCCTCAAAGGTTGGCTCATAATAAACTCACCCCAGTTTTGATTTATAGATTGGTTATGGATTATTTGTGTCGACATTTCTTGGCATAGTTGTGGCAGGATTTCAGAGAAAACCACCGGAGACAATCTGCAATCTACACTGAACTGGTTCTTGGTACCGCAGGGGCCCTTTGAGCCCCATCTGGATCACTGCATTCTTCAGGTGAACCTGGTGAGTTCTCATGAAACCTGGACCTCCTTATTTTAAGTTGACGGTCCAAGAGTTTATTTGAGCTGTTTTAAGGTCTTAAGACTAAAGGCTTTGAAGGGTACCGGTACATTTCCTAGGTAAAAAAAAACCTAGGGGGAATTTCCTAGGCCAAGGGAGCTTAGGGGAAGCTTGGAGTAAACTGGGTTGGTTGTCCTTTTAATTTGGATTTAAAATTGGAAAGCATTATGTTTATAAGGTCTGAACAAATCTGCTTGATAGAGAAATGAGAGTCTGGACATGTTCAGCTCTGAAGAAAAGGGGAGAGTGACGTCAGCATCATGGCGGAGTGAGCTTTCCCGTGAATTCTTCCCCCACAAAATACAACAAAAGTAACAGCCACAGACCAACAACGGAATCCCAGACAGTCAAAAGCTGGAGCGGAGGGATCCACACTGCCGCACATCTGAGAGCGGAACGTGCTGGGCCCCCGGAGGAAGTGGGGAGAGGTAAGGAGAACTCCGCTCCCTCCCCATCAGATCAGCGATCCGGTCCGCGCGGCTCCCAGAGAGGGGGGAGGGGCGGCCCTCGGCGGGAAACTGTAGCTCTTCGGGCGCTCTCAGCCAGTGGGAAACTCCCGCACAGAGGGCTCAGAGGAGCCACAGGGCTACCATCAACATCTGAGCAACCCAGAGAGCGGATAAAGAGGGGCAAACGAGAAGCCTCCCACGTCAGGGACCCAGAGGGCAAAAGAGAGAGCTCCCCCCTCCCCGCAACCCGGAGTCTGCAGCTCGACCAGATCTAGCGGTCCGAGGCAGACCTGAATAAACTGGACTGGACCCGTGGATCGCAGTGGGGAAAAGAAACAAAACAAAACAAAACAAAACTGCGGATCGCAGCAGAAAAACTGGGGCAGAGCGCAGGGGGCTTAGACTACACAGCCCTTTACCACCACACAGTGGCGGCAGGTGGAAATTGCAACCAGAGACTTCCAGGATGAGGAAAATCAAAACCAACACAGGAACCACAATGCAAAAATATATGAAATCACCAGACCAGAAACAAAATGACAAGCACCCAGAAATCAACCCCGAAGACACAGAAATCCATAAACTAAATGACAGAGATTTCAAAATAGCTATCATAAAAACACTCAACGAAATACGAGACAACACAGACAAACAATTAAATGAGATTAGGAGTTTCTTCACAAAAGAGATTGAAATCATAAAGAAAAACCTATCAGGGCTGATGGAGATGAAGAACACAATGGAGGAGATAAAGGAGAATCTGGAATCTTTAAAGAACAGAGCTGACAATATGGAGGAAAGAATTAGTACTTTAGAGGATAGGAATACAGATATACTCCAGATGGAAGAAGAGAGAGAACTAAGACTAAAAAGAAATGAAGAAAGACTCCGAGAAATAGCGGACTCTATTAGAAAATGTAACATAAGAATTATAGGTATTCCTGAGGGAGAGGAGAGGGAAAGAGGAACAGAGAGCCTATTCAAGGAAATAATAGCTGAAAATTTCCCAAATCTGGGGAAGGAGCAGGAAATACCAGTAAGCGAAGCCAACAGGACTCCTATATATATTAACAGACAAAGGCCTTCACCACGACACCTAGTGGTAAGGCTAGCCAGGGTCAACGACAAAGAAACAATATTAAGGGCAGCTACACAAAAACAAAAAATAACGTACAAAGGAACTCCCATCAGGCTCTCAGCGGATTTCTCAACAGAAACTTTTCAGGCTAGAAGAGACTGGAATGATATATTCAAAATACTAAAAGACAAAAACTTTCAGCCAAGAATACTCTATCCAGCAAAAATATCCTTCAAATATGATGGAGAAATAGTAACTCTCCCAGATAAACAAAAGCTAAGGGAGTTCATGGCCACGAGACCGCCACTACAAGAAATACTCAAGAAGGCCCTCAGGCCTGAAAACAAGAAGAGAAAGGGAACACAAAGCTTGGAGTAAGGAGAAAAGTAGGTAGACAAAATCAGAGAAATAGTAGATCTTTACCGGAATAGGTTAGCAACCACTTAAATACTAAACTCAAAGATCAAAGGAAGAAATTCACCAAAAATAAATTTAACCTCATCACTGTAAACACACAGCCACAACACAAGATAGAATAAGGTATAACAAGAGCAACTTAGAAGGGGAAGAGGAAAGTGACTGAATTGACTTAGTATAAGGAAATAGGAGGCTATCAGATAATGGACTATCTCATACAGAAGATTTTTCGCCCAAACCTCAAGGTAACCACTAAACAAATAATCAAATTAAAACCACATATGATAAACAAAGAGAAAACTAGAAGAATCATAAGACAGAACAACCAAACTGAATTGGCAGTCCAAAACAAATGGGACAAGAAACAAAGGAAATGCAAAAGAACCAGAAAATAAGTGACAAAACAGCAACATTCAACCCTCATGTTTCAATAGTTACCCTAAATGTAAATGGATTGAACTCTCCAATCAAAAGATACAGAGTGGCAGGATGGATTAAAAAGCAAGACCCAACAATATGCTGCCTTCAGGAAACACATCTTAGCACTAAAGACAAGCACAGGCTCAGAGTGAAAGGATGGAAGACAATACTCCAAGCTAATGGCAAACAAAAGAAAGCAGGTGTTGCCATACTCATATCAGACAAAGTAGACTTCAAGATAAAACAGGTTAAGAAAGACAAAGAAGGGAAATATATAATGATAAAAGGGACACTCCATCAAGAAGACATATCACTTATAAATATATATGCACCCAACATAGGAGCACCAATGTACATAAAACAACTATTAACAAACCTAAAAGGAGAAATCAACAACAACACAATAATAGTAGGGGATCTTAACACCCCACTTACAGCAATGGATAGATCATCCAGACAAAAAGTTAATAAGGAAATATTAGACTTAAATGAAAAACTGGACGAGATGGACCTAGTAGACATATACAGAGCACTCCACCCAAAAACAGCTGACTACACATTCTTCTCAAGCGCGCATGGAACATTCTCTAGGATAGACCATATGTTGGGAAACAAAGCAAGCCTCAATAAATTTAAGAAGATTGAAATCATAACAAGCATCTTTTCAGACCATAAGGCTATGAAACTGGAAACGAACCAGGAAAAAAAAACTGGGAAAGTGACAAAAATGTGGAGATTAAACAACATGCTACTGAACAACCAATGGATCATTGATGAAATTAAAGGAGAAATCAAAAACTATCTGGAAACAAACGAAAATGATAACATGCCATATCAAACCATATGGGATGCAGCAAAAGCGGTCCTGAGAGGGAAACTCATAGCGATACAAGCCCACCTTAACAAACAAGAAAAAGCCCTAATAGGCAACCTTAAATTACACCTAACAGAACTAGAAAAAGAAGAACAAACAAAGCCCAAAGCCAGCAGAAGGAGAGAAATAATAAAAATCAGAGCAGAAATAAATGATATTGAGACCAAAAAAACAGTAGAAAGGATTAATGAAACAAAGAGTTGGTTCTTCGAGAAGATAAACAAAATAGACAAACCCTTAGCCAGGCTAACTAAGAAAAAAAGAGAAAAGGCTCAAGTAAATAAAATTAGAAATGAAAGAGGAGAAATTACAACGGATACCATGGAAATACAGAGGATTATAAGAGAATACTATGAGAAATTATATGCCAACAAATTGGACAATCTAGAAGAAATGGATAAATTCTTAGACTTATACAACCTCCCAAAATTGAACCAAGAAGAAATGGAGAATCTGAATAGACCAATCACAAGTAAAGAGATTGAAATAGTAATCAAAAACCTCCCAAAAAATAAAAGTCCAGGACCAGATGGCTTCTCCAGTGAATTTTACCAAACATTCAAAGAAGATTTAATACCCATCCTCCTCAAACTATTCCAAAAAATAGAGGAAGATGGAACACTTCCTGAATCATTCTATGAGGCCAACATCACCCTGATACCGAAACCAGACAAAGACAATACAAAGAAAGAAAATTACAGGCCAATATCGCTGATGAACATTGATGCAAAAATCCTCAACAAAATATTGGCAAACCGAATACAACAATATATTAAAAAGATCATACACCATGATCAAGTGGGATTTATACCAGAGACGCAGGGATGGTTCAACATCCGCAAATCAATCAACATGATACATCACATCAACAAAACAAAGAATAAAAACCACATGATCATCTCAATAGACGCAGAGAAGGCATTTGACAAGATACAACATCCATTTATGATAAAAACTCTCAATAAAATGGGAATAGAAGGAAAGTACCTCAACATAATAAAGGCCATATATGACAAACCCACAGCTAACATCATACTCAACGGGGAAAGACTGAAAGCCATTCCTCTGAGAACAGGAACGAGGCAGGGCTGCCCACTCTCACCACTCCTGTTCAACATAGTACTGGAGGTTTTGGCCAGAGCAATTAGGCAAGAAAAAGGAATAAAAGGAATCCAAATAGGTAACGAAGAAGTGAAACTCTCACTATTTGCAGATGACATGATTGTATATATAGAAAACCCTAAAGAATCTGTTGGAAAACTGTTAGAAACAATCAACAACTACAGCAAAGTTGCAGGGTACAAAATCAATCTACAAAAATCAGTTGCATTTCTATATGCTAATAATGAACTAACAGAAAGAGAGCTCAAAAAGATAATACCATTTACAATTGCATCAAAAAGAATAAAATACCTAGGAATAAATCTTACCAAGGAGGTGAAGGACCTATACAATGAGAACTACAAGACATTACTGAGGGAAATCTACGATGACATAAAGAAATGGAAAGATATCCCATGCACGTGGATTGGAAGAATAAACATAGTTAAAATGTCTATATTACCTAAAGCAATCAACAGATTCAATGCAATCCCAATCAGAATCCCAATGACATTCTTCACAGAAATAGAAAAAAGAATACTAAAATTTATATGGGGCAACAAAAGACCCCGAATAGCTAAAGAAATCCTAAAGAAAAAGAACAAAGCAGGAGGCATCACAATTCCTGACTTCAAAACATACTACAAAGCAATAGTAATCAAAACAGCATGGTACTGGTACAAAAACAGACACACAGATCAATGGAACAGAATTGAAAGCCCAGAAATAAAACCACACATATACGGACAGCTAATTTTCGACAAAGGTGCTAAGGACATGCAATGGAGAAAGGAAAGTCTCTTCAATAAATGGTGTTGGGAAAACTGGACATCCACATGCAAAAGAATGAAAGTGGACCATGTGCTATCGCCATTCACAAAAATTAACTCAAAATGGATCAAAGACCTGAAGGTGAGACCTGAAACTATAAAACTCATAGAAGAAAATATAGGCAACACACTATTTGACATTGGGTTTAAAGGAATCTTTTCGGATGACATGCCTACCCAGACTAGGGAAACTAAAGAAAAAATAAACAAGTGGGACTTTATCAGACTAAAGAGCTTTTATAAGACAAATGAAACCAGAATCAAGATGAACAAACAACCAACCAGCTGGGAGAGAATATTTGCAAAACATACATCTGACAAGGGGTTGATCTCCATAATATATAAAGAACTCACACAATTGAACAACAAAAAGCAAACAACCCGATCAAAAAATGGGCAGAGGAAATGAACAGACACTTCTCCAAGGAAGATATACAGATGGCCAATAGGCACATGAAAAGATGCTCAACATCACTAATCATCAGGGAAATGCAAATCAAAACAACACTAAGATACCACCTCACGCCCGTTAGAATGGCTATAATCACCAAGACAAAAAACAACAAATGTTGGAGAGGATGTAGAGAAACAGGAACCCTCATACACAGCTGGTGGGAATGCAAATTGGTGCAGCCTCTATGGAAAACGGTATGGAGATTCCTCAAAGAATTAAAAATAGAAATGCCCTATGATCCAGCCATCCCACTACTGGGAATCTATCCAACGCACCTGAAATCAACAATCCAAAGAGGCTTATGCACCCCTATGTTCATTGCAGCATTATTCACCATAGCCAAGAAGTGGAAGCAACCTAAGTGTCCCTCGACTGACGATTGGATTAAGAAAATGTGGTATATATATACAATGGAATACTACTCAGCCATAAAAAAGACAAAATCGTCCCATTTGCAACAACATGGATGGGCCTGGAGCGTATTATGTTAAGTGAAATAAGCCAGAAAGAGAAAGACAAACACTGTATGATCTCACTCATATGTGGAATATAAACCAACACATGGACAGAGAAAACTGGACTGTGGTTACCCGGGAAGTGGGGGTGGGGGGTGGGCACAAGGGGTGAAGGGAGTCATATATGGGGTGATGGACAAACAAAAATGTACAACCCAAAATTTCACAATGTTAGAAACCATTAAAATATCAATAAAAAAATCAAAAAAAAAAAAAAATAGGGACATTGCTCCTTCCGACTGAAAAGGCATTTTTTGTGTGACTGAAAATCCTCAGTAGGAGTGTCAGAGGTGAACCTCACAACGTGTAGTGGTCCTATAGGGCGTTCCACTATCATTCACCTTAATTAATTATAGCTTCGTCCCAGGACGTGCACCTAAGTGTTGGTCACCCACACTCCCAACCCTGACAGTGGTCTTAAGACTGCCGGCGGGAGAAACTGAGACACATAAGAGAGTGATTCTGACATTCCTTTGGGGAGTAACACTCAAAGCAGCACACTTGTGACCCACTACATAGTTCCTAGAAGTTGTTCAGAATTTATAAAAAACAAACAAACAAACAGAACTAAAAGAAAATGGGAAGCCGTGCTTCAAAAGCCAGCTGGCTCACGGAAGGACAACCCCCCACTGGGACTGCAGCGGGTTTCATGTATAATACATACCGCAACAATGCTTGCAAATATTTAACTAAATGGGAGAGATTAACCAAGGATGACTTAGGTCATAAATGGCCAAAATGGGGAAAGTTTGACTTCTGAAAACTACTGACTTTGCGTGCACAGGTTGAAAAAGCTGGCAATAAAACCAAAACAAAAGAAGGGGAAGTTTATGTGCTTGGCATTTAGAGGCTTCAAAGCGTCATAATGGTAAAATGACTTCTTTACAGGAGACTAACTGTAAATTGACAGAGACTCTTTCTGAATTAAAGAGAGATAAGAAGTCAGAAGCTGTCCACCCCCCTCACCTCCTCTACCTCCTCCACCGCCACCGCTTTTGGCACCTCAGAGCTCATCTCCTCCTCCTGCACCTTTCCCTCCTCCTCCACCCCTAGAGAAAACAAGGAGTAACACTCAGGGGCAGATATTGAAAGACCTAAAGTTATAGTGGCTCCCTTTAAGGAGAAACCTGTTACTGGGAGAGGTGAGCCTGCTCTTGTGTATACTCTCTGGACTAGAACTGAACTTAAGAATTTGACAAAGGGCTTCCCAGACCCTTTGCAAGATCCTTTAGGGTTTGCTCGAGAATTTGACTTAATTGTTAGAATATATGCACCAGGATGTTCAGATTTATATCAGCTTGTGCATTTGCTGGTGTCTGAGAACAAAACAAATGAATGGATAAAAGAGGCAGATTGGAGACCCCCTGGAGGATTTCCATAGGCATGAGCCTCATGGCCTTAAGGAGTGTAGGGATATCACTCAAAACTTACACAAAGCCATTCCAGTAATTTTTTCCAGGAAGATAGATGGTGCTAAATTCCAGTAATGTAAGCATAGACCCGAGGAATCTATCTTTGATTATTTTGAAAGGCTTGAGAAAACATTCAAACAGCACTCTGGGATGGCTCCTGAAAGTTTTGAGGATCACCAGAATGATTCAATTTTCAATTCAATTTTTTTAGAAGGATTAGATGAGGAATTAGCAAAGTTAGTTAAGAGACATGAACTGGATTGCACTTTAATGCATGCTAGTGCTCTTGTCACTATTACAGATAAATTATCTAAAACATTACAGAAAACAAAAAGGCCACTAAGCTTATGAGTATACAGCTACAACAGCTTAGTGCCCCAACAAAAGCAAACCTTTTCAAATCTAACCAGAAACGAAATGACCTTGTCTGTTACTATTGCAAAAAGCCTGGTCATTTCAAAGGACACTGCCGTAAAGTCAAATGGGACTTAGGGCGTGACAGCAATAAACAGGAATTAGGCTGCTCAGAGGATTACGAGAGGGCATTTCCCCTCCTCCTCACAAATGCCTTAGGGAAAATTGAGATAACTATTAGAGGAGAAACTTTAAAGGCCCTAGTAGATAGCGGGGCTACCTTATCTGTCCTCAGCCCTACCCTTATTCATTGCCCTCTCCCTCGGAGTAAACAGACAGTTCAAATGGTAAGTGTTTCGAATTTTCCAATGCAGGTTTTTAAATCAGAACCAATCATTTTTCAATTAAGAACCATCACAGGAAAAAATATATTTCTTCTGGTTAAATGTGCTCCAATTCATTTGATTGGACGAGATCTTTTAGAAGCATACAACACCCATATTGCCTTTTCACAAAAGGGCAAAATGCTTCTGGATTCAGAAAATCGGGATGCTGACCAGAATGTAATTGCTGAAAGGTTGATGACTGTGAAATCAATGACTCAAATAGAAGAAGAGAAAACTGATGACCTGTTATCACAAGTGTCTAGATAATTATGGTCATCATCCCCTTCAGATATTCGGAAAATTAAATCAGCTACTCCTATTAAGGTGACTGTTGACAACTCTAAACGTCTACCTAATATTCGGCAATATCCACTTAAACCAGAAGCATTAAATGGGATGAGGCCTATCATTCAGGAATTTCTTGAAAAGAGACTTATATTTCCTTGTGCTAGTCCCTGTAATATACCTATCTTGCCCGTAAAAAAGCCGAATGGGAAAGGCGGGAGATTTGTTCAAGATCTGAGAGCTATAAATAATATCGTGATTCCCCGACATCCTGTGGGTCCTAACCCACACACTTTGCTCTCAACCATTCCAACTAACAGCTGCTATTGCTCAGTCATTGATTTATGCAGTGCCTTCTTTAGCATTTCCATGGAAAAGGATAGTCAATATCTTTTTGCCTTCACGTGGGAAGATCGCCAGGATACCAGGACAGTGTTGCCACAGGGCTAGACTGAAAGCCCCACTTATTTTTCCCGGATACTCAAGGCTGACTTAGTGAATACAGAATTCCCTAATGACTCCACTTTAATTCAATATGTGGATGATTTGTTCTTGTGTTCAAACACTAAGTTGGGTTCTCAGAAGGGCACAATTTATCTATTGCAACAGCTAGCATCTAAGGGGCATAAAGTGTCCAAGGACAAATTACATTTTTGCCTGCCTATTGTAAAATATCTAATACACTTGATATCTAAAGATGGACCGTTGATTGATTCTGAAAGGATTAAAAGAATCCTGGCTTTTACTCTCCCTAAGACAAAGAAACAGTTAAGAGGATTCCTAGGACTAACTGGATATTGCAGGAACTGGGTACCTAACATTTCACTTATTGCCCAGCCCTTACATATGTTACTAAGTCTGACCAGCCTGATTTAATTGAATGGACACCAGAAGGAGAGAAGGCAGTAACTACCTTCAAGTCTGTTTTGGCCCAAGTACCAGCGTTAGGACATCCTAATTACAGCTTGTCGTTATTCCTCTTCCTACATGAAGATAAAGGAAATGCCTTAGGTATCTTAACTCAAAAACACGGAGGTCGACATCGACCTATAGGGTATTATAGTCAGCAGTTAGATTCAGTGGCAAAAGGGCTTCCACCTTGTATTAGAGCCATTTCAGCAACAGCGTTCTTATGCAAGACCACTGAAGAAATAGTGATGGGGATTCCTTTGACTATCTATCTTCTTCACTCAGTCAAATCTCTCCTAAATTCTCATCACACTCAGCATTACTCTGTCAGCCGGCTAGCCTCCTATGAAGTTCTGTTGGTCTCTGCTCCTAATATTACCTTAGCTCGGTGTAATTATCTTAACCCTGCAACTTTACTTCCAGCATCACAAAAAGATGCCCATGAGTGCGTTTTGTTAATTAATTATCTACTTACTCCTAGGAATGATTTGCAAGAAACTCTCATTGATAATGCTGATCTAATTTGGTTTACAGATGGATCTTACTCAAAGGATGAACAAGGACATTATCAGGCTGGATAGGCAGTAACGTCCTCAGTAGAAGTAATCGAGAGTTCTTATTTACCAGAGTTAAAGTCAGCACAGCAAGCTGAGTTAATTGCTTTAACTCGAGCTTGTCAATTGGCCAGAGACCAGGTAGCAAGTATCTACACTGACAGCCGTCATGCTTTCAGAGTAACACGTGATTTGGGAATGCTGTGGAAACAACGAGGACTTTTAACCTCTTCAGGTAAGCCTATAAAGAATGGGAAACAGGTTGCAGAATTATTAAATTCCATACAGCTACCAAGACAACTAACGACTATTAAAATGCCAGGGCATTCCAAATCTGATACTTTGGAAGCTACAGGAAACCAGCTTGCTGATGCAGCTGCTAAACAAGCAGCCTTGAAGGCTTGCCCTACCCAGCCTCGAGAATGCCTGCTGCTTCCTATTAACTCTGCTAACCCAGTAAAAGACTTCCTTCTACACGCCCAAGAAGTGGCCACGAGAGAAGAAAAAGTGATATGGTATTCAAAAGGGGGAGTTTTTCACACCACCTCATAGATATGGTTTTGGCCCAATAGGAAACCCACAGTATCTGTTGGAGCACAATTTCCACTGCTCCAGCATATACACCAACTAACCCACTGGGCACTTGAAAAGATGATTTTTATGGTGAAAAAAATACTTTAAGAAACTTTTTCCCACAGTGGCCCATAAAGCTTATACTCCTTGTGCTATATGCCCAAAATATAATCCAGGGAAACTACTTCATGGGTCACAAGGCCACTTTCCCCTTCCTAAGAGACCCTTTGAGGTATGGCAATTGGACTTTGTCCAAATGCCACCATCTCAATGATATAAATACATCTTGGTAATGATCTGTATGGTCTCACATTGGGTTGAGGCCTGTCATTGCAGAAGAGCAACGGCTCTAACAATAGGAAAATTACTATTAGAATAATTTCTGTTTGGGGAATTCCTACCGAGTTACATAGTGACCGGGGAACTCATTTCACTGGACAAATAATTAAATCTATTTGTAATAGTTGACCAATAATGCAGCATTTCCACTGCGTTTACCATCCCCAATCCTCAGGATTGATGGAAAGAACTAATGGCACCCTCAAAATTCAATTGGCAAAGCTTTCAGAAGCATTTAATCCCTCATGGCCAAAGGCTCTTCTGCTTCTCAGTCTTAGTTCTATGCCCTTTGGTAAACATCGACTGTCTCCTTTGGAAATAATAACTGAACGACCCATGCAATTTGACAAAGAAATGTGTGAACCAACTTTACTTAAAGGAGATATTTTACATTATTGTCAAGGTCTCATTGTGGCTCCTAAAAGAAATGAGAAATTGGTGGCTAATTCATTTCACACTAAGCTCCCGGGTGAAGAAGACCTTAAGGATCATGGAGTACAACCTGGAGATTTTGTTTATTGGAAAAGACATCTGAGCAAAGACTCTTTGCAGCCCCGTTGAAAAGAACCATATCAGGTGCTTTTAACCAAGCCATGTGCTGCAAAATTTAAAGGCGTAGACTCATGGACTCACATTTCTCATTCATAAAAGTCTTCTCCACCTGAATGGACTTCAACTGTAGTCTCTGACACCTGACTTCGACTGACCAAGATGAACATTTCCAAACCAGGATGAGAAGAAGACAACATCTGTTGTAGACAGCTGTCCCAAGACTCCGGACCAGGCCTGTATGCCTAACTTTATATCTCTTCATGTAAACCCTCGTAAAGTTTAAGCTTTATGTAATTGCTAAAATAATCAATATCTATATTGCCTTACCATTTTCCTACACCAATACTTTACCCTTCAACTTTATAAGATAGATTAGAACCTAATTACACAACCTTTTCTTAATCACCAAAAAGAAAATGCCATGTAAGGTTTTCCTAAAGCTATGTTTGTTTTTCCAATCTACATCTCAATGGACCTCTGAAGACAATGTTTTTCTGCAATGGGCACATTTCTTTGCTACACATGAAAATCAGTCTACTTGTTGGTTATGTGGCCAACTTCCACTTTCTAAGACCCTTGGTGGGTCTTTCCCTTTCGAGGCACAGATTGGAAAGCTCTAAAGCAATTTATTGTGATACAAAGATCTAGTTCTAATGTTTGCAGTTCATCTGATATTACTAATTATGATCCTGAAACATGGCCAATAACGCATACCATTAATAATACAGGTTATGGTTATTCTTTTTCTGTTACTCAAACCATCCGGTTATCCCAACAAATTGCAGATAAACAAAAGAAACAAGACATTACAATAAAAACTATGGAAGGTTTCACACAAATTTGGGATGGATATGTTTGGCTTACTTCTAGCCTTGGATCTTTAAACATACCGGCACCTTCATGTTGGGAACAGAGAAATCATTCCAAACAAAATCTACCAAATTACACTCAAAAGATGGGCTGGATACCCTGCTGAAGTCATGTCAGAATACTATTATACTTAAAAAACGTGATTGATTTAGAACAGACCGGTCTCGAAGACCAAGCTTGTATTGGACGGCTCCTAATTGAACTCAGTGGTTATGTGGAACAAACCTCTGGCCTTGGCTGCCACCAGGATGGCTAGGGTGCTGCACTCTGGGCTTCTTTTGGATACAGGGAAAGATTTGCCCAGAGCTAATATCTGTTGACAATCTGCCTCTCCTTAAGGCCAGATGGGCTCGTTCAGTATTTCACTAGTATGACCACCTAACAGCTATATTTGCTCCTTCCTTGGGGCTAGAAGATGTCATATCACATAGACAGGCTCTGACAAAATGTACTCAAAAAGCCCTTAACGATTGTCAGGCAACAATAGTTTTATTAA